>NC_082687.1:12742881-13342881 GCF_949987515.2 Delphinus delphis
ACTATGTATACAATCTTGACTATAAAAATAATATACTAGATTAAATATTGCTACAAAATTTTATTCCCAGTTCAGTTCCAGGATTTTCATGATGCTGTTTCCTTTCACTTCTGGTCTAACAACATTTACATGCTGGTACACAGTCCATACCCAACACATGTTATCGGAATCGTTGAATGTGAATCACCCGCAGCTCTCTGTTTAATGGTTCAGCATCTATTCTGCAAGAGAACTCAACAGAAGCAGATCTGGAAAAGAGAAAAACTTAAAGCATTGTCATTAATGGGCAGTTACGGGCATAAGGAGAGTTAAAAGTGTTTCACCTAAAATGTAGAGTTAGACCAGTCACTTCAGGTACACTTCAGGGTAAATAGATTACAAGTAAATTGCAGGCAATTCTTTAAGTGAAAAAAAGCTTTTAGATGATTACGTAAGTCTCATGAAACTAATTTTATCATCATTGAAACTCCATGTAATTTTCTCTTAAGTAAATTTCACTTCCAAATGCATCACTTAAATTTGTGGTAAAATAATCCCCAAACTATGGCTTCCATTTGTTTCCATCGATCTTCTAGAAAACAATGTGATTATATACATACAAAAAAAAGTTATGTTCTAATTCCAGTACTGACTGAATATCTTGCATCAGACTAACCCTCTCAAAAGTAGGCAGAAACTGGAGGGGATATGATCCTTGAAAGAAGGAAACTGGACAAGAAGAGATTCACATTTATATGGCTTTCCCCCTGAGCACACTTCCAAGTTTATGCACAGTTCAAGACTGCTGGGACTCAAGAAAGTTGCAGTTTTATTGGCTTGCACTGTCACAGGATGAAGGTCAGGGCTGCCAAAACACCCGAAAGTTAAGAGGGAATCTCAGAAAGAAGAGTCACAGAAGAGAAAACCACAAAATCTGCATACAAATTGCCCTCAAATTCTTGGCTGACCCTGAACTGTGTATTGAGGGGGAAGACCCAAGAAAAACAGCGGACAGTAACAGTGAGAAGACAATAAAATCTCAGCATAACTTAACTGCCGTACATCACAGAGTAGACAAAGTTTGGAATTTGAGTCTTGCCAAATTAGAAGGTCTAAGAAAACACATCAGGTATTCCATCAAAATTCCAGAAAGACGTTGTAGGAGGACAAATGCAATTTCCTCAAACAAAGAACAAAATTGATATGTTGGATTTAATCAAAATAAAAAGTATTTCTACTTGCCAAAGACACTATTAAGAAAATTTAAAAAGGCAAGCCACACAACTGGAGAAAATATTTGCTGTACATACATGTATCTGCCCTGGTATCTCAATACATGAAGAACTGCTAAAATCAATAATAGAAAAACAAATAACACAATAAAAATTAGCAAAAGACTTGAATAGTCACTTCACAAAAGAAGATACACAGATTTCTAATAAACACGTGAAAATATGCTAAATTAGCACCATTAGCTATCAAAAAATGCAAATGAAAAATAACAGTTTACATTTCCTATCCACCAGAATAGCGACAATTTCTAAAACTAACAATAGTAAATACTGGCAAGAATGCAGAGCAACTAGAACTTGCAGATGTTGATGGTGTAAAACATGTAGAAACCACTTTGGGAATCTGTTTATCAGTTTCTTACTAAATTAAACATACCTAGTCCGAGACTGAGCAGTTCCAATCCTAGGTATTTGCTAGGAGAGATGAAAACATTTCATCCATAATAGACATGCAATCATGTTTATAGCAGCTTTATTTGTAATAGCTCCAAACTGAAAGCAACCCAAATGTCCAACAACAGAGAAATAGAAAAACAAATTATGGTCTATTCAGACCACAGTATTGCAAGAAATAATAAAGAAAAAACTTCTGACACTCAAACCAATGCGGATATATTTCCAAAGCATTGTGTCATTCAAAAGAAGCCAGAGATAGAAGAGTGCAAATATTTGGTTTCATTTTTATGAAGCTCAAGAATTGGCACAATTATTCTATCATGATGATAGAAATCAGAATGTCCAGGGGGTGAAGCTGACTGGAAGAAGGCAAGAAAAATTTCTAGGGTGATGGAAATCTTCTGTATCTTAATTGAGGTGGTGGATTCACAAGTACATTTTTTATTCAAAACTCATTGAATTAGTCATTTAAGATTTGTGCTCTTCATGGTACAAGTGGTTGTACTGTGATATTTGGATTGAATTTGGATTAAACATAGCACGATTATGGTTTGGATTGGATTAAATGATTTGAATCAAATATAGCATAGCCAGATGATAAGATTTAAAAAGAGTATATACCTATTCTAGGAAGTTCCTGACTCAGCCCTCCATATACCTCATACTTTATTGTACCATAAGTACGTGGGTATCCTGGAACCATTTTCATGCCTTATTCCTCATTCCGATTCCCTAGACTTATTTCCTTTACTCTTTCATTATTCTTTTCATATACTGGGAACTACTCCAATCATTGAGGGCCATTTTCAGCTAAGGCATCCCTGTAACACCAATCCCAAGTGCTGAGGTATTTTTACATGCTGGTAGTTTTCAAAAGTTCATCTATAAGAAAAACCAGTAACTGAATCTATACAAAATTAAAGCAACCAAGTTACGAGTTTTTGCTGTATTTTTTTAACCTTCAATGAAACTTCAAAACCATTCCTTGTAAACGGCTTACTGGGATTTGTTCTGTTTTATTTCTGACCAAAATTTGAACTCTTCCTTTGTTCACCTGTCCTTAAACCTTGACGATGATAGAATTTTTTTTTTTTTATCAAGCCACTTTATAGAATTTTATCCAAATGAGGCAAAAGCTGATCCTCCAGCTTCTTTCAGAAAACTTCTTTTCTGGGTAACCATATCATTATGAATAGGCCTATGATATTACATCCTTATTGTCTTACTGCTGGGCCAAGAAGTTGGTGTGATAGTGAATTGTGACAACTGATCACCATATAAATTCCTTTTTAATGCTCTTCTGTAATGTGTAATGACTGTGAACTACCATCCTCCTGAAATGTCATCATGTTTCTGCAACATGACAAAGTAATAATGTGAAAATGCTGCATTTAGTAATTTAAAACCTGCCATGAGCAGTGAGTGATGTCACCCACACCAAGTTCTAATGTAAAAGTTAGTTTACTCATGGGTTTCCCTGGTGGCGCAGTGGTTGAGAGTCCGCCTGCTGATGCAGGGGACGTGGGTTTGTGCCCCGGTCCGGGAAGATCCCACATGCCACGGAGCGGCTGGGCCCATAAGCCATGGCCGCTGAGCCTGCGCGTGCGGAGCCTGTGCTCCGCAACGGGAGAGGCCACAACAGTGAGAGGGCCGCGTAAAGAAGTTAGTTTACTCATTTTCCATTTCATTTTATAAGAAAATCTTCCCATTCCGTTTTTTAAGGAGGATTGCGGCATTACACGGGCACTTCTTTTTAGTATTAAGAAATAGTCAAATGCTGAATTTTCCCCTTAAGTCTGATATAAGTGTTCCTTCGTAAAACAATTAATTCAGCTAAGTATTGTCTATACAGTGAGTCTGCCCTCAAGGTGCTTTTGATATAATTGGGAATCATAATGCATACATATGAAAGAGCTAATTAGAAACCCAAGGCCGTCTATTGTTACATGCCAAAAATGGTCCAGTAATTCTAGGAGGGCTAAAAGTCGTACTCTTCCATAGAAGTAAATATCTTCTAATTTCTGATGTCCAGTATTGTAGCCTCTAGCCCCATGTGACTATTTAAATTTCAGAGGATTAAAATTAAATGAAATTTAAAATTCAGTTTCTCAGTCACATTAGCCATATTACAAGTGCTCAGTAGCCATATGTGGCTAGTTGCTACCATATTGTACGGTACAGATGTAGAACATTGCCAACATTTCAAAGCATTCTATTGAATAGTGCTGTCTGGATCATAATTACACTGGCTGACTCTGGAGCTATGCTGCTTCACAAAAGATGGTTTAACTTAATAAACCTTACCTTATACACCTTTATCTTGACAGAACACTGTCTGTAGATGGAAGAAATTTTGAGCTGTCACAACTTTCTGTTATTACTTGATCCTTCCTATCAATGTTGGAGAATTGGAGTATAGTGATTGTTGAATGAATAGGGAGTTCAAAGTATGGTGGTCTTAGTGACCAAGGGAAAGGAAATGAAACATTACCCCATAAATGAGAAGCATGTATTAGGCGCCTGCTCCTGATAATACTAGACCCTGTGCTAGGCATCGGGGAGGCAATGATACTAGGACAAAAAGGATGTAGACCCAGCCTACCAGGAGTTTACAGTTACTTGGGGTTGAGCAACATGAAAAGACTCAAGTATGGTAGAGTGTGCTAAAGGGCTTTTATACAAGTACGTACAAGGTGCAAGGGAATCATAGAAGAGAGACAGTAACCCAAGCCTGGAGGTCAAGGAGAACTTCCATGAATAAGTGACAGCTAAACTGATCTCAGTTCTGAAAGGAAGAATTAGTAGATGTTAAAGAGGATGGAAGAGAGTAAGATGGAGAAGGGTGGACAGGAAAACATTCCTTGCCCCAAAAAAGAGTATCTAAGAGCTAAGGTCAAGAAAGAATATAAACCATTTAAGGAATTCTAAGTATGAAAACTAAGAGCAAATTCTGTTAACATAAAAAGTGAACCCAACTGAAGATAAAATCAACTTCTCTAGAAAGTTGAGATGTCAAACTTATTTTAGGATTTAGTTTATTTTACAATATCATTTCAAAAGTAAACTTTCTACTTAACATCTTGTCAGAATATGTACACACATAACAGCAGAAAGAATGGTTGGGGAAGGAAGTGTAGATGGGTAGATGGCAAGACTTAAGCAATTTTGGCATAAATTTTATGTGTGAGGGGTTTAAGTGTATGTCAATGGCTCTTGCAGCCTGAGTAGAAAGAAAGAAATTGGTTATTAGAGCAAAGCAACTATGAGTATGTAATTATGAATACCCTGGTACTCATAAATTTATAAATCAACATAGTACTCAAAAACTATTATTTTACTATATATATTAATGATGCCATTTAAAAATTCTAAGCATAAAAGAAAAATATTCAGGTTTTTTATTTAGTATTTTTTTACTGTACACCTAAAAATGGTGAATTTGACTTCACATAAATTAGATCTCAATAAATCTGACCTTTTAAAAATTCTTATTTAATTACAAATTTACACATGTATGTAATTTTCATAAAGGAATAAAGATAACTAAGCATGCCATTTTTAGAGCATTAGTTTTACTTTTCAATTTGGCTTTCCCCCATTCTTCTTTCCTCCTTTACCTCCTCTTATACTTTTCTATCCTCAAAAGGTAACCAGTGGCATACACTATGTTCTTCCATATTTTTCCCTAAGCATTTCCAATAAAATAATAACATATATATATTCCCACATATTTATGTAATTTTTGGTCATTATTGGTTTTTAAAATAGGATTACATTAAAAATAATGTCTGCATCTTGCTTTTTCTCATTCTGCAAATTCATCATAAAAATTCCAACATGGCAGGGCCTCCCTGGTGGCGCAGTGATTAAGAATCTGCCTGCCAGGGCAGGGGACATGGGTTTGAGCCCTAGTCCAGGAAGATCCCACATGCCGCGGAGCAACTAAGCCCGTGTGCCACAACTACTGAGCCTGTGCTCTAGAGCCTGCGAGCCACAACTACTGAGCCCATGCACCTAGAGTCCGTGCTCCACAACAAAAGAAGCCACTGCAATGAGAAGCCCACACACTGCAATGAAGAGTAGACCTGCTCACCGCAACTAGAGAAAGCGGAGATAATTAAAAGTCTACAATCTATATTTTCCTTAATTTTGAATAGATGTTGCTTTTGACAAAGGCTATAACATTTTCCCATTTCCACTAGCAATGTGTGAGAATATACTTCTCAGTGTATCTCCACCAGCAATAAATGTTAAATGTTGCCAGACCAACTGACATAAAGTACTAGTCTACTGTTATTTTATTTTTCACTTACCTATCCACTAACAGGTTTGGGCCTTTTTTATATGCTTGTTGGACATTTATATCTGTTCCAGTTTGAATTGCCTCTTCAGATGCTTTATCTATTTTTCTTTTCCCTATTCCTTGCTAGAATAAAGGATGCTTAGTTAGAGAAGCACCTGTATATTCATAAGCATTAACTTTGTTCCCTGTGTTCCCCCCTTTTTTTTTTTGCAAATCTATTGGTCTTTTGTTCAGTCTGTGTGTATGTATCTTTTGCCAGACAAAGGTGTTTACAAAATGTTTTGTGGAAAATAAGTATGCTTTACTTGTATCTTTCCTGGATTTCATATCACATGGTTAAAGAGTCCTTCCTTTACGTATATTATGTATGCTCCTCTGGTTTTTCGTTATTTTATTTTGAACTATCTAGTACAAATGGAAAATACTTTTATTTGGAGTAAAAAAAAAGATTTGATATGATTTTCTTCCAAACAGATAGCTTATTATGCCAGCAACATTCATTAATATATTGACCAACATTTTAGAGAGACAACCCAGAACACAACTACACCAGACAAAAAAAAATAATAATATAATATGTAATAAATAATTATATATATGTTATTGCTTTAACATAAAACGTGAAAATAGGAATTATCGATGTTGAATATATTTAAATTACATGTTAGCCTGTATTATTTATCTCTTATCACAAAATGCTATTATTTAAACAAAGCAGTAATAGGATTAGTGAACTGTTAGAGTAGTAACTGATAGTAGTATTAATTAAACAAATATGTGTGATAAAAGTATAGCAATATTTTAGAAAGGTATCTTTCTGTCCTCTGATAAAAGTTATTTTTACTCTTTTTAAACTCTGTATTAGATATTTAAATTTTGTAGGTTATATTTAAGACACATAAATATAAGACTTTTTAAAAGGGGAACAGAAATAAGACTAATTCAACAGATAGTAAGTATATTAAATAATAAATAACAATGACATGCTTCTTTCTGTCCCATAATACAGTAGGATAATTTTATTCTCTCTTGTTTCCTTTTCCAGTAATTCTTCTCTGAACTGCCTGCAACCTGTAGAACATCGTTCTTGCCTTTTATGTAGTGATAAAACTGAAAAGAGTCAAACATAAAATTCACTTCATACTTGCAGCTCTGCTCTTATCAAGGCCACATAACACTGATTCTGGTATCATTCATGTGTGATAACACCAAGCTAAATATACTGATAAGAGAAGTGTTTGGGCATGAAATACTTAGGAGTTTACTTATTAGCAATAGCAAGTATTTCCACTTGTAGGAATTCGTTTCCTGCTCTCCAAAAAGATGCCCGTACACTTTGATTCTACAAGCTTGCTTTTAAAGATTTGCTTTTTTTCAGTCATAGCTTCTTCATCTATAAATTCATCATATAGGCTAAAGATGTCCAAAGAAATTAAGTCCTATCTAACTCAGCTGTCCTTTTCTGGTGACGTCTTTTTTTTGGGGGGGAGTGGGGGGACAGGTTCTAGAGTAGTCTTATTTCCAAATGAAAAAGTATTATTTTTTTACTATGAGATTTTGTCATAATCTACACATAAAATCAAAAAACTCAGGTGCATTCTGTTCATCGTTTCTCAGGTACCCTATGGTTTCTTCAGAAATCATCAAACAAGTTTGGAAAATAGCATATAAAGTTCTGTTTACTATAATCCTTTTCTCCATTGTCATCCTCAATGTGTTTCCAAATTAAAGACATTCTTCTTGCCTCACACTTTGAAAATGTGATTTTAAGGCAATCCAACATTTTCACAATTACTGGTATCTTTTAGGCATATGTTTAAGGAGGCCATCTCCTTCTATTTCTATTAAACAAAAACTCTCATTTTTTCTGTACATTTTGAGGAAACAAAAACGACCAAAATTTTGTATTATGAAAGCTTCAATATCACAGGGAAGCAAATCATGCCCATTTTTTGCAGTGTTGCATACAAGGTATATAGAATACTTTGCAGATAAGATCTTTTCACTTTCTTTAATAAGAAGTTTATCCACTGAATGTAATTTGCCAAAATTTACTTTTGAAATATCTGCAGAATTTGCAGAAAGATGATTAAAGCCTCTGTATTTGGACAAGATATCAGTAGATTTTAGTTTTATGCTTTCTGCAGCTTATTAAAATCTTCGTAGAAAGCAAGAATATGATTTGACATTACCTTTTTAAAGTTAAAGTGCCTAAGAACTGGAGGGATTATTTTTTGTTGCCATTATGTGACATATAACTCTACTGTAGAAAGCACTATCATTCAGGTAAAATCTGAAAGAATCAGCTCTATGCTGTAAAGAACCAATTTATCTGCTATCAAAATCTCCTCCTTTTGTTTTCCCATAGTGTGTATTTTATTTGAAACCTCGGAATCGGGAAAAATAGCTTTACTCAGTTTCATAGAGCTACCGGGAACAATACAATAAAGTACGTTTGTTCATGTGGTATGCCCAAACTAATTCAGCAGCTGCTATTTTCAACTGGGCATTGGTGTCTTTTGGGAGACACAAAAACTTTTGATTGATTTAGAAGTATTGCCTGTCTCATCCCCAGTTTGTGAAATTCAGTCTCCCAGTTGTGTGCTTTCGCATTTCCTTTTCCATCACACCTAATGCCAGATTCTTTTCTGCATATTATGTAGTATGCTGTTTTGGTTATTTACCTCCCTAATTCAATTATTTGTAGCCTGCTCTCTGTCATAAGACAACATAGTCATTTAGCCTTCTTTTTCATTGATGTCTGGGTCAGGTGGTGTTAGTATTATAATCATTCTCATTTTCATCATCTGAACTCTTAAAAAAATGATCACAGGATTCACAGTGTTTAAAATTAAATTAGCATCGTCTTTATAATACCAAGAATAGCGGTCAGTCCACAGGTGAAGGACTGTTAACGCTTATGATTACAATGCACTTAAATTGCACACTTAAGTCTTAGCACTCACAGTGATACGACGACAGATGATTCATTATTATGTACGGCAAGTTGAGAACGTCCACAGTCAGGGGAAAATAGTGACAGCCACTGCAGAAGGCAGATAATCCCTGTTATATTCAACTGCTACAAAAATAGTAGCTTTCAACCCCTATCTTTTAAGCTGCTGTATGAATTTTGTACTTTCCCCCCAACCTCTTGTACCCTACTACCAAAAACTGGACTTTTTGTCTCCCAGTATGGCTTCCCTTGACATAGACTTTTCATTACTACAACTGAGGCATCTCAGGTGACCTGGGACAGTTGTCACCCTAGTTAATCATTTGAGCTTACAGGACATTTGTGAGCATTTTCTCTTTTAATTCATCTGTTCAGTTTTTTCGGTGAGAAATAGATCTTTTTAGACTCAGAGTAGAATCTGGTCAAGTGTTCTTTTTATTTTTCTTTTAAAATTGGAAACTACACTACACTACAGGGTTATTACCCCCAGGTGTGTTCTACTTGTTCTGATTCATCTTTCCCTAACTGTGGTATTCACTATACAGGGAGTTATTTTTCTTTGTCAGCTCAAGGGGACTCAGATAGGATTGTTGGATTATCCTAGGTATTGGTAGTTTTGCTGACTGCAGAAGGTGAAATGTCCTCTCTCCTCATAGGCCAGCAGTATAAAGAGACTGATTCACGAATCCTTCTTCTCAGGGTTCACTGGGCTTCTATTCTGTCCCAAGCTCCAGAACTGGGAGGTCACTGCCCACCCACTCAACTCTTTCCTGACCAATATAAAGGCAACAGAACAGATATATTCATGGGGACAAATATTTAAGGAAGGAGGGCAGGAGGATGTAAGGTCCACAGATCTCTGTGAACCAGGCACTTCCCCAAACTTAGTTGCTTCACTGCCTTCCCTGGAGGTTGCACTGGTTTTCTCAGACACTCACCCAGCCAGAAGGAGAGAATTACCACACACAATTATCCAGAACTCCAAGCCTTACTAGCCTTTAGTCTTCTGGACTCTAGCAGCCATTTGTTTCCAGAGTAAGTTGTCAGCGAGGGGAAGGAAGCTGTGTTTAGTTTTCATATTCCCAGAATGCTTTAAAACACTTAAAAATATATTTTTTTATTCTAGTAACCTCAAAAAAGAAAAGCAAGAGTTAGAGGTAGACATACTGCTTCTTTTCCAGGTTAAAAAATATTTTATAAATAAGCCGATACTTAAACATTGATATCTTTCTTGTGAACATTTGTGCCACATGGTGACTATTTTGGTGCACAAATTCAAATTTCAAAATAATAACATATAAAATAGAGCAGAACAACAATTAAGGCAGTAAACAACGATATATACTTTAAAAGTCAGTGTGAAGTGCTAAAATATGGACTTGAGCATGATTTATTGTGCTGGATAAATTCAGAAGAATTGATGAATGCTGTTAAATCATTAATTTGCCCAAAATGGGAGAGGCCACCACCTAGAACCATTTGTCATAAATATTAAAGCTATCCCATCTAAAGAACTTATGTGGGCAATAAATTATAAGGATTGCTATAGATCGATTCTGGGTTAATCATAACTCTTTGCGCCTGTAATTCACCATCACTTTATCCCCCGCTGACCATTAGTTTAATTTGTAAAGAAGTTAACAACTTAGAGTGCAAAGATAAAATTCAGTTCTCCTACATTGTTCTCAAGTCTTTTACTTTTTATTTAGTGAGCAAAAATAATAAATTTCCATCCTGCAACCTTTATTTTAATTATAAAAAGCTCTGCTTTTGTTTCAATCCTGAAAACCAGAAATGCTTAGATAGTAATCGTCACAAAATCAACAGGCCTCAGAGGTATGGAATCATAGAAACCAGATTTTCATCCATTCCAGTGGTTTTGAAAAATAAGCAACTTGTTTTTTAAAAGCTCGACTCTTATTTATCTTAATAGTGCAATCACATAGCATTAAAGAAGTTGCCTTTTTTTTTCACGGCTCTTGCTACATACTGTGTTGCATTTGTCTTTATTTACATAAATATTATTTCTCAAACTAGATAGGCTGTGCCTTGAAGACAAAAGCTACTATCTCTCACATGTTTCTGATATTCTGCAAATATCTCCCAGGAATTTATCTTTAATGTAGTGAAAAACGCACAGGAGGTGGCCTTGAGCTCAAGTTCCAAATCTACCACAAGTAATTGCTACGACTTAGAGCAACTTCCATTACCACATCTGTGAATTAGGTGTCATAATATCAGCTGCCTCACAGTGTTGTAAAGAACAAATAAATTTATGTGTAAAGGCATTTTCAAGAGTGAAAATTGCTTTCTAAATGGAGGACAGATATTCCTTCTTCAGTAAGGGGAATTCTTATGCTTTGGTTTAAATATCACCTTTCCATAATTATTCCCACTGAATTTCTTTTTAATAAAAAGGGATCATCATCACTGTCTCCCTGAAGTTATAGATTTTGAAGTGAACTTTGAAGGAATTTGATAAATTAAAGATTTGTGTGAGAAAGAATATGGTCTCCCACTTAAAACCAAAGTCGGGACTTCCCTGGTGGTCCAACGGTTACGTCTCTGTGCTCCCTGTGCACGGGGCCTGGGTTCAATCCCTGGTCAGGAAACTAGATCCCACATGCCGCAACTAAGAGTCCACATGCTGCAACTAAAGATACCACATGCCGCAACGAAGACCCCATGTGCCGCAACTAAGACCCAGCCCAGCCAAATAAATGAATATTAAAAACAAAACAAAACCAAAGACATTGCGATAACAGGTAGTGATAAGTCTATTTGCTTGCAGTGTGAACTTTTGCAGTTATTACAGGAGACTGCTGCCTAATAAACTGAGAAGTGTTTGCAGCATTAGGTTGTGATGGAGATGTTGGAACAGGGGCATCCAGGACAAGGGCATTCTACAGAGGAAGACAAATATGCCATAATCCATAGCACAGTGAGGAGTACAGGTATAGGTTTTACAAATAACTTTCCCATTCTTCACTTTACTTGGCAAGAAACGCAAATATTTGAGAAAATAACATTGAATGTTTACAGTTCTTCACCTGACAAATGGAAAACTGCAGAAAACTAGAAGGTTAAAAGATCGTGCCTGAGAGGGAGGAACACTCCCAAACTCATTCTACGAGGCCACCATCACCCTGATACCAAGGCAAAGACACTACAAAACAAGAAAATTACAGGCCAATATCACTGATGAACATAGATGCAGAAATCCTCAACAAAATACTAGCAGACAGAATCCAGCAGCACATTAAAAGGATCATACACCATGATCAAGTGGGGTTTATTCCAGGAATTCAAGGATTCTTCAATATACGCAAATCAATCAGTGTGATACACCATATTAACAAGTTGAAGGAGAAAATCCATATGATCATCCCAATAGATGCAGAAAAAGCTGTTGACAAAATTCAACATCGATTTACGATAAAAACACTCCAGAAAGTCGGCATAGAGGGAACTGACCTCAACATAATAAAGGCCATATATTACAAACCCACAGCCAACATTATTCTCAATGGTGAAAACTTGAAACCACTTCCCCTAAGATCAGGAACAAGACAGGTTGGCCACTCTCACTACTGTTATTCAATATAGTTTTGGAAGTTTTAACCACAGCAATCAGAGATGAAAAGGAAATAAAAGGAATCCAAATCAGAAAAGAAGTAAAACTGTCACCGTTTGCAGATGACATGGTACTATACATAGAGAATCCAAAAGATGCTACCAGAAAGCTACTAGAGCTAATCAATGAATTTGGTAAAGTAGTAGGATACAAAATTAATGCACAGAAATCTCTTGCATTCCTATACACTAATGATGAAAAATCCGAAGGAGAAATTAAGGAAACATTTACCATTGCAACAAAAAGAATAAAATACCTAGGAATAGGGCTTCCTGGTGGCACAGTAGTTGAGAGTCTGCCTGCTGATGCAGGGGACATGGGTTCGTGCCCCGGTCCGGGAAGATCCTACATGCCGCGGAACAGGTGGGTCCGTGAGCCATGGCCGCTGAGCCTGCGCATCCAGAGCCTGTGCTCTGCAACAGGACAGGCCACAACAGTGAGAGGCCCGCGTACCACAAAAAGAAAAAAAAAAAACCTAGGAATAAACCTACCTAAGGAGGTAAAAGACCTGTACTCAGAAAACTATAAGACACTGATGAACAAACACAAAGATGACACAAAAGATAGAGAGATATACCATGTTCTTGGATTGGAAGAATCAACATTGTGAAAATGGCTATACTAGCCAAAGCAATCTACAGATACAATGCAATCTCTATCAAATTACCAGTGGCATTTTCCACAGAACTAGAACAAAAAATTTCACAATTTGTATGGAAACACAAGAGACCCCGAATAGCCAAAGCAATCTTGAGAAAGAAAAATGGAGCTGGAGGAATCAGGCTGCCTGTCTTCGGACTATACTACAAAGCTATACTAATCAAGTCAGTATGGTACTGGCACAAAAACAGAAATATAGATCAATGGAACAGGATAGAAAGCCCAGAGATAAACCCATGCACATATGGTCACCTTATCTTTGATAAAGGAGGCAAGAATATACAATGGAGAAAAGACAGCCTCTTCAATAAGTGGTGCTGGGAAAAACTGGACAGCTACATGTAAAAGAATGAAATTAGAACACTCCCTAACACCATACACAAAAATAAACTCAAAATGGATTAAAGACCCATGTGTAAGGCCAGACACTATAAAACTTTGAGAGGAAAACATAGGCAGAACACTCTGTAACATAAATCACAGCAAGATCCTTTTTGACCCACCTCCTAGAGGAAATAAAATAAAACCAAAAATAAACAAATGGGACCTAATGAAACTTAAAAGTTTTTGCACAGCAAAGGAAACCATAAACAAGATGAAAAGACGACCGTCAGAATGGGAAAAAATATTTGCAAACGAAGCAACTGACAAAGGATTAGTCTCCAAACTATACAAGCAGCTGATGCAGCTCAATATCAAAAAAACCCCACCCAATCCAAAAATGGGCAGAAGACCTAAATAGGCATTTCTCCAAAGAAGACATACAGATGGCCAAGAAGCACATGAAAAGCTGCTCAACATCACTAATCATTAGAGAAATGCAAATCAAAGCTACAGTGAGGTATCACCTCACACCAGTCAGAATGGCCATCATCAAAATGTCTACAAACAATAAATGCTGGAGAGGGTGTGGTGAAAAGGGAACCCTCTTGCACTGTTGGTGGGAATGTAAATTGATACAGCCACTATGGAGAACAGTATGGAGGTTCCTTAAAAAACTAAAAATACAACTACCATACGACCCAACAATCCCACTACTGGGCATATACCCTGAGAAAACCATAATTCAAAAAGAGTCATGCACCACAATGTTAATTGCACCTCTATTTACAATAGCCAGGACATGGAAGCAACCTAAGTGTCCATCTACAGATGAATGGATAAAGAAGATGTGACACATGTATACAATGCAATATTACTCATCCATTAAAAGGAATAAAATTGAGTCATTTGTAGTGACGTGGATGGACCTGGAGTCTGTCATAGAGAGTGAAGTAAGTCAGAAAGAGGAAAGCAAATACCGTGTGCTAACACATGTATATGGAATCTAAAAAAAAAAAAATTGTTCTGAGGAACCTAGGGGCAGGATAAGAATAAAGACGCAGATGTAGAGAATGGACTTGAGGACACAGGGGGGGGAAGGGTAAGCTGAGACGAAGTGAGAGAGTGGCATTGACATATATGTACTACCAAATGTAAAATAGCTAGTGGGAAGCAGCTGCATAGCACAGGGAGACCAGCTCGGTGCTTTGTGACCACCTAGATGGGTGGGTTAGGGAGGGTGGGCGGGAGACACAAGAGGGAGGGGATATGGAGATATATGTATACATATAGCTCATTCACTTTGTTATACAGCGCCAACTAACACAACAATGTAAAGCAATTATACTCCATAAAGATGTTAAAAAAGAGGATTGTGCATGAACAAGAAAAAGTCACCAAGGGTATCTCTATTCAATCAGTTAGGCATTAAAGATAAGGAACTTAAATAAATATTTGGGGTTTTCTTGTACAACTATTTCAGTTACCAGAATATTTGAGCAGGCTGTCCTGATTCCCCCCCACCCCACCAATGAAAATTAAGTTCCCCTTCCTTTAAACAACTTTAACACTTCAAGCTTCTTTCATGGTACTTACCATAAAATACATTGTGTTACAGCAATTTAGTGCTTGATTTATCTCCACTACTGAGTCGTAAATAGCTTGAGAGCAGGGGCCAAAATCTTACTCACCTTTATATACCTTACAGATCCCTTTAGGATCTTAAAATTAATGCACAATGATTATTAGTAAAGTGAAATTCAAAGAAAGATTTCTGTAGAAATGTTGTAGAAATAGAACAAAACCTAGCTCCTGGCATGATCTTGGTAGTGAGTAATCCACCACAGGCTATTGGCATCTTGGCACTATTATGAGGACACAAGTTTTGAGCATCAGTAGATACCATGGTCTGTCTGTCAATCACCACAGCATTCTGGGGACCAGGAATTAATAATATTGGAGGTAGATGCCATTATGGATTCCTTTCCTTCCTTAAAAACGAGGCCTGGAATATGTTGATGACGTGGAGCTCCCAGATACACTTTTGCCCTCTGTTTGACCTGTATGAATTACTCTGCTGGCATGGAATTCACTGGTAAATAAATTGATGGCCCACAGTTCAACTGCTTATTCAAACATGACCTCAACAACAAAGACTAGTTGAAAAATTTTAAGTAACATCAATCAGCTATTCAGATGGACTGAAAATTTCCGGCCAAGCCTTCAATTATTATTCTGTTGAAAGTGATTTGAGATTTTGTTGATGAGTATATATTCTAGATAGTTTTAATTTATTGTTTAAAAAACATCCGAAGGACAGTGATTATATGTTTTAGTAGATGAAAAAGGCCAGGGATATTTTGAAAAACTAATATAGTTTGGGTTACTATGCAACATTTCATGGGCCTTGCTGCAGATGATAATCATACTGTTTTGGGTTTTTTTTTTCTGCAGTCTTTTTTTTTTATACAGCAGGTTTTTATTAGTTATCTATTTTATACCTATTAGAGTATACATGTCAATCCCAATCTCCCAATTCATCCCACCACCACCGTACCACCCCACCCCACTTCCCCCCCTTGGTGTCCATACGTTTGTTCTCTACATCTGTGTCTCTATTTCTGCCTTGCAAACCAGTTCATCTGTACCATTTTTCTAGATTCCACATGTATCCGTTAATATATGATATTTGTTGTTCTCTTTCTGATTTCACTCTGTCTCTAGGTCCATCAACGTCTCTACAAATGACACAATTTCATTCCTTTTTATGGCTGAGTAATATTCCATTGTATATATGTACCACACCTTCTTTATCCATTCATCTGTTGATGGTCATTTAGGTTGGTTCCATGTCCTAGCTATTGTAAAGAGTGCTGCAGTGAACTTTGGGGTGCAAGTGTCTTTTTAAATTATGGTTTTCTCTGGGTATATGCCCAGTAGTGGGATTGCTGGGTCATATGGTAATTCTATTTTTAGTTTTTTAAGGAACCTCCATACTGTTCTCCATAGTGGCTGTATCAATTTACATTCCCACCAGTAGTGCAAGAGGGTCCCCTTTTCTCCACACCCTCTTCAGCATTTGTTGTTTGTAGATTTTCTGATAATGCCCATTCTAACCGGTGTGCGGTGTTACCTCATTGTAGTTTTGATTTGTGTTTCTCTAATAATTAGTGATGTTGAGCAGCTTTTCATGTGTTTGTTGACAATCTGTATATCTTCTTTGCAGAAATGTCTATTTAGGTCTTCTGCCCATCTTTTAATTGGGTTGTTTGTTGTTTTTAATATTTAGCTGCATGAGCCTTTTATATATTCTGGAGATTAATCCTTTGTCTGTTGATTCGTTTGCAAATACTTTCTCCCATTCTGAAGGTTGTTTTATCGTCCTGTTTATAGTTTCCTCTGCTGTGCAAAATCTTTTAAGTTTCATTAGGTCCCATTTGTTTATTTTTGTTTTTATTTCCATTACTCTAGGAGGTGGATTAAAAAAGACTCTTGCTGTGATTTTTGTCACAGAGTGTTCTTCCTATGTTTTCCTCTAAGAGGTTTATAGTGTCCAGTCTTACATTTAGGTCTTTAATCCATTTTAACTTTATTTTTGTTTATGGTGTTAGGGAGTGTTCTAATTTCATTCTTTTACATGTAGCTGTCCAGTTTTTCCAGCACCACTTATTGAAGAGACTGTCTTTTCTCCATTGTAGATCATTGCCTCCTTTGTCATAGATTAGTTGACCATAGTTGCATGGGTTTATCTCCTGTTCCATTGATCTATACTTCTGTTTTTGTGCTGGTACCATATTGTCTTGATTACTGTAGCTTTGTAGTATAGTCTGAAGCCAGGAAGTCTGATTCCTCCAGCTCGTTTTCTTCCCTCAAGATTGCTTTGGCTATTCGGGGTCTTTTGTGTCTCCATACAAATTTTAAGATTTTTTGTCTAGTTCTTTAAAAAATGCCATTGGTAATTTGATAAGGATTGCATTGATTCTGCAGCTTGCTTGGGTAGTATTGTCATTTTCATAATATTGATTCTTCCAATCCAGGAACATGGTATATCTCTCCATCTGTTTGTGTCATCTTTGATTTCTTTCATCAGGGTGTTATAGTTTTTACATACACGTCTTTTACCTCCTTAGGTAGGTTTATTCCTAGGTGTTTTATTATTTTAGTTGCAATGGTAAATGGGAGTGTTCCCTTAATTTCTCTTTCAGATTGTTCATTGTTAGTATATAGGAATGCAAGAGATTTCTCTGCATTAGTTTTGTATCCTGCTACTTTACCCAATTTATTGGTTAGCTCTAGTAGTTTTCTGGTGGCATCTTTAGGATTATCTATGTATAGTATCATGTCATCTGCAAACAGTGACACTTTTACTTCTTTTCCAATTTGTATTCCTTTTATTTCTTTTTCTTCTCTGATTGCCGTGGCTAGGACTTCCAAAACTATGTTGAATAATATTGGTGAGTGTGGACATTTTGTCTTGTTCCTGATCTTACAGGAAATGCTTTCATTTCTTCACCATTGGGAATAATGTTTGCTGTGGGTTTGTCGTATATGGCCTTTATTATGGTGAGGTAGGTTCCCTCTATGGCCACTTTCTGGAGAGTTTTTATCATAACTAGGTGTTGAATTTTGTCAAAAGCTTTTTCTGTATCTATTGAGATGATCACATGGTTTTTCTCCTTTAATTGGTTAATATGGTGTATCACATTGATTGATTTGCGTATATCGAAGAATCTTTGCATCCCTGGGATAAATCCCGCTTGATCATGGTGTATGATCCTTTTAATGTGCTTTGGATTCTGTTTGCTAGTATTTTGTTGAGGATTTTTGCATCTGTGTTCATCAGTGATATTGGTCTTTAATTTTCTTTTTTTGTAGTATCTCTGTCTGGTTTTGGTATCAGGATGATGGTGGCCTTGTAGAATGAGTTTGGGAGTATTCCTTCCTCTGCAGTTTTTTGGAAGAGTTTGAGAAAGATGGATGTTAGCTCTTCTCTAAATGTTTGATAGAATTCACCTGTGAAACCATCTGCTCCTGGGCTTTGTTGGAAGATTTTTAATCACAGTTTCAATTTCATTACTTGTGATTGGTCTGTTCATATTTTTTATTTCTTCCTGGTTCAGTGTTGGAAGGTTATGCCTTTCTAAGAAGTTGTCCATTTCTTCCAGGTTGTCCATTTTATTGGCATAGTGTTGCTTGTACTAGTCTCTTATGATGCTTTGTATTTCTTTGGTGTCTGTTGTAACTTCTCCTTTTACATTTCTAATTTTATTGATTTGAGTCCTCTCCCTCTTTTTCTTGATAAGTCTGGCTAAAGGTTTATCAATTTTGTTTATCTTCTCAAAGAACCAGCTTTTAGTTTTATTGATCTTTGCTATTGTTTTCTTTGTTTCTATTTCATTTATTTCTGCTCCTACCTTATGATTTCTTTCATTCTGCTATCTTTGGGTTCTGTTTTTTCTTCTTTCTCTCTTTCCTTTAGGTGTAGGATTAGATTGTTTCTTTGAGATTTTTCTAGTTTCTTGAGGTAAGATTGTATTGCTATTAACTTCCCTCTTAGAACTGCTTTTGCTGCATTCCATAGGTTTTGGATCATCATGTTTTTGTTGTCATTTGTCTCTAGGTATTTTTTGATTCCCTCTTTTATTTCTTCACTGATCTCCTGGTTATTTAGTAATGTATTGTTTAGCCTCCATGTGTCTGTGTTTTTTACATTTTTTCCCTGTAATTTGTTTCTAATCTCATAGCGTTGTGGTTGGAAAAGATGCTTGATATGATTTGAATTTTCTCAAATTTAGCAAGGCTTGCACTGCGACCCAAGATGTGATCTGTCCTGGAGAATGTTCCGTTTGCACTTGAGAAGAAAGTGTAATCTGCTCTTTTCAGATGGAATATCCTATAAATATCAATTAAATCTTTCTGGTCTGTTGTGTCATTTAAAGCTTGTGTTTCCTTCTTAATTTTCTGTCTGGATGATCTGTCCATTGGTGTAAGTGAGGTGTTAAAGTCCCCCACTATTCTTGGGTTACTGTCGATTTCCTCTTTTATAGCTGTTAACAGTTGCCTTATGTATTGAAGTACTCCTATGTTGTGTTCATATATGTTTATAATTGTTATATCTTCTTCTTGGATTGATCCCTTGATCATTATGTTGCGTCCTTCCTTGTTTCTTGTCACATTCTTTATTTTAAAGTCCATTTTGTCTGATATGAGTATTGCTACTCCAGGTTTCTTTTGATTTCCATTTGCATGGAATATCTTTTTCCATCCCCTCACTTTCAGTCTGTATGTGTCCCTAGGTCTCAAGTGGGTGTCTTGTAGACAGCATATATATGGGTCTTGTTTTTTTATCCATTCAGTGAGCCTGTGTCTTTTGGTTAGAGCATTTAATCCATTCACGTTTAATTATCAATATGTATGTTCCTATTACCATTTTCTTAATTGTTTTGGTTTGTTTTTGTAGGTCCTTTTCATCTCTTGTGTTTCCAAGTTAGAGAAGTTCCTTTAACATTTGTTGTAGAGCTGGTTTGGTGGTGCTGAATTCTCTTAGCTTTTCCTTGTCTGAAAAGCTTCTGATTTCTCTCTCGAATCTGAATGAGATCCTTACTGGGTAGAGTAATCTTGGTTGTAGGTTCTTCCCTTTCATCACTTTAAATATTTCATGCCACTCCCTTCTGGCTTGTAGAGTTTCTGCTTATAAATCAGCTGTTAACCTTATGGAAGTTCCCTTATACGTTGTCATTTTTCCCTTGTTGCTTTTAATAGTTTTTCTTTGTCTTTAATTTTTGTCAATTTGATGTGTCTCGGCGTATTTCTTGGCATTATCCTGCCTGGGACTTGCTATGCTCCTGGACTTGGGTGGCTATTTCCTTGCCCATGTTAGGGAAGTTTTTGACTATAATCTCTTCAAATATTTTCTTGTGTCCTTTCTTTCTCTTTTCTCCTTTTGGCACCCCTATAATGCGAATGTTGGTGTGTTTATTGTTGTCACAGAGGTCTCTCAGACTGTCTTCATTTCTTTTCATTCTTTTTTCTTTATTCTCTTCCACGACAGTGAATTCCACCATTCTGTCTTTCAGTTCACTTATCCGTTCTTCTGCCTCAGTTATTCTGCTATTGATTCCTTCTAGTGTGTGTTTCATTTCAGTTATTGTATTATTCATCTCTGTTTCTTTCTTTGTTAATTCTTCTAGGTCTTTGTTAAACATTTCTTGCATCTTCTTGATCTTTGACTCAATTCTTTTTCTGAGGTCCTGGATCATCTTCACTATCATTATTCTGAATTATTTTTTTTGATGGTTGCCTATCTCCACTTTGTTTAGTTGTTTTACTGGGGTTTTATCTTGTTCTTTCATCTGGTACATAGTCCTCTGCCTTTTCATTTTGTCTGTCTTTCTGTGAGTGTGGTTTTCATTCCGTAGGCTGCAGGACTGTAGTTCTTCAATCATACTGTTTAATGGTTCTCTTTTCTTAAAAGCATTCATAATGTTTTGTGACATTAGAATTACTAGACACATGTATATAATGGCAGTGATAATGTTACCATACATAAAGTTGTCTACAGTTCACAAAGCATTCACAACAATGCTAGAACACTTTTATAATAGCAAAGCAACATGTCTCCAACTGGGGAGGTCCCCGGATGGTTGTAAAGAAGCTGCAAGGGGATCCAGGAGGCCAGAGTGGCTGTTTGAAACAGAAGAAAATAGCAAAAATCAAAGTAGGTTGCTAGAGGAGGCTTCAAGGTCACTCCTATCTCTCTGTTACTGTACGTGTAGACCCAGAAAGCTAAAATAGAAGTATGAAATTTGGTGTTGAGGGGTAGCAGAATATGCCACCCCAAAATATGCAACATTGATATATTATTTTGAGCTGCAGACACTTGAAAGACAGCAAATGCAGGGACAGGCTTTCTCTGAACTCCATTTATTTGCCTAAAGATAAGTCCTCAAAAAGGAACTCAATTGTCATAAATTCTCTCCTTGGGAGTTTCATCAACCAGGGAATATTGACTCATCACAGAAGAGACTAGAAGTCAACACCACACCCAGACAAGCTTTTGTCACAAACTATCATACCACCCTTCTGTTCTTCTAAAGGCCATTCATCTTTGCTAAAAATCATTCACTCTCTCCTAAATGGCCTATATCCCCCCTCCCATTCACTATTTAGGTGGTATTTAATCCTGAATTCTAACTCACTTCTCTGAATTACTCAGTTTTTCCTGGACATCTCCTTTGTATATAGGAGGCACATATGTTGATAAACTTCTGTTTGTTCTTCTCTTCTTAATCTGTCTTTCAGTACAGAGGTCTCACTCAGCTAAGGACTCCTTCCCTACAGTGATTAGTGCAAAAGATCAGAGAGAGCAAGGACTGTGGGATGACTATGCAGATATGAGTAATCAATGTAGAGGAAGCTTAACCAAGTATTTTACCCCTCCCACACAGACATTTCCAGAATATGTCAGTTTTTATAATTATATCAAGCCTCATGTTTAAATTTTTTCCTCATTATATTACTTAATTTTAATCAAAAACATTTTATTTAAAAATTGGTGTTCATATGATGGTCAACTTCCAAGATTGTTAAAATGCATATTCCCAGGCCTCAAACACCAAACATTCCAATGCAATAAGTTTGGGGTTGGGTCTGGAGTTTACATTTTTTATCACAAAAATCCCCTGGTAATTCTAATTCTAATAGTATCACATTTTGAGAAACACTGACCCATAGTATCTAACAGAGTGCCTAGGATACGGTAGACACTCCATCAATAGTTGCATCGAATGATTTCTTTTATCTGTTTCAAGATCCCATGGTTTGGTTGGGGTTCACTCCCAACAAAGATAAATATCCACTGAGCACAGTAAACTGGTCTGAAGGTTTGAGACCATATTTCATGCAAAACTTTTTATCACATATCTGATATTGGCCTGGTCTAAGCAAATATATTAAAAAGGCAGTATAACTGTCCTTCAGTATTTGCAGGGGATTAGTTCCAGGACCCCCAAAATCCAGGGATGCTCAAGTCCCTTATATAAAATCATATAGTATTTGCATATAACCTACACACATCCTCCCATGTACTTTAAGTCATCTCTAGATTACTTATCATACCTAATACAATATAAATGTGATGTAAATAGTTACAAATACAATGTAAATGCTATGTAAATAGTTGCAGGCATACAGCAAATTCAACCTCCAACTTAATCTGGGAGAAATCTTTTTGGAACTTTCTGGAATTTTATTTTTTGAATATTTTCTGTGTATAGTTGGGTGAATCCATGGATGCAAAACCCATGGATACAGAGGGCTGAGTTAAATGTATCAAATATTTATATTTTCTTTCTACATTTATGTTTAGATATCATATTCTTTTTCCAATATCAGAAAATACAGTCTTGGGCTTCCCTGGTGGCGCAGTGGTTGAGAGTCCACCTGCCAATGCAGGGGACACGGGTTCATGCCCCGGTCCGTGAAGATCCCACATGCCGCGAAGTGGCTGCGCCCGTGAGCCATGGCCACTGAGCCTGCGCGTCCGGAGCCTGTGCTCCACAACGGGAGAGGCCACAACAGTGAGAGGCCCACGTACCGCAAAAAAACAAACAAACAAAAAAGAAAATACAGTCTTACATGTTCTTCCAGTTCTGTGGATTTTTAAAGTTTGGGTTCTATGTCCATTATAATTAATGTTTTACACTATAGGAATTTATTTTGTGTATGGTGTGACATAGTGCTTTGATACTGACCTTTTAAAATAATAACTTACTATCTTTTTAAAAATATTTCTTATTTGCCACACTGATTTGGATTGCAGTCTTTGTAATACAGTCTATATATGACATTTGTATACTTGTATCAGTTCTGTAAGCTTTTATGTCTATTCTGCCAATTTTCTATTCTCAAATAAGTTCTGTGCTATTTTATTTTTAAGCTTTATAGCATGTTTCACTATTTAATATTCTGTCTCCAGTCATTTTTTATTTTCAAAATTTTTTGCTATTCTCATCTATTTTCTTCCAAGTAAATATGCAAAGATTTTAATAAGTCCTAAGACATTCTTTGGACATTTTGCTTAGATTGCATTAAATATCAAATAACATGAGGAAAACTGACATTTCTTTTACAATTGTGCATCTGTTCTTTTAGGAATATGTTACATCTTATCTAGAAATGAGTTCAAGTCTTCTTCGGTCACGTGTTGAAGATTTCTGTATACAATCCTACTCATTTATGGTTAAATTTATTCCAGATATTTGTATTTAGTGTAAATGGATACTTTTAGTCAAATTATATATTATCTCTTATTGATGTGTTAATAGAAAAGCAGTTGATTTTCATATATCTGTTTATAACCAATCTATATGTTGAAATCTTTCTTTTCTTTTTTCTTTTTAATTGGGGTATAGTTGCTTTACAGTGTTGTGTTAGTTTCTGCTGTACAATGAAGTGAATCAGCTATATGTATATATATATCCCCTCCCTCTTGGCTCTCCCTCCCACCCCCACCCATCCCATCCATCTAGGTCACCACAGAGCACCGAGCTGAGCTCCCTGCACTATACAGCAGGTTCCCACTAGCTATCTGTTTTACACATAGCAGTGCATGTACATCAATCCCAATCTCCCAATTCATCCCACCCCCCATACCCCCCACGTGTCCATACGTCCATTTCCTACATCTGCATCTCTATTCCTGCCCTGAAAATAGGTTCATCTGTACCATTTTTCTAGATTCCACACACATGTGTTAGTATACGATATTTATTTTTCTCTTTCTGACTTACTTCACTCTGTATGACAGACTCTAGGTCCAACCGCATCTCTACAAATTACCCAATTTTGTTCCTTTTCATGGTTGAGTAATATTACATTGCATATATGTACCACATCTCCATTTTCTACTATTTTTTCCATTGATTCTTGTGGACTTCATAAGTATGTCATCAAATAATGATAATTTTGTCCCAATAGCTTAAAATCAGAATTTGTTTCCTGCTTTATTGCATAGGCTAAAATGATCACAATCATGTTAAGTTTGGGGGGGTAAAGTAGGCACCACTTTCTTGGCTTTGATGGTAATGCCATTAGAGTTTCAGTTTCCAAAAGATGTGGTGCTTGTTTGAGGTAGTTATTCTATTCTATACATCATTAAAGAAGAAACTTTTTATTTGTGCATTACTAGATAGGTAGGTAGATAGATAGATAGATAGATAGGAGATAAGTAATGGTTTTCAATTTTGTCAGATATCTTTTTGGTGTCTGTTGAAAGATCATTTAAAAATTTTATAAAGCCTCGTGTATAATATATATTATCCCAATAACTTTCCTAATACTGAAGCAGTGTTGATAGTTTTTGTTTAATAATGCTACATTTTTCTTCTGCTATACCATGAAAATCAGTTTGCTGATATTTTGGGGAGAACAAGACTGAGATTTTTGGAGGTTTCTCATATTTTAGTATCAAGGTTAATTTAGCTCTTTCTTTGTGCTAGAGACATTTTTACTTCTACTTGAGAAAATTTGGCAATTTCTCTTTTTCCAGGAAATTATCAACATTATTGATATTTTAATTTTATTCCTATAGAATCATGTATACAATTATTTTTGAACATCTTTCTGAATATTTTATTTCATTTCCAGTTTCTAACTATCTGTATTTTTAACTTTATTGATGTACAACTGCCCAAAAAACTATATATATTTAAGGTACACAACTTGATGTTTTGATCTAAGTATACATTATGAAATGATCACCACAATGAGGCTGATCAACACATCCATCATCTCACATAGTTATGGTTTCTTGTCATAAGGACACTTAAGATATACCCTCTTAGCAAATTTCAGATATGTAATACCATGTATTGTTAACTCTACTCACCATGCTGTATGTTAAATCTCCAGAATGTATTCATCTTGCATAACTGAGATTTTGTATCCTTTGACCCCCATCTCCCCATTTCTCCCACCTCCCAGCCCCTGTCAACCACCATTCTACTCTGTGCTTCTGTGAGTCTGACTATTTTAGATTCCACATGTAACTGGGATCATGTAGTGTTTGTCTTTCTGTGTCTGGCTTATTTCACTTAGCATAATGTCCTCTGGGTTCATCCATGTTGTTGCAGATGGCAGAATTTCCTTCTTGTTGAAAGAAGAATAATATTCCATTGTATATTCGTTATCATTTATCCATTTTCTTTACCCATTCATCTGTTGATGAACATTTAAGTTGTTTCTGTATCTTGGCTATTATGAATAATGCTGTGATGACCCTGGGAGTGCATATATATCTTTGAGATCCTGATTTCATTTCTTTTGGATATATACCCGATCGTATGGTAGTTCTGTTTTTATTTTTTTTGAGGAGCCTCCCTACTAGCTGTAACAATTTACGCCCCAACAACAGGGTACAAGGTTTCCCTTTTCTCCATCTCCTCGCTTAGTCTTGTCATTTCATTTCAAATAACATGTCATGTCATTTTTGGTAATAGCCATTCTAACAAGTTTGAGATGATATCTCATTGTGGTTTTGATTTGCATTTCCCTGATGATTAGTAATATTGAGCACCTTTTCATGTATCTTTTGGCCTTTTGTATGTCTTCTTTTGAGAAATGTCCTTTTCCCATTTTTTTAATCAAGTTTTATGTTTTTGCTATGGAGTCATAGGAGTTCCCTATTTTTTTTTTTTTTGACATTAACCTCTTATCAGATATATAGTTTGCAAATATTTTTTTACCATTCTATAGCCTGCTTTTTCACTCTGTTGATTATTTCACTTGCTGTGCAGAAGCTTTTTAGTTTGATAGCTCATTTATCTGTTTTTGCTTTTGTTTCCTATGTTTTTGATCATGTCATATCCAAAAATCATTATCCAGACAAATGTCAAGATGCTTTTACCCTGTGTTGTCTCCTAGGAATTTTACAGTTTTAGGTCCTATGCTTAAGTCTTTAATCCATTTTGAGTTGATTTTTGTATATGGTGTGAGATAGGATTCCAAGTTCATTTCCTCTGTGTGGATATCCAGTTTTCCCAGCTTCATTTATTGAAGAGATTATCCTGTCCCTATTATGTGTTCTTGACATCCTTTCAGAAGATTAGTTGACCATAAATGTGTGGATCTGTTTCTGGGATCTCTATTTTGCTCCCTTGAACTATATGTTTGTTTTTATGCCAGTACCATAGTGTTTCAATTACTGTAGCTTTGCAACATATTTTAAAATCAGGAGGCATGATGCCTCCAGCTTTGTTCTTCTTGCTCAAGTTTGCTTTGGTAATCTTGGGTCTTTTGTGGTTACATATGAATTTTAGGATTGTTTTTTCTATTTCTGTAAAGAATGCTACTGGAATTTTGATAGGGATTTTATTGAATCTGTATATCACTTTGGGTAGTCAGGATATTTTAACAATATTTTTCCAATCCATGAACATAAGATGTTTTTCCATTTATCTGTGTCCTCTTTAATTCCCTTCATTACTGTAATTTTCACTGTACAAATTTTTCACCTCTTTGGTTTAGTTTCTTCCATTCTTTTTGTTGTTTTATAAATGGGATTTTCTTAATTTCCTTTTCAGATAGTTCATTGTTTGTGTATAGAAATGCCACAATTTTTTGTATGTTTGTGTCCTGTAACTTGACTGAATTTGTTTATTAGTTTTAGTAGTTTTTTGTATACTCTTTAGGATTTTCTGCACATATGATCATGTCATCTGCATATAGAGATAATTTCACTTCTTCCTTTCAAATGTGGATTTTTTTCTTGTCTAATTACTCTGGCTAGAACTTCCAGTACTGTATTGAATAGAAGTGATGAGAATGGACATCCTTACCTGTTACCTTTACATATCTGGAGCAGAGTCCACAGGGAAATAGGGCTGCTTCTAGGACTGCAGCCAGGACCACAGTTAGCCAACCGGCCACTGGAGTACAGGCCTACCTTCTGAAAGCATTCTTTGTCAGTTTTAGACTCCACCAGAGTTTTGCAACCTGGGTCCCAAGGCTCACACAAAGGCCCTTTTGTCTGTGGATGGCTGCCAAATTGTCGTTTCTCTGGGGGTATGAAGGTGAGGGACCTCCTATTCACCCATTTTGCTGACATCATTCCCTCTACCTGTACTTATACATTTTTTCTTTTTCCCTAATCAGATTTACCAAGAAATTACTTTCCCCTCAAATAAATAAGCAAATAAACAAACTGAATATTTGATTTAATTATTAGTTGTTTATTTTATGAATTCATTAAGTTCTGTATATGTAATAATTTTCTAAATTAACTTTATTAATATCAGTATTTATTTTTGATAAAATTGACTTAGGTTACTGAGGGAAAAAAAGATAATCACTAAAAGATATTGTAAACAACCCAGAATAAAGTCATGTTCCCTACATGGTGATAGACAAGGTTGTATAATTATTTTTTTCCTTATCACAATGCCCACCAAGTTTGGCTACAAGATTATCATAGGTCACACTTGGCAACAGATTAACTTAGAAGGACAAGAAATATATCTTGCCAGCAGGCCAGTGTTAGTTATTTCTCTTCAGTATGAGTTTTACTTGCAGAATTCATTTAGAATATACATCACAGGCAAGAAGATGATACCCAGACTGGGTGGGTGCAAAAGCCTATCTGGCTTGGAAGCCTAATAATCCAAAGGAGTCAATATCTCTTGTAACAACTCCAAAAGCACAATTTCCAGGGTCCCCAAAGACACAAGGCCAGCTATAAGAATTACTGCACTTAGAGAAGCTCAGTGACATGGTTTCCTTTCCTGCATTTACTGTTCTCCCAGTTCAGATGACATTTACTACTCAGGCGTCATTTTACATTCCAACTTTATTACATTTCCAAGAGAACAGAGCTGTAAATTAACCAGAAGCCAAATTCTCATGCAGAATAGGTGTTTAGTTTGAAATACAGGTCCTATTAATTTTTTGCACAATTAAATATATACCAGTGTAACATTTTTTATCCTGTCTATATGACTTAAAATTCCAACCTTAAATCCTATTTTCTTCTTTTGTTCTCCATATTTGCACAGGTAAAATATGGAAATTATGCTTTTGTATGGGATGCAGCTGTATTGGAATACGTGGCTATCAATGACCCAGACTGCTCCTTTTACACCATTGGGAATACTGTTGCTGATCGAGGATATGGAATTGCATTGCAGCATGGCAGTCCTTACCGGGATGTTTTTTCACAAAGGTAAGATTTGTGTGTGGTCCAAATAAGAAGAGAGGAAATATAGAAAAAGGAAAATCCACTTGGTTACTCCATTTAGTTTACTACATTTTGTTTTCTTTGTTTGGAAAACCACAGTAAACAACAACAAAAGGGAATTATAAGTGATTGTTCAATAAGACATTTCCTAAAGCATGTACTAAAGTATTATTTTTCGCATAAAAAGGGAAAAGTTACTGCTGCATATAACTGGTTATTCTCAAAAAACTGATATACAAAATAAAATAAAAACTTAATTGAGTTTAGCCTCTGAATTTTTAGGAGCTAAAACTGTCATAGAGTTAGCAAAATTCATTCCTTTCTAAAAACACCAAAGCATAAAATAAACTTCAGGACCAGGTTAAAGTTTTGAAGTACATACTTATAGGGATGTTTCCATATCAATTTTGCAAAGGAAAAGAGTAAAAATTTTAGAGTCTGTCATTGGTGTCAAAGTATATGTGAAACTTTGTCATGGAAATTTAGAAGACAGTTTATTAAGAAATTATACTCATCCTCAAATCAGAATTTTCTTTATAAGTTGTTTAAGAAAGAAAATTTTAAATGTATATTTTATATTAATGATGTAGATGAAAGACTTGGGCCTGAAAGGAATTTACAAGATCACTGCATTTTATTATCTCTACTACCGAACAAGATTGGACCTAAGAGAGAGAAATATCTTTCAGGTA
The DNA here is from genome assembly GCF_949987515.2 of Delphinus delphis. Lineage (NCBI taxonomy): Eukaryota > Metazoa > Chordata > Mammalia > Artiodactyla > Delphinidae > Delphinus > Delphinus delphis. The sequence goes on from NC_082687.1 coordinate 12,772,344, forward strand.
GAAGTATGTTCTATTTGCCACTGATTTCTTTGATTTATTACTAAATATTTTTGTACCTGTTTTCTAAAAGCTAAAGCCAGATGAAAGAGAGCAGTACTGGGTAGTACTCTAGGTAGTACTAAGGCCCCAAATTTTAAACTATTTGAGTTGTATTCCTCCAAATTTCAAGATAACAAAAAGCCAGGCATTTTGTGTGTAACAAAACAAGTCAGTAGTCCAAATTTATGTTATAACTCTTCTGTTAGCTAACTAAAAACCTAGGCCTCTCTCTTTATCAGCAAATGAAGATATTAAATTAACTCTAGGGTCCTACATTAGTCACCTTTTCTGTGTAACAAACAACCCAAATCAGTGACTTTAAAAACGTTATTTCTCAGGACTTCCCTGGTGGTCCAGTGGTTAAGACTTCGCCTTCCAATGCAGGGGGTGCAGGTTTGATCACTGGTCAGGTAGCGAAGATCCCACATGCCTCGCGGCCAAAAATCCAAAACATAAAACAGAAGCAATATTGTAACAAACTCAATAAAGACTTTAAAAATGGTCCACATCAAAAAAAAAAAAGTTATTTCTCATTGATAGAACGTAAGAGCTGTGATTTGGCTGAATTCTGCTGCGAGTTGCGGGTCAACTGCAGGTCTCTATGCAGCTTCTCGTCCCAGGGACCACCATTGTTCTTCTACTTGTTAGAAGAGGCACACCATTGCTTTTATGAATTTAGAAGAGAGGATGGAAAGCATAATGGAGTGAAGGGAATGACAGGGTTTTATGGTAAAAGACCAGCAGAGAAGTTTAATGGATCCTTAACATGAACCAGGTCATCAGGAAAAGGATGGTTTATTCCTTAGTTGCGGTTAATTGGCTTTTTCTTCACGACAGATATTTTTTGTTTCCAGACCTGATTTCTGGGTTTTTTATGCCAAAAAAAATGAAACCAATAAAATCAATACACAAACATAATATCAATTAAAGAAGTATTTAACCAGTCACACCAAATGTTCTATTTCTTATTATCCATGTGGTGTTTTACCTTACAGAGATTTTAATTCTGAGTGAATATATTTCATTGAACTACTAAAACACAATATTAAGCAATGAGCATTATTTTTCCTTTGATTAGCATCATGGATGTTGACAATTTAAATTGTCCTTCTCTGTGGAGTTCCTTAATAATGACACTCTGCATCCTAGTCCCCTGGACACATCTGGAGGAAGAGAGAGGAAAGAAACACGATCTGGCCAGCCCCCCTCTATACATATGTGCAGCATTAATCTATCACCTAAACTCTCTCCCTGAACCCAGAAAATATCTGCATTCATTCCCTTTTGCTATAGCCATCAGGGAAAAAAGAACTCCTTTTTATTAACTAATTTAAAAGTTACAGAGACCATCACACTAATCATTGTATTATACTTTAGAAATTATTATAAATAGCTTTACTACAACAACTTATCCTGGACCACTAGTTAAACTAGATCACTGATTGCTCGTGTGATTATATTCAGTGAAATGACAGTACTCAGAGTGATTTTTAATAAGTAAATACTAATTATACCTCAAGTAACTATGTGCCTATACCACACATATTTGATATCAAAGTACTTTAATATGTAATAAATATTATATAATGATATAGTAACTACGTTTATTATCTGCTATCTGCCCAGTATCTTGTATGCTTTACATTTTAATGACTTCAGAACAATCATATGAAATGTTGTCTATTTCTTTATTACACACTTGCATATTAGTGCACAGTTATTAGAGTTATTAGGCTACAAGTACATACACTGAGTGGATGGTCCTGAGCTTTGGCAAGCATCATGTCAGGCATCAGAGGCATAGGCTGTAGTGATATGCTCACTTGTGCAATTGTATGCGAGTGGACATGTACAGGAGTGACTTTTAAGGACCAATAAGTGCTACAATATATGACTGTAGATTTGGATAGAAGAATTCTGTTTCATTGGTCTCTACAGATACTAGATAATTTGGTAGCAGAAATTAAAGAATTTATATATCTCACCAGATATATGGGTCAGAGTACTAGTGTGGTGGGTAATGTTTACAATGAATTCTCTGACACTATTTGTTCATCAAATGTTTTCTGTGGCCTTTGTCTCATAATAGTTCTTAGTATAATAAAATCATCAAAAGTTGTTACATTAAAGACATCTGTGAATGGAAGAGAACTGAATTTTTCAGAGTGATATCGTTATGCTGTTAATAAAATTAGTTCCAGTGTCGATCTTAGAACCTTAACTATTCATAAGGCTAAAAAGATAACAAAAAAAAATATTTATTGAGCATTTAGTACAAGCTCACCCCTGTTCTCAAATCTTAGTGGGTGTCAAGGAGTAACTAACTCATGAGTTTAATTTTATGCTTCATCAATAAAAGAGTCCCTTTTCGCCTGTTGGCTGCTAACCCTAAACTTTGGGAATAGAACCACCTAGTGGCACAAAAACAAGGACATATTTCAAACTGTATGGAGAATGATTTTGTTGAATTCATGGAGAGTGGCAAAGATGCATAAACAATATTTCAACCTAATCACAGAATTTCAGAATTTTTAGAAATGGAATGAACAGTAGTTCCCTTTTTTACCAGGGATAACTAGTCCAAAGGGGTAAATAACTTGCTCAGAATCACAAAAAAGCAATAAAACTGGAAATTTTTGACATTTTCTAGTTCTATGTTTAGTTTTTTGGTGTTCATGCACCTTGTCTTCCCTTATCTTTCTTTTAAAAGCTTATAAAAATAATATAAAACATACTGTATAATGCTTACTGTGTACCAGACCCTGAGTTCTTACATGAGGTAAGTACTATTATTATCCTCATTTTATAGACACAGAAACTGAGGGTGGGAAGCCCTATTTGTTTAGTTTTGAACTACTTGGATATAGTCTTTTTCCAGTGCCTACCTCATGCCTGCATAGAGTAAGCATTCAATAAATATTTGATGAATGAATAAAAGATCTACCTAACTTTGTGCTCAAAGATGATCCTATTTACTTATAATCAAATACGTTGAGTACTTATCCTTTGTGCTTACTTGATATTAAAAAGTCTTCTATCTTCTCTTATCATAATAATTTTCTATTTATCTTGGTTTCTCTAATTTTTCATACAATGATTAGTAAAACTGACAAGAAAGAGAAAACAAACATCACATGTCCACCTTTCTTTCCACTCACAGCTGTAAGAATTTTTATACTTTCATTCCAAAAAGGAAGGTAGAAAATATTTCTTTAACTTAAAATCATAGAGCCCTAATCCTTTTATTTCCCAACTTTCTAAGCACTTTTTTCCCTTTTCAGGAAGAGAAAAAAGCAGCCTCCACTGATTGCCTATAGCAGCTCCAAAATAAGTCACCAACTGGCTTAAAACTCTGCACTTGGTTGGCTGGAAGGATATAACCAGAAGTCAAACAAACAAATTAATTGTTTTCTCTTTAGACATACAAAATATTTACAGTCTCTCCACTTTGAGAGCAGGAGTGACGTTATCAAGATACATATGTCAACATTAAGTAATATGAAGTTATACATTAAACTGCATTATATAGACAATGCTGAAAAAATTAGAGAAAAGGAAATCATTGCTGAATAGGATAGAAAAGATTTTATTAGACTTGAGCTGGAAGACTTCAAGGGAAAATAGAATTTGGATATGGGGACGGGTACAGGTAAGAAAAACATGAAACTCAGAAAAACATGAAACAACAAGTGAAAACAGTCGTTGTGTAGTGAAAGGACAATGAGAAAGAACAACTTGACTGGAGAGAATGTTGGCAGGTGAATACAGGTAGAGAAGCGAAAATTAAATGTGATACACCAGAATATTGATAGCTGCTGTCTAATAAGTATATACTATGCTAAACACTTGATGTATTTCATATAATGCTCACCACAACTCTGTGAATTGGGCACTTATTAATTGCATTTGTAAATTTGAGGAAACTGAGACTCAGAGTTACGTATCTTACAAAGTCACACATTAATGACAAGTAGAGCTAGGACTCAAACACAGCTTAGAGCTCGTGTCCTCACGAGCTTTGTGGGGCTCTGAAGAGGAGAATATCTAGAGAAAGGAGTATTTGAAGGGTCCCAGGTGTTGGGTTAGACGAAGACAGAGTTTAACTGAGGAAGGCCATTTACAAGGCGGTGTAGTATTCCAGCTGTTAAGCAGTGAGAATATTCTCAATGAGAAGGAGAAAAGATTAGAAAAAAGTTACAGTTTGAAGAGGGATGGACAGGACTTGGTGGAAATCAGAGGAGTACATATAATCCAGGAATCTGAAAGGGGAAGGATGTGCAGATCCAAGTGGCCATAAACAGCCCACTCTTTTCTTCTTCCAACTCTTATTTTTCCTTCTTGTTCATCTATTACAAGTTTTGCATAAGCTCTATTTCACCTCCAAGTAAAACCAACTGGAAAATTATTTCTAGAAAAGTAATGGGTATTTTAAAACAACAACATGATAATCCACTACTTAGTAGATACTTTGATATGTCAAACAATCTTCTGGCTTACAGATTTTTGTTCTATAGTTGCTCAAATCATGTTTATATATCCCTAGTAGTATTGTTCTTCTCTCTCACACACCAGATATTATTTTTTTAATTATATATACAGTTGACCCTTGAACAACATGGGTGTGAACTGCTCAGGCCCACTCATACATGGATTTTTTTTAATAGTACATACTATAGTACTACATGATTCACTGTTGGTTGAATCCAGGGATGCAGAATGGCAGACATGGAGGAACCTCAGATAAGGAGGAACCTAGGATACCCCTATAACATAAGTTACATGCAAATTTGCTACTATGAGGAAGGTCAGCACTGCTAACCCCACATTGTTCAAGGGTCAACTGTATATACCAACACTTACACACACGCACGCGCGCACACACATACACAGTGCTAAAACCAACTGATTTCATCACAATCACATTCTCTGTTCTAGATCAAGAAAAATAGATAGTTTAGATGCACATGTTTATATAAAGTAAGAAAATATGTTTGAGGAGCTGCAAAACCAGAGGGAACATTGAAGGTTCACTTTCAAAGGGAGATAATAGAAGAGAATACTAATATATGTTTATACATATATTTTTATTTAAGACAATAATATACATTTTAACATTTAAATGAAGGAAATCATTTTCTTTTCTCATGTAATATGCATATATTAAACAAGGAGTAGCCTCTGGAAACCAGTGAAAAGAATGTACTATTCATATTTCAAAGCACTCCCCCTTTAAAACATTTGTTTTAAATTTAGAATGCTGAATTTCGGGAACTTCAATGAAAGAGAAAAAGTGAGGTAGCTTTTTTGTCACTTTTCTCTGTTTCCTGAAGCCTGATGGAGCTATTTTTATGACTAACATCCTGTGGGGTTTACCAATCACTCTGACTGCTGCTTCCAGTGGAGAACCAAAGTGATTTACATTTATTGCAGTATTTGGTCTAAATAAATGGAGGTATAAGTACCGTTGATGATATTTCCAGTATGTGAATATTTCAAAAATATTTATCATATATGCTACTATATGATTTGAGATTAGTTTTATTAATCTTGCAAAGCAGTAGCGAAATTTTAAGAAAATGACAAGACTTTACCCTTAAGCACATAACATTCTCACTGCTGAACACAAACTCAGCCATCAGGCAGTGCAATCTCATGGAGTAGATTCTGAAGTGTTAACGTGATTCTGTTTTCCTTGTACTTACATCATACAGCATTTGAGGAACACTTCATCCAAGGTACAAGAGAGTACCGTTTATAAACAAGAATCTTTATTAGACTTTTTTGAGAAAAGTACTGAGGTACAGAGAAGATAGATGACTAGTGCAAGACACAAAGCAGTATTTCAGCTGGATAATGAGTCTGCAACATTGGACCAAGCTGCTTTGCAGGAAGCAAGTTGGATTAGCCTTGTTTAAAAATAAGATTTGTGCTGTTTCTAGATCTGAGTAAGTATCATTTCATTCAAAAGGCAGTTGTTTTCAAAAAGCATAGTTATTATAGTGGTATAAATTAGGTGAGACTAAAGGCTGAGTTTATAACACAACATTGCAGAACTTAAAAGGTTAAATGGGTATTGCACTTCAAAGCACACATTCATGCACACACGTGGATGCACACACACTCAGGCACACACACACACACCCTCCAGAGTCAATTATAAGCCTCTCTCAAAAACACTCTTATCCCATTATACTTACATCACAGTTTTTCTATTCAAACGACCCATTTTACTCACCAGACTCAGCCCCAAGACATTTTTTACTGTTTTAAAAATTCAGTCTCCTTTTATTTTTATTTTTTTGCGGTATGCGGGCCTCTCACTGTTGTGGCCTCTCCCGTTGCGGAGCACAGGCTCCGGACGCGCAGGCTCAGCGGCCATGGCTCACGGGCCCAGCCGCTCTGCGGCATGTGGGATCTTCCCGGACCGGGGCACGAACCGGTGTCCCCTGCTTCAGCAGGCGGACTCTCAACCACTGCGCCACCAGGGAAGCCCTCAATCTCCTTTTAAAGAGAAAATTTGATATCATTGAGGATAATCAAAAATGTGCTACTTTTTTTTATAGACCCTTAAAATACTGTAAGCATAGTAACAACATGGGAATAAGCACATGAGCTCCCATGATAACTATGTTGATAGAAGAAACAACCTTAAAATATGAGACATGAATGCGACTCTGGCATGCATTTAGATAAACTCCCTAATTTTGCATATGTGAAACCAGGAAGGGAATTTGGGTGACTTGCCCACAGTCTAACCCTTGGTCAGGACATGCCCTGGGGATGACAAGTCCAGGCTGCCAGTCCAGTGTTCCATCCTACCCTGTTCTGTCAGTTCTCTTTGTTAAAAATTTTTAGCTCTAAAATTTATTAGTAAAATAAATGTTTTAAGAAGCACATTTATATCTTACATAAAGGAGCCAGGGATATTACTTAGTAAATACATTTAACAACTAGTACATCAGACTCAGCCCCAAGACACTTTTTACTGTTTTAAAAATTCAATCTCCTTTTATTTTTACTTTTTTATTTTTTTGCGGTACGCGGGCCTCTCACTGTTGTGGCCTTTCCCGTTGCGGAGCACAGGCTCCGGACGCACAGGCTCAGCGGCCATGGCTCACGGGCCCAACCGCTCCGCGGCACGTGGGATCCACCCGGACCGGGGCACGAACCCGTGTCCCCTGCATCGGCTTTTTAAATTATCACTACTTTATAGACATGCAGAAAAAGTAGCACAAGTGACGGATAGAACGCTATGGATTATGTTATCCTTAACTTACAGAGAAACTATACTATAGCCTAAGATAATAGTTAACATTCATTAAAGGCTTACTATGAGCCAACCAGGTGCTACCTAAGTGCCCTAACTATATTAAGTCATTCAATCCTCCTAATAACCATAAAAGGTAAATACCATGATTAACTTCCTTTTACAGATGAGGAAACTGAGTCACAGAAAAGCTGAGCAGTTTTCCAAGGACATAAAGCTAATAAGTTGCAGAGCCAGGTTTGAACTCATGCTGTCAAACACCGTAATGCCGTAGTTCCCACTCCCACTTCCCTAAACACACACACCCCCGTGTGCACCATGGTAGCAAGCATCCAAAGTGCCTTCATGCTGCTCCTGGAGCTGCCTTCTCTCACATTAAGATACTGAATGGCATTTTAGTTCCCCTGAAATTCAGGTAACTTTCAGAATCTTAAACAGCACGCCAGCAGAGTCTCCCATTATGCTGAGGGGGCAGATCCATTTGCAACTGAAGCTGCCTTGCATCAGCTGATCAGAAGTAAACAGTACAAGTATTGAAAATTGAAAGCTGTGGGAGGATACTGTAATTGTTTTCCCTCCCTTTTATCTTGTTTTGCTACAAATAGCTTAAGACTATACTTGGCCAAAACTTTAATTCTTCCTTCATGGAGGTTTTCATTCATCATGACTTTTTAATAGGAGGAATCCATAATTGCCTTTTATCCATCTCATTTCATAGTTCTTTAAGCAGCTAGAAAAAAACTAACTTCATAATTGGCCAGATTGACTAATCACATGTTGAATGCTTACTAATATGAAACAGAACCTACAGTCATGCCTCGGTATCCACAAGGGATTGGTTCCAGGACCCCCATGGATACCAAAATCCATGGATGCCCAAGTCCCTTATGTAAAACGGCATAATATTTTCAAATAACCTACACACATCCTCCCATATACTTTCTTTTTTTCTTTTTTTCTGCATACTTTAACTCATCTCAGGATTACTTATAATACCTAATACAATGTAGATGCTATGTAAATAGTTGTAAATACAATGTAAATGCTATGTAAATAGTTGCTGGCATACAACTAATTCAAGTTTTGATTTGGGGAACTTCCTGAAATTTATTTCCAAATATTTTTAATCTTTGGTTGGTTGAATCCGTGGGTGTAGAATACAGAAGGCTGGCTGTACTATTTGTGGAACTAAATTATGGCTAAGATAAAAATATAAGATTTCCATATGGAATAATATTTATGAGTCTATGTAGTCCAGAATAATATCTAACAGAGGCAACAATGATTTTTGTTTTAATGAGTATAGTTCCTTGCTTTAACTTCAAACAGAAATATACCTCAAAGCGTGCATTCACCTTTTTTCTTGATAATCCATTCTATACCTGTCACTTTATGAAGCTATTTATGTTTGAAATAATGTTAGTGACTATTTTAAATGATTGAAATTCAACATGTTTTTATTTTACATAGTACTGGTCTCAGAAAATGTATATAAAAATTGTGCCTTGATGATGTTCTTACCAATGTTCCATGGTAAGACAGGGAGATATGATGGGAGGAGCCAGCACCCTGAAACTAAGTGTGGTGGAATTTCTGTTCCGATAAGGTTTTCAGTCTTTTTCCAAAATAATCTTTTTTATAGTAATATTTTTATTCTGATGATTTTAGTCAACTTTTTGTTTCTTTTCTATTAATTAACCAAGATCTATGTAGCACTCCCTATAAAAGTCAGCATGACTCTTCTGGGCAGTCTCTCATATTCTCTGAGCTAATCAACACCAATTTTACTAATATGAATCTCTTCTGTGTTTTTTAGCAACTGCAGAAATTTGTCAAACAGATTACCTCCCAGGCAAAATATATTCAGTAGAGCGTTGCTGAGTAGTTCATTCAGACTGATGAGATAGGACAGAGCAGAACCCAGGGGCTCTGAATATCAGGGCAAGCTGTGTGGATTATGATATGGAGAGACATTGAAGAACTCAGTATAAAGACTAACCAGAATCAGAAGTGTGCTTTCTGATCAGTCTAGAAAGAATGTACGCAATGAAATAAAAAAGGAATTAACTAGAAAGGAGGATGCCAGTAGGAAGCCATTACTATATCTATAATATAAGCTCCAAGAAGGTAGGGGCTTTTGTCTGCTTTATTCAGAGATTTATTCCAAGCATCTACAGGAAAGCCTACCACATAGCAGATGTTTGATAAATATTAGTTGAATGAATGGGTGAATGAATCACTAAGGAAAAGTAAAAGACACGAACTAAAGACAATAGAAATGGAAGGAAACAGAGAGACATTGTAGGGGTGATGTTGGCCATTGGCTAGACACAGAGTTGAAGGAAAGGGAAACCAAACATGATTTTGAAATCCTTAGCCTTGCCCCAGATTGGAGATGGGGAAGTTATTCTCAGAAAAGAAGCCAGGAGCAAAAACTGGTTTGAGAGTGGAAGTGCTAATTTTGATCTAGACGTGTTGAGTCTGAGACACTGGACAGTGGTGCATCCGTACAGGGAAATGTAGAGACTCTGACAGACAAATGACAATGCTGGGTGAGAGCTTCAGGGAGAGGCTGGAAGGATAGATATAGATTTGGACAAACTCTCCATTAAGATAATGAAAGCCAGAGACATAGCCCATGGAAAGGACATAGAGATAAGGAAAAAAAGGTTGAGGCCAAAACTTGCTTTCAAATGTTCCTTTTTTGCTTTTTTCTCCTTTCCATTCCACAGTCACTATCCTAATTGAATCTCAGCACACTGTGTCACGATTATCCCTTTCTCTCCAAACCTACCCAAATCTTATGCATTCTGTGGTTTCCAACTCCTGACCCATCCTCAGCATAAGTCTTCCTAGCAAATTCAGCTCTAATCAAGCACTTCATTGTGTTTCTATATTTTATCTTCTCTGTACCACATATGTCACTTTTTTGTTAATCATTTCTTGTGTTCATACTTCTTCAAATATGTTCTAAGTTCTTAGCTTGCAAAAAAATTGCAAAACTTATCTTATGCCTTTTTAAAATTTTTCCATAATAAATAGTTATGTAGTACATATTCAACAGGTTCTTAAGTAATGTTTCAGGGGGAAAAGATAGTCTTACTCTCACTTGCAATTACTAACACAAGCAACTTACTAGAGAATAGGAATAATGTTTATTCATTCAACCAACAAATATTTGTTGAGCAGCTTAGTGCTTGATACTATTTTGTTTTTCTAGAGATAAAATAGTGAAAAAGATTAACAGCTTTTGCTTTCCTGGAGCTTACATTATTCTGGAGAGTTGAAGGAGGAAACATACGATAATAAGAGAACAAATAAATTGGATAATTTCTTATTGGAAAACATGCAATAAAGAAAATATAACTCAGACAGATAATAAAGATGGATCAGTATGGGTCACAGAAAACCTTTCTAGGGAGGCAATGTTTAATTACGTTCTTGAATGTAAAGTGTGTAGGAAGAGTATTCTGTGCGTAGGTAACAACAAATATAAAAGCTCTGAAGTTAGAAACAGCTTGGAATGTTTAAAGAATGACAAGGAGTCCATGGTGGCTCAGAGTGAACAAACAAGAGAATAGTATGAAAGGAGATTGAAGAATTAGTTGAGCCCAGTTGTATTATAGAACCTTGAGAAAACATAGTAAAGACTACAAATGTTTTCCAAATAAGAAAGGCAAGCCATTGGAATTTTTCAAAGAGGAGTATTTATTACCCCTAGTTGTTAAAATAAAGAAAAAAATATGGTGGGAGGGAGGCCAGTAGAGGCAGTGAACAAAAGTGAATGTAGGAAGATAAGTTAGGACTAGTAAAGATAGTCCAGGAGAGAGATGATGGTGGTAGTATAACTGAGATGGGGAAGAGTGACAGGTTCCCGCCTTTCATAGCTATAAGACTCATAGGACTGGCAAATGGTATGAATGTGATGGGGGAGGCAAAGGGAGGAATCAGTATAACTTTTTCTTCTGAACAAATAAGTGGTACCATTAACTGACTTGGTCAAGCATGAACCAAAAGTAAGTTAAAAACCAGAAGAATTAAGACTTTGGCCTTGGGTTTGGTAAGCTTGATGATATTAAACTGGAACTTAGCTTTTTGTGAAATTTAGGAAAGAAGACAAAATAATAAGAATTCCAGTTTGACAGGTAGAAGGTGCTAGTTATGAAAGACATACACTGGTTGAATTACATTTGGGTTTGATGATTTCAGAGATTACTTCAGTCGTAATTAGAAAAAGATACTTAAATGATTTGTGATATCCACTGAAATGGGTGGGAAAAGAATAGAAGCAGAAAAAGATAGTCAACTTTTATAAAGATACTAAAATTTAGTAATAACAATAGAAAGTGATTTACTTATATAAACTCCAAGTTACATTTTCTTAAGGAAAGAAATTTATCTCACATAGCAAGACGTCTAGCAGTAGATGTCTTCAAATGTGGTTGATTCGGAGGTTCAACGAGGGCAGTGTTTTCAAGGACCAAGGCTCTTTCCACCTCTCCACTCTCCATCCTTGGTGTAGTGAGATAAGACTGTCCTCAGGCTGACCTGCCTTGTGATGAAGGAGGCTTACGCAGCAATAGGGACAATGTGCTTCCCTGTTTCCATTCAGAAGAGAATGAGCAATCTCTCCTCTCAAGCATGAAAACAAATCTGTCCCTTCTGCTTAATTAGTTCATCTTAGGTCATATTTTTACCCCTGGAGTGAGCAGATCCCCTTGAGAACGTATACTCATACCTCAGACTGTCTATCTAAAGGGGTGGAAGGGATGCTGGGGAGTCAACTCTAATGTCCCTTACAGCAAATCTGAAAGAAGAATTAACAGATACTGGAGAATATGAGAAACAAAAGAGAAAGAATCAATACCCATACTACCCATAATAATACTATCATTTATTGCACATCTGTTTTGTGCTGGTCATTCTTCTAAAACTTTCCTATAGACTGACTCGTTTAATCTTCACAACACCCCAAGAGATAGGTGCTATTATCACCTCATTGTACAGTCAAGGAAACTGACACGTAGAAACATTTAAGTAAACCGCTCACGTTGTCGTTAATAAATGGCTGAACTGGGATTTGAACCGTGGCTCTGGAGGTCATGCCCTTAAACAGAAAGAGGTGTGATACCATAGACTCAATTGGAAAACTGTAAATAGGAACATGGGAAGGGGAGCCCCATGGAAAGGAAGAGTAGGCTATTCGTTTTACACATGTTGAATTTGTAGTGACATCAAGAGTTCTACCTGAAAACTGTTGAAAGTATGAAAGGAGATTGGATAAACTGGAGAAGAGAGATGTAAATTTAGGATTTATCAATACAAAGGAACAAGGGGGAAAAATAAAATATCAAGACCTAATATGTGCAGCCAAAAGAGATCCAAGCCCCGAGGGTTGTTATTGATTGTTGATTTCCTTCCACTTCAACAACCAAGAGTTCTTCCTAAACAGCCAACGTCACTTTGTGTAACCGCTATATTGATCATATCACACAATTTTTTTTACAATATAAAAACTGTATATATTTAAAGTATACAGTTTAGGTTTTGACATATATGCCTGTGGAACCATCACCACAGTTAAGATAATGAAGAAAAAATTTTTTAAAATAGCACTAGGAAAGAAGTGACTTGAAAAGTGCCTAGTGAGTAATGATGGCAAATGACGCCGTCTCTATAACCTCAGAATCTACACCAGTCCTGAAACAGAGTTGGTGCTTGATAACTGTTTCTTTGAGCACAGGAACTGCTGCTCTAGACTGCCTGCACCATGTTCATGGTTTTCTGTAACGGCGGTTCTCAAACTTGAGCAAGCATCCAGATTCCCTGGTGGGCCTGATAAAACACAGATTTCTGGGCCCCGGCCCCAGAGTGTCTGACTCAGGAGGTGTGCATAATTTACATTGCTAACAAGTTCCAGCGGAAGCTTTTGCTGCTGCTTCATAGAGTGAGTCCTCACTTGGGGCCCTGCTGCTCTAATACACGGGCTCTGACAGCCTTGTTGTGTACTATTCTCATTCTCTCCCTTGCATCTTTTGTCCTGCCTCTTTACTCTCTTCCCCCCTTTTTCCATTGTTGATCTTCATATTCAATCATGTACAAATCACTTACAATCTATATTATCTCATTTGATTCTTGTAAAACCTCACTGAGGGAAGGATTATTGTACCTATTTTATAGATTAAGGAACTAGGGTTTAGAGAGCACAAAGGAAAAATACTTTGGTGTTGACTCTATAAACCTAAATTATATAGTGGGCTGACCAGTTTAAGTTATAACGTCTTTTTGCACTTCTTCCTCACTTCCACTTGTTGATTTCCTTCCACTTCAACAACCAAGAGCTCTTCCTAAACAGCCAGCGTCACTTTTTGTAACCGCTGTATTGATCATATCACACAATTTTTTTTTTACAATATAAAAACTATATATTTAAAGTATACAGTTTAGGTTTGACATATACACCTATGGAACCATCACCACAATTAAGATGATGAAGAAAATTTTTTTAAAGTAGCACTAAACATACTGCAAAAAGAACACTTGTTTACAATATGAGAGCTGGAGTAAGACAAGAAAGCAGGTCTTTGTTGAACCTCAGCTGGGAATACGTAGCACACAACTTTTTATTTTTAAATCCTTTTGTGGTTGTTCCTTTTGTCTCTCTGGAATCTTTGTTATTAATCAGCTGGTTTCTCTGTAACTTGATCCAGTGTTTTGAACAGTGCTTTGCCTATAGAGACTTAACAAAATAATATTAACTGGTGTATTGGATAGAAGTCTTCCAGATTTTCACCTAAGCCTACCTCCTAATTGGCCATTATCTTTATCCCAATAAAATATTGCAATATCTTATTTCTTTTCTTTTGTTAGCAAAATAACTTCTTGAAAGTAGAAACTTTGCCTCTTATAGTCACTAAATTTTATCCAGTTTTCAAGGAGGGTGACGAAAAATTTACTAATAAAATAGATTTTTTTTTTGCTTATAGAAGGAAAACAGCAAGTTCCCTACTATATGTTCAAGGCTGTATTCCAGTGTTTTCCCTCTGCATGACATCATAAAGTCCACAGGTCCCTTGTTAACCTAAAATCACATAGCCATAGACTCTTGAAACTACAAGAGTCATAATTTGTCATCTGTTTCACAACCATCTTTATCCAGGTTGTGAGGAAACAAAATCCCTGAGATGAGAGATTAATGCGCCATAGTCATAATCTGGCAGAGTTTGAGTTACAGGAAATTCCAGATTTCCCTGCTATCAGTCTTGTGTACTTTCTCCTGCCCCTAGAATCCTCAACTAGTTCCAAAACTTTGAGATGTCTGAAGGCAAAGTAGATATGTAAGCTTTGAATCAGGCACTATGAAGACAAAAAGGAAACAGAAGCGATAAAAAGGATCCCATAAGGTTCTTCTTGGCTAACTTCTCCCCACCTCTCCCAACTCATCCTGTACCTCTTTCTTCCCCACTACCTGTATCCCAAGGTACAGGCCTGTTCCTGGTGCCTGCTTCTGCCTCAGGGCCTTCATTCCTGCACTCACCTCTTCTTTAACTCCTACTCTACTCCCCGCCTCAGTTTAAATGGCCTGCTCATAGGTGAGATCCAGTCTCTTTTGTCAACTTCAGGTGCCTTTCCACAAACAGATACCAGCTCTGAATAGATGTTCACTGGCCCATTGTAAAGTGAAAAAAAAAAAGGAGGGTGGACAATGTAGTCAAATCTTAACTCAATGAATTCAGTTTAAAGAGTTGTCTTTTGTTCTGAGATTATATCCATCTTATATTTGGAGAATTAAATGTCCTATCATTTAGGAAATGAGCACAGATTTCTTTTAATGTCCTCACTTAAAATAAAAATTGAGCAACCTTGGTCAAATCCCCCAAATACTTATTTTCTGAAATTTAAAAGTCAGAATTGCATATCCCTTAACTCAAAATGACTGTGGAGGAGCAAAGGTGGGGAAGAGGGACAAAAAAAACCATAATAAATATGTAAGCAACTTGTACCCAACCCTCAGTCTTACTTCCTTTTTAAAGCAACTCAGTGCTTTAAAAACACAGAACTGTTTCACGGTACTATGTGAAACACAGGCGTTTCTAAGCCGATGCTGCTGACTGCTTTCACAGTCCTTACATTTAAAACAAAAATTCCTTTGGGATGTTTTATGCAGAATTCTGTGTCCTACTTTAAATCTAAGAACTTTTTGTACACAACAGAGAGGGTCCACAATGAAACACCTGGTCAATAGCAGTTTTGAATTCTTAAGCTGTCCTTTCTTCTGTATTTTTACACTTTGGAAATCCATGCAACTGCTGTTAGGCAGAACATGGAATGGGGGACCTTGCATTAACTCAATATTCCCAATTGTATGCCTATTTCAATACAGTCACACCACAGGACCAATATGAAAAATAAGTTTAAAATGCAATAAAAATGTTAAGGAATTCCCTGGCGGTTCAGTGGTTAGGACACAGCGCTTTCACTGCCAGGGCCTGGGGTTGGATCCCTGGTTGGGAGCTAAGATCCTGCAAGCCATGCGGTGTGGCCAAAAAAATAAAATGAAATACAATAAAAATTTTAAAGTTAACCTAAAAGGAAAATTCATGCTGAAATCAGTGGAATTAGCCATATATGGTATGCCTAATATGTTTCAAGTTAATGTAAATTGATTTGAAAAGAGAAGAAAAAAACACAAACTAGCAATGCTTCATTCCATTCAGCAAGTGTTTATTAACCACCTGCTGTGTGCCAGACACTATGGTAAGCAGTGGATCTATAGCTGTGAACCACACACAGTCCCAGCCTCCAAGCTGCTTACTCTCTAGAAGGAAAGGTAAAAAAGTAAAAGGAATCTTTTTTGTTCAGTGTGATTTGTGTTCTGGGCACACAGGCAATAAATATAGAATTCTGGTGAAATGTATCAGGAAGGGGAAACGGATGCTGAACAATTTAAAGAGCAATTGAAGTCGGTTGATATTATGGGCTGAATTGTGTCTTCCCAAAATTCCTTTGTTTCGGTTCTAATCCCCAGTACCTCAGAATGTGATTGCATTTGAAGATAAGGTAATTAAGGTTAAGTGAAGTCACTAGGGCAAGCGCAATCCAATCTGATTGATGACCTCATAAGAAGAGGAGATTAGGACTCAAAACACAGACAGGAAAGACCATATGAAGATACAGTAGAGAAGCCATCTACCAGCCAAGGAGAGAGGCCTCAGAAGAAATCAACCCTGCTGACTCCTTGATCTAGGACTTCTAGTCTTCAGAACTACAAGAAAATTAATTTCTGTGGCTTAAGCCCCCCAGTCTTTGGTACTTTGTTATGGCAGCCCTAGCAGATTAATACAGTTGCTGAAATAAAGTACATACTATACGACAGAAGGAACAGGAGGAAGAGGCACCCTGTGGACTGAATGTGACTGAGGGAGTGGCAGCAAAGGAGCCTAGCGAGGTGCACGGGGGGTCACTGGGGGGAAATCTCCGCCACCTCCGCCACGGCCTGAGAAGCCTAGTCAAAGAGTTGAGGCTCCATCCTGAGGGTGACAGGACACCATCAGAGGCTTTTCACGTGAGATTAGGTATAAAAATCTTACATTTTATAAACTGTACTCTGCCTGCTGTGTTGATTATTGATTATCTGGAAGCAAGACTCTAGCAGCTGAGAGACCAATATGAAATTTATTGCAGTAATCCAAATGAGAGATGATAGTGACCTAAAATACATTGAAATGGAGAAAAAAGTAATCTTGTGACATGAAAGAACAAAGTGGAACAAAACAAACAAAAACAGCTATAGGACAAAAGATGAGGACAAAGGTGTTAGAACAATCTCTGGGCCTCCTCCACAACTATCACATTTCCACCCCAGTGGTTAAGTCTTCTCAAAGTAGCCACATTTACACTGGCAGAGAAGGCAAATTCCATTTTTATGAGGTAATATATTTGGCAACATCTCCTAAGGCACCTGCCAACACCAGTGTATCTCAGGCTTGGACTCTTGAACTCTGAGATCTGAGAACACTTAATTCATTCACACTTCTAAATAGAACATGGATTGAGGCATATTCTATAATATCTATATTTATAACACTGCCCAGCAGTGTTCTGTTTTGTATGTGTGAAAATTGCCAATGGAATGTTCACGAACCCTCTTAATGTGTACCTCTAACCTTGACACCCCTGAGGAATAATAAGCTACGTTCTAAATATATAGTTAGCTAAGAGAAAGAAGTAGAGGGGAAGAGAGAAGAGGAAGGTGGGAAAATGGGGGAAAAGAGAGAGAGGTTTCTGGCTTGGGGTGTTTTTTTTTGTTTTCCACGATTTGACTGCTTTGTCAAGCTCTCTCTAAACAGCCTACTTTTAGTGCAAAAGGATGTGGCTTATCTCTTGGATGAGAGTCCAGTCCCTGCAGAACCTAGATGAAATTGATGTTTCTGATTTTATTAGGAGCTTTGCACGAGGGTAAACAGGAGTTAGCAAGAAATAATGTAAAGTCAGCGAGTCTCAACACATGTGAAAACTTTATTTGCCATCTTTGCAATGTTCAAATATTAGAAGGATTTA
Source organism: Delphinus delphis (assembly GCF_949987515.2). Lineage (NCBI taxonomy): Eukaryota > Metazoa > Chordata > Mammalia > Artiodactyla > Delphinidae > Delphinus > Delphinus delphis. The sequence continues at coordinate 12,790,210 of NC_082687.1, forward strand.
TTTTTATTATCCCTTTCTTCAACGTACTCCATTTTAAATGTCAGTTAGCTTTTAAAAATAAGGATACGTTTTAGCAAATTGCCTTTTTCTTTTATTTCCTGGGTGTTCCTTAATAAGTGGGTTTATTGTAGCGCAGACGTCTGTCTGTCCAGCAGCCAGCCTGAAACATCCTGTGTTCAGTGATCACATCCTCTCTCATCATATTTCCCAACTGCCCCTTAGTGCTTTGTCTTCTCCTTCAACACTGTGTGACTTCCCAAACCAGAAGGTTTTCAAGGGAACATCACTTCATTGTGCTTCCTGAGGAAGCCCAAGCACAAAGAAATGATAAAGCTCTGGCCCCTGCTTTATTCATAAAACACTTTGCAAAGTCCATTTAGTAATTTGCCATTGTAACCACTGGCACCCAGAGCTTTCAGGGCCCGCTTCTGACACTGTATTTAGTTCATTCTTTGACTGTTCAGCTAAAAACTTCCATTTGTATGCATTTATTCTGCTTCACACATTATGTTATCAGTCACTTTCAATATTTCAAAGTCACAGCAGGCTTTTTCTGACACACATTTGTCAGAATGAACGGCCTTGATTGCTATTATTATAGACTACAGTGCCTGAGTAAGGGGAAAAGCATATATAGTACCAGAATATTGAAACTGCCTGATAAAACAATAGAGATACAAGAGAATAAAAATAGAATAAATGCATATAAATGGATGCTTTAAAAGGCCAGGAAAATGTAGGATTATAAAATAGGCATATAGAGTTTAAAACCCATGAAGAAAAATGTAACAAAATATTTTTTGAAGAAGATAAGGAACCGATTGAAAGTCTCACTGTCCCAGTGTCGGCAGATTAAGTGGATATCACATACTTCTCTTCAGTAATCAGGGATTCAAATAGGCTCAGTTGTGGATGCTGCTTTTGAATTTTAGCATGAAATCTACTACTGAATAACAAAGAACTTTAAAAAATACATGCTTCAACCAAAAATAAATTTAATGAAAGCTATAAGGAACGAACTGGAACTCCAGACCCATTACTGCTTTACTGTTCTTGATAGACTACTAAGCATATCACCCAGCAGAAGACCTGTGTCCTATTTGCCTGCACGTTACTTCACTTTTTGTCTTTAACAAGACTTCAGAACTGCATACTAAAGAAGAATCATGGAAATCTATTTTAGAGGCACAGAACACCAGTATCTAGGGGTGGGCCTCCTTAGAAATCCTTAAATTTCAAGTCACATAAAAACTGAAATAAAAAATAAGCCACGGGCTTCCCTGGTGGCACAGTGGTTGAGAGTCCGTCTGCCGATGCAGGGGACACGGGTTCGTGCCCCGGTCCGGGAAGATCCCACGTGCCGCGGAGCGGCTGGGCCCCGTGAGCCATGGCCGCTGAGCCTGTGCGTCCGGAGCCTGTGCTCCGCAACGGGAGAGGCCACAACAGTGAGAGGCCCGCGTACCGCAAAAAAAAAAAAAAAAAAAAAAGCCACAATAATTAGTATACCAAATATCTTTTCAAAAGTGAATTAATAGAATACAGAAATCTGAAGCATTTTAATTAATGCCAAAGGTGAGAAAAACAGAAAATGCTAAGTTATATTGCTCTTTTCTTTAGGACATTTATATAGGTTTATGAATTTATCTCAGCTCATATATTCCTCAACATATTTTTCTAAGTAGTATTCAATAAATTATGGTAGATGTAGAAAACGTCCATCTAACAGACCCACAGTTTGGAAACCCAAAATTATAAGAAATTATAAACCACCCCCAAAAAAAGCCAAAAGATCTAGGTCATTATCTGTTTACTCTATTTCCAGAAATAAGCTCTAATTCCTTCTAAAGAAATTATGTTTAATCTGAATGTTACTTAAAGCCCTGAAATGAGGGATTGCTATTTTAATTCTGCTTGAATCCTTATAATTGAATGTCAAAATCACATTTAAAAAAATTTTAGGCAGATTAAATTATTCTAATTCTCTCATCATCTCACCTATTCATTGTCATGAACTTTTTACAAATATTAATAGTTTGGGGTATTTATTATTCTTCAGGGATCATCTAACTATAAGCATAACTCTAGATTTATATGCAGAAAAGATTACAGTGAAATACACACTGATAGAATTCAGAAATTTTTTTTAATTTGAGAAATATGTTTATTAGCATAATTTCAACATTCATAAATAAGTATTCTATTAAAAGAATACCCACAAATATAGAAAACAAACTTATGGTTACCAAAGGAGAAAAGTGGCAAGGGATAAATTGGAAGTTTGAGATTAACATATGCACACTACTATATATAAAATAGATAACCAACAAGGAGCTACTGTATAGCACAGGGAACTATACTCAATATTGTGTAATAACCCATAAGGGAGAAGAATCTAAAAAAATAGATATATATAACTGAAACACTTTGCTGTACACCTAAAACTAACACAACATTGTATATCAACTACACTTCAATTTAAAAAAATAATAATAATAAAGCAAAAAAAAAAACCCTGTAGAATATTAAAGTAAGTCTTGAGATTTTAAAATAAAAAAGTCACGATGACTCAGGAAGTTTACATAATGTATCATAAAAATATTTTAAATACATAGCTACATAACTTCACTGTATCCAACAAATTTAAAGCATTAACAATTTTGTTAAAATATCTATTTTATTTTATAATAATAAGGATTATTATTTCTATAGGCAATCATTTCTCTCTGAGGGGGAAAAAAAGGTTTACTGCAGTCAGTAGTCATTCTAGTAAAGTGTTTCTCTTCCTAATTAATGTGTTCGGAGGGATAAATATATTCTGTTTACATGCAAAAAATTTAAATTCATTTTCCATTGAAGAACTAAATATTTTCAATCTTAATTACATTCCACAATCTATGGAGATATTAAAAATAACAAGTGCCCTAAATTGTGAAGACTGGGGGACTTGAAAAACCCCTAAAATGTATTGTGATTTATTTGTATTAATTAACCCAGTTACTATTTTTGAAAAATCGTTGTCAGCTTAGAATGACTACTAGTGATTGTTATAAATAAAATTAATTTAGTCTGTTCATCAACATGCAGTACCTTTATCAAATAAAACAAAGTATATGCAGAGATTATGCAGTGGAAATTTTAAGGTAAATCACCAATAAACAGAAAATTGAGGTTTTTAGCAGATTTGCTCATTACAAAATTAAATGCCTCATCTGCATACACGTCACACTTTCCACCAACTCATACACCCTCCTTCTCACACACACACACACACACACACACACACACTGCTCACTACATTCCACACTTCCAGTCATCCATGTCCCTCCCTATATTTGATTCATAATTACCAAACCAAAAAGGACAGCTCTGAAAAGGCGAGGCAACTAACTCTAGCTGTCATTTCAATAAAAAGTTCAATTTTCATTAGACCTTTTTACACTACCCACTGCTTCAGAAAAGTTCATCTGATCATCTTTGTTCATCTTTGTACTTTTGAAGGTGTGATTTTTCCCATAGATGTGTTACTGCCCCATGTGGAGAAAGGTTTCAGTATATTGTCAGTTGGTGTGCTTTGGGCCTGTGGTATGTATAGAAGTCTGGCCTCTGAATACCTCTATCTAGGGGAATATACATTGAAAACGATAACACCTATTTAAAAATAAGAAATTCTTCTTAACTAGCCCTATCTTCATGTGATATTTTATTCATATTCTTATCCCCTTTCATATACTAATATTTCTTTATAATTCTGTGCTTCTACTTCTTTCTTGTCTTGTATCTTAGTAGAAACTCATTTTAACTTATCCTTATAGTAGTTATAATTATACTTTAATGTGTTTAGAATATTGTAAATCATATATAATGCTTAGGACATTGTATGTGTTTACAGACATTGAGTGAACACTGACATTAACTGTAAATCAACCAAATGACTTTGAACCCATTATGGATGAAGAGATCCCACCAAACCATAAAATTTTTCTGTACTATCAATATTCCATCGTGGCAGTATTTGATTTGGTAGGACAGAAATGCCTTCTACCATAGTGTCTTTCCTGGATGAAAAAAATAAAGATGGCACACTCTTTAATTCAACCATGTACTCAAAGGCTTAAGCACAGATTTAGGGGGAAATATCTGATCTCTCATTTCTAATCACCTCCGCCCCAACTTCAAAGAACTCATATCCAGAGCACTGGTTCTTATTTGTTTGTTTATTTACTGGGATAGAGTTCTTATTCAAAATGTTCTACTTAAGTCTCTCCTTGGGGGACCACCTGGAAGCTACACTGAGGGCGGAAATCTATAGTTGGATTGCCTAAGGTACAAATTTCTTGTAGAACCTAAACAGCTGCCAGTTTACTTTTGAGGGCAATCAGGATGTTCATTAGTAACTGAGTTGAAGTAACTGAGAGGAACTTCATTGGTACCGAGTCAGTGACCTGGATCGTTTTCAGAATAAGCATTGAGCTGAAATGGACCATTCATTTCTACTTCCACTGGGATACTGTACCAAAAGGTTGTGGCGCTTACCTTCTTCTAACAGTGGTAGGGATTTTCAGGAGCAGAAAACAAGGCTTTATGTTTGCCATTTGTATCTCAGGGTAATTTTTTATATGATTTTAAAAGAGCATGAGATAAACCCTGTATTTTAGGCTAACCTATGGGACGGATTCCAACTCCTTCATTTGATAGGTAATTGAAATATGATGACAGTACACTGTGGTGAATCAAAGGTTTCAGAAGTGGAGAAGGAAATTAAAAAATAGATCTGGAGCATGGTCAGTAGAAGTTGGTATACTTCAGTAGTTATTAAAGTGGTGTTACTATTGAGTATTGAAATAATACCACTTTAATAATTTTAATAGCAAAAGCCTATATAGGGCATATGATAGCCAGGCACTATTCAAAAAGCTTTATGTATGTTGTCATTTTTGTCCTCACAACTACCCTATTTTACAGATGAAAAAACTGGAGATTACAAAGAGGTTAAGTGACTTTCCCAAGATCATACAAGTAGTACGTGATAGAACTGGTATTTAAACCTTGACAAGTCTGGCTCCAGAGTCAGTGCTCTTAATCACTGTACTCTATTACTAGTCCGGAAAGCTGGTGAAATAGGCCACCAAGATTATACAGATGGTCCCCAACACAATGGTTCAACTTACCAATTTTTCAGCTTTACAGTGGTGTAAGCGGTATGCATTCAGTAGAAACCATACTTGGAATTTTGAATTTTGTATCTTCCTGGGCTCTCAATATGCAGTCTGATACCCTCTCGTGATGCTGGGCAGCAACAGCAAACCACAGCTCCCAGTCAGCCATGCATTCATGAGGGTAAACAACCGATACACTTAAAACCATTCTGTACCCATACAACCATTCTGTTTTTCACTTTCAGTACTGTAATCAATAAATTACATGGGATATTCAACACTTTGATACAAAATAGGCTTTGTGTTAGATGATTTTGCCCAACTGTAGGCTAATGTTAAGTGTTCTGAGTATGTTGGATGTATGTCTGAGAAGCTGGAGGTTGAATGAATCACCAATGGCCAATGATTTAATCAGTCGTGCCTGTGTAATGAAGCCTTCTTAAAAACCCAAAAGGACAGGGCTTCCAGGTTGGTGAACATGTGCAGACTGGGGGAGAGTGGTGTGCAAAGAGCATGGAATCTCCATGCCCTTTCCCCATACGTTGCCCTGTGCACCTCTTTCATCTGGCTGTCCCTGAGTTACATCCTTTTATACTAAACTGGTGATCCAGTAAGTAAACCATTTCTCTGAGTTCTGTAAGCTACCCTAGCAAATTAATCAAACCCAAGGAGGGGTGTTATTGGAAACTCCAATCTATAGTCAGTCAGTCAGAAGCACAGATGACAACCTGGACTTGCAGTTGGCATCTGAAGGGACACAGGGGCAGTCTTATAAACTGAACCCTTAACGTGAGGAATCTGATGCTATCTCCAGGTAGATAGTGTCAGAATTGAGTTGAATTACAGGACACCCAGCTGGTGTTTGAAAATTGTTTGTTGTTATGGGAAAAACCCACACACACACTAACATCAGAATTGGTGACCAGAATCATTCAGCTGCCTCCAGGGAAAGAATTACTCATAAGGGATGTGGAGTCTCAGCCCAATAGCAACGTCCTCGTTATCAGGGGCCAAGAACAATTTTAGTATTTCACCATACTCAGTCTCCAGTGAATTTTTTCAAATAGGAAATCTGAACCAAGCAAGTAAAATAACTATTTTTACCCAAAATATTTGCAGGAATTCGAGAGCACATGTTAACAAAGCTTTTCGACCAGTTAACAGAGAATGACACAATGGATAAGGTATTCTCCTCACTTCTATGGAGACCCCAGGGCACTGGAGCATTCAGTGAAACAGAGGCGCTAGCAGACATAAGGCAAAGCCCACCCAACAGCAGTAGCAGACCTCAGAGCAGAGAGACAGTCTAGCACAGCAACCTAGACAGTAGCCTGGCAGCAGCTACTGGGTGGAGGAGGCACATTTATCAGACTTTTAGGTCTGAAGGCCTTAGGATCAGGCAGAAAAATGCAAGAATTGGAGAACTGGCTGCGAAAACTACAGGAGCCCATGGAAAACTTTCACAAGTTATTCCCAAAACGAAAGGAAACTTAAAGATGCTGGAGGTCTCACACTTATGGGTGGGGATGAGCCAGATGACTACTTCTTGTATTCAAAAGTGTTATCACACCTTCATCCCTTGTTGGTATAGGCTGAAAAAAAAAAAAAAAAAAAAGACAACAGATTACATATGCATCCACAAATCATTAATCATCTTTTCTGTATATTTTATGGATATGGTCATAATGTCGTATTTAACTTAAAAAATGTTATACATACTAAAATTCAGTTTGTCAAAAAGAAATACCTGAAATGAAAAGATAAAATGTTAATTTGATAGATGTCATGCCTTAAAAAGGGGTGATGGATGGAGGGTTATATTCCATTTTTTAAGCTTTTTAGATTTTGCGTTTTGCCATAAATTTCTTCACACTAGGTGATTGGCAGACTAGACTAAGACATCAAGAAGAGGAGAGGTAATGAAGATTCATAGGCAGAGTGCAGACCCAAACTTAGCTGAGTCATCAGTGGGAATTTCCATTCCTTTCTCAATCTCTTTTAAATTTTAAATTAGACTTCACTATTAAGAAGACTCGGTACTGAGGATATAGAAACTAGTTCTCAAATTGAAAACCTTATCAAGATAAGAGATTTGACCCTTCTGTACTACATGATTTTAAAGGCTATAATGGCCTCTTTTCACAATAGAATCTGATTTACTGAAAAGTAGCTTTAATATATGACTCATTATTTTACATTTACAATACCAGCATTATTATGATAATACTGTCAAAAATAATATCATTGATTCTTCTTTTTATGATCCAGAGTTGGAGGTCTTTGTAAAAAAAAAATGAGGACTCTGGAATAATTAGAGTTGAATTTTAGAACATTATCCATATGAATTATTTCTAACAAAGGGTATTCTCATGTGACAAGCAGGGGAATCTTCTATTTCTAGCTACAATTACTCAGTGGTTTAATGTCAGTTAGAATGCTATCTCAGTCAAAATAGCTCCTATATATATAAAATTATGGTTATTTCCCAAATTATACTGTTTTTTCAACTGAAGCAATGTTTAAATGCTGTGATTTTGACTTGCCAGGAGGCACAGGTAGTCACATCAACAAGTTTCATATTGAAAGGCAGTGCTTGCAGTCAGAAAAAAAAGAACATTTTCTATAATTTTGTAATGAGAGAAAAAAGTAAGAAAGACTTTAATTCAAATGGATATTTGTGCATTAGAAATTACTGTGAACTAAATAACTTGTTATACACACTACTCATAAAATAGATTACTAATAAGGACCTACTGTATAGCATGGGGAACTCTACTCAATACTGTATAATGGCCTATATGGGAAAAGAATCTAAAAGAGAGTAGATATATGTATAAGTATAACTGATTCACTTTGCTGTACAGCAGAAACTAACACAACATTGTCAGCTATACTCCAATAAAAAATAAATAAATAATTTATTATTTGAGTTGAAACACCTATCAAGAAGTGGGAGAAATACTCTTTATTGAATGGGCCAGTAGCCATGGACCTGCCCCTCAACTTGTAATCAAAAGTTTTTTTTCTTCTTTTGTATTTTTGCTTTAAACACCTTTATTGGAGTATAATTGCTTTACAATGGTGTGTTAGTTTCTGCTTTATAACAAAGTGAATCAGCTATACATATACATATATCCCCATATCTCCTGCCTGTTGCACCTGCCTCCTACCCTCCCTATCCCACCCCTCTAGGTGGTCCAAAGCACCAAACTGATCTCCCTGTGCTACGTGGCTGCTTTCTGCTAGATATCTATTTTACATTTGGTAGTGTATATATGTCCATGCCACTCTCTCACTTTGTCCCAGTTTACCATTCCCCCTCCCCATGTCCGCAAGTCCATTCTCGACATCTGCGTTTTTTTTCCTGTCCTGCCCCTAGGTTCTTCAGAACCAATTTTTTTCTTTTTCAGATTCCATGTATATGTGTTAGCATATGGTATGTGTTTTTCTCTTTCTGACTTACTTCACTCTGTATGACATACCCTAGGTCCATCCACCTCGCTACAAATAACTCAATTTCATTTCTTTTTATGGCTGAGTAATATTCCATTGTATATATGTGCCACTTCTTCTTTATCCATTCATCTGTCAGTGGACACTTAGGTTACTTCCGTGTCCTGGCTATTGTAAATGGAGCTAAAATGAACATTGTGGTACATGAGTGTTTTTGAATTATAGTTTTCTCAGGGTATATGCCCAGTAGTGGGATTGCTGGGTCGTATGGTAGTTCTATTTATAGTTTTTTAAGGAACCTCCATACTGTTCTCCATAGTGGCTGTATTAATTTACATTCCCACCAAAAGTGCAAGAGGGTTCCCTTTTCTCCACACCTGCTCCAGTATTTACTGTTTGTAGATTTTTTGATGACGGCCATTCTAACTGGTGTCAGGTGTTACCACATTGTAGTTTTGATTTGCATTTCTCTAATAATTAGTGATGTTGAGCATCCTTTCATATGTTTGTTGGCAATCTGTATATCTTTGGAGAAATGTCTGTTTAGGTCTTCTGCCCATTTTTGGATTGGGTTGTTTGGTTTTTTGATATTGAGCTACATGAGCTGCTTGTAAATTTTCAAGATTAATCCTTTGTCAGTTGCTTCATTTGCGAACATTTTCTCCCATTCTGAGAGCTGTCTTTTCGTCTTGTTCATGCTTTCCTTTGCTGTGCGAAAGCGTTTAAGTTTCATTAGGTCCCAATTGTTTATTTTTGTTTTTATTTCCATTTCTCTAAGAGGTGGGTCAAAAAGGATCTTGCTGTGATTTATATCATTGAGTGTTCTGCCTATGTTTTCCTCTAACTGTTTCATGGTGTCTGGCCATACATTTAGGTCTTTAATCCATTTTGAGTTTATTTTTGTGTATGGTGTTAGAGAGTGTTCTCATTTCTTTCTTTTACATGTAGCTTTCCAGTTTTCCCAGCACCATTTATTGAAGAGGCTGTCTATTCTTCATTGTATAATCTTGCCTCCTTTATCAAAAATAAGGTGACCATATCTGCGTGGGTTTATCTCTGGGCTTTCTATCCTGTTCCATTGATCTATATGTCTGTTTTTGTGCCAGTACCATACTGTCTTGATTACTGTAGCTTTGTAGTATAATCTAAAGTCAGGGAGCCTGATTCCTCCAGCTGCATTTTTGTTTCTCAAGATTGCTTTCGCTATTCGGGGTCTTTTGTGTTTCCATACAAATTGTGAAATTTTTTGTTCTAGTTCTGTGAAAAATGCCACTGGTAGTTTCATAGGGATTGCATTGAATCTGTACATTGCTTTGGCTAGTATGGTCATTTTCACAATGTTGATTATTCCAATACAAGAACATGGTATACCTCTCCATCTGTTTGTATCATCTTTATTTCTTTCATCAATGTTATACAGTTTTCTGTATACAGGTCTTTTGTCTCCTTAGGTAGGGTTATTCCTAGGTATTTTACTCTTTTTCTTGCAATGGTAAATTGGAGTGTTTCCTTAATTTCTCTTTCAGATTTTTCATCATTAGTGTTTAGGAATGCACGTGATTTCTGTGCATTAATTTTATATCCTCCTACTTTACCAAATTCATTGATTAGCTCTAGTAGTTTTCTGGGAGCATCTTTAGCATTGTTTATGTATAGTATCATGTCATCGGCAAACAGTGACAGCTTTATTTCTTCTTTTCCAGTTTGGATTCCTTTTATTTCTTTTCCTTCTCTGATTGCTGTGGGTAAAAATTCCAAAACTATGTTGAATAATACTGGTGTGAGTGAGCATCCTATCTTGTTCCTGATTTTAGAGGAAACGGTTTCAGTTTTTCATCATTGAGAGCACTGTTGCCTGTGGGTTTGTCCTATATGGCCTTTATTATGTTGGGGTAAGTTCCCTCTATGCCTACTTCTGGAAGGTTTTTATCATAAGTGGGTGGTGAATTTTTTCGAAAGCTTTTTCTGCATCTTTGAGATGATCATATAGTTTTTCTCCTTCAGTTTGTTAATAGAGTTTATCACATTGAGTGATTTGTGTATATTGAAGAATCCTTGCATGCCTGAGATAAACCCCACTTGATCATGGTGTATGATCCTTTTAATGTGCTGTTGGATTCTGTTTGCTAGTATTTTGTTGAGGATTTTTGCACCTATGTTCATCAGAGATATTGGCCTGTAGTTTTCTTTCTTTGTGATATCCTTGTATGGTTTTGTTATCAGGGTGATGGTGGCCTCGTAGAATGAGTTTGGGAGTGTTCCTCCCTCTGCTATATTTTGGAAGAGTTTGAGAAGGATAGATGTTTGATAGAATTCACCTGTGAAGCCATCTGGTCCTGGGCTTTTGTTTGTTGGAAGATTTTTAATAACAGTTCCAATTTCAGTGCTTGTGATTGGTCTGTTCATATTTTCTATTTCTTCCTGATTCAGTCATGATAGGTTTTGCATTTCTAAGAATTTGTCCATTTCTTCCAGGTTGTCCATTTTATTGGCATAGAGTTGCTTGTAGTAATCTCTCATGATCTTTTTAATTTCTGCAGTGTCAGTTGTTACTTCATTTTCATTTCTAATTCTATTGATTTGAGTTTTCTCCCTTTTTTCTTGATGAGTCTGGCTAATGGTTTATCAATTTTATCTTCCCAAAGAACCAGCTTTTAGTTTTATTGATCTTTGCTATCGTTTCCGTCATTTCTTTTTCATTTATTTCTGATCTGATTTTTATGATTTCTTTCCTTCTGCTACATTGGGGTTTTTTCTTCTTTCTCTAATTGCTTTATGTGCAAGGTTAGGTTGTTTATTTGAGATGTTTCCTGTTTCGTAAGGTAGGATTGTATTGCTATAAACTTCCCTCTTAGAACTGCTTTTGCTGCATCCCATAGATTTTGGATCGTCGTGTCTCCATTGTCATTTGTTTCTAGGTATTTTTTGATTTCCTCTTTGATTTCTTCAGTGATCACTTCGTTATTAAGTAGTGTATTGTTTAGCCTCCATGGGTTTGTATTTTTTACAAACTTTTCCTGTAACTGATATCTAGTCTCATAGCGTTGTGGTCAGAAGAGATACATGATACAATTTCAGTTTTCTTAAATTTACCAAGGCTTGATTTGTGACCCAAGATGTGATCTATCCTGGAGAATGTTCCATGAGCACTTGAGAAAAATGTGTATTCTGTTGTTTTTGGATGGAATGTCCTATAAGTATCAATTAAGTCCATCTTGTTTAATGTATCATTTAAAGCTTGTGTTTCGTTACTGATTTTCATTTTGGATGATCTGTACATCGGTGAAAGTGGGATGTTAAAGTCCCCTACTATGAATGTGCTACTGTTGATTTCCCCTTTTATGGCTGTTAGTAATTGCCTTATGTATTGAGGTGCTCCTATGTTGGGTGCATAAATATTTACAATTGTTATATCTTCTTCTTGGATCGATCCCTTGATCATTATGTAGTGTCCTTCTTTGTCTCTTCTCATAGTGTTTATTTTAAAGTCTATTTTGTCTGATATGAGAATTGCTACTCCAGCTTTCTTTTGGTTTCCATTTGCATGAAATATCTTTTTCCATCCCCTCACTTTCAGTCTGTATGTGTCTCTAGGTTTGAAGTGGGTCTCTTGTAGACCGCAAATATATGGGTCTTGTTTTTGTATCCATTCAGCCAATCTGTGTCTTTTGGTGGGAGCATTTAGTTCATTTACATTTAAGGTAATTATCGATATGTATGTTCCTATTCCCATATTCTTAATTGTTTTGGATTCGTTATTATAGGTCTTTTCCTTTTGTGTTTCTTGCCTAGAGAAGTTCCTTTAGCAGTTGTTGTAGAGCTGGTTTGGTGGTGCTGAACTCTCTCAGCTTTTGCTTGTCTGTAAAGGTTTTCATTTCTCCATCAAATCTGAATGAGATCCTCGCTGGGTAGGGTAATCTTGGTTGCAGGTTTTTCTCCTTCAGCACTTTAAATATGTCCTGCCAGTCCCTTCTGTCTTGCAGAGTTTCTGCTGAAATATCAGCTGTTAACCTTATGGGGATTCCCTTGTGTGTTATTTGTTGTTTTTCCCTTGCTGCTTTTAATATGTTTTCTTTGTATTTAATTTTTGACAGTTTGATTAATATGTGTCTTGGCGTATTTCTCCTTGGATTTATCCTGTATGGGACTCTCTGTGCTTCCTGGACTTGATTAACTCTTTCCTTTCCCATATTAGGGGAGTTTTCAACTATAATCTCTTCAAATATTTTCTCAGTCCCTTTCTTTTTCTCTTCTTCTTCTGGAACCCCTGTAATTCGAATGCTGGTGCGTTTGATGTTATCCCAGAGGTCTCTGAGACTGTCCTCAGTTCTCTTCATTCTTTTTTCTTTATTCTGCTCTGCAGTAGTTATTTCCACTATTTTATCTTCCAGGTCACTTATCCGTTCTTCTGCCTCAGTTATTCTGCTATTGATCCCATCTAGAGTATTTTTAATTTCATTTATTGTGTTGTTCATCGTTGTTTCTTTCATCTTTAGTTCTTCTAGGTCCTTGTTAAATGTTTCTTGCATTTTGTCTATTCTATTTCCAAGATTTTGGATCATCTTTACTATCATTACTCTGAATTATTTTTCAGGTAGACTGCCTAGTTCCTCTTCATTTGTTAGGTCTGGTGGGTTTTTATCTTGCTGCTTCATCTGCTGTGTGTTTTTCTGTCTTCTCATTTTGCTTATCTTACTGTGTTTGGGGTCTCCTTCTTGCAGGCTGCAGGTTCGTAGTTCCTGTTGTTTTTGGTGTCTGTCCCCAGTGGCTAAGGTTGGTTCAGTGGGTTGTGTAGGCTTCCTGGTGGAGGGGACTAGTGCCTGTGTTCTGGTGGATGAGGGTGGGTCTTGTCTTTCTGGTGGGCAGGTCCACGTCTGGTGGTGTGTTTTGGGGTGTCTGTGGACTTATTATGACTTTAGGCAGCCTTTCTGCTAATGGGTGGGGTTGTGTTCCTGTCTTGCTAGTTGTTTGGCATAGGATGTCCAGCACTGTAGCTTTCTGGTCGTTGAGTGAAGCTGGGTGCTGGTGTTGAGATGGAGATCTCTGGGAGATTTTCGCCATTTGATATTATGTGGAGCTGGGAGGTCTCTTGTGGACCAGTGTCCTGAAGTTGGCTCTCCGTCCTCAGAGGCACAGCACTGACTCCTGGCTGCTGCACCAAGAGCCTTTCATCCGCATGGCTCAGCATAAAAGGGAGAAAAACTAGAAAGAAAGAATTAGTAGAAGTAGAAAGAAAGGAGGGAAGGGAGGGAGGGAGGAAGGAAGGAGGGAAGGAAGGAAAAAAAGAAAGGAAATAAAGTAAAATAAAATAAAGGTAAGATATAATTATTTTAAAGTTATTAAAATAAAAAAAAATTAAGAGAAAAAAATACAAAAGAAGAACGGACGGATAGAACCCTAGGACAAATGGTGGAAGCAAAGCTATACAGACAAAATCTCACACAGAAGCATACACATACACACTCACAAAAAGAGGAAAAGGGGAAAAAATAATAAATCTTGCTCTCAAAGTCCACCTCCTTAATTTGGGATGATTGGTTGTCTATTCAGGTATTCCACAGCTGCAGGTACATCAAGTTGATTGTGGAGCTTTAATCCGCTGCTCCTGAGGCTACTGGGAGAGATTTCCCTTTCTCTTCTTTGTTCTCAGAGCTCCCAGGGGCTCAGCTTTGGATTTGGCCCCGCCTCTGCGTGTGTCTGTTCTTCGCTCAGACAGGACGGGGTTAAAGGAGCCGCTGATTCGGGAGCTCTGGCTCACTCAAGCCGGGGAGGGGGATGGGGAGGGAGGGGCACAGCGTGCGGGGCGGGCCTGCGGTGGCAGAGGCCGGCGTGACGTTGCACCAGCGTGAGGCACGCCGTGCGTTCTCCCGGAGGAGTTGACCCTGGATCCCGTGACCCTGGCTGAGGCGGGCTGCACAGGCTCCCCGGAATGGGGGTGTGGACAGTGACCTGTGCTCGCACCCAGGCTTCTCGTGCTCGCACCCAGGCTTCTCGGTGGCGGCAGCAGCAGCCTTCACGTCTCATGCCCGTCTCTGCGGTCCGCGCTTTTAGCCGCGGCTCGCGCCCGTCTCTGGAGCTCCTTTAAGCAGCGCTCTTAATCCCCGCTTCTCGCGCACCAGGAAACAAAGAGGTAAGAAAAAGTCTCTTGCCTCTTCGGCAGGTCCAGACTTTTCCCCGTACTCTCTCCCGGCTAGCCGTGGCGCAGTAACCCCCTGCAGGCTGTGTTCACGCCGCCAACCCCAGTCCTCTCCCTGCGGTCCTACCGAAGCCCGAGCCTCAGCTCCTAGCCCCGCCCGCCCCGGCGGGTGAGCAGACAAGCCTCTGGGGCTGGTGAGTGCCGGTTGGCCCTGACCCTCTGTGCGGGAATCTCTCGCTTTGCCCTCTGCACCCGTGTTGCTGTGCTCTCCTACGCGGCTCTGAAGCTTTCCCCCTCCGCCATCCGCAGTCTCCGCCCACGAAGGGGCTTTGTAGTGTGTTGAAACTTTTCCTCCTTCGCAGCTCCCTCCCACTGGTGCAGGTGCCGTCACTATTCTTTTGTCTCTGTTTATTCTTTTTTCTTTTGCCCTACCCAGGTACGTGGGGAGTTTCTTGCCTTTTGGGAGGTCTGAGGTCTTCTGCCGGCGTTCAGTAGGTGTTCTGTAGGAGTTGTTCCATGTGTAGATGTATTTCTGGTGTATCTGTGGAGAGGAAGGTGATCTCCGCGTCTTGCTCTTCCGTCATCTTCCCGGAAGCCTCTGGAGTCTCAAATTTTTGAGGAGGACCAGAGCTGACAAGATTCAGAATTAGTACCGGGAATGAGCGGAGATTAAGGTCATTGAAATCGCAGAGATCCAGGCCCAGTCTGGGTGTTCAAATGAGTCATTAACATAGATGTATAAATCTTTTTCTCACTGTTGTGGCCTCTCCCGTTGCGGAGCACAGGCTCCGGACGCGCAGGCCCAGCGGCCACGGCTCACGGGCCCAGCCGCTCCGCGGCATGTGGGATCTTCCCGTGAACCCGTGTTCCCTGCATCGGCAGGCGGACTCTCAACCACTGCACCACCAGGGAAGCCCCTATTTATTCTTTTTTCTTTTGCCCTCCGCAGTTACGTGGGGGGTTTCTTGCCTTTTGGGAGGTCTGAGGTCTTCTGCCAGCATTCAGTAGGTGTCTTGTAGGAGTTGTTCCACATGTAGATGTATTTCTGATGTATTTTGGGGGAGGAAGGTGATCTCCATGTCTTACTCCTCTGCCATCTTGCAGGTCTCTCTCTAAACAGAAGTTTCAAAAAATATTTTAAGAATCAAATTTTTAAATTATGACTATGTCAAGAGCTGTGAAGGGTCTGAGATTTATCCTACTTGCAAGTACCTAGTTAGCCCTGCCATAGTTGCATAGATACTGGCAGAAGACATGAGGCTCCTGGATCAGAAATGAAGAACTTTATTACTCATGGCAGAGTGAGCAGCATGCGCTTCATGTTTTCAGGTTTTCCTTGCCCCCAAGTCCGATGGAGATAATGCAGACACAGGCCCAGTGGAATACTGCCCACACAGTGGGTTTAGTAATCTCCAGTCTTACACAGACACAAACCTGCCCAAACTTTGCTGAAGAAAGAGACATTATATCTATTATTCAGTCAGAAAAGAAATCTGCCTCTATGTCCCAAGGCTGTCTGCTAGACAGATATCCATGAAAAGAGTCCAGGACAAAAGGTATCACAAGACATGTTAAAAACGAAATGGAAAATTGCTCCTCAACAAAATATTTTAATAGAACCTCATTATTCACAATTTGGTACTTGAGAATTCCTTTACTGAAATGTATGTGTAATCCTAAAATCAATACTTGCCACACTTTCACATGCAGACCTGGGCAGAGTGGGAAAAAGTTGAGTGGCCTGACACTCAGGTTCCCAGCAAAGGCCAAACAAGGGGACTCACGGCCATCTTGTTTTAGTTCTTATACAGTAAACAAATGTCTTTTCTGTTGTATACTTAGTGTCATGTTCTTTGCATTTTTATGCACTTTTTTCAGTAATTTTGCTATTTAAAATGGCCTTGAAGAGTGCTGAAGTACTGTCTAGTATTCCTAAGTACAAGAAGGCTATGGTGTGTCTTATGGAGAAAATAAGTGTGTTAGATAAGCTTCATTCAGGCCTAAGTTATAGTGATGTTGGCAGTGAGTTCGAAGTTAATGAATCGAAAGTATTAAATACGATGTCTTTAAACTGAAACACTCATAAAACAAGGTTGTGCATTGATCTGTTGACGGAAGCGCTGTGCCCAGAGGCTCACAACATTTTCACATACATTTTCAGGCTCACAATAATCCTGTAGTTCCCCTAGGAATAAGAGTTCAGTATTCACTAACTCAGTGTATGCTGCAACGTTATGGACCATCACTGCTGTGAGTAATGAGAATCAGCTGGACGGTCAGTCACAAATGGCGGCAGCCGCACTTCCACTCTTGCACACTTACAGCCTCAACAAAACAGCAAGAGAGATCTTGTAAAACTTAAGCAAAATCATAGCTCAACTCTGTTCAGATGTTCTCCACTGACTTTCCCCTCTCAGAATCTAAAACAAACTTATCTCAGTGGTCCTGCAGCATCTTCATTCCGCATCTTGCCTGTGTAGCCTCTGGCTGTAGCTTCTTCCGCTCTCCCCCTTGCTCATTCTGCTTCAGCTACCCTGCTTCCTTGCTGTTTATGGGACAGACAGTTTCCTGCTTCGAGACCTCTGCCCTTACTTTTCCTCTGTCTAGAAAGCTCTTGTTCTTTTTCCAGATATCTAAATCACGTATTCCCTCTTCTCTTTCAGGTCTTTGCTAAAATCTCACCTTCCCATTGAGGCCATCACTGACCAACCTACTTAAAATTGCAAGCGTGTCCCTCCCAACCCTGATACTCCCCATACCCTATCTCTGCTTTATTGCTCTCCGTGGCACTACCACCATCTGATATAGTATAAATTTACATGTGCATTTGTTCATCTGTATCCTTCCCCAAATATGCAGGGATTATTATTGTCTGTTTTACTCATGGCTGTATACCCAGAACCTAGAACAATGCCTGCCTCACAAGAGATTTTTATTCAATAAGTATTTATTGAGTAAATGAAATAAAAGTCTCTTGGAGTTTTCAGTGACTTTCTTTTTTGCAGTACGGTAAGCTTTACCTTAATCTGCTCCTAAAGAAAGCTCCTGAGAAAATTTCTTCAAAACAGATAAATTAACAGTGAGAGAGGCAGAGCTCAAAAGACTTGCTCAGGCTCAGCAAGGGGAGAAAGCTAATTGGGAAAAGGTAGCAGAGTATTTTCAAGCTGTCTTGAAAAGAGAGGAATGGCAAACCTCTTCATTTTTCACATTGACAAAAAATGTTTTTAGCAGCATGAGAATTGATATTAGTTTTTAAAATAACAATTTAAAAAAACCCTACTCAGAAAAGTGCTGTTGTCTGTCTAATTTCTTTGTACAATAGTATCAAATCAAACGAATCCCTTATGAAGGAAGAAGAGAGTGCTTTTTCTTTAGAAAACAAAACAATTAGAGTCTAGCTAAACTGCCCACAAAACATGAACTGTTTCATTTAACTAACTGAGAGCACAGCTTAATTACTAAATAAGGAAGCAATCGCTGTTAATAGAAGGCAAGCCCCTCACAAGCATGTTTCTCTCTGCCCTAAACAGATATGGAGAGAACTCATGGTGCTTCATTCAGCGTGTTGCAGCAGACAGCCACAGATAAAGGGAACAAATACCAGGCGAACTTTGAAAAAGATGGTTTGGTTTGGTGTTAAGGCTAATCCTGAGTTTTCCCATCAGGTGGTTTTCTCATGCTGTTGTAATCCAAATTTCTCCAGACCTCACCAACTGGGGAGTGTAACCAAGGCCACATCATCTATAAGAACTTCAAATTCACTAACCTAATGCCCCACGGAACATAGGACCTCTGGCCTCCCTTCAATGTTTCATGCAGTTATTATATGGGATTCCTTAGGTGGGTTATTTTGGGTGCTCATGAAGCGTCCTCTCAAGACGTTCCACCTGCTAGTGTCCCCCAAACCAACTGAGAGGAGCATTTTGGCTGCCCAAGCTCAACCATAAGAACACACATCAAGGGACTTCCCTGGCAGTCCAGTGGTTAAGACTTTGCCTTCCAATGCAGGGAGTGCAGGTTCGATCCCTGGTCAGGGAGCTAAGATCCCACATGACTTGGGGCCAAAAGGCCAAAACATAAAATAGAAGCAATATTGTAACAAATTCAATAAAGACTTTTTAAAAAAATGGTCCACATCAAAAAAAAAAAAAAAGAACGCACATCAACACCAAGGGTATCAACCCTTGAGAGTCAAAGCAGAACCAGTTTTCCCATAGTCCTCACTACCCTGAGCCATGCTGCAGCGCAAGCAAGAATGCTGCTCTTCTGAGCTGGGTCACACTTGGATGTTATGAGAGCAGCACTTCTGTCTGCTTCTGCTGGCAACCTCTCTGTGTAAAGGACTCGAAACAGGTATGCATTTTGGCAGACTCAGGAACATGCATACATACATATGTACATATATCTGTACGTGTATATAATATAATATGGCCCTGAAGTAAGAGCTATAAGATATAGACAATGCACTACTGGAAGACAAGCGAGGACTCGAGAAGGAAAGGCTTCATGATGGAAGGGGCATATATGTAGACCTCAGTCTATAGGTAGTCTGTGTGTATCATTATTCTTATTATTTAATTCATGGCTAGAAAGTCTCTTTCCTCAGTTCCCCTGATCCCTGTATTTCAAGAAGATTTACTTTGGTCTATGCTATTTGGGATAACCTTTTTTCATATATCACCTGGTTTAAAAAATATTTCTGATCAAAAATACCCTGCTTTTATGGAAACTGCATTCTAGTGCTCTAAAGAACAATGATGAAGGGAAGGGGAAAGATGGTAGGGTGAGATGTGGGTCAGTGGTTAATAATTTATATAGAGTGGTCAAAGGTAGACTTTAATGAAGTGACATGCAAACAGAATCCTGAAGACAGTGAAAGGAACAAGACATATAGATATCTAGGGAAGAGCATTCCAGACACAGGGGCTAGCAATGCAAAGGCCCTGAGGTGGGCATAATTAGCATGCTCAAGGAATAGAAAAGATATAGAGCACGGTGTGTAAGAGGTCAAGTGGTAGGAGTTGCAGTCAAAGAGGTAGCCCAGAGCCAGATCACATACAACTTTATAAGCCAATATCAGGACTTTGCTTTTTTTATAATCTTTTTTTATTGAGATATAGTTGACATATTAGTTTCATGTACACAGCATCATTCAGTATTTGAATATATCACAAAATGATCACCACAGTGAGTCTAGCTAACATGAATCACTACACATAGCTACAGTTTTTTTCCTTGGGATGAGAACTTTTAAGATCTGCTCTCTTAGCAACTTTCAAATATACAAAACAGTATTTTTTTTTTTTATTTGCTGTATGCGGGCCTCTCACTGTTGTGGCCTCTCCCGTTGCGGAGCACAGGCTCCAGACGCGCAGGCCCAGCGGCCATGGCTCACGGAGCCCAGCCGCTCCACGGCATATGGGATCTTCCCGGACCGGGGCACGAACCCGTGTTCCCTGCATAGGCAGGCGGACTCTCAACCACTGCGCCACCAGGGAAGCCCCAAAACAGTATTTTTAACTCTAGTCATGATGCTGTGCATTACACCTCCATGACTTTATTTTATAAGTGGAAGTTTGTACCTCTTGACCCCCTTTACCCGTTTCACTCACTCCCACTTTCCACCTCTGGCAAGCACCCACTTGATCTGTTCTCTGTATCTATGAGCTCAGTTTTTTTGTTTTGCTTTTTGTTTGTTTCTTTTTTTTTTTTAGCTTTTATATATAAGTGAGGTCATATAGTATCTGTTTTTCTCTGTTTGACTTATTTCACGTAGCTTAATGCCCTCAAGATCCATCCATGTTATCATAAATGGCAAAATTTCATTCTTTTATATGGCTGAATTATATATATATATAATTATATATATATATTTGTGTATACATATACACAAATATATGTGTGTGTGTGTGTGTGTGTATATCTATCTCACATTTTCTTTATCCATTCTTCCATTGATGGACACTTAGGTTGTTTCCATATCTTGGCTTTTGTAAATAATGCTGCAGTGAACATGGGGGTGCAGATATCTTTTCAAATAAGTGTTTTTATTTTCTTCAGATAAATACCTAGAAGTGGAATTGCTGGATAATATGGACTTTGCATTTACTTTGAGAGAGATAGACATTAGAAAATTTTGAGCAGAGAAATGGTGCTGTCTAAATCAAGGTTTAAAAAGATCACAGTGAATGCTTTGTTATGGCAAACTACAGCAGACAAAGTGGAAGCAGGGAGACTGGTTAAGAGGCTTTGTGTAACGTATGATAGTGACTTGGATCATAAGGGAAGGGACGAAGGGTATATAAAGTGGTCTGATGCTGCATAGATAAGACAGAACTTGCTAACAGATTGGATGTGGGGTTTGAAAGAAAGAGAAGAGTCAAGTGTGACTCCAAGGCTGTTGGTCTGAACAACTAGGAGGGTAGAGTTGTCATTTAATGGGATGGGAAACCTACAGGAGGAACGTGCTGGGGCAGATGAAGACATAAAAATAGAGAAATCAGTTCTGGAAAGTAGGATCTTTGAGGCTTTGGAGTTCACCTGATTTGGGTTAGATCTGCTCTTGCTCTGCAGTTCATTAGTTATACAATCTTCAGCATTAACTCAGCTCTTTTGAGGCTCAGTTTCCTCACCTGTATCATGAGGATAATAGAACCCAAAGTGTAGGATAGTTGTTGTGAAGATTCAACAGAGAGAGCAGATATAAAGTACCTAAAACACAGATTTTAATAGACGCTAAAATACAACAAAACCGTGTGTGTGTGTGTGTAATTAATAAATGGGGTTTATCATAATCTTTGTGAAATTAGGTGTGAGGTTTCTTATGGCACTGTGAGAATTACTTGCAGAAAATTTTCTAAGATTGTGTTTTAATTAGATGAACTTTGAACACTTAAGAAAGGAGATCCTTATCCCGTATCATTCAGTATTTATGTTTATCATAGCAATGTGTCCTTTACTTTTTAGCTCCTTTTCTGGCCTTACTATTCACAGTATGCTGTGCTCTTTCATAGATGTTTTAGTTTTTTTCTCAACTTGGCCAGAAAGCTAAAGCATCAATCACTCTGGTAGACTTTTGTACAAACCAGTAAGTGCTCTCTTGGTTTTATTCTTTTGGAATTTATATAGTGCCTCAGATCACCAAGGCATCAAGATACTATTCTGATTTGTTTGTTTCCTGTTCTCCAAAATTATTAACTTATACCCTCCTTCCTAAACATCTTGTTTACTTTTAAATAGATTATTATTTTATGTTGGATAGTGTCTGGTAGAACTGTCCTGAATTAAAAACTGAGTAAATATCTTTATTCTCAGAGGAAGAGACTGACCTGACATATTTCCCCGACAGGCAATAGGGTTTTGATTCTGGCTCAGTCACTCCATCTCCAACATCAGGGCCTGTCAGCTGCCAGCATTTCCTAGATACGAGTTTCCTCAAACCGCACTTCACTAGATCCTTACCCCACTCATCCTTCCCACTCGCTCACAAGATACCCTTCAGTTCCATTTAAGGTGGGGTTTTTATACACACCTGTCCTCCATTATTCTCACAAAGCTAGGCCACGGACAGCAGTAAGGACTGCTTCGCTTCCTGTGTGTTCCATCAACTCAAAATCAGTTATTTTTGTTATGCTTGACACCTAAGTCAGGTGCCAGCAGCGTACCTTTTAAAGCTGTTTTGATAACTCTAAGTGCTCTGAGGTTTACATTCATTAAGTTATTTGAATGTACCACATTTTTTGTATCTTCCTGAAGATTTCTCCCCTTAAATGTCCGTCTTAATTTACTACCATGGCCATGTCTGTTTTACCCTTGACCTCACTTTTGAGGTACTCCCTGAATTTACTTGTCACCATACTTTTTATTACTTCTGCCTGAAAATATCTCTATTCCTCACCCACGTAAAGTTTTACTCAGTTTCCAAGACTCAGTTCTAATACTGCTTCTTCCTTAAAGTCACTTCATTTGGCACCCCTACTGCACTTAGCAGGGTAACTCTTGTAACAGAGTGCTAGTGTGCATGTCCTCAATTGACCATAAGCCTCCAAAGGGCAGGCACAATAATTTACCAAAAATTCCTTGAATGTAGTAGATGGTCAGTAAACGTCTGTTGACATAATATGCTTCCTTTCTTAATGTGTCTTTATTTTTTATCCGCTTTGTCTTCATTGTCAACATTGTTCTAGCATAAGAGTCCATGTCAGTTTTTTTGCTGCTAAACACAGTTTCAGTAATTCAACAAGTGTGAGCATCTTCTATATGACTTTTAACGAATTTGGACTTAGGAATGCAGTGAATTAATGCATAATCCCTTCCTTAGAGAAGCTTACAGTATGGAAGGAAAAACTGACAAGTAAATAATATATACCATGATGGCAGTGACATTTTTCACAGTGGTATTTGAGCAGCTAAAGAGGTTCAGAGGCTCTCATTATGTGGGGTTTGGGTGAACTGAAGGGTATAATCAATACGTTAAGCACCTAGAACAGCCCTGCATGTGGAAGGCACAAAATAAATGCTGTTTGTTGAATAAATTATATGGTGGCAGCTAAAAGGTAAGTTCAGAGAACAGTAACAGGGCATGGCTGCTGGTGAGGCACTTTCAGTGCACTGTGATGTTGATATGGCTTTCCTGCCTTACTGTAGACCTCAGCTTTCAGTCACTTACACCCTCAGTTGAGGACTCCCTGGGTCTCATCTAAAAAAAAAGATGAAAAGAATAAGACTAAATCGTTTCCCAGATGACTAAGATAGCTTCCTTTTAGCAGTTTCCAGAATCTCCCTGCCAAAAACAACTACCTTTAAAAATGGACCTGCAGCATTAATGTAAGAAAGAAGGAAAGAAACAAAATTATTATGAAATTATTTTTAAATATTAGAATACGTCTTCAAATGATTGTCAAAGTTTAGTTTGGTATCAGATGTTCTAATTTTATGTGTAATTATATAAACTTTTCATTCATTAGTTAGTAATTTACTTATTAATTGAACAAACATCTATTGAAAACCTATTATGTGATGATTTCTTTCCCAGGATCCAGAGATACAAAGACAAATAAGATGACCCTTGCCTCCAATTAGCTTATCCCAATGGATTGAAAAGCAAAATAAATAAAACAATTCAGTATATCATTGTAAGCGTTAAGTCAGAGGTGTCCATGGGTTTTTAAATAGAAAAGAAGAGCATCTAAATCAGGCTTGGAGGCAAAAGAAGGGTTTTTTGAAAGAAATGATGTGCTTAAACTGTTTGAAGGACAAAGACAGGTTAACGTGACATAACTACTAGACAGTAGAACCGTTTGACCAAGTACATCCAGGTTCCATTATAACAGTTAGATTTTCTTCCTTTTTTAAAATCTGTGCTCTTCCTGGCCTTAAATGATAATCAGCAGGAAACACCTATGGAGAAGACTTATCTCTACTGCCTTTGAAGAAGCACAATTCTAACATGAAGTACCTTTTATGGGCTTAAATGATCAAAAGAGAAGCCTGCTGAGATGGATTTCATAGGAGCAGTGGCTTTAAGAGTTGAGAGTCCTAGGATAAACCATCTGTCTGTCACCAGACAGGTGCTATGAAAATAAATCACTGTTACTTCTGTTTCCTGAAAATGCACTCTTTTACCAGGTTTTACATGAATGTACTGATTAATATTTCAGCCATAAAGCTTACAAGGTAACATTCTCATATGAATATCCTAATAGCTTTTATTCTATGACAAAGATGGGATTGAGGAACTGAATTTAATCACATAACCATTGTTTCTTTTGTTTAAATTCACCACGTGAAATAAGATTTAACATAATACCAGGTAAGACTAGCACAGTGCTTTGAGATGGACTCCAAATATTTCTCACTGAGTAATTTAAAACCAGTGGTATATTGTATGCCTGTTTCTTTTTAAGATAATAAAATGTGGCAGTACCTTTCACCTTTATTATCCTTAAGACATTTTCTTAAACTTTAGATGCTTAAAAAATCAACATCTTTCTCTTTATTCTTATACAAACCGGAGACACCATGAATTGTTATGCATTAACTATGGCCAATAATAGCTTTGTAATATTTTAGTGTTCTGCCATCTTCTGGTAATTTTTATAATTCTTCATATACCTAAAGCTTTCCCCTCAAATTTTTTTTTTAATTTAGTTATTAATTTTGGCTGTGTTGGGTCTTCATTGCCGTGCACAGGCTTTCTCTAGTTGCGGTGAGCGGGGGCTACTCTTTGTTGCGGTACGCAGGCTTCACATTGCGGTGGCTTCTCTTGTTGTGGAGCACAGGCTGTAGGCACACAGGCTTCAGTAGTTGTGGCATGTGTGCTCAGTAGTTGTGGCTCGTGGGCTCTAGAGCGCAGGCTCAGTAGTTGTGGTGCACGGGCTTAGTTGCTCTGTGGCATGTGGAATCTTCCCGGGCCAGGGCTTGAACCCATGTCCCTTGCATTGGTAGGCAGATTCTTAACCACTGTGCCACCAGGGAAGCCCTCC
This sequence comes from Delphinus delphis, assembly GCF_949987515.2. Classification (NCBI taxonomy): domain Eukaryota; kingdom Metazoa; phylum Chordata; class Mammalia; order Artiodactyla; family Delphinidae; genus Delphinus; species Delphinus delphis. Next base: position 12,815,439 of record NC_082687.1, read on the forward strand.
CCTCAAATTTTATACACTTCCCTGTCTTTATAAAGAGAATATTTTAATCTGGGATGATCATTATGAAAATGTATTCTTTCACACTGCTTTAATACTATGATACCATTAGGTATTACTGAGATGTACATAATTTTCTCCTGCATTCAATGACCTTTGAATTCTTTTATCTGATTTTCATATTGTTGCTTTTCCTTTGCTATCAGACTGTTTGCCCTCACTTTTTATAGTTGGTATTTTCACCTCCCCTTTCAACGCTCCCTGTTATAATATGCTATTTCAAATGCAGTTTATTTCAGCAAATGTTAATTGAGGATATACTATGTATAAGTCACTGTATTAAGTGCTGGGTATTCAAAGATAAATAAAACATGGTCTCAGCCTTTAAAGAGCGAAAAAAAAATAGAGATGTGAAAAAGTAATTACAGTTCTGTGTGAGAATTGCGATGGATTGGATTTTATTCTATGGACAATGTAGTTTGTTTCTCCCAGGCCTTGCCAATGTGGGGTGACCCAAGACAGAACTGAAGGGTTCAACATCAGTGGGCCAAGGAAGAATTCAAAGCAGAGTTGTTTGCAGTGCACCTCATATAGATAAAGATACCTGCTATAAAAAAAATTAGGATAAACTTGTAAGAATTTTGTCAGAAATCAGGAGAAATTACTCTTAGTAATATCAAGGACACTATTTTGGTTCATGAGCTTTGCATACTTACTTGTGACCTCTGTTTTGACCACTTGGGGTCTTATTTTGCTAACTTCCTGTTTCTACAGCAGGTACAAAATAGTTTGGAATGCTCTATGAGTGAAATCCCAGTGAGTGAAATGTTAATGCATTTATTGTGAGAATTTGTTTTATATTATATTATACCTATCACATTTTATTATAGCACATCATATTTTATCGTCCTGACCTATCACATATCACTATCACATAGCATTTTCTAAAGAGAAAAAAATTCAAAAATCTATGAGACATACAGATAGCCTCTGAGTTGATGTGGGGTCATGTTTCTAAATACGCTTTCTGTATGAAAAAAATGTGTGTTTATGATAGAATCATATGCTTGAACCTTATAATGCATAGAAAATATGTCTCTCAGCATTAGATAGTCAACCTACCAAAAATTTCTGGTAGCAAACATATTCTTGTCTTTTCATATTTAAAATAGAATTATTTGCATAATGTATACTATAATAAATATTGGCCAGTTTATTATCATTATCATTCAAAATAACATGCTACCAGACTTACTTTAGAACCCTGCTGAAATTCCTATGTATTTTGAAAAAATTTTAGTCCTGTGCATGAAATTAACTACACTGTTATTACAGCAAAAAATAATAATGAAACAGTAATATATTCAGTCTTTGAGCTGGCTGAATTTCAATTTAACCTCAAGGTTAGACCTCTGTCTACTTCACCCCATTCCCTTGCATAACAGTCACATAACACCCCTACCAGTTAACATCTTTTATTTCACGTAATTATTTTCAAGAGGCTGGATGGAAAAGGTATACATCAGTTTTTCCAGGTAGTACATATAGTTTGAAGTTATTACCTCTCAAAATTTTTTTATTTCCAGTCCACATTTCTTTTCCTGGGATCCCACCCTCCCTGCACCTCCTCTATTACATGTGCAGATAAGAAAATCACTACTATAAAATTTGAAGATGATTTGGGGCTGGAAAATTTTCGAAGCACTAGTCACTAATTGGCTATTGTGACTGTTTTCAAATCCCAATGAAATGTAATTTCTAGCAGTATAACTTTTTGGTGAACTCTCCAGGATAAACTAGTGGCAAAATGTTACCTTAGTGATTAGAGTCATGTAGAGTTTTTGCATATAAGTTTGCCAAAAATAATGATTTTTTTACATTTACGGCAGTTATCATAAACCATTCTTCCCTTGGGCTTCTTACAGTTCTGGAACAATTATTTATTGGAACCAATGTTGATATGGTTTTGTTCTTCTCAGCCTTAATATCTGATTATGTCAGGAGACTATTTCTATGAACCCCGAAACCCAAGGTGATACTAAGCTGAATTTAAGGAAACTGAGATCCTATAATGAAATCATGTCTCTTAGCATAATACTGTTTCCTGTCCGATAGCAAAGACCCAAGAGGGAGCAGAAAAAGTTCTATGGTTTCTAACATACTGATAAAGAGAATAGCAGCTATCAGCAGTGGCCAGACCATCACCGCACTCCACCTGCACCACATAAAAAATCCTGGCCCCATAAGACGTAGCTTCATGATTTATCACAAACAAAACTTTGAATGTCCAGAAGCTGAATTACTTGCTTGTTTAATAAGTGGGTTACACTGATACTTCCACATAATATTCAGAGTCCTAGGGTACTTTAGTGTCTGCTCCTAGAGGCAAGAAAAAGGCTGGTGTAGTAGTCAGGGTTCTCCAGAGAAACGGAGTTAATTATATATTAGAGAGATTTTGAAGAATTGGCTCATGCAATTGTGAAGGCTGAGAAGTCACAATATGTGCCATCTGCAAGCTGGAGACCTGGGAAAGCCAGCAGTGTAATTCAGTCCAAGTTCAGAGGCCCCAGAACCAGGGCATCCAATAGTGTAAATCCCACTCCAGGAGAGGAAGATGAGATAGATGTCCCAGCTCAAGCAATGAGGCAGGAACAAAGGCAAATTCCTCCTTCCTCTTCCTTTTTGTTCTATTTAGACCTTCAGTGGACTGGATGATGCCCAGCCACATTGGGGGGGGGGGCAATAACTTTACAGAATCCACTCATTCAAATGCTAATCTCCTCCAGAAACACATTCACAGACACATCCAGAAATAATGTTTTATCTGGGCACCCTGTGGCCAGTCAAGGTGACACATAAAAAATTAACCATAACAGATGGCAAAAGTGAATTCTAGGCAATTCATCCACATGTTTCTGCTAAAAACAAGTCTATTTGTATTTATTTTAGATAAACTCATTTTCCACATAGGTATCATCTGTAAAAGAATTCACTGCTAATATCATTTGAAAGTCTCTCTGAGTCTATGCAATGGGACCACACCATTAGAACAAACAATATGAAAAAATTAACAAGAATCAAAATCTTTCAGGCAGACCACTCTTTGATGAAGGAAGCCCAGTGTGCATTTGCTTTATAATCAGACATCCTAAGAGGGCTTCCCTGGTGGCACAGTGGTTGAGAGTCCGCCTGCCGATACAGGGGACACGGGTTCGTGCCCCGGTCCAGGAAGATCCCACATGCCGCGGAGCGGCTGGGCCCGTGAGCCATGGCCGCTGAGCCTGTGCGTACGGACCCTGTGCTCCACAACGGGAGAGGCCACAACAGTGAGAGGCCCATGTACCACAAAAAAAAAAAAAAAAAAAAAAATTCTAAGAGAGTGTGTATGAATATATGAGTAATGAGACCTGAGAAGAAACAATAAGATAGGAATAGAAGGCAATTATTTTGGTTTTGGTTTTGGTTTTGCCATAGAAACTAGGGTAAAAAAATCAAAGTATCCAAGGCAAATACCCCCAATTTGAAACTATACTTCTGAGTCTTTTCATAGGGAAGATGCTGAGACTTTGGCAAAAGGGTATAATAAAACAGCATTCAGAGTGCCTCATCATGTTTTGCTGTTGCAGAAACTTGTAAGTAGAATGAAGTTCTAAAACCCTGTGTATTGATGAGGAGGGTTTATGTCCAAACTTCAGACGTAGACAATTTGGTGCACATGGAAGGATTTTCCTTTAAGCGTGACAGCCTAAGGAAGTTAAATGTGTTATCCAAAAGGCTTTTCCCCCCAGTTTAAGTATTCAGAAGTCTCAAGACATGAGCTCTACGTTAACTGCATGGCATAGAGGCCTATTACAAACTCGGTCAGCCTCTGCCCAGGGCAGTACAATGGAAGGAACCCTACACTAAGAATACCTGGGTATGAGTTCTGCCACTGCACTTTACTAGTTGTGTGGCCTTGATACGTCATTTGATTTCTCTGAGACGCAGTTTTCCCCTCTCTAAAATTACGGTAATAATTCCTTTCTACCTCACAGAAGTGTTTGTCAAAGTTCAATGGTATTGACATGTACACATTGCTATATTTAAAATGGATAACCAACAAGGTCCTACTGTATAGCACAGGGAACTCTGCTCAATATTCTGTAACAGGCTAATTGGGAAAAGAATTTGAAAAAGAGTAGATACATGTATATGTATGACTGAATCACTTTGATGTACACCTGAAACTAACACAACATTGTTAATCAACTATATTCCAATATAAAATAAAAGTTAAAAAAAATTCAGTGAGATTAAGAACATGAAAGCTAAATATAAACAGAAAAACAGTATATATTGATATATTAGCTCTTATTAAAATGCATCAGAGTTCTATTATCCTTAAACCCAAGCAAGAAAGACCCCTGCCCTGAGCTCTGCTCTTTCAAGTCCCCCTTCTGGCCTTCTTTTTGCCACTTTCCTTCCCACCAGTTGAGGAGTTTGCAGAGTCAAGGGGGTATGTCCACCAGAAGCCTTTGCATTCCTTCTAGACCATATTCCAAGTATGCAGACCCTATAATTATTTATCCAAACTATCCTGATCCCATTTTCTGCACCCATAGACCACTTAACCTCAGTCCATTCCCTGAGGGGGAACCATACCACTGGTGCAACTCCCTAGGCCCAAGGGTGGCCAAGGGATGGCTGTCTGTGGGGTGTGGATAGAGGGTGGATGTGCCCTTAGCAGGGCCACGTGCATACTGGTAAGGCCCTCACGGTGCAGGAAAGAGCTGGAAGTGGAAAGAGAAGGGGGTCGTGAAGCTGCCATTGAAGAACATATTTTAAAATTCGATAGCTTGACATAACTTTAAATATTTAGAAATGCAGTATACCAGGCTCTGTTTCTACTTTTGCCTCAAACTCCACGAATATTAACTGTTTCACGGTTGCCATCATAGGTCATTTCATGGATCTGCAACGTATTCCCACACATACTTTTTTCTAACTTTAGGACTAATTATTTGTTGTTAAATATTTTACCCTGGAGAAGAAAATATACTACTATGTACTGAAATCTTTTTTGAGTTCTTTAGTCTGGGCAAAATCCCAACCATTTCTCCATTATTATGCCACCTGCTGGCCTCTTGCTTACACTGCAGCTGTCTCACCAATGTGTAGGTATGCTGAAGATTTCATACTGGGATGGTGTTGGCGGAAAGACAATCTTTTTCTCACATCAGCTTGAAAAATAAAAAAATTATAATCTCTTTTTCTTTGGTAGCCAAAGATAACCTCCTTTTTAAAAATGTTGAATATAAAAGGATGATAAGGAGACTGCATAGTTAAAGCTTTATACCTAAATCGTCTCTATGTCGAATCTCTGTAATGGTTTTGTGGCTTATCTGTAAATAGCATAGAATACTATTTATCAGCAGAAGAACTAGTTTAAATTACTTTCAGTCTTGATGAGAAATGTGAAGAGACTGAAGTACACTACACATTGGCGTTTGTACAGTTGGCAGCTTGGCAAATAGCGGCAATATCCACCTTCCTATATTTATCACGTAGTTGACTAGCCCAAGATATTAAACAGAGCAAGTATGTCAGGTAATCAGCTTTTTTCATTAAAATTGATACTATCATTTTTATTCTTCAGTGCTTCCCTGCATCAGGAAGTCCTGTGTATACTAGAAGCGCCCAAAGAATGTGGAAAATCTACTACAAATATTTTGTTAGGCAGAAAATTATTTTAGTTGCCCCTATTTAACTTCAAAGATTATGTCAAAATGTTCAATACCTTTCCATCTCAATGCAAAAACTTCACAATTGTTGCCATATCCTGCCTTTGTACGGAACCTTTTTGTTCCAAGATTGTACTTTCATATCTATTTTCTCATTTTTGCATCGTGACAATCCTACATGTTAAGTAACACATAACACAGACATCTCACAGTCACCTTAATGTTTTCACTAACCATCTCCTATTTTCTTTTTATCCATCATTCCTTGGCAATTGAGCCATTCCAAATAATTCTAATGGATATAGACATCTTTTCTTGTCCAAATCTTTGAGCTGTCTTTTAAACAAGGCCAACTCATACATGAAACAAGCCACAGACATTTGATTAAAAACAGCCTTGGATATTCTAATCCTTTGTTAAGCGATGGTCCACAGGGGTCGCACACTCAAATGCCTCCAAGGAGCAGCAGTTAACAGAACTTACGCAGTGCACCACTAGGCTGTTTTTTTTGGTTTGGTTTTTTTTTTTGGTTTGTTTTTTTTTTGCGGTACGTGGGCCTCTCACTGCTGTGGCCTCTCCCGTTGCGGAGCACAGGCTCCGGACGCGCAGGCCCAGTGGCCATGGCTCACGGGCCCAGCCGCTCCGTGGCATGTGGGATCTTCCCGGACCGGAGCACGAACCCGTGTCCCCTGCATCGGCAGGCGGACTCTCAACCACTGCGCCACCAGGGAAGCCCCCTAGGCTGTTTTTGTATGCTCAAACTCCACATTTGTCTAGTTATTATATTGCTTTTCAAATTCTTTGGGTAGTACCACATCTCAGAGCACCATCTAGTGACCCCACCCCTTCTAGCTGTCCTTGCCCTCGCCTTTCCTTACATCTCCTTCTTCAACCCTGCATATTTTTCAAACTCATGGCTTTAGGCTTTATCTTCCATTCTGGACTCCAGAACTGTCCCTTGATTCATGCTATATTGGGTTTCTACAGCTTTGACAATTTGGCTTTTTCAGACAGAATTTGCAATACCCTCTAGCTACGTTCCTACTTTTGCTTCTAGGTATTGTCCTCTGAAGTACAGAGCCAAAATTAATTACATCTGTCTTAACTACAAGCATCTGGTGGGCCTGCTGTATGCTCTGACCCCCTGTCTACCACCCATGCTTGTGAGAGAAAGATTGATCATCCCAACCCTTACTAAAATCTCTCACTACTTTAAGTATTCAGGTTCATTTCCAATTTCCATAGCCAGGCCATGTTTGAATGATATACTTTAGCATATAGCACTCAGGTACAATGGTCTACAGTCTCCAGGATTAATCCTTTTTCTTTAAAAGTAAAAAAATTAATGGGCACAAATTTTGCCCTGTTTCGGGTGTCAAACCCTTCTTCTGTAATCAGTGATCAGTATGAATATGTAAGAACTCATTAACATTTCATTCCCTGTTTTGATTTAAATTTAAACTTTCCCATCGTAGATTATCAACAGAATGTCTGATCACATTTGACCTTTCAGGGCATAAAACTTAATTTTTTTCAGATTCCTCTAAATATTATGAAGCATAATAGGTCATCTCACTGTTATCTTTTCTTATGGGAAATTTAGTTCATTTAAAGAAAAATGTCCAAATGATATCTCAGTAATCTATGAAGAAGTAAATGAATATATTTTCTTTATTGCCAGTGAGGATCAACAAAACAGATTTGCAATTTTAAAAAATGGTTCACCTATATATTAACTGTATCTCCTATATAATTAGAGCTTTCTTATGCTCAAAATTTCTTAAGGAATGTGTTAGAGATAGATAGTTGGGTGGATAGATAGACTTATCTCAATTTATCAGTATGTTTCATTATATTACATGGGACTTAGATATTACCCTATAATAACTGATAAAAAGGGATCTTTTATATGTAAGATATAGTTAATGAAATCAAAGTGGTTTTGGCTAATTTTTCAACTCTTTTAAACATCTCACAGGCAGCATAGACCTATCACATGGCAGGTGTGTGTGTGTGTGTGTGTGTGTGTGTGTTTCTCTCCTACATATCAAAAGTAGTAACTTGGTTACAGAAGGAGATAAGTCTGGAGAAACTTGGAAAAGACCTTGACTTAAATAACTGAAATTATATCACACTATATAATAGTCTTTTAACAGATAGCCTATCACCTGAAAGTCACTTAGTGCATAATAGTAATTTATGGATAGTAGTTATTAAGAGTAACTTATACCATAATGGTGCCTTTTCTGTAAGTTTTTTGTTTTTTGGGGGTTTTTTTGGGTTTTTTTTTGCGGTACACGGGCCTCTCACTGTTGTGGCCTCTCCCGTTGTGGAGCACAGGCTCCAGATGCACAGGCTCAGTGGCCATGGCTCACGGGCCCAGCCGTTCTGCGGCATGTGGGATCTTCCCAGACCGGGCCACAAACCCGTGTCCCCTGCATCGGGAGGCGGACTCTCAACCACTGCGCCACCAGGGAAGCCCTCTGTAAGTATTTTAATAACAAAAGGTATCTGGCTCTTGTAGTTATACTGATAACTGAGATTTATTGAGCACTTACTATGTATTAAATTTAATTTCATAGCCACCCTCTGAAATAAGTACTATTACTACCCTCTCATTTTGTGGGTAAGGATAGTAATAGTACTTATTTCAGAGGGTGGTTCAGAGCTCATGTGTATATCCACTCTACTCTCCTATTTTTCAAGAGTGGTGAAAGACTTAAAAGAGAAAGGGGATGGGGCGGGGGGAAATGGCCCATCTCTCAAACTTTGTTTTAAGCATTACTCACTTACTAAGCTTCTAAAGATTTTATACTTGTTCATAGATTATACATGTTATATTTTCAAGGTTAAATTGCAAAATAAAAATGGTACTGTACAAGCAATAGTAATAGCTTATATTTTCCACCCCAAAGCATTTCCTAACCAGAGGTTGGAAGCACTGTTCACGCATCACTGAAAAATAGCTCCCTTCAACTGAATAATGCTAATATTTATTAGCAATTAATAGCCTCAGACAGGACAGTATTTTCAAATTCAAGAGCAATCTGAAGTAAGCAGAATGTGAATATACCACAGAAGAGTTGCCGTATTTCAAAATAAAATGTTCAGCACCTTACACACCACAGTTCCTTAGTATTGATTGCTACTAATGCCAGAGCAGATAGACCAATGGGACTTTTATTTTTATGCGTGAAAATGGTTCTTGAGAACCTGTAACCTTGGACAAATCAATTAACCCTCTATGTTCATGATCCACTTAATGCCAAGAATGTGTTGAGTAAATTGGTGTTTGTAAAAGTATAAAATTCTTAAGCATATGCTAAAATGGAAATGTAAAAAATTAACTTCAGGAACCAAATGGAGCTCAAAATCAATTTTCAGTTTTCTCGAAATTCCTAAACCATCCTATATAACAAAAAGATAGAGTAAATAACTTTGTTAAATTTTTTTGTATATAAAGAAGAAAGTCCTGTGACTTCATTGATGACACTGGAATTTGAGAAATACAGACTCGATGTAGACATGGCAGTCTGACTCTGCTGGTTTTTTATGGCTTCTGTTCACACACAAATGGTAGCCCCTGCCGCCCTCTTACCATGAACAGCACAAATTGTGGGAGCTTGTGACATGGTACAATGATAACCTAAATTTAATTTTTTAACTTTCAAAATAAAATCACTACTAACTGTTTCAGAAGAAAAAACTCTAGATTAAAAACTTAAGAAAATATGATTCAACATATCTCTCCCATTAGTAAGAATATAGATTTCTAACATATTTAAGATAATAAATTTCTAACATTTTTAAGATGTTACCTTTAAAAAGCTCTCTAGTACTTGTTCTCATCAGCATAGCCTTTTCTCCCTGTCTCTTCTTTGACATTTGAATTGTCTACCATTTCCACACATGGGCCTACTCCTATCCTATGTTCTAACCCTGCTCTGCTCTCAAGTCATATCCCACCAAGCATCTGCATTCTTGAAGAATAACTGACGTGTTTTCATGATATTTGAAGCTTTGTCTATTTAAATAAAACAAAGATGTGAGATTCAGAGGAAGTTTTACTCTTTGACTAGAAATCACTGTAAGATTAAAAAAAAGCAAGTTTTTAAATATGATCCTATGGGACTAGAAAGATAAACTTAGCCAAAATTTTATTATTATTATTTTTTTAATGGTACGCGGGCCTCTCACTGCCCAGAAGACTTTTTTAGACATTTTCTCCTAATCATCCTTTCCCTCCATGAAGATTTTATTTTTTCCCTAATATTTATTTATTTATATATAAATATATATAAATATATTTATATTTATATATAAATATATTATATATATATATAAATATATAATATTTATTTATTTATAAATAAATATTTATTTAGGGGTAAACACACCATGCTGCCTTTGGTGCCTCCTCATCTAGGCTCTCATGCTCTCCCATCAGACTGCACTGCTGTCCCTCAACAATGCCTTGTCCATCTGGACGTATTCTTCTACTTCTTCCTGTGTGTCCCCGCTGCTACTTGACACATACTTGCTAGAATTAATTGATAATCCTATATTCCTGGCACTATAGAGACATTTTATATATGTTATCTCATTAAATCTTGATAATAACCTCAAAAGGTAGATTATTTTATCCTAATTTTGCAACACATCTCAGTACATTGGCTCAGTAATTCAACATCTTGACACCTTGTGGAAAAGAGGTGGAATGCTTTGTTCTACAATAGTGGGAGAGGTAATGTATTCGTTTGCTAGGGCTGCCATACCAAATACTACAGACTGGGTGGCTTAAACAACAGAAATTTATTTTCTTACAGTTCTGGAAGCTAAAAGTCCAAGATCAAGGTGTTGGCAGGGGTGGATTCTTCTGACGCTTCTCTTCTTGCCTTGTACATGGTTATCTTCTCCCTGTGTCTTCACCTGGTTTTCCCTCTGCACATTCTGTATCCTAACTTAATCTTCTTACAAGGATATCAGCCATATTGGGTTAGGGCCCATCCTAATGACCTCATATTTTTTTTTTTTTTTTTTTTTTTATGCGGTACGCAGGCCCCTAAGTGTTGTGGCCTCTCCCATTGCGGAGCACAGGCTCCGGACGCGCAGGCTCAGCGGCCATGGCTCACGGGCCCAGCCCCTCCGCGGCATGTGGGATCCTCCCAGACCGGGACACGAACCCGTGTCCCCTGCATCGGCAGGCGGACTCTCAATCACTGCGCCACCAGGGAAGCCCTAATGACCTCATTTTAACTTAATTCCCTATTTAAAAATACTACCTCCAAATACAGTCACGTTCTAAGGTACAGGGGGTTGTGATTTTAACATGAATTGGGGGGTGGGCACAGTTCAGCCCATAAAGGTGGTAACAGCATGAAAAGTAGAATACTTAAGTATAGTATTGTTATGCTGTAAAATTAGTGTAACAAACTTAGTCACTTATTCTAGCTTGCCGCAAGACCATGAGTCTGTTATTTAGCCTCAGTTTTCTCATCTGTATGATGGATAGAATAATGTTATTGTAGTGGTTAAATACGATCTTTCCATTCTTTATTCTTTCATTCAACAAATGCTTATTGGGAGACTACTGCGTTCCAGACATAGCACTAGATATCTGTGGATGCAAATACCTAATAACTGCCTTAAGGAGCCTCTGGGAAAGAATTCAGTTGTACCACAGTACCTGGCGTATGATACGTACTTAATAAATCGTTTTTGGTAAATATATGATTAACAAATAAATTTGCATATCAAAGGTAGTTTTCCCATTGTTTCTTCTTCCTACTCAACCCATTGCCCTTCCTCTCAGTGGAACTTTATTTCTGTGATACTGCTCTCCCAAGCACTGCTATGCACTCACTCCCACTTAATCCTGCCCTATTCCCTGGCCACATACCCCCACCAACTTCCTCATTTGTCTCTTCCCCAGAGCCCCCAGAACCTTCTACTCTATTATTATCAAGGTCCCATATATCTTTACTCTTTCACTTCAGTCAGTCTTCTGCCTCCTCATTCTGATTTAAAGCTTACTTCCTACATATGGCGTCTCTTCCTTTGAGGCACTCAAGCACAGGCCTCTGGGTCTTTCAATCCAGACACGAGTGCAGTTTCAATCCTTTACACATCCTCCATTGACTTATCTCCTTGGCCTTAACAATTTTTGAAGCCCGTGACCTTACAATACAAACACCTGGTCAGACTATTCCTTCCCAATCCTTGTCACCTTCCAGATATTTCTCCATGTTCTAAAGTTAACGGTTGTGTGATGATTCAAAATATTTCCTTCTCCTCTTCCATTTTCTTACATGACTTTAATGTTGGTGACCCATTAAACTGTCCTCAGAGTAATGTCATCTCTTTATATCTGGTGACCTTCTTTTTTATTTCACCTCAAGTACTCACACATACATGATAGTATCGTGAATTCTGGGAGATGCTCACCTCCCAGATCTCAAACTCCAAATATTTGTATCAAAGAAATGTCAAAAATGGTGACTGACTGAGTGCTATGAAGGGGCATTGGAGGTTGGAAATACTTTGGTGCATTTTTCGTAAGCGATGCCCTTAGCCTCAACTTGGTACATTTTTAAAAATTCACCCAGAATTTACCTAACACTGTCTTCATGTGGGACTGGCTTATATTGACATAACTCAGAGTAAATCAAAATGCAGCGAGAGTAATTTATGGTGAGAAGCAAAGAACTCAGCCACAGTGCTTATGTCCAGTCACCAATGCACATTTCTTCTGTACAAGTTAAAGAATGACTGCAAGTTTGCTTTTATAACTACTAGAGGAACCAGAGGGAAATGAACCATAATGACCACCATGCTGGAATTAAGTTAGCTTCGTACACCGTCTCCTGCCAGGTTCTGTGTTAGATTGTGCTGAGAATCACGAATATGTTGTCATTCTTTGGCTCTGTTTCTCTATCTATATATGTCAGTCCTTCAGCAGACAGTTACTAGAGAAGGGATCAAGCCGGTTGATCAGGAGACAGCTGGAGAGCACTGGAGGAGGAGAAGTGCTCATTCTGCCATTTCTCAGACGTGTGTCCCTCAACAAGTCATTTAACCTTTCCAAGACACTGACCTCCTCAACTGTAAGAAGGAGATAATGCCATCTTCCTCTTACTGGTTATGTGGCCATTTAATGAAATTATTTGGAAATATGCTGTAATTTTCAGAGCTCAGAAAGGGAGCAAGGAGGTGATTTGGCTATTTCATAAAACTCCTGCAAGGACTCTGAGCCTTTTCCCAAAAAGTTTAACTGTAAAATATCTTAGACAAAACTGTGTGAGGAAATGCAAATACATACTGTCTTTTTACTCTGTTGTTGGGTAATAAAGCCAAATTATAATTAAATACCTTTATGTCTAACCAATTGTTCTTTGGCCACTAGGATAGTTGTACTTCAGAAATAATGAATGAGTCGGGCAGCATATTCCAGATTTTTCCCAAAATTACGGAGTATAACCTATTTGAGATGTTACACTGACCACATCTTTCACCATTTTACAACATTCATTCTTTACCTCAGCTGACCCTCACATTTGCCCTCTTCCAACACTGCATTCTCTTCATTTCTTTCCTTTACTTATCTTGGTACCTCTCTGAAAGTACCACTCCACTTCTACGTCAGCTGTCACCATTTCCTCATTTCACATTCAGTTTCATCCACTCTCAATAATGAACTTCACCACTACTAAAACTTCCCTCTGCAAACACAGAAAGGACTTCCTGATTGTCTCACCCAATGCTGTCTTCGTAGTACTCATGCTGTTTGACATTGCTGCAGGATTTGTTCCTTCTTGAAACTCTCTCCTTTCTTGGCATTTACAGCAATGAATAGAATTGAACTGACACTGACATAAAAGAATGAGTGAGGCTAAAATCTTTGAGATTGTCTTAAAATATTAGTGAAACCTTTCAAATAACTGCCAAATTCCACATCCACTTTTCATATCAAATTTGAAACTAAAAGTGCAGCTGTCCCCCCGCCTGTCAAAACGCCCTCAACATCTTCTGAGATCCTCCTCGAAATGTCAGTTTTAGCCACAAAGCTTTTTCTGTTCCAATTAATCGCTCCCTCTTCTATAATCCCAAATTTTTACTTTTATTGCAAACATATATCATATACCAACTTATAGCATTTTAACTGTGTGTAAATATGACTTCACAGGCTTATACAAAGATCATGCAGATGCAATGCTCTCCAGACTACAGTTACTCAAGAATGAATTTTTGAAGAAAGAACTCAGATTTCACTAACCCATTGTACCTTATTCTTTCTAAGCATTACATTATTCCAAAACCACTAACATTATTGTAAGGAAATGAAGATATGAACCTTAGGACTGTTCAGTGGTTTTATAAATGATCAGCAACTCCACTTTGGATATTTGAAGTACTCTGGGTTTACAGAATTTGGAGACAGATTTTAGTGTGATGATTTTAATGAAAGTGAGTACAAGTACTTCTAACATTTTTAGGATTTCATGACTGAATTAGAGTAAACACTTGTTTCTATAAGCGGTGGGAAACAATTCTTTTCTGAAAAGTTGACTTGTTTGCTGGCTGTCAGTCAAAATCCTTCATGCATTATGGTTGAAGAATGCACATTGATAGGTTCATCATCCTGTTTCTTATGAGCAAGAAACAGAGAGTTTGTAGGCTACATGTCAAGTTTAAGAACGCAGGTTATAATCTAGTGCCAAAAGACAGACATGGCAAATGACTGTCACATTCACTTGAGACTTCAGGGATTTGCTCTATTGAGTTCATTTTGCACCTAAGTGCTTTCATTAGAAGTCAAGGTGGATTTCTTCCAGGCCAGAATTCAGTTACTGTCCATATTTTAACTTACCATCAAGGGGAAGATATAGTGACAAATGCTATAGTATATGACTCAATTACTTCAAAAAGAAACACCATTCTTCCTTTATTTTCTATCTAAAAATTGTCTGGGTTCTACTCATATTAGAACTATGCTAGAACTAGCATAGTTAACTATGCTAACTATACTATAAAAGTTTACAAAATATTTTTGGTCACTGTAGTTTTAAAACTCTTAATTATGCTTTTCCTGTACTGATACATATCCCAGGAAAAGAAATTAGATATTTCATTTCAATTTTTCGCCATATGCTTTTATAAACTACTATATGGATCATTTCACCTCCTGCAAAATGATTATTGGAATCACTTTCATATGCATGTTTGTCTTATTCTGTTACATTTGATATTTATACTAACAACCCATCAATACAGTAAATTAGTACATGTAACTAACAAGCATGTACAAGATTAACTGACTTATAACAACATTTAACAGACCAATACAGCAGCTTGTCTCTGTGGATTTAATAAAGCACACTTATCCACAGTGTCTGAGAAAAACAGAAGAGACTCTCATATATATTTATTATTTATATAATAAGAACATGAAAATACATATGTGAAAGTCAGTGTGGGTTCTGTTTCTATTCACAAGAGTGCAATGTGCTAACTGAAGTGATAACTTGAACAGAAGTTTCATTAAAGACAAAGGCACTTTGGTTTTTAGGTTCTGAAATAGGTCTATTAAGAAAGCAAAATTATGCTTAAAGATTAATTAATGATAGACTAACATTATAAAATGTTGTAATGTTACATTGTAGTAAATTTCAACTTCATTAGGAATAAGCTAAGTTTCAAAGGTTTTCATTTTAAACTTTTTGTTTAATGTTTAAAGAAGTCTGTGTTAGTGTGACTTCAAAAGTATTCATCACCGGGTTATTTAAGGGTCACGTTTATAACTGTCCTCTAAGAGAATTCTGTTCGGCAGAAATAAGATGATATGATTTGTTAAAAGCAGATACTTTAGTGGCAGAAAAACCTGGGTTCCAGTCCTACTTCCACCACTTATTGTGTGACTTAAGGGAAGTTCCTAGATCTCCCTAAGGCTTAATTCCCTCACTTGCAAATAAGTGACCATAACAACTCTTGCTTTTAGTGGTTGTTAAGAAAACTATATGAGAAAGTGATCATTAGAGTGACTCTCATGTAAGTATTAGCTTATCTATTTGTCAACACGTTACTATTATCATCTTGTCAATATCTGTTGCTGTTATTATTGACATTTATTAATATTAATGCAGCACCAATGAAGAAATAGTCTATCCGAAGAAATACTGCAATAAACACTTGCAAGTATTGCAAGAAATTTAAAGAAATTCTCTTTAAGAAGAGAATTACCTTTTTAAAATATATATACAGAGAGAGAGGGGTGTCTAAGTCAAAGAAGGTGCAGGTAAATCATTTAGAATGTGTTCAGTAGCTTTGGTGAAATAAAAACAATTCAACAGCTAAGACACAATTTGGACATGTCAAAACTGTTAACCTTAATGTAACCCTTTTTTAATGGGTTAATTAAGGTATTGCTACCCTTAAGGAGGGTGAAGTATATGTTCTCTTAAAGTTTCTTAAAGACTGAAATTGTGGGAAGGACAGAGGTGCTGCACGTTTCTTATGCCAGAACTATACTGGACATTGATTCATCAGGAGAGTCCCACAAGATATTACTGTCTATATTTTGAAAATGAAAACCTGAAGTTCAAAATGGCCACGTAGCTTGCCCAGATGTCACATAGCTGGTCAGTTGAAGAAGCGAACATTAAAACCCAGATTTCTCTAAGCCCTTCATAGTGCTGTCTTTAGCTGTGTGGTAGTATGATTCTGAAGGTGAGAGAACCCTCGTTTTGAGAAGCAGAGTCCTGGAATAGAAAAGTTAAAGATCTGAAGAAGGCTCTTGTGTTTTATTCAAAAAATTTTTTCCATATTACTGGTCCTAATTTATGATGTAAAGTTCAAGGCATTACATGACATTCAAACTTTCTCTCTTTTGATATGGTACAAAACCTCGTGAACCAGGACTCCAGTATTTCAATATCAGCCAGACATGCATTCTGAAGTGTGATGCATGTTATCGGAAGCTAGACTTCTAACTAACTCGGATTCAATGACTTTCTGGATATAAGTCCTCATTCAACTGGATTGAATGTGTCAGGCAGAAGTTTATAGCACAGTGGAAGACAAGAGATTTGTCAGCAGCAAGACTCTAGAAAATCAGCAGGATTAAGTATACTATTTCTTTTAAAAATTATTCAAAGGTAGTTTAAAGTCTGTGCTCTGATTATAATTCCCTCATGTCTCACTTTACATTTGGATAACTTTCAGTTCTCTAAGTGTATGACGTTATGAATTACTCTAGTATCTAGTGGGTTTTTCCTGCACTTTCCTAGACAGGAAAGTGGAGAAAATTCTACATATAAACTATATTATACATAGCTTCATTGACATATACTAATAAAACTCGTCCTAACGCTGAAAAGACTTTTCTGTAATTTTTCATTAATATATCTCTTCAGCAATTTCAGTTTCACTATGATGAAATCAGTCTTGAACATTTTAATTAACGCAATTGTCATTTTAAAAAATCACCTTAGAGGGCTTCCCTGGTGGCACAGTGGTTGAGAGTCCGCCTGCTGAAGCAGGGGACACGGGTTCGTGCCCCAGTCTGGGAAGATCCCACATGCCGCGGAGCGGCTGGGCCCGTAAGCCATGGCCGCTGGGCCTGCGCGTCCGGAGCCTGTGCTCCGCAACGGGAGAGGCCGCAACAGTGAGAGGCCCGCGTACCGCAAAAATCACCTTAGAGAACTTCTGAATAAGAAAGATGGCTATTGTAATTTGTGAATGACACAGCTAGAGTCGCAAAGAGTAGCTCATTCCGTGCTTCGTCACTCCTTCTCCAGGGTACATTAACAATGTCTTTTCAAGGGCTTGATTATAGTTTAAAAAGGAGATAATTCTAGGAAGAAAATATTTTTGAAGCAATTCCTCTCTTCTTTTCCTCACCCCTGGCTCCGCGCCCCCAGGCAACTTTATCTAAGGGTTCAGCACATGATCTAAGCACATGAAATAGTCTTGCTGCTTAAGCAAATGAGGCGTTAAGGCTGTTTTGTATTTCTGTGGGTGATCAGTGTTTGTACTGACAGTGCAGCGGTGCCTGCTGCTTGAGATGAGGATAGGAAGGGCAGTTTGGAAGGGGATTGTGGGGTTGCCCCATGATGAATCTGCTTCATCTTCGAGTGACTCCGTATGCTCTTGTGAAGCTACCAATTCTTTCTCTTGCTTTTTTTTCCTTCTCCTTTTAATGCCAAGATGAATTTATCCTGGATTGCTGCTCCAAAAGGCTGACACCATTGAATATGAAGGTGTCATTGGAAAATGAACCATAGCAAATTCTTAGTAAGCAAACTTCACAGAGAGTTATCGTTTTTGACATTTAGATATAGATTTATCCCCAGTGAAAGAAGCTTCTTCCTTCAGTCTATGCATGCTTAGAAGAATAAGGAGTAAAAAGTAATTTGATTGGTATTAAATATATTTTATTCCTTGCTATATTGAGCAATCATATCACATCCCTTCTCTACTTCCATCTACCGGGAAACTTGGAAAAGGAATGATTTGAAATCAAGAACTTTATTTCTGAAAGCGTATGAATGATCTTAGAGCTAAAGCTTACAGTGCTATCTGGAGGAGAGTTAAAATCTGACTTCCATGAAAACTTCCTTGAAATCATTTGTGTGTGGGGAAAAAAAATTATAAACCCTGTAGAATGCATGCTAGAAAAACAATTGCTAAAAATGCACCAAAGGAGTCATTTCAGACTGATTCCTTTTATAAAAATCAGTATATCCCAGGAACTCACTTTCTACATTAGAGCAAGTAATGCTTACAAAGCAATTTTATATTTTCTGGCTTAGTTAAAGTAAAGAATGTGGGAATTTGATCTATGATGATTATTACAATTTATGTTATCGTTAACACAGAAAAGATATGCCATTTTGTTAAATTCAAGATTATTAACTTTTTTCTCTTTATAAGTCCTTAATAAAAATTCCTCAATGGGTATTGTTTTAAAAATGTATAAGACTGAAAGTGTAAGACATTTTATTAATCTGTATTTTACAAAGGAAACCTATATTTAGAAGTGCATTAAGCAGTCTGACATATAATTTGGTCTTATAGTTCTAGCTGTAAGCAACTTCTATATGGTATTCATTAACTAACTTTATTAGAGTATTCCCAAAGAACAGTCATTCCTTGCCACATTGATGCTATATTAGATGTTTTATTATTAAATTGATTCTTATTTCTCCAAATGAATATTAATAATGTAAACATTTCAAAAGTTTTAACTCTAGGTATATCCTACTCAACGTAATTGACCTGTTATAAATAAACTTCTTGTGAATAGATTCCATACACCAAAGAAGCCTAGATTTAACGGGATCCTGTATTCAGTTATTTTATAAAACATATAATTATTTTTCATGGTAATTATTAAATTGAATATGTATCTATTTAGTTTCCCTAAATTTGAATTAATTAGAATATTTCAGTCTCATTCACCTACCCATCCATTGCCAACTCCTGTTGATGCTACCTCAGTTATATTTATCAGATCTATCCAAAAAGTGGAGAGAATCAAATAACAAAAGCCCATGTACTCAGCAGCCTGCTTAAGAAATCGAACATTGTAAATAAAAAGCCTTAACTGTAGTCCTACATGAATCCTATTCTCCTTTCTCTCCCTAGAGGTAACCTCTATGCTGAATTTGGTGCTTTTCATAGCCATGCATATTTATAAACATGCACTATTTATTAATATATTCATAAACAATATATTGTGCCTTTGCAAATTGGTACCAAACTGTATACACGGTTGTGCAACTTGTAAATTACTCTTAACATGATGTTTTTGAAATGTATCCATGTTGATATATAGGTAGATCTAGTCCATTTACATTAACAGCTCTGTAGTATTCCAATATAGGAGTGCGTAAAAATGTGCTTATTATTTTATTGATGGGTGCTTGTATTGCTTCCAACTTTTTGCTATTACCATAATGCTGAAATGAACATTATTGTACTTATGTCCTTTGGCAAGAGTATAAGAGTTTATCTGAGAGAATATACTTGAATTGAAAAGTCTGAGTTCGTGGCAGGCATTTCTTCAACATTTTGGGCAAATAGCTTCCCAAAGCCTATCAAGAGATACTGCCCCAGTGGTTATGGAAGTAAATTGCTCTTTCATATTGTGCACCCAAGCAAGGATTCTAGACACTGAGCGTATGGCAATAAACCAAATATATAAAACTTTCTGCCTAAGTGGAGCTTGCATTCAAATATGAGTATTAAAGGGTTTGGGACTGACATGTACACACAGCTATATTTAAAATGGATAACCAACAAGGACCTACTGTAGAGCACAGGGAACTCTGCTCAATACTCTGTAATAACCTAAATGGGAAAAGAATTTGAAAAAGAATAGATACATGTATAACTGAATCACTTTGCTGTACACCTGAAACTAACACAACATTGTTCATCACCTGTACTCTAATATAAAATAAATATTTAAAAAAACAGATATGGGTATTAAAGAAATAAAATACATAGTACGTCAAATGGGAGAAGTACTGTAAATAACAATAAAGCAAGAAAGAGGGATAGAGACTGATAGAATGAGAGATGAATCTTTAAATAGATCAGAGAAAACTGTCCTGAGAAAGTGAAAAAAGAAGTAAAGGGGGTAAAGAAAAAACCAAAAATCCTCACTAATATCACTACTACCACACTTTTTAATTTGTGTTAAGTGAAATGGAAGTGAAAAGATTTCTCATTGTGATTTTTAGTTTGGTTTTTTTCTTAGATGGAGCATATTTTCGTATGTTAGTTTTCCATTTGGATTTTCTCTATTGTTAATTGCTTGTTAATTTCTTTACCCAATTTTGTACTGGATTACTTGCCTATTTCTTACTAAATAAGAGAATTCTTTTCATATTTTAGAGATACCATTCCTTTGTTGTTGTTGTTGTTGTGTGTGTGTGTGTGTGTGTGTGTTGCAAATATCTTCCACCATTTTGTGGTTTAACTCTTCACTCTTTGAGATTATCTTTTCATGCACAGAAGTTCTAATTTTATAGTCATTTCTTTCATTGAATTTATCAATCTTTTCCTTTATGGTTTGTACTTGTGTCTGAAATCCTACCCTATCTTAAATATTTCTTCCAAATAGTCTCATTTTTATTGATCTTTAATCTCTGTAGAATCTATTTTTGAGTACGGTGTGAGATAGTGATCCAATTTAAGTTTTTTTCCATGTGAATAACAAATTATCCTGTCAGCGTGGTTACTTTTTTAAAGTACAGATTTTATCTCCACTTAAATGCCATTCGCAGAATTTCTTGACCATTCCTACTGAGTTGTATCCCACTTTTATGTGCAGTAACACCCTATAATTCTCCTTGTTAGAACTCAAAATGATTTTAAATTATTGATTATTCATTTAATTATTTGTTTCATTTCTAGTTTCACCCTGTCCGCTCTCCAAAACTATAAACTTCATGAAGATATAAACCATCTCTTACTTAAAACTATAACCTCAGTCCCAACATGGTACCTAGCTCAGAATAAGTGACTCTAAGTGTGTTCAGTGAACACATAAACAAATTTCATTTCAGTAATATGTGAGATTAAAGTTGCATTGATTTCTGGCACCTCAGGTTTTTAATAAGACTGAAAATAACCATAAATTTTCCAATATTTATGTGATCCTGAATAAACTGTCTGCCACATGTGGCTAGTGGTGCCCCTATTAGCCAGTGTGGTTCTAGAATTACACTCAAAGTGGTCTTGACCAGCAAAACAGGCACCACCTGCGAGCTTGGTAGAGACAGAATCTTGGACCTCACCCCAGACCTGCTGAGTTAGAATCTGCATTTTATCAAATCCCCAGGGCTACATCCCCAGAACACAATGAAGTTTGAGAAACACTGGTTTTGAAGACTTTCAGGTAGCCAGACCACAAGTCAGTATGGTGTGACTACACACCATCTGTGTTTCTTTATTAAACATAAACAATTATCAATATGAACAACTTATTTTGGAGGGGGGGGCTCCCTCCTTTCTTATTCCATCCACTGGTCCTGTTCTCTTGCAAGTGGCATGGATGAGTGATGAGGTAATCCCTGGTTTGATCTTTAACTGGACCCATTGAGTTCTACCCCATTCAGAGCTTTGTAGTAGGCGCTACAGCGTGAGGGTGAGCACGTGTTCGCTGGCTGTGTGGACTTTGAGAGAGAGTACTATTTGGGTGTCTGTCACCAATTAGTTGTGTCTCCATGTTGGAGAACATGAACCCTCTGGGTATATTTCCCCATCTGCAAATAGCATAGTGGTACTTGGGATTCCTAGCCAGCCTTGTGGTTTTCTCATGACATGAGCCATATGTGATCAGATGAACCATATATAATAGGATTTGCCCTTTCTTCACTTTCAATTAAAAATTTTTTTTTTAATTTTGAATAGATAATACAGTCGCATGTTGTGACACTCCGAAGTTATAAAAGAATATATTGTATAGTGAGAAATAAGACCCAGTCTTCAAAGAGGCATCAATGGTACCAGTTTTCTGGGATTTTTCAAGAGGCAGTTTATGCGCACACCAGGAATTACTTCTGTATGACCTTCCCATCCTCTTTTTACTTAACAAAACCACCTTGCATTTTGCCCTTTCAATTAAAAATGTGCCTCAGACATTGGCCATGTCAACATATAAAGAGTTTCCTCACTTCTTTTTCACAATTACACAATATTCCATTGTATGAATGTACCACAACTTACTTAACCAGGCTGCTCCCAATTTTTATTTCTCATTTTTCCCATTTAACCAGTGATTCAGTGAGTATTTTACATGTGTATGAGGATATCTCATATGTAACTTGTTAATTTAAAGGATTTTATTATAAATACTTGACATTATTTTTAAGAAAACCTCAGTATAAATATTTGACTTTTTCTTAAAGGCTGCCATTCATATAACAAGGCCTTTCACCCCAACTTGAAAAGAGATGAGAAATACCATAGGTATGCAAGTCAGTAAGGTATGTAGACGCTGTGACCGGAGCAGCGTGTCCCCTGCCTCCCACCTAACCAATGTATCTACATCTACATAACTGTAAATGCACCTCTTTCATTAATTCAAGAGTTTTTTTGACCCCTTGGTTTCTAGAAATCAATAGTCAGCCTTCAAATAGAATCAAGTGAGTCAAACTTAGGGAAACTTGGGAAATTTTTTCCAGCTAGACAAGGATTCTCTCATGATCCTGGGGGTATTATTTCTTTAGAGTTGGAATAGAGTATGCATTAATCTTTCCTTTTCAATAAAGAATATAAGTTCATTTCAGAGCCAGTTGCTCACCATTCTAGCCTAGAGTACATTAAGGTTTCTGGAATTCTGAGCTGTCAATTTTGGACGTTTTTAATCTTCTCTTTGAGAGTGTTGCTTCTTTTTCATTTCCTGCCTTTTTAAAAATAGCTGGGGAGTTGAGGTGGGCTTTGTAACTTAAACAAACTTTAAAATAAAATAAAACCTAACTTTCCCAGTCATTGTTCTAAGCAGTGTGGACAAAATGGTGAAAAAAAGGAACGCAAAATCCCTGCATTGATGACGCTTATGTTGTCCCAGAGAGGTACATTATAAAAGAAATAAAATGACCATATTTGATAGTGTTAGCTAGTAATAAAAATAAGCAGGGTAATGGGATAGTGACAAGAAGGGTGCTATTTTAGATAGAGCCCCCCATTAGAAGAAGGTATACCTTAGACGAGAGATTCACTCTGTTTTACTATACAAAGCTCAAGAGCAAATCTTGTGAACAGTCCCAATTCACTTGGATCAAGCTTCCCATTTAAAGCTCTCATTTAACTCTCTCCTGTTCTCTCTCTACATTTTTCACACAATTCCATTTTCTCCGTGTATATATTTTTATGAGTTAATACTGAATCCTCAATCTATATTGGTATCCATGTACTTTGCCATCTTTTCAACCTTCTTACTTCTTAAATATGTGCTCATTTGCATACAGTACATAATTCTGTATACCTGGAGTTATTTAAGTGTGCATATACAAGAGTACAAGAGTAAGTATGTGTACATAAACATGTAGGCAAGAGAAATAGAACTTTGTGAACACACACATGCATTAGGGATAAGCAATAAGGAAATGGTGAGGAAAACAACTATGCTGAGCTTTGTTGTATATTTTTAAAATAATTATTTAGTAAAATTGAATTATCATTGCAGAGCCAAAACACAGTTGAAGCCAGAAGTCAGAAATGTTCCTGTGGGTCAGCTGTGGCTAAGCTGTAATCTATGAAAAAAATCACTCCACATATTCCAGACACATAATTAAATATTTCAGCACCACTGTCAACTGAATGTATTATGCACTTAAACAACACTGGGTAAAAAAAACAATAATTAGAATAATAGTATCAGTTTTATGCTGGTCATACTTAATGCAGCTTTTAAATGTTATCTGCTTAAAATAGACAGCCACTACTTAAAATATGTATGAATATGGGCTTTCCTGGTGGCGCAGTGGTTGAGAGTCCGCCTGCCGATGTAGGGGACGCGGGTTCGTGCCCCGGTCCGGGAAGATCCCACATGCCGCGGAGCAGCTGGGCCCATGAGCCATGGCCGCTGAGCCTGCGCGTCCGGAGCCTGTTGCTCTGCAACGGGAGAGGCCGCAACAGTGAGAGGCCAGTGTACCGAAAAAATAAATAAATAAATTAATTAATTAAATAAAATATGTATGAATACTTTCACCTTTTAAAACCAAGTACATACTTAAATATTAGTATAGCTTTCCTTCTTTCTCTAGTACTAGACTTTCTACCTTGCCTTATATCTACTGAATTTCTCTTCAATTTCAATATGAATTTAAAATCTTTTACTCAGAAAGAATTTACATATACACAATGGAACTTTATAAATGTATCCAACAAAAAGATTGCAGGATCAATGTAATTTTTTTCCTTTAGATTATGACTAATAAAACCTGGTTCGGGTCAAAATAAAACTAAAGTTCTTTTTATCGATACTTAAGAAGTATGCAGTGAAAATTATTCAGTCTCAACTAGATAAAGGATCCTTTACAAAGTGCTTTATCAACTTCAATAATTAAAAGATTTCCTGCTAACTATTCAGTGAGTCGTCTTTCTAAGCTCCGCTTTGCAGAGTCAGTTCTTCCTACCTCTTCCTTTGAAAAGTCTAATTAAATTGGGAAGCTTTTTTTTCTATTCATTCTGTTTTTGCCATATTGGATACAGATACAAAAATAACTAAATTACAATACTGATTCTTTTTTCATTCTTATTCTGTTGGGACTTTATAGGAAGGTAGGAGGAGGTATATTTTTCCAGTTTGAGTTTTTTAAGTTGATCTCTTATTGTCACGTTCAGTGTTAAATATCTTTGGGGTTAATGACGTAATAGGAATGACTTCTTCCCTGATGCCTGTATTGATGCTGTAATAGGTTTTTTAGAATAATTGACTAGTGAAGAATTGAAACTGAACATTCAGAGCCCTTACATTCCCCTTGTGAGCATTATTTAAGCACTGTTACACTATCTTTTTAAAAAATGTATTTGCTGTAGTGTTAAAAGAAATTTGAATGAAAAAAGTCTACCGTTTTCCTACCTTCCTGACACATTTCTTTATTTCTATGTGTCTATTTATATTCACAAACATATATACTGAAGAGCATCATAATTATATACTTTATCGGTGTTTTGTTTCCTTATTCCAATTATAAATTCTAGCCAGTAACTATCTCTGAAAAGGTGACTTATGTCTTTCATAGAATCAAGTTCTGGGATAAAGAATCCCAGTTACTTTGATTGTTAGAATGGAGGGCAGTTTAAAGGTTAAAGCAATTCAATCATAATTCAATGAGAACATTCTGGGCATTGCTCCTCGCTATTTTGAGGGAGTTATAATTATAGAGTAAGAGACAGATATATATGCAAGGGACTCTTCAATATAAGAAAGAATATGATGGTTGTTAAAACAGAATACAAAGTATTTCAGAAGCGTAGTACTCTGTAGTTGACCCATGTAAAACTTCTGGAAGATTTCAAAATAAAGTACATATAGATTCATGCTTGTATGTGTGCACCTGTATGTATTTCCAGGAGGGAAACTTCATGAATAAAGTTATGGAGACGAAAATGACATTTTCAGTCATGTTTGAACATGGAGAAGGAAGGGAGACATTCTAGCATTCTACCAGTCGCTCTCTATCAGTTAAAGAACTGCTCAAACAGACCTCTGAGAATAGCCATTCTGAATAAAAAGCAATGGAGCAAAACTCCATGCTCAAGCAAAGTTCCAGTAATTTAATGGTCAGAAATCTTAAGTTGATGCATTTTAAGGAAAGCCCAGGATATCTCCCTGGATGGTATAGTTTGCTTTAATTTTATTCTAAGTTCCATGAGGGCAGAGACTTTTTCTCTTTTGTTTATTCTTTCAAAGCACTTAGAACAGTACCTAGTACAGAGTAGGTACTCAATAAATATTGATTAGACAGATTTTGAAATTCCACACAGAAATTTTAGTTTCAATCCATGCCTCATAGTCAACCAAGAAAAACTAAGACAACTGGTAAGAGTCATGGACTGAATTTTTAAAAATAGATTTATAGGAGTCAGTGCAGTACAGAGGATAAAACACAAAACTGGAAGTCAGGACACAGGTTCTACCTTTAATAACTAGCTGTAAAACAGTGGTCAAGTCACTTAATCGCTCTAATATCTCCATCTGACTGACATCCTTTCTGGTTCTCAAATTCTATGAATCTATTCTCAGCCCCATGCATAACTCTTAGTTAAAAATTCATAGACGATTACCCAAGCTTTTCGTGCATCAAATTGACCCTGTGCTAAGGATAAATCATTGCTGATCATGGAAGCTTAAATGAGGAAATATAAAAATTCTTTGAAAGCCTTTGGATGATAATATTTATATAAGGTTGAAGGAAATGTGACAGTTCCATTCAGTTATGTAATATTTTTATTTCCCAGAAGTTTGCAACCTTGATAATACATTGCAAATATTTTAGATTAACATAAGCACCTAAAAGAGACAAGAATGTTTACGGTTTATTTTCCTCCCTGTAGATCTAGCTAAATTCTATTGACGTTGGGTTGAACCTACTTAACTCAATCTTCTAAATTTGACAAGAGGAACAGAAGAATTGATGCAAATGTATATGGATTAAGCAAATGCAAGGTTATTTTTCCTAGTCTTGGGTTAGAATAAAACCAGAAGACAATGGTGGAATTTATTTTAATCCAAGGGATTTGTTTTCTTAAATGTGGAAGACTGCTGAATTCTCTAAATCCTAGTCTTTCTATAAATAAAACAAATATTTTTTCCTTGACCATATCAGATCTATTATGGTATTTCGGATTTTCATTCTCCATTCACAGCAGTAGGGCAATTTTCACTCACAAGGCAGTGTTATTATATATCTTCAGGCAGTGAAAAATTATGAAGTATCAGTCAGATGCATAGGTAAATCCATGGTAAATCAGTCTTAAGATTTACCATGAAACTTAGAGTTTCACCCCACATTTAACAACACAAGTAATAACAATGATGATGTTATATCCATGCATCACTAGACCTACAAACAAATATTAGCTGGGACACCCTCCACCTGGCTCTAATAATCTGGATACGATGCACAAAAGCCGGGTTACTAACCCAGATACATCGTTCAGGATGCCCTGGGCAGTTAGGTCCAGCAGACAGAAAAATCATCTATTCCCGAGCATTCCTGCCTAGCCTGATCGGCTCCCTGAAGTTTGCCATTCACTCTCAGCTACTCTTACTCTGCTTCATCTGAAACTGTAGATTTCTCTTCCTGGTCTCAGCTGCTGTCTCTATGCCTCAAACTACATGTTTGACTTCCTACTACCACACGTTATTCTTTGGTGAAGTCTGTTTTACCATGGGATCATTAAAGACCAAATTTCTCGGAAGGAAATATACCCTGCTTTTGAGTATAACATTTGATTTTAAGGATACAAAGGAACAAAGTCCAGTAGTTGGTTTGGAGAGTTAGAACCCAGCAAAAATAACTGCAAAAAGAAGACAAAAGAACTTTCCATTGCGGGCAGTTCATTCCCTAGTAGTAGCTCTCTGTCTTATCCTAAATAATAGGCAGACTCAATCAACTTTTGGTGCAGTACTAAAGAGGATGGGGAGCAATGATTTGTATCAGTCAAGTCTTTAGACCGTCCAAAAACCTTATCTTCATCTCATCCCCTGCCAGAATTTTAGACCAAACATGCTAAAGGACTGTATAATTTGCTAATTTCGTTTTACCATCTTTTATTTCCTCTGCTCATCCTCTGAATAGAATAATAATTAGTGCAATTGCCAGGAAGTAAATACAGAACAAGAGAGGGAAATGGCCACGGACAATTACTGGGCATTTTCTGTGCATCAGGCACTGTGCTGAGGATTTAGGGTACACTGACATTAGGCATCTGGACTCTTCACAGACTGACCTCATTAAAGGAACTGTGCTTGCAGGAGACAAACTGCAAACCCTCTCATGCTTAGTCACCTAAGAATCATCCAAACCTGACCTTTCTTTGTTGCTCAAAGTCAAAAGGGCAAAAAAGAGAAAAGTTTAACCACTTCACAATAATCTCTTAAGACACAGAGTTTCGTGTAAACGTAAGTTACCTCAAACATCTCTACAGCTGCCGAGATAAATGATAGCTTTGATGGGTTTGTAGGCCTCCTCGAGTGCTTTGTGTTTACAGACCATGGCAAGAGCAAAGTCGGTGTTTCTTTCCTCCCGGTGAACTGTCTGTGGGATTTACAGGGTGAACACAAGATGTAATGTTTGCATCCTGAGATTTGCCAGTAAAGCAGACTTCAAATCCTGTATTATTCTCCATTTTTTAAAAATTCAGATCATTGCAATTACACTCCATTATTCAGTGGAGTCTTACAAGAAACCAAAGACTTTGTTTTCAATGACTGATGACAGTTAAACTTTGTGGAGTCTTAAACTGTATAGTGTATATTTCAGAAGTCTTTCTCAATATGTTTTACAAGTTGTGGTGGTATTTTTGAACCTAACAAAAATGATTCATGTAGCTCTTAAACTTAGCACAGTTAAAGGGACAGATTGTACCAAAAAAATTTATAAGTTAGGTAATGTATGGATTGAAGTATCAATAAAAATTGAAGACATTTTTCATAAACTTAAATTCTCTGAATTGGATGGTTGGAACTTGGTTACTGGGCAATCTGGCAGTAATCACCATGCACTACAAATTTTTATATTTCAGGAAAGTCTAGGTTAACAATTGCCAAATATTCAGGTATAATAAAGGAGATAGTTTTTAGTCCTCAGTTTTGAATTAGTCCTCAGTTTTGAAGTCAGGATGCATAGTTTCAAACCCCAACTCCACTGCTGGTGAGCTGTTGACCTTACCAAGTCTTTGATGCTTCAACTCCTTCCTCTGTAGAATGGGGTAATAGTGGTATCTACTCTGTATGGTTGCTCTGAGTAAATTCAGTAGTTTGGCTAGTCAATCAGTGTAACAATAGCAAATGTTTAATACCCGCCTTCTATTTGTCAAGCACTCTCTGAAATACCAAGGATTCCTAGTTGAACAAGACACGAAACTTGTCTCTAGCAATCATAGACTATAGAATCTTCTCAACTTTTTAAATAAATTTATTTATTTTTTTTATTTTTGGCTGTGTTAGGTCTTCATTGCTGTACGCGGGCTTTCTCTAGCTGCAGAGAGCGGGGGCTACTCTTCATTGTGGTGCACGGGCTTCTCATTGTCGTGGCTTCTCTTGTTGCAGAGCACGGGCTCTAGGCATGCAGGCTTCAATAGTTGTGGCACGCAGGCTCAGTAGTTGTGGCTCGCGGGCTCTAGAGCGCAGGCTCAGTAGTTGTGGCGCATGGAATTAGTTGCTCCACGGCATGTGGGATCTTCCCGGGCCAGGGATTGAACCCGTTTCCCCTGCAATGGCAGCAGGATTCGTAACCACTGCGCCACCAGGGAAGCCCTCAATTTTTATTATACCAACTAAAATAAAAGACTGACAACCAATTAAAGGCAGATCACCCTCTTCACATGTCTGTGATTTGATTTATCTCTTTGAAGGGAGAATCCATTTTAAAGAACTTAGTACCACCAGTTCCAAGACTCTCTGTCAACAGATAAACAGTCCCTCCACTAGAATTAGCCTCCTTGCTAATGGCAGTTTCAAGCAGTAAAAAAAAAAAAAATTACTGTTGAAATGTGAATAATGAAGACATGGTATATATTTAAAAGAACCAAAATGGGTCCCACAGAAGTTCAGCTATCATCCAAACTCACTTTGTTTTCAAACTTCTGTAATATTCATAAAGGAGAGATATCCCTGGCTTTAACATGCCCCCCATGCTATTTGCAAGAAGCCATGTTCGCCAGGTAAAATGTTCAAGCAGATGCTGGACAGCAGTCTTCCAGAGGCGGAGTAAAGACCATCTCTGCCATGGGAAGGAATGCTAGTCAGGGTAGCCCACCTCCCTTACAGAACTAAGATCATGATTTGATGGCCTATAATTTTCATATTGGGTGGTAGGTTTATGCTTTTTAACTTAAATATATGTTGCACATATTCTTTCGTAGGTATCAAATGTTTTATAATAAAAATTTATTTTTTGAAAAGATTTATATACCTAACTCATGGAATATACTATTAGGAAGCCATCGAAATAACCCAAAGTTCTCTGTCATTTCTCTGTTCTACAGCCCATACTGGGTTGTCTCTTGATCCTTTAATCAAAGCCTTGTAATTACCAGAAAAGAGACTGTGTGGATAAAAGAAAGAAAAAGCTGAGAGAGGAGCCAGTGTGGAGATAAGAAGGATGAGAGTTGTTGTTGGTCTAGTTCTCCAGTGGGGGAGGAAGGAGTCATCACTGCAGATGTTCTGGGGTCCCCATGAGAATGTCTGAGAGCTAAAGCAGAGGGCATTTCGGCAGCAACAGGTTTAAAGATCCACTGAATGAAATATCCAAATCCGTTAGTAGATTGTAATCTATGGGCTAGATATCCAGGATGGGACAAGACTGAAAACCTATAGGTTCAGATATGCAGAAGACCTCTGGATTCCCAGGTATTGCCAGAATCACACCATCTTTGTTTTCCAACCATGTTATCTTTCCTTTTCTATACCATTTCTTCTGCCTGGGACACTCTTTCCTCCTCCCCTGCCCTTTCTTGTTAACACTTACTAATATCATTTCCTAATACATTTCCTCAGAGAAGCATTTTCCAAAGCACCAAGCCAGGCTAGGGGTTTCTTTTGAACGTGCTCTGCAGCACTCTGCACTTTGATTCCTGGTACTCAACCTGTGTGTAAGTAAATGTTCATGTTTAACATCTGTCTCTAAAATTGTGTGTGCGCAAGTGACAGGACAGCAGAGACTGTGCTTTCCTATTCACCCCTTGGACCTCTAAGGCCTAATACAGAGCCTGGCAGATAAGAAGTACTCAAGAAATGTTTATTAAATTTATGAACGATGAGTGAGTGACTGAATGAATAGATGAATAAGTTATCTCTGGGACATCCAAGCAGATATATCTCAGAGAGGGTCAGAATTATCATTCTGAGCTCAGAAGAGAGATTAGAGCTGGCATTAAAGATTGAAGAGTCACCAGCTTCCAAGAGGTGATGAAATTCATAGGGGAGAGTAAATATAAATCTCCTAGGAAGAGTGAAAGTGCCCAAGACTGAAGACAGACAAGGAATGTGGGCCCCGTGAAAGTAATTCAGAAACTTGCTCAGAAAGTCTGGTGCAGTCTGGATAGTGGTTAAGAGCTCAGATTGCTTTACTCAAACAGACTGACTTTTAATCCCAGCTCCAGTCCTTACTTTGTGAACCAAGTAAGTGTCAGGAGCTCAACGAGCTGGAGAGAGCTGAGCTGCCCAGTGTCAAAATAGCTGGTTGAAGCAACAAGCCAAAAATGAGAGTACCAAGTAGCCAAGCCTTTAACATCACTTACTGCAGCAGTATAAGCAAGAGGCCAAATGGAAGAAAGTATGGTCCTTCCTCCCCTCCCCGCCCCTCTCCCAGTGCCCCCTTCCATTTTCCGACAGGGAAGGGTTCACTAGTCACGGATCGGATAGATCAGCACAGATGTTGGGTCATTTTATGGCTAAAGCGTCCCCAAATAAAAGGCTCCCACAGTTTTATGGACCTGAGGGCTGGAGAGAGGGCGAGGGGAAAGGGCTAGGAGTGGAAAAGCATTGAGTAGTGAGTCAGAGTGGCAGACAGTGTCTTCAGGGTGCCCCCTCCTTCCCCCAAAAGGAGGTTTCAGGAGAGAGGCTGGAGGGACGTCTCCACTGAAGGCCAGAATAAGGGTACTGAGCTAAGAAAGCAGAGATGCAGAAGAGCGTGGCCAGCCAGGCCGGCCTCAGCCCTTGACTGCGCTCCTCTCAGAGGCTACAGTATATTGGCTGGGTACCAGGGCTGGTGTAGAGAGGGCGGCTTTCCTCTGTGAAGCCTGCAAGGTAAAGCCTTCATTAACTGCCTACGGTTGGTCCCAAAACATGACTCATTGGTGTTTGGCCAGGAGCGAAACTCCTCAGTAAGTTTCTTGAACTCTACGTCTCAGTTTCCTGACCTACACCCGCCTCGTGGATTGTTGCAAAAATTTAGCTGCCTGCCTGACCTCTATGCAGTGCTCCATAGATGAGAACAACATAGGAGCAAGTTAGATGAGAGGGACTTTACTGGGGCTAAGAGAGAAGAGGCCGAGAAGGTCACGACTGAAAATTATCTGTTCAGTCAACACCAGAGTCATTAGCGCCCTCTGCAGAGTAATTTCCATGCAGTAAAGATGATGAACATCAGAGTGCAAAAAGTGATCAGCAAATAGGAGGTAAGGGAGAAGAGATAGCAAGGACCACTCACAGACTTAGAGAATGAACGTATAGTTACCAGGGCGGAAGGGTGGAGGGAAGGGAGAGTTAAGGGGTTTGGGATTGACATGTACACACGGCTATATTTAAAATGGATAACCAACAAGGACCTACTGTAAGAGCACAGGGAACTCTGCTCAATACTCTGTAGTAACCTAAATGGGAAAAGAATTTGAAAAAGAATAGATACATGTGTATGTATAACTGAATCACTTTGCTGTATATCTGAAACTAACACAACATTGTAAATCAGCTATAATACAATATAAAATTAAAAGTTTTAGAAAAAGAGAGAGAGATGGCAAGTATCAACTAGTCTGAGGAGATATTGGTAACAGTGAGTGCCTATTTGCAGCTGATGAAGATATACAGGGCAGGGCAGGGAAGAGAAGATGCCCCAGCACTGAGCATGAGGCCCTCTGAGGGGAACCCTGGGCGATGGCAGCTTCTAGTCGTGCAGGGACACAGCATGGATGTAAGCGCTGGGCCTGCGGTTTGCAGCCTCCTTCCAGATGTGCAGGCTTCCTTTCAGGATCTCCCCACTTATCCTTTATTCCACCTAAATAACCATGCACTTTCCACCGCGACCAGCCCTCTTTCTATTCATCTGCCAACTTTGATCCCACAAAGCCTGAGCTGTGAGAGTCCTTATTCCTATCGGCTCACTGTCTCTATAGCAAGCTTCGCCTCTGCTCAGCAGACTGAGAAAACGTCACAGGTTCATGTTCACGTCAGAATCCAGCAGGGAATGATCTCTTCTCTCCTCCCGCCCTAACCACAAATAAACGCTACATAATTTATTACATATTTGTACTTTTTTGAGACTAGAGGCAAACCGTGGTTCATCTCTAAACACTGACCCATCAAGAGAAAGTAGCTATTATTCTAAAGAGGCGAAAAAACATCAAATTCCTACTTCGGTACTAAGACTAAAGAAGAATGCTAACATGCATATTGCAGACTTTCCATGGAGGATGTGAGTCCATAGCCTAGTGAGGCCCAGGTAATGGGATTTACTGTACTTTTTATGTGAGAATACTATTTCCAGGGCTTTCAGGTACATTTAGTACAAAGGCTTTTCCTTGTACTGAAATACCGAGAAACACATGAAGCTCAGTAACTCTTAAAGTTGTAGCTTCGATCATCCAGATTTTTGCATGAGAGAGGATGCAGAAGAAAGCAGCAGAACTGCTGTAAACTATTATGTGAAATAATTTAATCACATTCAACTCAGTAGGTCTACGCCTGCTGCCATTCCTTTGCTGATCCTTAAGTAGACTATCATTTTCTGCCTCTGCTGTTTACAGAAATACATTTTATTTCAAAAGCAAGGTTTTTCTTGGCACTCAACTCACCCATGACTTTATCGATGAATATTTTTTGATGTTATAACTCAACTCTGTGTGTGGCTGAAATGGCCAAGCCTCTTTTATGTTGTTGTTCTTATTTTTCCCCCGTCAAGCATTCTGACTGCTGCTGTCAAAATCTCATAATAAATGAAGATTTCTCCCACCGTGGACCTCTTATAACCATGGCAACTCCATCAGCAGCTAACGGCCACATTGAAAACATGCTTTTGAAAAAGGATAGCTTCTCACACTGCTGTAGTACAAATGTCCTTTTCTTACCTTTTCTCCATAAGGATGCTAAGAAAACACATCTCAAGTAAACATTTGCTTTCTCATGCACATGTGGGGCTACTTTTTTTAAAAAAATCAAGAAAGTAGAAGAAAAACTACAAATAAAAGAGAAAGATCTCTTGGAAAGTATAGCACTAAAGGGGGAAAGATGCTGATGGCTTGGCAGCATTGACAACATATTTTTACTCTTTTTACAACTGAAATCAATGTGGTTATTCCTAAGAATTTGAGAATCTTTATTGCTGTTACTCCACTCCACCATCAACCAGGGAGGATTTCTAGAATGCTTGTTTTAGATTTCATTTGTCTCTCTGAACAATTGGTCACTTTTAGGTAATGCAACCATGTGCATCTATGTACAGATACTGCTATATCTTGCTTCCATAAGATGGACAATTTTAGGCTCTTCTTTATGCCTTGAAAGAACCCCAGAGTAGAATCAGCATGTGGATCCTTCAGCTTGCCTTGCAAGTGTTCCCACAGTGCCAAAACAACAGGAATTCCTGCCCAAGCCCCGCTCTCAGACACTCCAAGATGCTCTGGCTTTCTTGTTTATAAGGTAGTCCCAAAACAGTCTATTAGAGAAATTTTCCCTAGATACCTGCTTCTGAAGCAGCCTACTTATAAAATAAAGGAGGATATTTTCCACTTTAATTTCCCATCATGGAAATATAGACATTTAAATAGATCTATCTCTACCTACCTACCAACCTACCTATCTATCTACCTACTTAATGTCCCATGGAAAGGGACTTCCCCAGATCTCAAAGAATTCAGAGATTGAGGCTGTTTTTCTTTTCAGTTTTCCTTCAACTATCAATAATGATCAATAACTATCCACCGATTAGAACTCAGCATCAGGTTTCCAAATATGGCAGGATTTGTCAGTGCCATCTACACGGATATCTGGTACATTTCATCACTGTAAATAATCATCTCCCTCTGAGGTTTTCAGAATTAAGTGGTCTCTGTAGGGCTGACATAGGAATAAGGATGTCCCAGGCCACAGAGCAAGCAGCAAAGCCAATTTTCATTAACCATTACTACCATTTGAATTTTACCTTACCCAAAACCATTTTTTAACTCTTCCGAAAGGTTTTCTCTCTATGTAAAAGTCCTTTAGTCAGGTGAATAGGCTTAAGAGTTAAGACCTCCTTAGATTTGCATCAGAGCTCTGATTCTTTCTGCTGGGAAACTGTGGGCAAGTTATTCAAACTACCTTAATCTCAAGGCATTAATTTGTAAAAACCAGACTGATAATAGTTCTCCCTCAGAGGATAGCTGGGAAGAATAATTGACTTAACACATATGAGAGCGCCCAGCTTTGTAACTGAAAGAAACTAAATTCTTCATGAATCATTTTTCCCCTTTCTTTTCCATCATTCCTGACTCTCACTCTCTCCTGTTTCTTAGTCATAAGATTAGGTTCATATTCCTGATTTGCTCATCTATTTTATAAGCCACTTTCATAAGTATGTAAAATTATTTGCTTTCTGCTAAGGTAAGATACGTTGAACTGTAGACAGTGCAAGATTGTCAGTGGTGAGTTTTTGGTTTTCCCTAACCAAATAAAACGCTATAAAATTTGATAATATACATAAGATCACTACCATAAAAATCGCACAGGCTTTCTCAAATAAAATTAAATTTGAAATCACAAAACATCGTTTCCTTTTGGAACTGGTTCACCAAGTTTCCGTAGTGGAATGAACTTGGAGAATCCCATCAGTGAAGCCCAGACAATAATCTGTGGTCTGATCTTATTTACCTTGGTGGTGGGAGTGTATCAGGCTAGTAAGAAAACAAATTGTAACAAATAAAGATGTCAGGATGCTCTATAGGAGAAGTTTCTTTTACATCTTTTTTAAAGGCAAACTTCGGAGAAAGTTCCACAGAAAACATTGCAAACCATTAATTTTTGCCCTGACAAAGAAACTTTCATCCTTTGGAAGGTAGCAGAATAAATGGGAAGGTTTTAATAAAATATTTTATATGGCTACAAAAGCAACACTAAACATAAATAAATAAGTCTTTGCCACCAACTCATTTTAAAGTGTTGTCATCCAAGTACAATGATGCTGCAGTATGCAGGTACGGGTGTAACTTTTGGAAATACCAGTAAAGTCTGAGTTAATGAAATACTCCTGCCTGTCGTCCTGAGACTAAGACGCATTATCAAATTGCAAGCAGGTGGTGTCAAATCAGAATCCAGGGCTGCTGGCTCAGTGAGAGGCAAAGCCTGAATGATGAGTTTGGAAGGAAAAATATAAAAGAAGACCAAAGGAAAAAGAATGTTCTCTCACTAAGCAAATCGAATCAGTGTACAAAGCCACCATTTCTCTAAATATTCATTTGACTACACAAAGGAATCACTTGTGTTCATCCAGTATTTCCTGGTAGCCTCGGACCTTAGTTAATCAAATAGAATTTTTGCCTTTCTGTCATTACCTCAATCTCCAATACTTAAGACAACCTGAAGAAAGTGATATGTATACAACCAACCATTTACTTTCCACATGTAACTTTTTTTCATTCAGTGGCCAAATCTTGTGTTGGAAGAAGAAATAAAATCACCAACAATTTATTTAAGTCCTTTTATTTCCTAGATGTGGAGTCCTACATAGGACTAGATACAAAACCTAATATTGCTTCTTTGGGAAATGTACTTTTTCCTGCATCAATCAATGTAACCCGGGTTTTGTATAAAAACAATGAAAATGTTCCCATCTCAGATTATGATTTAAAATATAAAAGGCATAAATGATAAGTTCTCTTAGAGAACATAAGCACGTTTTCTTCAGAGCAATGGTGGCACTGCCTGATCAGTAGAATAATGTTTTCTTCTACATTACGGTAATTTATTTGGTAAAAACAAGGTCAGGATGGGCCAACCCACTTGACTACTATAGTGAAAACCTAAAATTTGTTACTGTGTTCTCAGCTAAGTATTGAGGAACAGTAAACTTTTCCTTTTCTGTCTTTTTTGTTGTTGTTCATGATGACATCCACTGACATATCCCTCACATTCTGTGCACTATGCTTGGAGAGTACCAACTCCACAGAGAATGGGAAAAAGAAAGAGTAGAAAAATCATCTTGCAATTTAGAATAATCTGAGAGCTGAGGTCATATTTCTGTTTTTTTAAAAAAAAAAAGGATGAAAGGCATTAGTTGTCTAGGGAAAAATTCTATGTTTGTTAAACACAATTAGACAGTACTTCCAAAACTTACCTTTCCAAGAGGCTCCTGAGCTTGCTTGTTTTGGCCAAAGTTACACATGACAATGATTAGCTCATAGTAGATACTCGATAAATAATGCATTAATCAGTGAGCATTACCTAATAGAATGTAGTTCATTCTTCAAGACCTAATACAGCACTTACTCTGATGATAGGCACTGCCCTAGGCATCCTATAAATGTCATAAATGTTACTCATATACTCCTTGTAACAATCCCAGGGGATGTGTTCTATTATTGTCTTCATCTTACAAGTGAGGAAAACAGAGCAAAGAGAAGCTGTTTGTCCAAAGCCACACAGCTGATGATAGTCCAAAGCCAGACTTTGGAATTCTGCTTCCTGAGTCAGTGCCTTAATCCCCAGTCAGCATGCTGCCTCCGTGTGATGTTTTGCAGGGGTTAGCCCCGTCCAAATTGCAGTTTGATCCACCTATGTTAGGTTCCTGAAAGTTATCTTGGTAGTCATTCAGAATTGTAGTCTAATGGGGCTTCTAAAATAACCACGGATTTCTATCTTCCCTTTCATGTGATCCTCGCTGCCAGTGGAAAGGATATTGGATTTTATTTTAGTAGTTTAGGATATTTATATTAAGTCTAAGAGAAATAAGAGCCTGAAGGGAATAGCCCTAATTTTTAGATTGTGTTTATGGTAAATCTATAGGCTGGGTCCTTATTATTGCCCAGATTTGCTCAAAAAAAAAAAAAAAATATATATATATTTAAATATGTATGTGTGTATGTGTGTGTGTGTGTGTGTGTGTATATATATATATATATATATATATAAATGAGCCCCAAAACTGAGACTGTGGATGAACTTTGATTTCAGGAGCTTATAGAAGGGCCGCCAGATCATCATCATCATTGAGGTAATAGATTGAGCTTTGGAGTCAGACAAATTTGGGGTTGTATCCTTGCCCTGCCATTTACCATCTTGTGTGGCTTTAGGCACGTTCTTAATTTCTCAGCACCTAATGATCCTTAGCTGTAAAATGGAGATGATAGTGTAATTTCTTAGGGTTATAGTAAAAGCTCAAAAAATGTTACTTCCTTTCCCTTTATAGTGATATTATTATGACTATAATTATCTTTCCAAGTAAAATAAGGGCTTCATGACAAGTTATCTCTGTCTGCAAATTTCCGCAAAGAATTTTTTTAAGATACCAAAGATTTTGCAAGAAGTGACTTTCAATAACTTTCGATATATATGCTCTCTCTATAAGTATAGATCTGTATACAGATATAAGGGATGGAATGGATTGCCATGATCCTACCTTCTACATCTTAAATCTCCACCACTAGATTTGAATAAAACAAAAATACAAATGGTATTATCACCAGAAAGTCACATTTAAAATGTTTGAATTTCCATTAGCATGTTGAACATTAATTAAGCATTCAGGTTATTTAGTTTAGGTAATAGTAAATTTCACCCTGCAAAGGCACTTTTATTAGTGTTTCCCCCCAATGGCCATTGTTTTGAAAGATTTTTCTCTATCTGGAAAACGGAATGTTTCAGTAATAGTTTAGTTTTCGTTTTTATTCATTGAAATCATATATGCATATATAGTCAGGTTTTTTCTCAGCATAAAACCATAATGTTCCCACACTAAGTTGATATAACTCCAACAAGAAGCAAAGAAACTTGACGTATTTGTTCTTCTTTATAGTCTTTTTGAAGGTTAATTGTTGTACAGTCTATTAATTTTTATCAATATTCAGTTTATATCCCTGATGAAAGATTATGTGTCCCAGTCCTGTTAAACTCGGGTGTGGCCATATGACTTGCTTTGGCCAAAAACATGAACAATTCCAGGTGTAAGGTTTAAGAGGAGAGCCTTGAGCTGAGACCTGAATAGTTAATAGATATTAGCCAAGCACAGAGTGAAGAGAACTTACTCTAAACCGATGAAATGCCATGTGATAAGCCTTTCGAAAGAGACTGTAAAATTCAAACCTTTATACCAGTGTAATTAGAGAGTTAGAAAGACAGTTGGAGAGTGAGCTGGATAAGGCTACAGAGGTGGGACGGGAGTCAGATCTCCCAAGCTGGTTGGTCATATCAATGATTTTATATTTTATACCAAGTGCCAATGTGAAGCTATATAAGGGAGGGTTATAAGCCTGGAAATAACATATGACTTAGATTTGTAAAGAGCTCTCAGGATTTTGTGTGCAGAGCAAATTGAGAGGGAGATAATGGAACCTTTTAAACTAGATGAAAAGCTAATGTGGTAATCCAGGCTGGAATTGATAGTGGCTTGACCCAGAGCAGTAGCTGTGGAAATGCAAGAAGTGGATGTATTTTAAATATATATAAAAGGGCAGACTTAAAACATGCTGAGTAGATGTATGCATAATAGACTGATGATAGAATGTACAGATGGAAGAAGAAGGAGTGAAGGATGAGTTTGGGGTTCCAGATTAAGCGACTGGGTGGAAGAGACTCCATATATGGCAAAGGGGATGACTTGCAGATGTGCCCAGTTGGAGAAGAAAGTCAAATATATTCAGACTGAGGACATAATGTGGAGAACCCACATTATGGTGCTTAGAGAAGCCATCTGGACAGGGGACAGTTGGTGCTTAGAGAAGCCATCTGGACAGGGGACAACAAATTTGGATTTCTAACATGTAGATGGTACTTAACGCTGTGAGAATGAATGAGATGATTTAAAAAGAAAGGACAGAAGAAGAGAACAGAAAGGCACCTGGGACACAGGTCTGAGTAACTCTAATATTTGGTCAGACAGAGAAGGAGAAATGTGACAGGAAGACTGAAAACAATAGAAAGTTTTAATAAAGATGGAGTAATTGCTTCCCACTGGAAAGCACTTAACGTCTTTAGCTCTGAGGCTTTATGATGAGTTTCTTTTCCTAAAGGAGAACAGCCTTCGATAGGTTCTGAGCCACTCAGTCAAGGAGCTGGAGACTGGCCTCAGGGGATGGTGGAGGCGGGGTGGTCACAGCCTTCTCAGTGGGGCTTGGAGAAACTTCAGCTACTTCACAGTTTTTATTTAAGACTAAGACATTTCTTTATTGCCCATGAAGCTTCCTCTATAGAAAAGACATTAACTGTCACTCTGTATGTTTCATTTAACACACTAGTATGCCTAGACTCGGTTTATCTCTTTCTAGACGCTACACCAGCAATTTGGGTCACTTCCACACAGTAGGTACAGTTTCTTCAACTATAGCCTCGTGGTTCATAAAGCGACCTCGGTATAGAAATCACCTTGGTTTTTTTCCCCTCACATAGGGTAGATAGTTTCACCTTCCTCAGACTGCAGTTTCCACTCTTCTTATAGTTGCAGATTGCCCTCCTCAACAGGCCTGTAAGAATTCCTAAAGGGGAAAAAACGTGGAGATTATTCCATTTTTAAGGGGTAACAAATTAGATGTGTTGTTTCCAGTCTGGTCACTTAGCTCTCCTTGCCTTGATATAGAGCACATACTTTGAAGGACTCCTAATTTGGAGGAAAAGTAGTCACTCTTCCCTAAAACAATGCCACTTCTCCCATCCTACCCAGTTAAGGGGACAGCACCTACTAACAAACTTATTTCAGGAAATTCAGCCCCTAGGAATCATGTTGGTGATCGCCTCCAACCCTGGCCTAGTTGACTCAGCATGAACACCTCTGATTTTCCCTTGGCTATACTGACTCATTCTCTGCCATAGTCTGCCCTGGCCTCCTTCCCCTAGCCAG
The DNA here is from genome assembly GCF_949987515.2 of Delphinus delphis. Taxonomy (NCBI): domain Eukaryota; kingdom Metazoa; phylum Chordata; class Mammalia; order Artiodactyla; family Delphinidae; genus Delphinus; species Delphinus delphis. Next base: position 12,856,639 of record NC_082687.1, read on the forward strand.
GACCCTCAGAGAGTGGAACTCATAATGCCTAATAAATACCAAGAGCTTAACAAATATTAGTTCCCTCCTCTTCTGCCTAGCTGCAAGGCTGCTTGACCTGCTTACTGTCCTAATTCTGAACTGTTAGAAATGCTGGTAATAAGGGCCATTCTCAGATTCACTCTTAATATTTAATACTCATAATAACTCTATAAAATTCACCTTCATGAAAATGTCATCCTATCTTCTGTTTAGGCAGAAACTTTCTTGAAAGTTTTAAGTTACTCTTGATTGAAGCTTTATTGATTGAAATACCTCAGAGCTCAGGCAGCAACCCTACTTCCCAATAAGCCAGGCGAAATCCTGGGGAGCTGTTGGGCACTGGCCTCTCCACTGTCCACATTCTGGTCAGACTTAGTTCTCTGATCCACGTAGAACAGCTGTCTCCTTTGGCCACTTCTATTGTCCCAGTCACTTTTCTTTCAGAAAAAGACTTTTAGAGATGTTATTCAGGGCCAATCTGGCTATAATCCTAGCCTCAGACCTTTTGAGACAAAGTATATAGATATAAATGTTTATTACTTATGTTACTATCAGACAACGGGCTATCTCATTGGCTGTTATGCCTGAATTTTCTTCTTAAAATCAGAAATCACATTTCCCACAGAGTTAGTATACATATATTTCTAATGGGATAGAACAATACAGTCATAATCCACTTTGCTATATAGTATAATGGGAGGGACCAGGGGAAGAAGTTTCGATTCTAAGGACCTGAATTTCAGTCTTGGTTCTATCATATGTTTGTTTGAGTGAAACTTAAGTTTTCAGAGCTTCAGTTCATTTTTCTCTCTCTTCTACTTACCTGAACGGACTGGTTATAAAGCTGAATTAATATATTTGAAAGCAATGAAAATATAAATTACTGATAATTTAGTGATTGTATAATTTCAGCCAGCTACTCCTATATGTTAAGGCTTACTTTAGTTCCTGTTTCAACCACACTTTGCCCAAAAGGAAGAGAATGATCTAGATCAGTGATTCTCACACCTGACTGATTTCACCTGCAAAACTTTAAAATATATAAAGATTCTCAGGCTCTACTTACCAAGGTTTTGATTCAGTGGACATGGATATAGGCCCAGGAGACTATATTCTTTTTAAAGTTTCTCAAGTAAAATGTTGCAGCTTTTTTGGAAGAAGTTAGCAATGGGTGTTAACATTTTACCCTGAGACCTGGTAATTTTACTTCTAGAAATTTATCCTAGCAATATACTTGAACACGTGTAGAAAGATATACATACAAGGATTTTTACTGCAGCTTTGTTTATACTTTAAAAAACCATTAGATAAAAAAACAAACAAACAAACACCATTGGATGTCCTTCAGTAGGAGACTGTTAAACCATGGCATGTCCGTACAGTTGAATGAAATGCTGACATTGACAGATGTGCAAGGCTACATTATTTTTAAATTTTAAAAAGCAAATCATACAACAGCTTTATAATACAGCCTTCTTAGTGAAATATAAGAAGTGCTTGTAGTGTGTACGTATTCATGTATGGGTTTATAAGAGACACACATTGAACTGTTAATAGAGGTCAAAACTGAGAAATTGGTTTGTGAAAGAAAGCAAAGGAAGTGCAGGACTTCTACTTTTTAATGTTTACATTTCCTTTTATAGTTTTTTCCTTACAGCATAAGAGTATTCCATTAAAAAAAAAAAAAAATCCCAGGTGACTCTGGTGAGCAGTCCCATCCAAAAAACTACTGATTAAGAAGCATGTTAATCTCCTCTATCTGTCCTCCTTTATTACTACTCTTATAACTTTTAAGCTATATTATTCATGATGTTCTACATTTTATCATGGTCAGTTTCATCACTCAGCCCTTCCTGAATCTCCCTAGTGTATATCCCAAGTACGAATTTGTTCGTTCATCCAGTTTATGAATATATACCCAGGGCTTTTGCCCAGGAAGTGCCAAGTGCTGTTCAAGGCATTAGCAACAAACCAGACTACACGTCCTGCCCTCGTGAACTGAGAATCCCAACTTCTCCGAGCCTCAGCCCCTTCACCTGGAAAATGGATATATCATTTCAAACATAGTGTATTTTCTCATAGAGTTTTCTGGGGATGAAAGTAAATAATGTGTGTAAAGCAGCATAAAGTCTCACATCATAGAAGTGCTGAGTAATTCTAAGCTGTAGTAATTTTCACTGTTGTCATCATCATTAATTTTTCATGGCCAACTGTTTGATCCATTGTAAATTCTCTGGGGGAAAAAAACCTACAAACACTAAATTTCATATTAAGAATGTTATTGTTGGTGTTGTAAACAATTTGAAGTACATCTGCCCCAGTAAATCACAGCAGATTTTAGAAGGCTTAGTGAAAAACAGAGTAGAAGTCAATTCAGTAAGAGGGGAAACGTTGCCTCTTAGTTATTTAAGGCATTCCTCAGCCACAGAACTCTAATTTCCTTGTTTTAACAAAGTAGATTACACAGCAGAGCCCAATGTGCATTTATAACAACATGTGACATTTTGTTCATGTCAGTGAGGATGAGAATCTCTTTTGGGGGTAAGAATACCAAAGAGCAGTGAGTGATCCCTTAATCCTAATAGCAGATACTCCTATGAGTAGGAACCACAGTTTGTGAAGCTTGGGAAATGAACTTCTCTTTACATTTGCACCTGATCTTAAAAAGTACAAAACATGGGCTAAGCCGGTTTGAGCTTCTCTTTTTGTACTGACTCAGAAGCTAAATGTGGAGCCAGGTTCAACTATCCAATTAAATGTATTGTTTAAAAATGAAAACAATTATAGTGAAACTGAAAATTGCAATTGCTTTAGCTATGTATGTTTGTTTTTCTTTTTTCCTTGTTCGTTTTCATTGTTGTTGACAGAGCTAACTCTTCTTTCAGCAAAGCAAGAAAAAGAAAAAAGCATTAAATAATGATTATTAGTGGCACAGCCCCCAGTCAGGTTAGCTGACCCCTGCGCTTACTGCAGGTCCTTGATTGATTCTGTCCACTCTGAAAGGAAACCCCAATAGAACTACTGTGAGAATGTAACAGTGCACCAGAAAATTCTCCGTGGAAATATATAGGTCTTTGGTATATTCTAAAAGCTAATATTTAAACTGAGAAAGAATAAAGGATAAGCAATATCCTCAAGTTCATAGGTCATAAAAATTATTTTGTGGGAGTATAAAATACATAACAATACATAACACATATGTATTGCATAACAAAATGCCTAGTGCTTGCACTAGGAAATAGCTGCACAAGTGAATACAATGCAATGGCTGCTCTTAAAAAGCAACGCTGTTGCAGTCACAGTCACATAAAGCTGCAGGGTAGGAATGCTTTATTCCGTGCCTTATGTATGGTACCCTAGCTGGGTTACTCTGGTGACTTGGTTGAATAGTAGCCACAAGGCAGGAGAGTCAACTGCAACATGTACAGACCAATATACATTTTATTTTCTACAGATTCTTGAACTTCAGGTTTCACATTTGGGTTGCAGTCTTCTCAAGAACAGTTGTTTCAAGGCATGTGTTCACTGCTGGATTTAGTCTCAGCAGGACTACCAAGATATAAAGAAATATAAAAAATTGAATGAAAACGACTCAAAGCATTTTGGTAGTGTCAGGGAGAAAGACATTTTCCTCATCCCTTCCAGGTTCTTCTGGCTGGCCTAAGAGTTAAATTGACACGAGTCAGATTAACAGAAGAAAATCACACAAAAGCTTAATAACATGTACGTATGGGAGAAACCCAGGAAAACTGAGTAAATAGCCAAAATGGCTGAAACCTTCCCCTTTCATACCAAAAGAGGATGTTAGGATAGTGGTTTGGGACTTCAAAGGGGAGGAAGGCAATTCATATGAAAATGGAAAAGCTAATGTTTGGTGAGCAAGTGTTTGCAGAGCCTCGCAGACACAATGGGATGCAGAGCAGACTCTGATCTCGAGGCCCCGCTAGCCCATATTCTTTGCAGATGTCTCTGGTAATAGGTATATCCCAGGAACAGGCCCTCGATCTGAATTTTTTTAGGCAGTTAGAGGAAAGGTCAAAGTTTCTTCCTGAGTCTTTCGGTCCTTGATTGTTTTCACCTCGAAATAATCTGCACACTAAAGAGACATTTTGAAGTAGCAAAGTTTGCTTCCTGCAGGAATCATGACAATTGTGTTTTATGTTTGGTGTGAATGTTATTTAAACCAATCAATGCAGTATATTGCAACAGATCATTTTCAACTAAGATATTCTTTTCAGACCTTTTCTGTTAACACAGTGAGGCTGTTTCATTTGCTTAGTCTAGTGATTAAAATGGGCTTTTGGTCTAGTGGTTATATCCATTGTTATTATTCTATTTGGTCAACTCTGTTTCTCGCTTGAAAATTCCCTAAGAAAGTAATGCTCTTTGATAGATGCAAGTGTTGGCAAACAGTCCAGGTTTTTTACAAGGGGATGGAAGAGAATATTTTTTTACTCTTACCTTGTTTGTGTGTATGTGTGTGGTGTTATGTAAGACAAGAGTCTATCCTTCTCAAGCTACATCGAGCAAAAGGTACATAATCCTTAAAAAAAGAAAAGCAACTGTGACATGACATCCATTAGATCTGATCATAACACTTCTTGAAAGATTTATCCAACGTCCCCTTATTCCACTGAAGTAAAGTTGGAAGCAGTTGTTTAAAAGCATATGTAATGTAATAGGAGGTCAAAACAATGCCTGTCTATAAATAATTTTCTTCTTCCATTTTGCTCAGTTTAACTGTGAAAGAAATTAATTTTTTTAAAGAGTTGGAAGACTGTTCTAAAATATATATCTCCTTCTGACCCCTGGAATTTTCTGAGCAAGTTATTACAGACTCCACACATGACTCCCATGTGTAGCTCTTCTCTCAGCTGTAAAATTACATTGGTGTGATTATTTGATTAATGCCAATTCCTGCCCCTCTCCACCAGGGCTAAATGCTTGGTGAGAGCAGGGGCCACATCCTGTTGCCTGTTATTGTTCCCAGCACCAGCTTAGTGCCTACCATGTAGTAGCTGCTCAGTGATTACTTGTTAAGTTAACTTTATGCCATATAAGGCACTTTGGAAAAAGTGGGTAATCACCCTTTGACTTAGTTTTACTCTTTTTATAAATCTAATCACCTTATATACACAAAACTGCTGTACATATCTGTTTTTCAAGTAGAGTGTTACATGTAAAATGTCTTAAGTCATTCAGAGAAATCACATACTGAAAACCAAAGTTAATTTCTTATATTATCAAATATAAAATTGATTAAAGACTATCTGATATTTAAAATCATTTATTCTAAAGACATTCCAAAAAATTAAGACACTTTATTAATTTTCACAGTGTCACCATTAGAAAGGTACTGTCTTTTATGTTGCATAGGAAATGTTTTCTACTGTATTTGGTTATATTGGGTGTTGGATTGGCAGGTTTTCTTGGGTATATGATGTCTAACAACTTAAAAACTGTTTCATAAATGTTTAGAAGTACAAAAAGTATAACCAAAAACATTTATTTGCCATCAAGAAAAGATGATCTGTAAAGTTGCTCACAATTTCACCAAAAAAGTGATTGAGTTTATTCTGAAGTCAGAGATGCTGTGAGGGTCTGTATCTATAGTCACCTAAGAACTTGGTAACTGATGTACGTATAGAGTATCATGGGTATCAATCCTGAAAACTCCATAAATTATAAGTGTGGTCAACAGTTAATTTGTGGGATTTTTTTTAAGTGTAAATTACTCCTGTGAAAAGCAACATCAATAGAATTTTTTTTTTTTTTTTTACCCAGAAGTAGTCCGTAAGATTCCACAAACTGAAAGGCAGAATAGAATTTTGGAACAAGAATTTCTCTGCATCCTTCAGATGACTCCTTGGGGAGTATTGAGGAGGCCAGTTGTAATTAGTTGGAACTTCTCTCTGAACAGGATTCCAGAGCCACTTCTGCCAGGGAGAAAAATGCCCAAAGGCATTAAATGATTATAGGACTCTAAACCAAGATTTTGTTTAAAGGCATGTACATAAGCTGGCAAGCATACTTGCCTCTGAACGCCCTATGGTTTTTTCATTTCTACTATTCTTAACCCCCCAAAGTAACTTCAATGTATGCCAAATGACCCGTTCCACTTCTTGCAAGGTCTGACATGACGTGGAACCTGACAGAAATGAGGGCATAAGGCAAGGAGGAGTCCTGAATTACTTTTTTTGGTTTTTTGTTGTTTTGTTTTGTTTTCTGTCATGTTAAAGAAAAGGCACAAAGGAAATCATAAATCACTGTGATAAATGCATTGTATCTTCATATTTCGTTGTAGTTGTCAAGAATTCCTGCCAAGTAATAAATGTTAAGTAAACGAGAGCAACCATTGGATAGGTACAGGTATACTTCAGCTCCAGTCACATTTGGCCCCAACTCAAAGTACTACCTTTGTCCTGGTGGCTTTCTTCACTCTATTAGGTGGGTTAGATAAAGTGGATGGGGGCAGGCATAACCTTTTATTTTTCCTTAATTGTGTGTGTGTGTGTGTGTGTGTGTGTGTGTGTGTTTCTATCAGAGACAAAGAGTGGTGAGGTTTTTAAAGCCATTTCAGCTTCATTTTGATAGTTTTAAATTTGCTCTTTGGTGTCGTTCAAAATGTTCTAGTCTCCTCTGTGATGCACAGCCTTTAGATGTTTGACCATATTAGAAGACAGCTCATCAAAGATGCAAGACATAAAGGAAAAAATCATTTACAAAATAAGATACGGAGTAGGAAGGAGGGAGAGGTGTGGTTGGGGCGATTTTCAAGGGGGAAGATGAAAGTTCAGTGACTGATGGGAAAATAATCACAGTTAGTTCCCAGGCTTCACGGAGCTGGCCTGTCCATCACATCTCTGCTTCTTCTCGCTCTTAGAATCAAGTACATGAGGAGGTGGGAGAGGCAGTGGCACTGAGCCTCCTGCAGCTAATGAAGGGACTAGAGAGGCAAACTGAAGCTACTGTCCTAACACCACCATGCTTCCTGGGTGCCTCTCCTTCTCCTGAAATGTTGTGCGCCCTTTCTCTGTGTCTCAAGCTTGGAGCCTCAGTTCAAATAGCCACCTCCTTTATAACACTCTCTTTGATCACTTTTGCCAAAGTGACCACACCTCCTTCTACAGAACTAAATCATGGTTTGCTTTTGTTGTTGTTGTTTTAGGCTGCACGGTGCAGCTTGCCGTGTCTCGGTTCCCTGACCAGGGATTGAATCTGGGCCATGGCAGTGAAAGCACTGAGTCCTAACCACTGGACCACCAGGGAATTCCCTTCGTTCTTTTTTAACATCTTTATTGGGGTATAATTGCTTTACAATGGTGTGTTAGTTTCTGCTTTATAACAAAGTGAATCAGTCATACATAAACATATGTTCCCATATGTCTTCCCTCTTGCGTCTCCCTCCCTCCCACCCTCCCCATCCCACCGCTCCAGGCTGTCACAAAGCACCGAGCCAATATCCCTGTGCCATGCGGCTGCTTCCCACTAGCTATCTACCTTACTGCGTTTGTTACTGTGTATATGCCCATGACTCTCTCTCGCTTTGTCACAGCTCACCCTTCCCCCTCCCCATAACCTCAAGTCCGTTCTCTAGGAGGTCTGCGTCTTTATTCCTGCCTTACCCCTAGGTTCTTCATGACATTTTTTTTCTTAAATTCCATATATATGTGTTAGCATACGGTATTTGTCTTTTTCTTTCTGACTTACTTCACTCTGTATGACAGACTCTAGGTCTATCCACCTCATTACAAATAGCTCAGTTTCGTTTCTTTTTATGGCTGAGTAATATTCCATTGTATATATGTGCCACATCTTCTTTATCCATTCATCTGATGATGGGCACTTAGGTTGTTTCCATCTCCGGGCTATTGTAAATAGAGCTGCAATGAACATTTTGGTACATGACTCTTTTTGAATTTTGGTTTTCTCAGGGTATATGCCCAGTAGCGGGATTGCTGGGTCATATGGTAGTTCTATTTGTAGTTTTTTAAGGAACCTCCATACTGTTCTCCATAGTGGCTGAACCAATTCACATTCCCACCAGCAGTGCAAGAGTGTTCCCTTTTCTCCACACCCTCTCCAGCATTTATTGTTTCTAGATTTTTTGATGATGGCCATTCTGACTGATGTGAGATGATATCTCATTGTAGTTTTGATGTGCATTTCTCTAATGATTAATGATGTTGAGCACTCTTTCATGTGTTTGTTGGCAGTCTGTATATCTTCTTTGGAGAAATGTCTATTTAGGTCTTCTGCCTATTTTTGGATTGGGTTTTGGTTTTTTGTTATTGAGCTGCATGAGCTGCTTGTAAATTTTGGAGATTAATCCTTTGTTGGTTGCTTCATTTGCAAATATTTTCTCCCATTCTGATGGTTGTCTTTTGGTCTTGTTTATGGTTTCCTTTGCTGTGCAAAAGCTTTGAAGTTTCATTAGGTCCCATTTGTTTATTTTTGTTTTTATTTCCATTACTCTAGGAGGTGGGTCAGAAAGGATCTTGCTGTGATTTATGTTATAGAGTGTTCTGCCTATGTTTTCCTCCAAGAGTTTGATAGTTTCTGGCCTTACATTTAGGTCTTTAATCCATTTTGAGCTTATTTTTGTGTATGGTGTTAGGGAGTGATCTAATCTCATACTTTTAAAAGTACCTGTCCAGTTTTCCCAGCACCACTTATTGAAGAGGCTGTCCTTTCTCCACTGTACATTCCTGCCACCTTTATCAAAGATAAGGTGTCCATATGTGCGTGGGTTTATCTCTGGGCTTTCTATCCTGTTCCATTGATCTATCTTTCTGTTTTTGTGCCAGTACCATACCATCTTGATAACTGTAGCTTTGTAGTATAGTCTGAAGTCAGGGAGCCTGATTCCTCCAGTTCCTTTTTTCGTTCTCAAGATTGCCTTGGCTATTCGGGGTCTTTTGTGTTTCCATACAAATTGCAAAATTTTTTGTTCTAGTTCTGTGAAAAATGCCAGTGGTAGTTTGATAGGGATTGCATTGAATCTATAGATTGCTTTGGGTAGTAGAGTCATTTTCACAATGTTGATTCTTCCAATCCAAGAACATGGTATATCTCTCCATGTATTTGTATCATCTTTAATTTCTTTCATCAGTGTCTTATAATTTTCTGCATACAGGTCTTTTGTCTCCTTAGGTAGTTTTATTCCTAGATATTTTATTCTTTTTGTTGCAATGGTAAATGGGAGTGTTTTCTTGATTTCACTTTCAGATTTTTCATCATTAGTATATAGGAATGCCAGAGATTTCTGTGCATTAATTTTGTATCCTGCTACTTTACCAAATTCATTGATTAGCTCTAGTAGTTTTCTGGTAGCATCTTTAGGATTCTCTATGTGTAGGATCATGTCATCTGCAAACAGTGACAGCTTTACTTCTTCTTTTCCGATTTGGATTCCTTTTATTTCCTTTTCTTCTCTGATTGCTGTGGCTATAACTTCCAAAACTATGTTGACGGTGAGAGTGGGCAAACTTGTCTTGTTCCTGATCTTAGTGGAAATGCTTTCAGTCTTTCACCATTGAGGATGATGTTTGCTGTGGGCTTGTCATATATGGCCTTTATTATGTTGAGGAAAGTTCCCTCTGTGCCTACTTTCTGCAGGGTTTTTATCATAAATGGGTGTTGAATTTTGTCAAAAGCTTTCTCTGCATCTATTGAGATGATCATATGGTTTTTCTCCTTCAATTTGTTAATATGGTGTATCACATTGATAGATTTGCGTATATTGGAGAATCCTTGTATTCCTGGAATAAACCCCACTTGATCATGGTGTATGATCCTTTTAATGTGCTGTTGGATTCTGTTTGCTAGTATTTTGTTGAGGAGTTTTGCATCTATGTTCATCAGTGATATTGGCCTGTAGTTTTCTTTCTTTGTGACATCCTTGTCTGGTTTTGGTATCAAGGTGATGGGGGCCTCGTAGAAGGAGTTTGGGAGTGTTCCTCCCTCTGCTATATTTTGGAAGAGTTTGAGAAGGATAGGTGTTAGCTCTTCTCTAAATGTTTGATAGAATTCGCCTGTGAAGCCATCTGGTCCTGGGCTTTTGTTTGTTGGAAGATTTTTAATCACAGTTTCAATTTCAGTGCTTGTGATTGGTCTGTTCATATTTTCTATTTCTTCCTGATTCAGTCTTGGCAGGTTGTGCATTTCTAAGAATTTGTCCATTTCTTCCAGGTTGTCCATTTTATTGGCATAGAGTTGCTTGTAGTAATCTCTCATGATCTTTTGTATTTCTGCAGTTGCTGTTGTTACTTCTTTTTCATTTCTAAGTCTATTTATTTGAATTTTCTCCCTTTTTTTCTTGATGAGTCTGGCTAATGGTTTATCAATTTTGTTTATTTTCTCAAATACCAGCTTTTAGTTTTATTGATCTTTGCTATTGTTTCCTTCATTTCTTTTTCATTTATTTCTGATCTGATTTTTATGATTTCTTTCCTTCTGCTAGCTTTGGGGTTTTTTTGTTCTTCTTTCTGCTTGAGGTGCAAGGTTAGGTTGTTTATTCGAGATGTTTCCTGCTTCTTAAGGTGGGCTTGTATTGCTATAAACTTCCCCCTTAGAACTGCTTTTGCTGCATCCCACAGGTTTTGGGTCGTTGTGTCTCCATTGTCATTTGTTTCTAGGTATTTTTTGATTTCCTCTTTGATTTCTTCAGTGATCACTTGGTTATTAAGTAGTGTATTGTTTAGCCTCCATGTGTTTGTATTTTTTACAGATCTTTTCCTGTAATTGATATCTAGTCTCATGGCGTTGTGGTCAGAAAAGATACTTGATACAATTTCAATTTTCTTATATTTACCAAGGCTTGATTTGTGACCCAAGATATAATCTATCCTGGAGAATGTTCCATGAGCACTTGAGAAAAATGTGTATTCTGTTGTTTTTGGATGGAGTGTCCTATAAATATCAATTAAGTCCATCTTGTTTAATGTATCATTTAAAGCTTGTGTTTCCTTATTTATTTTCATTTTGGATGATCTGTCCATGGGTGAAAGTGGGGTGTTTAAGTCCCCTACTATGAATGTGTTACTGTTGATTTCCCCTTTTATGGCTGTTAGTATTTGCCTTATGTATTGAGGTGCTCCTGTGTTGGGTACATAAATATTTACAATTGTTATATCTTCTTCTTGCATCGATCCCTTGATCATTATGTAGTGTCCTTCTTTGTCTCTTTTAATAGTCCTTATTTTAAAGTCTATTTTGTCTGATATGAGAATTGCTACTCCAGCTTTCTTTTGGTTTCCATTTGCATGGAATATCTTTTTCCATCCCCTTACTTTCAGTCTGTATGTGTCTCTAGGTTTGAAGTGGGTCTCCTGTAGACAGCATATACAAGGGTCTTGTTTTTGTATCCATTCAGCTAATCTGTGTCTTTTGGTGGGAGCACTTAGTCCATTTACATTTAAGGTAATTATCGATATGTATGTTCCTATTCCCATTTTCTAAATTGTTTTGGGTTTGTTATTATAGGTCTTTTCCTTCTCTTGTGTTTCTTGCCTAGAGAAGATCCTTTAGCATTTGTTGTAAAGCTGGTTTGGTGGTGCTGAATTCTCTCAGCTTTTGCTTGTCTGTAAAGGTTTTAATTTCTCCGTCAAATCTGAATGAGATCCTTGCTGGGTAGAGTAGTCTTGGCTGCAGGTTTTTCTCCTCCATCACTTTCAGTATGTCCTGCCACTCCCTTCTGGCTTGTAGGGTTTCTGCTGAGAGATCAGCTGTTAACCTTATGGGGATTCCCTTATGTGTTATTTGTTGTTTTTCCCTTGCTGCTTTTAATATGCTTTCTTTGTATTTAATTTTTGACAGTTTGATTAATATGTGTCTTGGCGTATTTCTCCTTGGATTTATCCTGTATGGGACTCTCTGTGCTTCCTGGACTTGATTAACTATTTCTTTTCCCATATTAGGGAAGTTTTCAACTATAATCTCTTCAAATATTTTCTCAGTCCCTTTCTTTTTCTCTTCTTCTTCTGGAACCCCTATAATTCGAATGCTGGTGCGTTTAATGTTGTCCCAGAGGTCTCTGAGACTGTCCTCAGTTCTTTTCATTCTTTTTTCTTTATTCTGCTCTGCAGTAGTTATTTCCACTATTTTATCTTCCAGGTCACTTATCCGTTCTTCTGCCTCAGTTATTCTGCTATTGATCCCATCTAGAGTACTTTTAATTTCATTTATTGTGTTGTTCATCGTTGCTTGTTTCATCTTTAGTTCTTCTAGGTCCTTGTTAACTGTTTCTTGCATTTTGTCCATTCTATTTCCAAGATTTCGGATCATCCTTACTATCATTATTCTGAATTCTTTTTCAGGTAGACTGGCTATTTCCTCTTCATTTGTTAGGTCTGGTGCATTTTTATCTTGCTCCTTTATCTGCTGTGTGTTTTTCTGTCTTCTCATTTTGCTTATCTTACTGTGTTTGGGGTCTCCTTTTTGCAGACTGCAGGTTCGTAGTTCCCGCTGTTTTTGATGTCTGTCTCCAGTGGCTAAGGTTGGTTCAGTGGGTTGTGTAGGCTTCCTTGGTGGAGGGGACTAGTGCCTGTGTTGTGGTGGATGAGGGTGGATCTTGTCTTTCTGGTGGGCAGGTTCACGTCTGGTGGTGTGTTTTGGGGTGTCTGTGGCCTTACTATGATTTTAGGCAGCTTCTCTGCTAATGGCTGGGGTTGTGTTCCTGTTTTGCTAGTTGTTTGGCACAGGTTGTCCAGCACTGTGGCTTGCTGGTCGTTGAGTGAAGCTGGGTGCTGGTGTTAAGATGGAGGTCTCTGGCAGATTTTCGCCGTTTGATATTATGTGGAGCTGGGAGGTCTCTTGTGGACCAGTGTCCTGAAGTTGGCTCTCCTACGTCAGAGGCAGAGCCCTGACTCCTGGCTGGAGCACCAAGAGCCTTTCATCCACACGGCTCAGAATAAAGGATAAAAAATAAAGGGAATTAGTAAAAGTATGAGGAAAGAAAGAAGGGAAGGAGGGAGGGAGGAAGGAAGGAAGGAGGGAAAGAAGGAAAAAAGACAGAAAGAAAGAAGATACAGTAAAAATAAAGTATAATAAAGTTATTGAATTAAAAAATTCTTATTTAGAAAAAAAAAGGGACGGATAGAACCTTAGGACAAATGTTGGAAGCAAAGCTATACAGACAAAATTTTACACAGAAGCATACACATACACCCTCACTAAAAGAGGTAAAGGGGGGAAAAATCATAAATCTTGCTGTCAGAGACCACCTCCTCAATTTCGGATGATTCAGGAAAGAAAGAAAGAACAAAGGTAAAGTATAATAACGTTATTAAAATTAAGAAAAAATTTTTTAAAAAAAACCATGGACGGATAGAACCCTAGGACAAATGGTGGAAGCAAGACTATACAGATAAGATCTCACACAGAAGCATACACATACACATTCACAAAAAGAGGAATAGGGAAAAAAATCATAGATCTTGCTCCTAAAGTCCACTTCCTTAATTTGGGATGATTGGTTGTCTATTCAGGTATTCCACAGATGCAGGGTATATCAAGTTGATTGTGGAGCTTTAATCCGCTGCTTCTGAGGCTGCTGGGAGAGATTTCCCTTTCTCTTCTTTGTTCTCAGAGCTCCCAGGGGCTCAGCTTTGGATTTGGCCCCGCCTCTGCGTGTAGGTCGCTGGAGGGCGTCTGTTTTTTGCTCAGACAGGACGGGTTAAAGGAGCCGCTGATTCGGGGGCTCTGGCGCACTCAAGCCGGCGGGGAGGGAGGGGCACGGAGTGCGGGGCGGGCCTGCGGCGGCAAAGTCCAGCATGACTTTGCACCAGCCTGAGGCCCGCCGTGCGTTCTCCCGGGGAAGTTGTCCCTGGATCCCGGGACCCTGGCAGTGGCGGGCTGCACAGGCTTCGCGGAAGAGGGGTGTGGAGAGTGACCTGTGCTCGCACACAGGCCCCTTGGTGGTGGCAGCAGCAGCCTTAGCGTCTCCCGCCCGTCTCTGGGGTCCGCGCTTTTAGCCGCGGCTCGCACCCGTCTCTGGAGCTCCTTTAAGCAGCGTTTTAAACCCCTCTCCTCATGCACCAGGAAACAAAGAGGGAAGAAAAAGTCTCTTACCTCTTCGGCGGGTGCACACTTTTCCCCGGACTCCCTCCTGGCTAGCCGTGGTGCACTAACCCCCTTCAGGCTATGTTCAAGCCGCGAAGCCCAGTCCTCTCCCTGCGCTCCGTCGGAAACCGAAACCCGAGCCTCAGAGCCTCAGCTCGCAGCCCCGCCCGCCCCGGCGGGTGAGCAGACAAGCCTCTCGGGCTGGTGAGTGCCGGTCGGCACCGATCATCTGTGCGTGAATCTCCCCGCTTTGCCCTCCGCACCCGTTGCTGTGCACTCCTCCGCGGCTTCGAAGCTCCCCCCTCCGCCTCCCGCAGTCTCCGCCCGCGAAGGGGCTTCCTAGTGTGTGGAAACTTTTCCTCCTTCACAGCTCCCTCCCACTGGTGCAAGTGCCGTCCCTATTCTTTTGTCTCTTCTTTTTTTCTTTTGCCCTACCCAGGTACGTGGGGAGTTTCTTGCCTTTTGGGAGGTCTGAGGTCTTCTGCCAGCCTTCAATAGGTGTTCTGTAGTTGTTCCACTTGTAGATGTATTTCTGGTGTATCTGTGGGGAGGAAGGTCATTTCCGCGTCTTACTCTTACGCCATCTTCAAGGTCCCCCCTCCCTTGGTTCTTTAATGAACCTCTACAAGGCTCTCTTTGTGTAGGCTTTGTGTTCTCCTTCCCCTGCCAAAAATAAAACAAACCCCAAAACAACAGTCTTTAAGCTGTATGACCTCACACAAATTACTCCACTTCTGGGCTTCCCTGGTTGTGCAGTGGTTGAGAGTCCGCCTGCCGATGCAGGGGACGTGGGTTCGTGCCCCGGTCCGGGAAGATCCCACATGCCGCGGAGCGGCTGGGCCCGTGAGCCATGGCCGCTGAGCCTGCACGTCCGGAGCCTGTGTTCCGCAACGGGAGAGGCCACAGCAGTGAGAGGCCCGTGTACCGCAAAAAAAAAAAAAAAAATTACTCCACTTCCCTGTTCCTGGGTTTCTAAATATACAAAATGTATAAAATCGGTAACAACCTCAGAGGATGGTTTTGAGACTTAACATAAGCGAATCACTGTAAAGTGAACAATGCAAGTGAAGAAATAGGTGCTCGGTGTGTGAGAAACTATATTATTATTACTGCCTACAGCCAGCTGGTGAGCACATATTCCGTAGTTTCCCTTCCTAAATTTTACCTTTCCTTCAGCATAATCATGGATGCATCCTATGTGCAAACTACTGTGGTAAGTACTGCCGAGTACATAAAGGTCCCTAACACACCGCCACCTGACCTGAGGATCCTGCAATCCTTTGGAAGAAGTAAAACAAGTCACTTTAACGAAAGCCGTTAGAAAATTGTAAGCAAACTTCTAGAGAGAGTTCAGGCGATAGATAAATCAGTGATTTCCCCACACCAGCGTGATCATCAGAATCTCCTGGGGAAAGTGCTGTTTAAAAACATAGATTCCCAGATCCCAACCCAGAACGAGTAAGTCAGAATCTCTGGTTTGTAGCCAAGGAAATGCAAGTGATTTTGATGATCATCCTAGTGGGGAATCCCTAGAATAGTCACATATATTAATAGCTGGAGGAGATAAAGCCTTTTGGTTAAAAGTAACCTTGACCAAGAGTAAGGATACTTTTTCTAAGAATCAGGGTGAAGGAGGAGTGATGTCATTTAAAAGACATAAGGGCGTTTCTACCCAGTGGCTTAATCTTCCCGATAAAGCAGGAAATAAGGTCCTCCACTGGGAATGAGACAGGTATAAGTGCGGTTCAGGGTTTGGGAATTGTGGAGAAGGTTGGAAGAGTTACCACAGGGGGGTGTGTTACAGGGATAACTAGAGGTGAATAAACTGAGGGTCCATTATGCTGCAATATTTCTTACTGAATTCCCAAGTCCAGTTATACCTGGGCTAAGGTCACTCTTCTCAAGTCCCCAATGCACTGGTATTGTCAATAAAGGTACATCTTTAATATTATGACAAGATTCAAGTATTGTGAATTCTGAGTATCAACTGACAAGCTTGTTTCTTCTGGCCAGTATAAAATTTAAAAATTGATCTCATAAAATATCTAGGAATCAGATTCTCATAAGTAACAATTCTACCCATTATGCTCTCTGTTGCTCTGTGGCTGGCATCTGAATATATAAACTCCCCAAGGGTGAGAATAAGACTTCATAATTAAACCTATGTTAGTGTCGCTTTTCATGTATTTTTCTTTTTTGTGAGTGAACTATTTTATTTCTCTCATTTTTCCACATCAAATTCTCAGTGCTCTAATGGGTCTCCCACAGTTCCAGGCAGTTATTGGTTCTTGGGGGAAAATGCTCCTGTGGTATTATTGATGGCAGCCTTCATGGGAAGGACAGTGATTTACTACGTTGCTCCCTGTGCAGCTGTGAATTTGCTGTACGGTGACGGCCTTCGGTGGCCTCCTTGGTCTCAACTTGACAAGAGACCTAGAGAGTGAGGTACTTCTATTGAAATGAAAGTGTCCTCACCCCAAAGCACGTTCTGTCCCTCAAACTAAACCCAGGTTGGCAAGAGGTTGGTGGAAACATGGTTAAGAACAAAGTGAATGATGACACTGAAACTGAGGCTGTCCCTGCTGTCTCCACAAGGCCCCTGACCCCTGGCTTGGCCTCCTAAAAGCTTCACGCTGTCACCCTCACTACCTCCCTATTTTCCTAGGCTTTTCACAGCTGCCTGCGTCCTCACCCACAGTCTCAATACTTCACACTCTAACATTCTATGTATTTTCTTGGCTAAACTATCAGAATGAACACTGGACTCTAGGCAGCACTGTGGGATCGGACTTAGCCCTTGTCTATGTCAGTCAGTGCTCATTTCTGAAAAAGAAGGTGGAAACCTAGAGCACGTGGACTCTACAACGTCATCATAGATGCGCCACATGAGTCTTTATAATAATTACGATGATAGCTACCTGGTATCGAGAACTTAATACATGTCAGATACCATGCTAAGTACTTTGCATAGACAATACAATTTAAGATTGGAATTATTTCATTAGAAAAACTGAAGCTCAGAGAGGTCATACCACTTTGCCTGTACCTACACAGAAAGTAATGGAACGAGGATTCCACCCAAGTTTGTCTAACTCTAATTACTCATACTCTTAACTACTACACTCTCCCCTTGCAAAAAAATCTCAGTCCCTAAATTGTTTTCCTTCCTTCATATTTCCTAAACCCTTCTCTGTACCTCACTCTCATTCTTTAACTTCTCTTTGATCACCAACCATTTATTATGTCTGTGACTTTCACCCACCCATATTTGCAAGTGGTTTTGTAGGTAGAATTCGTATCATCCACTTCTTTTGTACCCACTAAAACACCTAGTGTATTGGTATCCTCAGTTTTTTTTACATAGATCACATCCTTAAATGAAAGTAATAAGACTGGCATGGGGTAGGAGCAGATGACGGGAGAGACTGAATAGTTACCATTGATCTCAGAGGGATGCTGGAACTCAGTCGCCCCTGCCATCAATTATTACATATGATCTCCTTGGACGTTTTTTGCTCCACTTCCCATCTGCATGTTTATAGGCAGCCTTTGTCCAGAGCTGAAAGAAAATGGAAGCCAAATGTTAAAAAGAAAATTCAGAAACCTAGGAACTCTGCCCAGTGGTCTTAGGTAATGATCAGTGACATTAAGTGGTAACATCCTCGCTTGTCTCTCTACCATACTCTACCTATGTTGGCCCCAATACCAGCTTATCTTGTTCATGCATCTTAGACAAATTCTTATACGTGAAAGATCCTGGAGGATCTCTAGAGCTCTGTGGACCATCATTGAGACTCACTGAGAGGTAACTTGGCATCTAATGTAACAAGGACTCATTGTAATGTAACAAGGATTGTAACAGAAGCAATCCTTATGTTTTAATTTCCTCTGATTTGTGTTGCAGGTCATGCTTACTGTGAGAACTGGTTACGTGCATAAATGCCCTCTTTCTATTACAACTCCAGAAAAATCACTTCAAAGCACGTTCACTATAGTCTCGTACAGTGTAGCCTCTCCTAGAAAGTAAGCCAACAAGGGTATCAATAACTACAGAGTGGATCTGTTCCTCACATTACCCTTGTTGCTGTGGTAGTGTGCCCATTTATTGTGTGTGGAATGCCATTACTTGCAGTGATCTGTATAGCTTGAGTTTTACCTCAGTGATCCCTCTGTCAGAGGGTTTTATCCTTTTTACTCAGCTAGAAACAAATAGACACAGCATAGCATCTTGTATTGGTAAAGATTCTTCACAATTTGCCAACATTCTGATGAATTTAGTTGCTGAAAAATATAACTGGCTATCCAAAAATGGGTAAATTGCACTCCACAATCATTCATCAAGGATCTTAGAAATATTTCAGATCCCCACTTAGCTAGGTTGTTGGATTTGGAACAGATATGAAAGGTTGGTTATGTCAGGTTTGGGGTAAAGTAAAGAAATAGCAGGCTTTGCAAATGCCTCCATTTCATCCATACACACACATGGTATTACAAAACCTATTTCTGCATGAAGAGACAGCCACACAGTCCCTGTGACAATTGTTATCGAGACTGAATGACACTCACTTTTTATCAAGCCTCTTCCCTGAGTTATTGAAGCCTCCCATAATATCATTAAGTAAGTAAACATTGCCGCACATAAAGCTCTTGCTATTACCGTGGAAAATGACAAGCAGCTCTCATGAGCTTGCACAGAAACTGTGGGTGTCAACATCCCTTTCACAACAGCAGCATATCCATGCCATTTCATTTTATCTCGACACCTAGACTCATGGAGAGATAGACTATTTCCTTTACATCTGTTGGCAAATTTTCTTTCTAATAACTGCTGAAAACTTCACTCCAGTAAGCAGTTAGTCCTGCTGGTTGAAGAAAATAGATACATTATCTGAGGTAATAGATAAGTCTCGTTAAGAAGATGGAATAGACTAACTCCCAGCATATCTCCCAGACATGGGAAAGCTAAATTGTGAAACAGAGCAATAACACATCAATTATCCTTTCTGCACGGAATTACACGAGTCTCACTGCTACATAGCATATTATGTTATTTTTTATAAATAACCATTTATATCCGAGTATCTCTGTTTGCTGCCTCATAAAAAAAGACAGCTGTCCTTGTATTCAAATAAGAGTTATTCCTCAAACTACTTAAGGAATCCAAGTATTCTATTTAAAATGTATGTTCCTACTTATTAACATATGCCCAGAGAGTGAGTATTTAGTAGTAGCCTAAAAACAAATGCTACACATCTGATGATATTACACTTTGAAAGAAAACTGGCTCCTACCAACTAAAGTAAAGCTAGCTATTGGCATTCAAAATAAAGGTTTTAGAGATCTTGTGTTGAATAATGATTTGTAATCAGTTTCAGTAGTTTCTCAGTTTTGTGTGAATTACTTGAAAACAGTTTCATTTCTTGAGCAATTTAAATATCGCCCTCACACTTGTTTACACAATTAATGTTTACTTGCAAAGGTTTTTTTAAAATATGGCTGTAACATCCCCAACACAGAAATTTCACATCACAGGAGTTAATGGAAGTTTATAAATGAAAACTTTGTTTAATAAAGTAAATGATAAAGTAGAGGGCTTACTTGTTTTCATTTGTGGACTATGTAATGAAAACAAGATAATGACAAAAGAAATGCTTTGCAAATTATAAACTGATATTTTAAAGAAGAAAGATACTTGTATGTATCCAAGTTTTTAAAACACCTTAGATACTGATAGGGAGAAGAAGCAGCATAAATTCTGCAGGTTCTGAGTGTGAGACCAGTTCTATCCCAAACATCATTCAGAGAGAAAAAGGAGAGAAACTGCAGAATTGGAAAGGCCACTGAATAGGAAAGTTGTTCCTAAGTGACAGCTATACTCTGAAATCATGACACTTGCTCCTGTGCTTTGTTTCACAATCCATGCGTATTAGTCAGCCGGGGCTGCTGTAACCAAATACCACAGACTGGGTTGCTTAATCAACAGAAGCTTATTTCTCGTGGTTCTGAAAGCTGGAAGTCCCAGATCAAGGTGCCTACAAGGTAGGTTTCCTTATGAGGCCTCCTAGACAACACTTACTCCAAAGGTTGTCACTATACTGCCCATCGTTCCAAAACCAAAGTTTGGTGACCGTTTTTCACAGGGCCTTTCACTGCCCTTTGGGAATACATAATCACACTGCAGTGGAATCACACAGTAGTGTAATTGCACGTAATCATCCAAGAAAAAGTTCAGGGTTTTTTTCCCGTTTACAGAAATAGCATATTCAGGTTCATGATGGAAAGAAGTTAGAAAGTAGAACTCACTGTCTAAAATGTCTTAAATGAAGAGCCTCATTGTTTTTCTGTGGTTCTAGTCACTCTGAGAAAACTTTATGTTACGTGACTATCGTAATGCTCTCTACTAAAAAAATTAAAACACTTTTTCAGCAGAGCTGGAATAATGCTCAATATAACAAAATACACCTAAAAAGTCTGAATATTTTTTAAACCTTTAGACTTTCCATCTAAATATGGGTAAAACATAGTAAAATTGTACTATTATCAATGATCTAACTCATGGCTGAGAATTTTAATTAACTACACTGAATTTATCCACCAACTTTAATACAAATATACCTTTAGGTTTTTTAAAGTATATATCAGTGTACAACCTCTAAGTTAGAAGATGTTATTTGCATCATAAAAGAATTCACCAGTTAGTCATTAAAGTACCTACTACGAAAACAGGTCTTAGAATAATGAATTCCTTTCATATATTTAAGTTGTTATTCAAATGATCAAAAGTTCAGTGTTGGGCTTCCCTGGTGGCGCAGTGGTTGAGAGTCCGCCTGCTGATGCAGGGGACACAGGTTCGTGCCCCAGTCTGGGAAGATCCCACATGGCGCGGAGCGGCTGGGCCCGTGAGCCATGGCCACTGAGCCTACGCGTCCGGAGCCTGTGCTCCGCAAGGGGAGAGGCCACAACAGTGAGAGGCCCGCGTACCGCAAAAAAAAAAAAAAAAAAAATGAAAAAAAAAAAAAGTTCAGTGTTTGTTTATGAACATATTCGTGAGAATGTTTGTTCATTCAAAAGTTTTCTTTTCGATAATCTTCTCTCTACTAGGCTGTATCAATCACAATCCTTAGCCACTTACACACAGCGCACACATCAAGACCCCACTTATTTTAAGGTTTAGTTGTCAGGCTCAAAGATATGAAAATATTCATAAAACGTGTACAATACACTAAGCAAAATAAGTTTGACTTTATGACCCTTTTTCATAAACAGGCATTTGAAAGATCTGCGTAAGAAGATTTTTTATTGCCTGAAGAATGACTGTAAGCAGAGATGATCACTGCCAGTTTCTCACTGCAGAATGAAAGAATTTTTCCCCTTTACTCTATAACCTAAATATCACACTGAGCTTAAGGATGATGCTGACATTTTCAAAGATCACCGAAAGTGTTCTCTTTCCAGTTGCAATTATGCCCTCTATCTCAGTGGGAGCCATTGTCGGGTCTTTTCAGCTCTCTAGCATCTTTGTGGCTTGCTTTCATTATCCTGATTATCTATTCATTTGCTGCCCCAGCACTCATTTTATGAAAGATCATGTCTGCCATTTCCATAATGAGTGCTTGACTTTTACTGCCAGCATAAACACATAAAATATACAATAATTAAAGTTTACTAGTCACCAAAGTCTTGATATCCATCATGTTGCTAATTTGATTTTTCAAGCAATTGCTTCCCTGTGAACAAGGCTGATTTTGCTCCCTTCGGCAGTGCAAGACTTGGGGTGGGAGGACATGACTCTAACCTAGAGAGAGCAATTTGAATGGGCACCATACATGTCAACTTTAAGGTTCGTCTTCAACCAAGTAACTTCTCTATAAAGTATGACGACTCTTAGCACCAACAAAAATCTCATCAACATTTGAACGTAAAACTTATTTTGTGTTGAAGTTTAAATAATGCACAGTTTTCAAAATAGTTACATGTAATTCAATAAGTATTGTACCCTTTACGGGCTATTGTTTAAGGAAAATTTTCATCGGGCTAATAAAAACTATGGAAGTCTGCATAACATAAATTGAAACTTCACAACATGTTGACTTACACTGAGTAAGGACTTACTTATTTTGAACACACTGCCTCATTCTGATCACGTTGGCAAAGTCCCAAAAGTGCCTCATGATAATGAATTCATCTGACGTTTACTGTAATCGCAGACAGATTAATGAGCTCATGTGATATTCATGTGGCTCTCTAGGGACATCAGGATGTGTTACACGAGGTGTAATGTTTGTAAGTGGATACAATGGAATACATGTTATCCAAGGAACTTGAGTAGTCAATTCCTCAGCGAATAAAGTACCAGGAAATAAAGAGGCTGCTTCCAATTATACTGGTTTTCTTTAGGGATGCCAGACATCTTGACGGCATATTCAAAAAAAGTACAGGAGCCAGAAGACCTGGGTTTGAGAGCTGGCTGGATCTCTTACCAGCCTTGCGACCTTGGGAAATTTTCTTCACCTCTTAGGCTCAATCTCCTCAGTTTTAAAATGAGAACTTAATAACATCAGCCTTCTTAAAGTTTTAGACAAACATAAAGAGTAGGGCGGGGGGTGGGGAGTGGTCAATCAATCATCCAATCAATCACTATAATTCCTTCCTCACAAGGTTATTTTAAGAAGTAAATCAAATGATATGCAATGTTTTTGATAAATGCCTTATAAAGTTTGCAACATTATGCATGCATTTATTATTGTTACTCCTTTGGAAAATAGGTCTTCTGGATAAAGTTTACACTTTATTTCCCATACACAGAAAAATGAATGCCTTAGTTACTGCATAAGGACATGGAACACTGTTTTCTTAATAAGAAAACCAGATCTGACCAATTGACGATTTTATCAAATTAGAAAGTGAGATATCAAACCGAAGCAAGACAGGAAGCTTCTTTTTTATGCAAGTCCCTGTATGTGGCAGTCTTCAACAGTAACTGAGCTTGTAATTAAACCAAGCCCTGTTGATTCGGCCCTGTAGTGGGGAGGTGGGCAGGTCATTTCACCTCACCAGGCAGGAGTTAAATATGAACTCACCGCCCAGATCCCTTCCAGTCATGCTCATTAATCGTCTATAGTAACTCTTTACCAACCCTGAAAAACTTCTAATTAGTTTACAATACTTCTAGACATACATAATTAAAAACCACTTTTATATCTTTTGACTAAAAGAGACAACACCTTTCCTGCCTCATTCAGTTGTCTTACCCATTCTTAGTAAATCATAGTCACTTCCCTGGTATTTCTTTTAGCGGTATAGTATCTGTTCGTATCCTTTTGATTTCAAAATACAGCTTCCATCGCCTGGAAAATGACCCAGCAAATACCTCAGACAACAAATACTACCTGATCTTGAATAATTAAGGCAGTCACTCTTGGAACATGGGTGGTCCCAATTTCAGAATAAATGTTCAGATGCATGTTTTAGGATAATCAGAAAACCAAGGATATCCAAAATTCACTTGAATTATTATACTCTCATTGTTGATATACAGTGTGTATGCCCAATTCTTCCTCAAAATGGTCAAATACAAAATCAACATGATAACTCTGTACTCATTTAACGGCACACATATTAATAGGAGGCATTACTACATATTATATGTAAATACAGAGCCAAAAGAACTGGAATAAGAGTCAAAACCTCTGGTTTTAAAACAGACTCTGATGCTTTCTAATGATGTGACTTTGGCCAAGTCACTTAAGCCCCTCTGAACGTCTTCGTCATCAGTGAAGTGGAAGCTTGTTGACCTCATGGAGTTATTTGCTATGGGATTTCTAATGTAGTCAGCAACTAGAGCCATCAGACCAAACTTGACTTGGGCCTGTTTCTGTGACTACAAAGGCAGGGTTGAGTAACTGCAACAGAGACCATGTGGCCCTCAAAGTCTAAACCATTGACTGTCTGGCCCCTAACAGAAAAGGTTTTCTGACCCCTGCTCTAAAAGGGGATACTTGTGAACTTATGTGAAATGCCATATTCACCTATATGATTTTTTTTCACCTATATGATTTTAAGCAATCACAGTGGATTGGATTTAAGTAAATGGCATTTGGCTCAAGTAACTGGAAGAAATAGTTAAAAGTTCAAATTAAACAAAAGAAATAGCTTCTAATAGCCTCCTTTGGGCTATTTGGTGTTACGGAGGTATTAGATGTTATCAATGAATATTTGTTGTGTCTCATACTCCTAACTGATCCTTTAGAGGTTTTACTCAAGGAAAAAAAACAACAACAAATGCCTGGTTCACAAGAAGTTGACAGAATTTTTTTTTACAACTCTGATGTTGAAGCAGTGGTAACAGGCATGCCAATCAGAGGGCCACCACTTAATCAAACGCTAAATCTGAATCTTTGAGAAGTGTTCTTGCTTCAGTCTAAGTTTACCTAAATTTTCCAAGACCAAAATGAAAGAAGTGATGAGTGAATGAAAAACCTTCTGAGCTGACATTTTTCTGAAAATCCTCTGCGTGCTATTATTAATCCTTCCTCAGTAACCATGGAGAGGAAAATCTTGTGAGCACCCAGCAAATGAATTTAATAATGTGGGTATTCCAGGTCAAAACAGATCCACTCACTGTGTCAAAAAATACTTTTTTTTCAGTTATTCCCAAATTTCTTTCTCGGTGACAAGTAACATTAACATTATTAAGTAAAGAGACTCCTAAATATTTTTAATTTGGTTACATAAAACTCATAAGTATGTACCACATAAATGTTTTTGAGATGTTACAATAATGTATTTTCATCCTCACCAATCCCTACCTCTGAGTTGCCTGAGTACTTCCAAACTGAAGAAATGCTTGAGGTCTCACATCATAGAGTTTCTATCATTATATAGCTAAAATTCCCTTTTACTCTGACAGGCCAAGAAGTTTGAAGACCTGGTGTGTAAGAAGGATATCCAGGAAAGAAAAGGAAAGCTGCCCCTCTTCTGGCCAGAGGTTTCCAGTGGAGGGCAAGGGATGGGAGACGGGCAAGAGAAGAGACAGATGTTAGAGAGATTAAAAGCCACAAGGGGGGCTTCCCTGGTGGCGCAGTGGTTGACAGTCCGCCTGCTGATGCAGGGGACATGGGTTTGTGCCCCGGTCCGGGAGGATCCCACATGCCGCGGAGCGGCTGGGCCCGTGAGCCATGGCCGCTGAGCCAGCGCGTCCGGAGCCTGTGCTCCACAACAGGAGAAGCCATAGCAGTGAAAGGCCCGCGTACCAAAAGGAAAAAAAAAAAAAGCCACAAGGGTAGAAGGCCTGATGCTTCCCTTCCCATTAGAGTTTCTGAACGGAGCTCCCTGGGCCCACCAGCATTTGCACCAACAAAGAAGACCTCAGATAGTTGAGAAGCTAGGGCCGCACATCGGGGAAAAAGCAAAGAAAGGTTCAGTCTTCATTCCCAGGCCTCCCTTCCGTCCAAGTGGTAGGAATCCTGAGGTAGAGCACATGGACCACCCTTGGGACCCTCAGTGAGTGACAACGTGACACTGTAGTAGTGTCTAAAGGGCTACAGAATAGTCAGGGGCTGGATGAAGAAAATGGTAGAAGCTGAGAAAGGTGTACAACACCTCAGAGGTCAGGTCAGCTGGGAGGAGGCCACAAGCCCTACAGAAGCTAAGAAAGACATTAGCCAAGTTTAGCAGACTTACTGCCTCTGCCGACTTTAGTAGCAGTTAGTGTCTAAGGGCTGGGCCCAGGCCCAAGCAACCTCAAAGGAGACCTACCAGAGCAGATCCAAGGACCAGCAAGAGGCAGAGCTCCCCGCACCAAACACCCACGTAGGAGACCTAATGTCATCCTCCGTGAATCCTGACGCCATCATGGAAAAGAGCAAGGGAAACAGGGAGGAATCAGAAAGGTGGAATAATTGGTTCAAGTAAATTGGGCTAAAGCTAGAGACATGTTAAATTATTAGTGCAGATTAAATTTTAAATCGTAGAGCTAATTTTAGTTTGGTTCCCACTGCTCAGCCGGCCCATTCCTCCTGAGGAAAATCAGTTACGTTCCAGAGAAAAGCTACATTTTCTTTGTACACCCAAATTGTGGTATGAATAAATTTGCAATCACACTACAATTATATCATGTGGTTGGGGGGAACATATTGATGACAGTTTTACTCGGAGTCTTAACAAATCTCTGAAGCGAAAAGAGGTCTTCTCCAAAGAGTTACACATTCGAGGCTGTGTAGAGTAACAGAGGGAAAAGCATCGGGGAACAGACTGGAGTTCCAGCCCCAACTCAACTATTTACTCTGTATCAGTCATTAAGAGAGTCATTTAATCTCTACAGCAGTGCTTCCCGACAGTTGTGTCTTAGATGATGTACTAGAATATTGCTAAAATATTGATCCCTTCGGCCCTCAGAACAGCCAAGGCAGGGCCTGCAGTGGCTGGAGCCCTGGCATTTCACCTCTGGCTGCAGAGAGCCTCTGATTACCCTAGCGTGGTGCGTAACTTATTTTTTGTGTCGAATGTGATGATTTGGGGGAATTATTGTTATCTCTGATTCAGTTTCCTCATCCGTAGATTGAGTGGAGGGAAATAGAATAAATGATGTCTTCAATCTTTTTATTCTAGTAGTTTGTGCTTCTGTGAACATGAGGGGGAATTCCAATTTCAAAAGAATCACAGGAATCCCTACATTACATGGTCTAGAATAAGGAATCCCTGCCCTTATTTTTTTTTAATTTCTGATTACCCCTAAATTCTTTCCCAGCAGAGGCAACTAAAAAGTCAGCTGGCCTCTAACCAATATCTTTTTTTAAAGCTCAGCAGGAATTTAACTGTAAGAAAATTAACAAAATTAAAAAGGACCCTATAGACTGCTAATTCAAAGGCAAAATCAAAGTTACCTATGTGGGATTAGAAATTTGCATCCATCTTTCAGCAACCTGATTTTTCATAAAAAATTAATTTGAAAATCAGATTCTAGAGTAGTGATTAAGGATGATAAGTGATCAATAATTAATGTAAAAAAATGTAATTCTAACACATAAATGAGGCTTTATCTTCAAAGTGAGTAAAAAGCTTTTCAAGATAAACACCGCAAACCTGTTGAATATTTTTATTTGAATATGAAGGGGGGATCCTTTGCCTCCATGCTCCTTTCCCCTGAAATTTGCTCATTTCTATCAATAAAGAATTTAATGCAGGCAGGATTGATCTATTAGCCATTTTCAAATTGAAGCTAGGTTTTTATGGACTTCTAAGATTTTGCTCTTCAGTGAGATTACAAATGTTTTAATACTTCTGGACAAAAGAAGGAAATGCAGTGTTTTGTCAGTGAATCATGAATCATTCACTGACTCATCTGGGAATAGAATTCTCCATTAAGAAGTATGTACCAGGGGCTTCTCTGGTGGCGCAGTGGTTGAGAGTCTGCCTGCCGATGCAGCAGACACGGGTTCGTGCCCCGGTCTGGGAAGATCCCACATGCCGCGGAGCGGCTGGGCCCGTAAGCCATGGCCGCTGAGCCTGGGCGTCTGCAGCCTGTGCTCTGCAACGGGAGAGGCCACAGCAGTGAGAGGCCCGCGTACCGCAAAAAAAAAGTATGTACCAGAACAGGTCCAGAGACAGAATGGTTGTCACACATGCTGACAATAATAATTCTAGCTTTTGAGTTTTGGTAGCCTACTAAGTGCCAAGCAAGGAACAACATGCTTTTGTTTATGGCCTCATTAATTCTCTCCATAATAACTCTCCACAGTAATCACTCTGGGGTAAAATGGTAGGAATTTTTCTGACTACACTCCAAAAAGAGGTTTTACACTTCCAGTTGTTCATCACAGTCTAACATCCAACTTTGTTTCTAATAGTTAAAGTGTTTACAGCACCAAGAAGTTTATACTTTAACGTTTCAAACCCACAGGTTCACCGTAACACTTTGCTCTCTATGAGCAAAGACTGCCATCTTGTGGAAGTTTCACATATAACAAAAACAATCATTGCATGGAACTAGAATTTTTCTTTGTACACGTTAAGAATTTTGCAGCTAGCTTTTTGCATTGTTACACACACACACACACACACACCAGTGTTGCTTATAAATTAAAAGGCAAATCTTTCCTTTAAGTGCAATTAAGTCTCTTTTAAACATGCCAGAGCTTTTAAACCTTTGAAAAAAGAATCTCATTAATTATAAGGACTCATCCCATTATTCTTTAAGGCAGTGAATTAGATTTTGCTAAACTTTATCTAAACCTTAAATAGATTTTTTATATAATAAAAAGGAGGGTGTAGTAAGACCTTTCTGATGGAATTTCCAGGGAGCTTTAGATTGTGTGGCGAAAGTTTATAGCAGAGCTCTGGGCTTAGAGAACACTTTCATTTCCTTCCAACCCTTGTATTCCATGCCAGCCTGTGTTCCCAGAATTTGTTGTGGGCTAGTCAGAGTCTGACTGAGGAATCCTATGGCCCAATTTCTTTGTATTGATATATCCCCAAAGATGAGGTCTCCTGCAGTGCCTCAGTCACCTGTGCTTCATGAGATCGACCATATAAAGACATCTTTGTGACATGATGATACTTGAAAGCACGTAGAGAAATCTCTTTTCTTTTTCCCCTCAACAACTCCTACCACCAGCTGAACCTAAATATTTACAATTAAACACATTCTTTGGCCCTTTACCATTTACGGCCTTTGGCCATTTAAGGCCCTTTACTCCTATGAGAATTAAAATGGGTGACACAGAGTACGTGTACTTCAATGATTATTTTTAAAACCAAATTATTTTCCAGGTGTAGAAATAATAAGGACACAGCGTAAGTGGTACCAGATACGACCGAGAAGAGAGAGTAAGCAATAATTGTTTCCTGAATGAACGTGTGAACTAACGAAAGAATAAATCAGCATGAATTGAGGGTACTGAAATGATTTCAGTGTTGCCCAGGCCATTCTGGCTGGACGTACAGTTGTGGTTTAACATAAATTTTGTACCCAAGGAAATACCTTACATGAAACCACTCTTTAGATGTTTATTGAATGAATAGATGAATAGGAGGAAATGCAATAAATAAGAAAATAGCATAATGATAAGAAAAAAGTAGAATGTGAGGGTAGAGTTCATTTACCAAAAACTGTATTGAGCAGATTCAATCAATAAATATGTGGCTGCTCTGTGTTAGGAAGCATGGAAGATAATGAGAACATATTCTAGAAAGGGAAACAGACATTCATCAAGTAACCACAGATAGTAATAAATGATGAGTGCAATGAAGAAAAACTCTTCGACTTCCACAGACAGTGACCAATATAGTGTGGCAAGAATAGGAGGACAGGGAAATTTGGGAGCTCATTTTGTGCCCAGATATATTCTCATTTAGAAGATGCTTCTGTAGTCTCCTTTTATTTTTACACGTACCTATAAATTCAGATTTAAGAAGAATTCTTTCTTTTAGGGGTGACTATATTTTTTCTTTCAGGATATTCAGTGGTGCCCTGACTAGCTAGATCTTTAGGGAGGCAAATACCTACAGGGTTGGTTTCCTAATGTCGTCTGAATGGTATTCATGGATAAGCCAAGCAAGCGACTTTGATGCTGTGATGACGTATGTGTGTGATGGTGCCACACATGCCCACGAGGAGTTGCTCCTTTTGGCTCAAGGCACTATTTCTCAAGTGTATTCCTCAAAATTTTAGCTCCATGGGTTATTAATGTATGTTATTTGGGGAGAAAAACAAGGAAAGGGGAATGAAAGACTAATTTGGGAAATGCTGACTCAAACAATCATACAAATTTTCTTTTCCACATAGGCTGCCTTTTTTTTGTAAATTGCCAAGAGGGTGTTTCTCAAAGTTGATGACCACAGGACCCTTTTTTTGCAGAAGCCCTCTGTACTAGTGTCCCTTGGAACACACTTCTGGAAATGCAAATGACTGTATCTGGATAGGGCTGGGATAAGGGTGAAATGTAATCTGTTAATATTCATCATCATTTTAGTAAAGTCAGTTAATCAAATTTACTGCCCTTTTTGAACAACACACTGAAGGAACAGAACTTTAGACCCATCAATTTCATGAGAAAGACATCCAAGTTGTGGTGGAGGCTCCAGTGCACTGTTAGTCCTGGAATGTCAGCAGGGGGCGCTAGGGCTGAGGCTGCGGGAATACCCAGAGGTAGATGACAGGGACATGTCAAAAAGAGAAAGACAAATACCATGATCTCTCTCATATGCGGAATCAAAAAAAAAAAAGATACAAAGGAAGTTATTTACAAAAGAGAAACAACTCACAGACTTAGAGAACGAACTTATGGTTACGAGGGGAAAGGGGCAGGGGGGATAGATTGGGAGTTTGGGACTGACATGTACACACTGCTATATTTAAAACAGTTAACGAACAAGGACCTACTGTATAGCACAGGGAACTCTGCTCAATACTCTGTAATAACCTAAATAGGAAAGAAATTTGAAAAAGAATAGATCCATGCATATGTATAACTGAATCACTTTGCTGCGCACCTGAAACTAACACAACGTTATAAATCAACTATGCTCCAATATCAAATAAAAGTTAAAGACTAACTCCCCATCATAGCCCCTAGGGCTAGTATACTCTCGTTTAACTCTGGTTGAATGTCGATTATCATTGAACTCATAGACAAGTGGATGACATGAAACCAGTAAAAAAGGTAAATTCATCACTGAAAGTGAGTTATTTACTCCTTCCAGGTAGGCTTAGTTCTCCCCTATAAAGTTTTAAGCAGTCTCTCCCTAAATAATCCAAGCGCCGGGGCAAGAGTGCACATACGGGTCCACATATCCTAAGTGTAACTGTGTAAAACTTGTAAATCAAGCTAAACATTGTGAGGTAAAATATGTTCTCTCCTCTTCTCTTGACAAGTATACCTTCATGACCCCAAGGGAGCCAGGTCTGAGTCTCTAACTGGTGACCAGCTAGGACTTCTGCATTGACCCAGTGGCACTGGGAGTCAGCCTTCCACCTCCGGCTCTGTCCACACAGTGAGGGTCTCGCACACAGAGGTGTGCGCGCCTGAGCTTGCATGTCGAGTTGTCCACACCCCCCAAACCCCACCCTAGAGACCTGTGTACACCCATGGCTGTGAGATCTGCTCTCAGAAATCACACACAGGAATAGGCTTTTATGAGTCCTGGATGGGCAGGCACTCTGAGCTGTCTGGCCAGGAAGTCCTAGGGAACCGTGGGGATGGTGTGCACTCTGGACAGGCTCATGACCTTGGCCCTGACCATTCTGGCTATGTGAGAAAGGGCACAGCTGGAGGAGGGCCAAAACCAGGCAGGTCTTAGGTAGAGCCCAAGAGTGTTCGGAACTGAGAATAAAACCTCTATGAAAATCATACGTTTTAAAAGCTGCAGTCTTTGCAGTTATTCCCAGACCCTGGGAGTGAATAAAAGAAGGTATTTCTTATGTGAATGTGACCACTTCTGAAAGCCTCTGGTCAACTTTTCTTCTTGTTCTCCAAGGTAAGATTATTTCCCCTTTGGCGTTAAAAGGAAACTAGATCAGTTGTGTGAAAAGCCCAAAACGATGTATTTTATCAACTTCAAACTTGTCCCAAGGCTTTCTTCCACACTGTGTTAAACAATATAAGTCTTTTTAATTGAATTTCTTTGTGTGTAGCATATGCTGGGCGACATTATGCCAGCATCTCGCTCTAAGCAGCAAAACGTTCTTCATAAAAGCATTAAGATCCAGAGCGTCATTCTGCATGTAGGGAAGGAACACAGAACTGCAGCAGCTTGAAACCACATAAAAACAGTGCCTCTGAAATGTAATTGTAAAATCACGTTGCAGGAAACCGGGGTTGAGGGTAATATTTAGGATTACAAAATGAAACAAAATAAATAAATAAAAATAGAAGAGGTGGGGGAAGACGAAAGGGAAGCAGGGAGGGAGGGATGTAAGAAAGGAGGGAGGACGGCGTCGTGGCACAAGTCTGTCTAAAGAATCACTGCAATAATGTTCTGTGTGTCCTCGCATTCCACCTGCAGGCTAATCTCTATATTCATTTCCTCTTGACATCCACCGTCCTTCAGAGACAGGGTTATTAATGGATATGTTGTGGACTGAGGCAATACCTATGTCTGTAATAACACATGGTTGTGTGCTTTACCCCAAGGATCCTGGAGCTTCAGCAGAGTGGTGACATGGACATCCTGAAGCACAAATGGTGGCCCAAGAACGGCCAGTGTGACCTGTACTCCTCAGTGGACACGAAGCAGAAAGGAGGTGCCCTGGACATAAAGAGCTTTGCAGGGGTTTTTTGCATCCTGGCTGCGGGGATCGTCCTCTCCTGCTTTATAGCCATGCTGGAGACGTGGTGGAACAAGAGGAAAGGCTCCAGGGTCCCATCAAAAGAGGTACTTGACTGAAAGCTTCAGCGCCATGTTGAGCCCACAAGTAGGCTGTGCTTCCAGAGAGGTTAATCACAGGGAAGGGGATAATGGGTTGGGGGTGGTCTTTGTTTCTTCTTTCCTTGAAGAGTGAAAGTAAATCTGTGAAATGTAAAAATTGGTAAGACCAGTACCAATTTTCATTTTAAGACATCCCAGATCCATGAAGAGGAGACAATCGTGTTTGAAAGACTTGACAATTTCATGAGCCATAATGGGCCTTGAAATTCTCCCAAATCTCAGGATAGACCTTAAGTCCATGATTTTTTTAAGGGCTGTGATTCCCTTGACCAGTTCACAAGGATGCTTATCACGTTAGTTCGAATAGTTGTTTAACTTATAGGTAGATTACTTGTGTCTCTGAGATTCGGCCTAAGAAATGCAGTGTTACAGTAAAATAATGAGTTTTCTCTTCACCCCCAGGGACTGCTTCCCTCTGTCTGTATGTAGACCTATGGAAGTGATCATATGTTTTTATAGCTCTTTAATGGCTCTAGGCTTAACAAATCCACACGGTGGAATCTTCTAGAATTCCATAGTCCTCCTTTTCTCACGAGTCAGCTTAACTCCAGGGCCATATTAACATTTTTCCAGAGCTTTGAAAGAATAATTTCAGAGTTACATGTATCTTTTAAAGTGCCCTGTGCCTTATTTTCATCCAGAAAAAAAAAATGCGTGTTTATCAGAGACTATCTGAAGTTAAAAATAAACTACTTGATTTATTTATCTTATTTCCATTGGACCAAAAAGGTGAAAAATTTTTTATATAATGAAATCATATTCACTAAAGCTTCACAGATTGAAACAAAAACAACCTGAATTTGCTGAATGATTTGACTTTCTAGATAGTTTCAAAGAACAGCTTTGAACTTTCTGTAACTAGACCTTGGCTAACTGATGCCTAAGCAAATCCTGAGAGGATCTGCTTTACAGCACAAATAAAAATGACTTCTCATTTGCATATGAGTTATTGCATGCTAATGTATTCTTTCAAACAGATTGTTTTCTAAAGTTGTCTGAGGATCCTTTCCTACCACCTTACATGCAAAATTGATCAGCATCATTGATAAGGAAAAGCTTGGCTTAGCGAAGAGAAATCTTAGCTTCCTGCCTGTCTGAGTGATCATACAGTCTAAATTAGTGGAGTATAAACTAAAAATCAATCAGGTTTTATTGTAGTGGTTTTTTTTTAATGGAATAAACTTCTGGTATCTCTACTGACATTGACTCAATGCAAAAGACCACATTAATGCAACATTATAGCCGAGGCTTCCTATTCTCAAAAATCTGGAAATTAAGGACTCCCCAAGCTCCTTACATTTGAATGACTATATATGATATTAAATTTTTGCATTATTATATCTGTTGATGGATGACTATATTATAGTTGCTGTGGGAACCATAAAATTTTATCTTTCAACCCTCTAACATCTCAGTGATAATATTGCATTAATGGATATTTTTATTGGATTTTGAAATGAGAAAGGAGAAGGAAGAAAAGTGATGCACATCAAAATATTTTTCACTAAGGAGCACTATAATTGCACAATGAAAAAAATACATCCTCCATTCTAATTCATAGCAGCTAATCCAGATCGTATGAACAAATATTTTCTCCTCTTATGACGAATAGATATTTTTAAATCCTCATAAATTTAATTTATTGAACTTGGTGATAAATAAGACTGATGAAAAGGACAATTTTCTTGCCTGCCACTTTTATTTTTCAAATATTGGGCTTTAATGCTCACTTCTAGTGAAAATCCTAAGGGATTTACGAATTAGTTTCAACTCCAGAAATCTAAGGTGTTATACTCTTTTTCTTCATTAAGCACCTTCTTACTAAGACTCTATTAGTGTAGCTCAAAGCGTCTTTGATTTAGAGGCCATTTAGCATTAACGTGGCCCTAAACTGAAGCTGTCACTCACACGTCATGGCTTGAAGGGGTCTCTAAAGGCTCTCGTGCTGACCTTACAGTATTGCCTCATTCAGGTACTAGATAGCTTGAGTGTATGAAGTCCCTCAATCAGAAACTGATTCTCTTGTGTTGAATGTTGCTCTCTGTAAACAATCTCACATATTTCTAGCCTAAAGAGAAATAACACTTTAACAGTCACTAACACTTTAGTGTGAACTAGCATATCAGATAATCTTGTATCACTTAATCTCCAAGAATGGAAAGTTAAGGTTAGGAGCAAGTAGTGAAAGGAGCAAGTAGTCAAAGGAACAAAAACACAACTTGGAATGAGACACCCTGAAAAAGGAGGAAGCATGCATAAAGAAGAGGTGGGGAGGGGATGCGTGGCCAAAACCATACTTACTATGTGTATAATTTTGCCTGGGTCTGTCTCTGCTCTTGTAGAAGGCAATCACCCATCTAATTCTCCCATATTTTGTAGTTGCATGTGGCATATGCTCCTTTTAGAACTTTTATTGCAAGAAAAGTATAGATAACCTTATCTCAGAATCCTATTGGTACCCCCAGAACCTAGCACAGTGCCTGGCTCATATTAGGTGCTCAATAAATATTCGTTAAATGAATAAACCCCAAAGTTCAGTTCATTTACCTATCATGTTTGCTGAACTACTTTTTTTTTTTTTTTTAACCATGAAGCTAGTACTGATGAGAACCTTATCTTCTTTTTCTTCATCTCCAGGATGACAAGGAAATTGACCTGGAGCACCTCCATAGACGTGTAAATAGCTTGTGCACAGATGACGACAGCCCCCATAAACAGTTTTCCACCTCGTCAATTGACTTGACCCCTCTGGACATTGACACTTTGCCAACACGACAAGCACTGGAGCAAATCAGTGATTTCAGGAACACTCATATTACCACAACAACCTTTATCCCAGAGCAGATCCAGACTCTTAGCCGTACACTGTCCGCTAAAGCTGCCTCTGGTTTCGCTTTTGGCAACGTGCCTGAGCACCGAACTGGCCCTTTTAGGCACAGGGCACCTAATGGGGGCTTTTTCAGGAGTCCTATAAAAACAATGTCATCTATTCCTTATCAACCAACTCCTACCCTGGGGCTCAATCTGGGTAATGATCCAGACCGAGGCACCTCCATATGAGCACCCAACAAAATCTCTTCACTGTTTCTTTTGTAGGACTCCCTTTGCAAGGAGCGACTGTAATATTGTGGGACTAACATGGATGTAACATTTTTTTTTTTTAATCAGGAGTATTAGTAACAATTCTAGTTCTTTCTCTCTACCTTCTCTCTCCTCTGTTTCTTTCTCTCTTTTCTTCCTGGACATTTCTCTCCACTTTTTTCATTACTCAATTGATTCCCCCAGAAGGTAGTATACTAGGATCCTATTAGTCCGCTTTTCATATACTGTACTTCAAGTATAGGAAACGTGCACTGAGTATACTAACAGTATATGCAGGATTAATTTTACATAAAGGCCTCTTCTGTAACATTTCTCTATTTTTAAAAGTATAATTGCAATAACGTCAGTCTTTTTACATTCTCCTGCTGCATCCATACCATGCTCCACTGCTGCTGAGTGTCCTTTAACTGTGGGCCAAAGGCAACCCCTGCAGTGTTTATAGAATAATCTAAAGACCATTCAGGCCACATAATATGAGAATGCAATTTTGTAGGATTACAAACAAGCCATTAATATGCCAGTCAAGACTACAGTTAAAACTACTCTTGCACTGCAACAGTGCATATGACCTT
Organism: Delphinus delphis; assembly: GCF_949987515.2. Classification (NCBI taxonomy): domain Eukaryota; kingdom Metazoa; phylum Chordata; class Mammalia; order Artiodactyla; family Delphinidae; genus Delphinus; species Delphinus delphis. The sequence goes on from NC_082687.1 coordinate 12,892,821, forward strand.
TATGCGATTGTACAGTATGAAAAGTGTTTTCTTATGTACAGTAAACTTTATCATGCGGCAGCAGCCTCTACGGTGTTAAATAAACTAGTATCTCATATATACATATATATGCACCTATATAATGTGTATATATATTCAAAGGAGGCCATTGCTATTGCAATTCATTTAATAAAGCTTTAGTTTAAAACACAAGTGTTGTATACAGGAACTATGTATAGTGCAGGGGGTCTTTTCAGTTAGAAAAGGCAGGTTGCTTTAATGTTATTCTGACTCGCATTGTTTGCCAACAGAGAATATTTTATACTTTTGTTATTAAAACATCCGGGGCGACTTAATATTTGTTCCTAGATGTAACTCATTTGAATAGATTTTTGCATTTGTTATTCAGCAGTGTATAAAGCTAACCTTGATAATTTTACTTTTAATTAATTATCTAAATGGAAAATGCTATTAGCTGAACCATGTCCACCACAGCACGGGGAGCTCTATACGAGTTTAAACGTAGATCATGGAAGGTTAATAAATTCTCTTCCAAAGCAGTAAGCCAATCAATACAGCTGTAGTTGGGGAGAGATGGGAGCCCTTAAGAAATATTGATGTGGCCTTAATTACTGTCATACATTACCCTAAAGAAGAAAATACAGCAACCATACTGGGCTCTCAACTTCAGCCCCTTTTTTTATTCAGTTCTATTTGGAGGAGTTATGTGTTTTTTACATTAGTGCCAAGTGTATAGAAGGATAACAACAAAAACAGTGCCTCTTTGTGCACAACCCTTTTTAAGGTAGCCTTCTTACCTGTTGGAAATGTAGAATGAACTTTGTTTGTAATCCTTAAATTAAAATGTGGTAAGTAGGAAGCAAGAACTTATCCTGTGTTTTTACGCAGCCATACACTTATTTTAATCGAATTCTTTCCGTGGCTAGGATTGGTATAGGAATCAACCTATGTGATTTGCTTTAGGAGAAATTAAAAAGTATATTCTTAAGGTATATTATACTTTGATGCTAATTCTGTTCTGGGAAGCATCTTGTCCTGTCACTGTTTTTGTACTAAATCTTCAAATATTGTCTACTGTGTAAGGCAGAAAAATTTCTTATCATGCAAAAACCATTTTGTTTCCAGGGTAACAAGTATCTAAGTGCATGCACAACTTGTTCTCCCTTGTAACATTCATGATCTCATTCACGACTCTGATTTTAAGACAAAAAGTCTTTTCAACAAGCTATATACGGACATACCAGATGTTGCAGTGATTTTAGCTATCAACAAACTGTTAACCATGTACAATATTTAAAATAGGCCTATTTTGATGTATTGCCTATTATACAAATACACAAACCACTTTTTGGAGGCCTCAGTTACGAGTGGCAGAGCTTTCTGTGTATAATTTGTCTAAATAATTTGTCTAATAAAAATGTTTTCTAAACTTGCTCTCACACCATTGAAGTCTTAACTATACAATTTGAAAATGCTTACTCTCTCACAGATAGAACTGACTTTTTCTAAAAATTTATCTTGAATTAATTAAAGCATAAAACACATTAAGTTTTACTAGCAGAGCAATGCCATGATGAGCGGCTCTCTAAAAACAGTAGCAAGTGATGTTCTAAACCGATGAAAGACTGCCTTTCTGCTATTTGAGACAGTTTGAACCAACGATACGTCTGTTTTCCTTTTTAGGGAAAGATTTATCCTGTTTCATGTAAACAATGCAGCCATTATAATAATAGCAGGATGAGCGTTTGTTACATTTTACAAAAAGAAAATTAAGGGTAATTATTAAACTTAGAATTGTGTATTAATAATTGCTTTGCTGTTGGCAAAATATTCATCATGCTGAATCTATTAATGTGGAAATTAACTGACTCCAAGATTATTTCTAATAGAGTGTTATTTTCTGCATTTGAACAATATTTAATTCTTCTAGCATTTAACTCACTCCGTGAATATATATCTGAAAATATATTCAATTTAGATTAAATTTCTGCTTTTCTATAATTCCATTAAAATGATTTTTAAATGTTGGATAGGAGGAAGTGTAGAGATCTAGACTATCATCTCCCTCATTTTACAAATAAGAGAACATAAGATGCTAAGAAGCTGTGACTCGCGCAAATGTTTGACAATCTGAGACTTAACACTGAGTCTTCTTTTTTAAACTCTACCATGCTTCAGTCACATCCACGCAGGTCCTAATGGGTTGCGAATTCACTGCAGAGATGGCTCAAGTACAATGCCTCCACCCACTCCTCTCTCGCCAAGTTTAGGCTGCAAATCTCTAGAACCGTCCTTCCTCATGGGGGACCAGTTAGAGCATCTGATTCAACTGCTCCTTTTACAGATGGGAAAGTGAACACCTCAGGCTACGTCAGGTCACAGCTAGTGGCAGAATTCAGGCCGTCCTGCTTCTGCCTGGCGCTCCTTCCTTTAGCCCATTGTTTGCCCTGGTTCTCACCACTTACACCAACCTTGCTATTTCAGAACAAGACAAACCCCTTATGTCCACGAACGTTTATTCCAGTTAGAGGTCGAATTTACTCCCCTGGTGAATCGTTAAGAGAACTGGTTTTCACTTTCAGCCACATCAGAACTTATGCACAGCTTTGGTTTCATCATACATTAGAAAACTGTAAGAGCGTCTTTCTTCCTCATACACAGCAAACTACAGGCAATTTGTTGTTTCCTCGATTATGTTATTTTTCATCTCTCTCAGTTTGGGATTGGTTGTCAACTGAATAAATACTTTAAAAAATAGACTTTGCTGAATGGTACTTTGCTTCATCAATTAGAAAAAAAAAGATGAGACAATCCATTTATCCTACATAATACCTTCTAAGCCACACCACTGGATAACAAATTATAAATATTCTATAATCGGAATTTTGGAATGGTGGAACACATGCTGGATTATGGATATAATAAATAAAGCAGCGCTAATAACTTTTGTGCTGGTAAACATAGGTTTTTAACCTTAAATACACATCTCATAATTGATAAAACACAGTGGGCTCACTAGAAATGGGCTTCCTTCTAGAGTGTTTTTATTTCTAAAAACAAATCCTTTATCCAGTCCTTGTGGTCAGATATTAATAAATGGCTAGCCATTATGACATTTTATAAAATCATTTCAACAAATTTTAGTAAACACCCTCTCACGAGGTAGCATATATGAGCTCCCCTGTGTGGAAATGACAACCTGACATTGAAAAATTAGGAGATAAAGCTTTTTAGATTTGATAGATTTAATTCAGTTCTATTAGTGTTTACTGAAAACCTATTATGTAAAGCCACGGTGCTAAGCAGTTACACATCACATAAATGAAGACATACATTTGGGAATGGGTCTGCATGTGTTCTACCACCCAGGCCTTTCCTTGTCCCTCATCAACATGCAGGATACAGAGACCACCTTACAGACTTTCTGAGGTGGCAGAATTAGTCACCCCAAAACAGTACCATCCTCTTTGGGCCTGGGCAATCCAACTGACCGGACCAATCCATCCTGGTAGTTCTCATGAGCTGACTGAGTCTACCTTCCTAGATTCAGATTCCTTCCACAAACAAGACCTGAAAATCTCCCAAAATGCCAGACCGTGAGACCAAAGTTTCAAAAATGTGAAAATCACCCCAAGCCACAGGCAAACCGCTACCTGACCCCTTCTCATCCACACCTGCATGCGTCCACATCAGAGTGACTCCTGCCCTCAGGTGTCCACCTCAGAACGATACACAACCATGTTCCCTCATTTTCTATCCCTGCAGGGCTCAGCCGTTGTGATGGTTAGAGCTATAGGGTTTCAAAAACCTTATTTCCAAGGGACCAAACACAGTAAGTCTTATTCAGGCTACTCTTCAACTTTCATAAACTTTTATTTGTATTGCAAATAAGGCTCCTAGTTACCATTCCTATCGTTTAAGACGGAGGATACAATGTGACCTAGGATCCCCACGAAAGTCAAGTGTTTTACAGGCTGCTCACCATGAGGACAGCTTCCAACCCACACACGCTTTCAGAAGAACAGAAACGACGTGGCTTTGCTCTATTTTATGGAGCTGCATAGAGGCATGGAGCAGCGACCCCACCTAATGATTCAGCCTACCATGGGTACAGAAACAGACCAAATGAGCTGCCTCTCATTTTCTCACCTGGCTTTTCCTAATTTCTACTTTTTCAGTAGTGTTCATTTGTTTCCATGTAATATTAGTAACAAGGCAAAAATTGTTCAAACTTGAGAAAATTTTTCCTATCTAGGACCAAGTGTCATCTTTTGACTGATTTTGCCCATTTCTGGAGTTTCTTCTAGTGGAGACGAGAAACTGGCTGTTTCTTCTGCACATGTTACCTACGTGGTGCTATAGACGTAGCAGTCTAGCCTTTGTGAGGGATGAGGGCCTTTTTTCCTTTCGGAGAAACTCTATCCAGTCCAACCTCAGAATTGGCAGCATGTTCCAAGTCTCAAACTATCTGTGATATGATAGAAAATTCACAAACTTTTTAAGACAACATTAAGTTTCCTTAATTAAAAGCTAATTAAGCTTTAATAGCAGCTGCTTTAGAAGGAGAAGCAGATGTCACAAAATCAAAGTACAGTAAAATGTCAGAACCAGAGAATGGGCAGAAAACATTGCTTTCAATAAATATTTTGCCTGCCACAAGATTTGAAATATAAGTAGGAGGCAAACTTTAATTTTTAAAGTTGTTATATTTTATTTTTATATTGGTGCTACTGAAAAATTTTAGGAATCAGCCTATATCTCTGGCTATTTTTAATTTTAAAAAAATTAAATATTTGCTTATTCACTGCACAAAAGGTTCATAATGGGGGGGGCTTTGAGAATTATCCTAATGTGTAATAAAAAAAAGGTTCAATTTGCAAAAATTTAAGTGATATAAAATGTTTCAGAATCACAGCCTCTTCATGAGGCAAGGGGTACCTATAGCTATTTCATACTAGGTAAATAAGGAGCTGATAGTCGATATTTAATTCCTCTTCAGAATTATATTAAAGTTGATCTTCAAGTTAATGCTAGCCTTCTATTAATATCTGTTTATATAAGTTGGCTATAAAACTTATTTTTAGAAATCAAAGCACTATAAAATTAAGTTGAAAATAAAGGTGTCACATGCCCAGCTGTCTAGTTTGACTTTTCCATTCTAAAAATAGTTATTAATACTTAATATGCTCAAATACTTCTATAGGTGATGTTAAAAAACATTTTGAACATTAGTTGTTAGATGAAGTAGAGCTGCGTCATATATCTAATTGACGTAATTGACATTAGATATCAAATGCAGAACTTTCATTCACACTTAATGGTTTTTAATGAATATAATACTTCTTTCTAAGTGAACATATTAAGAATAAAAATTAAAAAGAAGCAGTGCAGGGCTTCCCTGGTGGCGCAGTGGTTGAGAGTCCGCCTGCCGAAGCAGGGGATGTGGGTTCGTGACCCGGCCTGGGAAGATCCCACATGCTGCGGAGCGGCTGGGCCCATGAGCCATGGCCGCTGAGCCTGTGCGTCCGGAGCCCGTGCTCCGCAAGGGGAGAGGCCACAACAGTGAGAGGCAAAAAAAAAAAAAAAAAAAAAAGAAGCAGTGCAGCAAGATAGACATGTAACTGGGCCTTCCAGATTTCAATTCTGCATAACTAAGCATCTTAAAACTTACTGCTCACTCTGATTTCTCCATGGAAATGTCATGGTAAAAATAATTGCCCATCATCTGAGTAACTCTCACACGTGTAGTCTCCAAAGCTTTTGGTGTGTCCCGTTAACATGGTAAGTCCTATAATACTGCTCAATCACCAACAAAGAATATATTTTAATTCTTTCCTGTTCATCATCACTAAATGACGTTTTTAATTCTTACTCCATAATAATGATTTTGTGTCTCTTTTTAAAAAACGAATATTAGTACATAGATATAAACTTTAGTAAGGCTGCAGAGAGAATACAAGGAACAAAACAATCACACAAGATCAATCAGCCCGTTGACTAGCACTACCTGAGCACCTACTATGAGCGAGGCACCTAGGGCAGAGCTTTCCTAAGTAGTATGCCAAGGCACACTCCTGGGCCAGCAAGGGTTCCAGGGTGCTGAGTTACTGGTGGCCCCGTCAATCAGGGTGGTGGAGTGGGCCCCTGGGCTGGAGCTCTGCCCATGTTTTTGTCACTTACAGCCGGACTTTGCTAAGACAGCTTCCAAAGCTGGAGAGACAAAATATACACATTTGAAAAGCTGAATCAAGACTCACGGTTTAAGTAACATCAGAAGACAAGAATATGAAATATTATGATACACAGTACATTTAATTGTCAAATGAGTGCTATCGAGAAAATAGTCTATGAGAAGAGAAGAAGAATGAGGCTGCGTGGCTTGACATTGTTTCATGGAGTAAGTAGAAATTTAGCCTAATCATAGAGGAAAGGTCAGAAGAATGCACAAGGGCCTCCAAGTGGAGGGTACGGTGCAATCAAAGCACAAGAACGGGAGAGAATGTTCAGAGGAGCAGTAGCCCACGATGTCTGGAATGTGGGTTTCATGTCAGGAAGTATCAGGAAGTAAAGCTCGGGTGAGACTGTGGGAAGCCTGTAGGCTGGCCTCAAGAGATTACACTATATCCGGTTCATTCATTCATTCATGTATTCAACATATGTTCGCTGAGGTTCTGCTGCGTGCAAGACACTATTCTAGGTGCTGGGGATACAAGAGTAGACAAGACAGAAATCCCTGCCCTCATGGCATTTACAATCAACTGGAGGAGATAGACAATAAGAAGAATAAATAAGTAAAGTACGTCGTCTATTAGATGATAAGTGCTGTAGAGGGAAACAGAGGAGGACCAGGAAGGCCAGAGTGAAAGTGGGGCTTTACTATTTGAAATACGGTAGGTAGGGGAGGCCTCACTGATAAGTTGACATTTGACTGAAGCTTTTTTTGTTTGTTTGCGGTACGTGGGCCTCTCACTGTTGTGGCCTCTCCCATTGCGGAGCACAGGCTCCGGACGCGCAGGCTCAGCGGCCATGGCTCACGGGCCCAGCTGCTCCGCGGCACGTGGGATCTTCCCGGACCGGGGCACGAACCCGTTTTCCCTGCATCGGCAGGCGGACTCTCAACCACTGCACCGCCAGGGAAGCCCAGCCCCCATTTTGAGTGTTATGGGAGAGTGGCATGTGGTGCCGGTTTCCGGCCACGCCTCCATTGGAATTTCAGCTTCTGAACCGTCAGCTGGTGGTCACAGAGGCTCACGACCTTGGCATGTTGGAGATTTCCATCGTGGGCATTGGGGAGCCACTGAAGATTTTCACTGAAGGAAAAACAGGCTCTTAAAGAGGTGGTTTAAAAAGATTAAGCTGGTAGTAATTCATGGAGTGGAACAGAAAAGAGACCAATTAAAACACGTGTGCAATAGTTCAGGTATGACCTGAACTCTGTGGTAGCCCAAAAAAGGAAGGACGGTGCAGATGGTAGATACATTCTGAAGGAAGAATCAAGAGAATGTAATGATTAACTGAAGACAGAGTATAAAAGAGAAAAATCAAATATGACTGATTTTTCAAATTTAGATGCGAGAAAAGTGGAATAAAATCTACCAAAAAGCGCTGAAGTCAGAATATATTTTTTCTTTTGTTAATCTTCATTTTTTCTTAAGCTGGGAGGTTGAAGTAGAAGACATCATAGAATTGAGAACTGTTTGTTCTCCTTCATGTGAAGCTTGAATGCTGGGTTCTTAACAGGTGGAGGGCACCTGAGGCATCATGTAGAGTCCATGGCTTTTTACCTGTGCTCCCCAGGTTCCTCAGGGTTTTCCTCAGGATTTCTGGGGATGCGGCCCTCTGGGCTTCAGTCAGAGCGCTCTGCTTTGATCTCTTCACATATTCGACTTCCGATGATTATTTCCCTCACCCTCCGAATGACGCATTACTGACAGATGACCAAGACCTCAACTCAGATGTTTTCTGAGGCAACCCACTGAAGCATTCAACAATTTTAACTGCCTAATTGTTAGATTATTCTTCTTACAGTTGATCTCTGGATCGTGTCAAAATTTGCCCCCTATCGGTTCTTTGAAATGCTACAGAACAAGCTTCATCCCTTTTTCTCACATGACACACACCATGTTGCCCACACAGTGAATACCCAAAATTGACCAAACTATGATACAGTGACAGGGACTCAAATACCATAATGGCGGCTTGACATAGACCCAATATCTCCAAAGTCCTAAAGAGAGAAAGACCTGGGGCAAAGTTCCCTTGCATTTTAGGCTGCCTAGAACAACCATGGAGCAGACATACCTGAACAGAAATCCAAACATAATGTTCTAAATACAGGCTTGTCTTATAAAAAGAGCAAACTAAAATTAGCCCAAACATTACAAACACCTGCTCTGTGAAACACCTGCCAATATACTTGGCACCGAAAGTCAAATCAAATACTTGTGGAACCAACCGTGCTTGGTTCCCATAATTGCTGTGTGCTTTTAGTCCTATTTCAAGAGAGTTCAGAAAGCATCGCTAACACAGTTAAGTGACCTGTAAGAGAATAAAAATTTAGGTGTGAAATACTCATCACCAATCTTATCCTTTTTGGGTGTTTAAAAGAAAAAATAAAGGCGAGCTTTCAGCAAGCAGGTGCCATCGAAAAGACTAGTTTTGTCCTAGATGTTGTCTGCCAGCTTTAGCTCTCTCTCAACACGGAGGTTACGATAATGCTTCCCCTTTAAGAGGTCAAAGGTGATTTCCCAAGTCTAAGGAAAAAAATGCCTTTTATCAAATACAAAACCAGAAATCGGTAGTATGTGCCTTTACAACTTTAGAATAACTCTGGTAAAACCTGTTGTTCAAATTGTTTGAGAATATAATTCTTTGCAATTTACTCTTGCTCCAGTCTCACTTTTAAAGCCATAAATCACACAGTCACACATGTATACAATAATCTTTCTTTCCTCGAAAAGGAAATCGTACACATACGGCGTACACAGGTTATATTAAACATCTACACAGTGTAAGGATTTCAAGGTAGTTCTGCAGAGGCACATTTTCTGAATCACACTAAATAAAATACATGGCATGTATCTTCAGCTAGAATTATTTCAAATGCGGGGAAATTTAATCAATGCTCATCTCAAAATTACGTTGCCAATTTCTGCCACAATTCCTATCCTTTGCGGGCCAATATTTATGTTCTCCTAAGCATAGCACCCATGCGGAGGGAGGGAGGGCATGCCGACCACGTGGAGGCACAGGGCTGGGCTCCGTACACGTGTTTCACTCGATTCTCATAATATCTCTGCAAATTTGCTCTTGCAGATGCTAATTGAACAGTTTAAAAACAAAACAAACGGAACAAAATCTATGACTCTGCAAAGTTAAGTAATTTGGCCAAGAACATACAATTAGCAAGTGACCCAACCAGAATTCAAACCTACATCTCTCGGACTCAGAAACTCATGCCCTTCCACCACAACGGACTGCTCCTGGGATCAAAGAGAGATGGGAGGGAGGGGGCCATTTTCTGGTCAGGGCTGCAAGAGGCTCTGTACCCTACGGGGCTCCATAAAAATCAACTGGTCCTCACTAGCTGATACACTTTTGATACAGAAATTTCAAGCAGTAAATAAAATATTCATAAAAGATGAATATAAATAATGCATGCAGCATAGTTGCCTAGAAAACGTAAACAGATTCCAAGAAAAACCCTGCAAAATTAGCATCTCCACCAGAGTCTGTGCAAAAACCAGCAAACCCGCCCAACCTTCTGCTTACCCTCTTTATTTCTGCTAATGGTGTCAGCGAACTTTCCGGTCTCCTTCCCCTCTTTGTTAGAATTCCTGGGCTTCCCTGGGTGGCGCAGTGGTTGAGAGTCCGCCTGCCAACACAGGGGACACCGGTTCCTGCCCCGGTCCGGGAAGATCCCACACGCCGCGGAGCGGCTGGGCCCGTGAGCCATGGCCGCGGGGCCTGCGCGTGCGGGGCCTGCGCGTGCGGGGCCTGCGCGTCCGGAAGCTGGGCCCGTGAGCCATGGCCACTGAGCCTGCGCGTCCGGAGCCTGTGCTCCGCAACGGGAGAGGCCACAAGAGTGAGAGGCCCACGTACCGCAAAAAAAAAAAAAAAAAAAAATTCCTTAAGTGGAACCATTAGAAAAACAAACCCGTATGGAGTCAGCTTACATAATGCTCCACTACCTGACCCCCTTTTTTGCAGCCCTACAGCTACCGGACAAGTTTAAGTACATGTTAGCCTCTGTCTGGAAACACTACACTAGGTCTCCCAAGTGTTGCTCTTTTCCAGCTCACCTCCCTCCTACCCACCTTACTAGGTAATCTTACTAAGTGATTTTTCAAGTCAGGTAGCTCCATGATTTAATTTTTTCATGGTATTTCTATGGCCCACAAACCCAAGGCCAAGCACCTTAGCCAAGAATCTCTTCAAGCAGGAAGCATTAAGGCAGCCTTCACAAAGAAGCAATATTTGAGCCAAAGAGGTAGGATTTTGACAATCAGAGATATGAATGTAGGCTGTAAAAGCAATGTGCAAAGATGAAATGGGAAAATACACTTGACAAGTATTGGACCGGGAATAAGGCTATTTGGCTTGAAAGAGGGGGTTTATGGAGACAAACAGAAGATAAGGTAGTTGGTTGATACATTCAACAATTATATTCTGAGAGTTCATTATATACACGACAAGACGCTATGTACCGCAGTACGTATAAACATGCAAGACTCCCAAAGCTATTACGAAGAGATGTCATGTGTATGCGTAATTGCCACATAAGGCAGCGTATAATGTGTCCCATCACAATGATACAACTTATTATAGGAATTCAGAGAAGGGAGAGAAGGTTCTCCCCTAGAAAGCTTTTTATTGAAATACAGTGATTTTAAATTATATACTATAAGTACTTAAAAATAGTCCAGAATGTTTTGTGAATTCAGAAAAAGGCAAGATCTTTTCTCAACAGGGTGATAAAATGTCTTGGTGGAGAAGACAGTTTTGGAACTGGGCTTCGAAAAGAGTATAATTTCTACAAAGTAGAGAAAGACATTCTTAGGTAAAGGGAAAGATATAATCCAGCTCACAGAGGAGGAAAGCACAAGATGCATCTGAGAAGGATCCAACACATGGCCCACGAAGAGCAGTAAAGACTTAAGGCCACAGAGCTACAGACATCAAACCCAATTTCTGACCTAATGTTTGAGTCTCATCCCGTTTACAATCTATTCCATTTTTGAACATCTGGGAACATTAGGAATATGACAGTGTTTACAGTCTACTGGGGAAAACAGGCAGGGACAAAAAATTGCAGTAAGTGCTGTCATAATGGAAATGCAGGGTGATTTGCAAACCCCGAGCTGGGATGGGAAAGCTCCCCTGTTGGGATTCCGAGCTAGACCTACAGGGAAACTGAGAGTCAACCAGGCAGAGGAGACCAGGGTCGTTTACACCAGGTGACCAGCATAGACTCAGACCTGAAGCCAGAGGGCAAGATTAGTTCCAGGGACTGAAAGAAGTAGCCTGAGCTGGAACTTAGAGGGAAAGGAGAATATCAAGAGAATAAAATGAAGAGGTAGGGAGCGGGCCTTGAAATGCTTCATAAGCCAGTTTAAAGAATTTGTATTTTTAAGGAATAAAATTCTGGGCAACACGAGGGAGCCATTAAAGTGTTTAGAGTGGAGTAGTGACCTGATCATATTCTTATTTTGAAAACCACTTGAGCTGTCCTAGGAGAAAGTTTTGGAGTAGGAAAAGATCTGAGAAAGGTGGACCAGTTAGGAACCTCAAGGGGCAATCAAGGTAGAGTCCTAGTGTCTGGTAGTAGCAGCAGGGAAAGATGGAGGTGGAAAGATTCCAGAGAGAGTTGTGGCAGAAATGGGCCTGGGTGTGGGCTTAAGGTATTTTTTGAAGTATTTAGTATAAGTGAAATCGTGAGACGTAACAAAATCATCCAAGGAGTAAGAGGGTCTAGTTAGCAGAAGATAAGATCTGGGCATAGAACCCTGAGGAGGATGAACATTTGATCAAAAGACGGAAGAGTGTACTAGCTAAACGATCAAGGAAAACACTATAAGAGTGAGTAGCCGGGCTTCCCTGGTGGCGCAGTGGTTGAGAGTCCACCTGCCGATGCAGGGGACACGGGTTCATACCCCGGTCCGGGAAGATCCCACGTGCCGCGGAGCGGCTGGGCCCGTGAGCCATGGCCGCTGAGCCTGCGCGTCCGGAGCCTGTGCTCCGCAACGGGAGAGGCCACAACAGTGAGAGGCCCGCATACCGCAAAAACAAAAACAAAAACAAAAACAAACAAACAAAAAAAGGCAAAAAGGAATGAGATCCAGGACATGATTAGTTTTCAATAGGAGAAGGGATACATATTTTACTGTAACTGCATGACAGGGTGATAGGATGAGTATGAATGCAAGTAAATGTCTATGTTCGATTGCAGGATGAGAACCCTGTTGGAGTCTAGTTTTCATAAGATAGAGAAGGCAAATCATTGTGAGGGTCATGTGTCAGAGATTTTAGAAGAATAAGGAATGGAGAGCTCGCTAGAGCAACACAGTTGGACTGGTGTACAGCTTTGAGGGCTCAGCTGAGGTTGGGGGCCACGATAAGTCCTGTTCAGTTGTAAGGGGTTTTCTTGGATCATTCTCAGCAGCTTCTGTTTAGCCATAGGAAGACAGAGTTGGATTTAACCACAGCTGCAGATTTCACCTAATTATGAATAAACAGCAGAGCAATGACTCAATGTTACTAAAAAAAAGTTCATCTTAATGGGGTGTCGCAGTGGTCTAAGATGTATAGAAGGAGGCCATATTAATTAGGGTAAATAATGCTACTTGCTATAAAAAATACCTCCCCCCAATCTCAGTGGCTTAATGTAATAGATTATTTTTTCACTCATATAAAGACCAGGAGAGGGTGGTCTTCCATCTGGCACTTTAGGGCCAGGTTTGCATCTATCCAGTGGCTCTCATGCCCCAGGACTTTGCACCTCCTATGGACCTTCTGCATCCAGCTTGCAGAACAAGTAAGGAGAGAACACGGAGGATTGTGGGAGTTTTAATGCACCGGCTCTAGAAGTAGCACTCGTCACATCCACTCACAACCCACTGGCTTATCACAGGGCCACATGGAAACAGTTTTGCTAAGCTTCTGCCCTCACTGCCACAGAGGCACAGAGTCAGGTTAGGAAGCTTTGTAGTCCTGAGGCTAAACAAGACAAAAAGCAGTCCAAGTGAAAATGAAAGCACATTGATTTTTCTGAGAAAATCAATAGAATTTGGTGATGACTTAGATCAAGGATGATAAACAAGGTTCTGTCTAAAGCACAACATTAAAAAGAATTATGAGGTTAAAATCTAGGGTCAGTGAGACCTCCCCAAACCATCCTACTGAAAGTTATGACCCCTTCTTCCAACACTTCCCATCTCCTCTTACATGGCTCAGTTCACTTGCGTAGCACGTATGGTTTACTATGTGCCATGTGCTAACACGTTAAGTAGTTTACTGACCTGGTATCGTCTTTCTCCTTCTGCTTGAATGTAAGCAAGTTGAGGGCAGGCTCTTTCCTCGGTGCCTGAAACAGTGCCGGTGCCTGAAACAGGAGATATTTGGTTTTAAAAATATCATATTTGAAATGAAGGTAAAATATCCAGGTGGATATATTCAGCAAAACACTGAAAATGTAGAACCTGGGTTTAGCCAAAACATTCAGAATTGAAGTCTCCGGATATAAAGATACGAGCCTCAGGATAAGAAGATGGAAAGTCATTCAATGGGCAATGAAATTTTTGTGTAGCCAAATTATATGATCTAAGGGACATTTGAGGATAATTAATCTAGTGGCTTCCTGTTGGATAGAGTAACAATACCGCAACTTAATTCTGTCGAAAAAAAATTATGCCCAAAAGGAAAATCTTTAGTGCATTACTTAAATCAGTATCAGTGTGCTAATATAAGGTGTACCATATACACAAAAGAAATCCAAAACCTGTTTTCTCACAGTTCTGCTGAAAGACAATCAGCATCTCCGCCCTCTTGTGGTGGTTCTGGAGAGACACAGGCTGAGCCTTCAAGGTGCCCTGAATTGAACTGTTCCTTGACCACACAGTGGAAGAACAAATCGTCTTTGTATTATTCTGTATCTGTGTCCTTGGCGAACAGAGAAATCACCTTTTCTCCCTTCACAATCTTTCTCCTCCTCCTATCCGTCCTACCTCCCAAGTAATAGCTAAAACACATGGATAATAATAATACTGGGCAAAAATCTGAGTCAACAAAGTGCAAATGCTGGATGACTTAAAATGTCTATAATTCAAATTTTCAGTAAATAACCATTACATGATTTTTAATTGCTAGTCTAAATGTTTGTTTTTGAATTTCATCTAAATTAGCTATTATGAAACTTAATAGGAAATTAGTAAAAATAGTAACGCCATATTTACATGTAAAAATACTTAGAAATACTGAAGACAATATCCAAGCTCCACACCAACTAACGATTAGGGGCTTTTAATAAAGAAATTGCTAAAGGTTCCAGTGATTGCTTCACTTCATAAAATTGTTAGGCTGATGTTGAGCTAATGCTTCCTCCTATCTCATATACCAAAAGGGAACCTACCCAGTGACCCCAACATGATCGTGGTAAAAATCTATTCTCCAATCCACATACAGGACAAAAAAGTACATTCTTATGATATTTTTGATGTCACATTTTTCCAATTTTCTTCATAAAACATTGAGTGGAATTACAGTAAAACATTTTGTATAGCCCCATATTTTTCTATCCCCATTAGAATAATATGGGACATACTGTACTATATTTTTTAAGAATTCAAATAAGACCAGTTTAAGAGCAGTTTTGGAGGGTAATTGTTATATAAAACTTAAATATGCACAGACTTTCCAAAATTGGTAAAATATGAGAATCTGAACCTCTGGAGAATTTTAGAAAATTCCAAACATTTTAACAAATATTAAAAAACTGAACAGTTTCCTTATAAATAATCAAAATATAAACAGCGATTTCCCTTGATTACTTTTTAGAATACACTACAATAAAATGAGCATGGATAATTCAGTATAAGTATCTAAAGTGACTATTTAGAATCTAAGAAAATTAGGTAAAATAAAAACAGTCTTCAGTTTATAAAACGTTCATTTTCTGAAGTTCATTTACAAGTCACTTATTTTGAACACATGATATATGATTCCATGGGGGAAAAAAGATATACATAATTGTTGTTTTTTAGGTTAGCCTTCAAAAAACGTTGTTTAACCATTAACATTATTGAAATATTTTTAATAAAATGTTTTAAAGGCATTACTTGTACATTAAATAGGTTCTTGTGCAAAGAGAAAATACAATAATACAAAAGAGTATAAAATTTTAAATATTTTGAGAATACTGGTATCCTGAGAAAATAGGTTAGTGGCATCATCAAAGACATTGAGTCTAAAGGCTAGGGTTCAAATCCATCATTTGTCAGCTGTGTTACCCAAGGCAAGTTACTCAGTGTCTCTGTGTTTCATTTTTTCATCTATAAAATGAAGATAGTAACAGGACATTCTTCATAGTATCCTGAAAGAACTTAATGTCTGATATTAAATGGAAAGCACTTGAAACCCTTTCCTCATTCACAGTAGGCTCAAAATAGTCTTACAATGTTATTATTCTGTACATATTTGTTTAATATAATAATATCTTTTAATTAATAAAAGCACCTGCTAATAGAGTGAAAAATATGGTGAAAGCTAAGACAATTCTTAGCTAAGACAATCTTTCAAGACAATTCTATGGAAGCCAAGAGATGTCAAAATGAAAATACATACACCACTCTGCTGCTTAGAAATTGTGTGCAATGTTGTGAAACTGCAACAGAAAGTTTAAAAAATGCACATATTTCTTAAAACATTCAAATTTTAGAAGTAAAAATTTTATTCCAAAGAAAGCAAGCTTTTAAATATGCATTAAATTATCTCACCATGCCTTCAAGGTCAAATTGTCCTTCTGATTATATATTAAAATGTGTTTTATCTTAAACATCTCAGAGCTTTAAGAGCTCAAAGAAGTTTCAGCAACATTATAAAAAAACATATCCAAAGACAAGTTGAAAATGAGGGAGGTAAGCCTGTTAGTTTGGTAAGCTCTACCAAACTAACATTGAATTACAGGCTTTTAATGCTTTTAAAAAAAGGGGGCGGGGTCTTTCTATTTTCTGTCAATAAAGGAAAAGAAAGACTGCTAACATTAGGGAGATTTTCATTTTTTATGGTTTGAGCCATTAAAAATATGTTCATTCTTCAAATTAAAATAGAAACATAAAAAGAGATGGAGGCAGTTTCTGACACCACAGACCTTTGATGTTAGCTGAAGTAGTGACAAATGCAAGGCTACACTGAGACAGAGCCTTCTTTTTCTTTCTCCAGTCGCTCTTTAGGGAAGAGAAAACACTAACTTGCGCTCCTCTCTCATGTTGTGACTCCCTGCTGTCTTCTACAAGGCCAGATGGTGGCGCTGTGGCACCATTTGTCGAGATTTTAACATTGACTCGTTCTTCCATAAGTAACAGCGTTTTGTGAAAAGACTCAAGCCCTCTTTTGAAAAAGAAATTATTTTAAACGTACTTTATTCTTCTCTTTAGCGGTAGGTAAGCCCGACATTTAAGTCCTTTGGTTATTTTATTTTTTACTCTCTTTACAAGGATGTTTCTAAAACGTATAAATATAGTGACTTAGAGTGTACTTCCTAAAAAATTGACTAGGTGGTCATAGGGTATGTCGTTTTTCTCTTAGTGCATGAAAATAAAGATAGAAAGAAACGAGTATATTTTGTCCACATTATTTTCAGATACCAATAATTTGGTACAACACCTCCTAACCCCAATCTACTGCCCAAATCTTCAGAAAAAGAAAGACTTTTCTCTTAAAAAATAAAAATTAAAAAGTATTTTAAAAAAATAAACAATTTTAATTCAATCTTCTTTCTAAACTCTCAGCGCTTGGTGGGAATGTTTGTTCCTCCTGACAGTGATGTTATGTGATGCACACATCCCCGCCTCTAAGTGCCCTGAACAGCTGACCTTGCTGATCTCATTCTTCTCGGAAGTCTAGGTTTCATCTAACTTACATCCCAAAGTTGAACAGTGAAAACTAAGTTGGTTGATGCAGGATTGTGAACTGGGCTGTTTTCTTCCCCATTTACGCTACTGTCCACATGCTTCTCCTTTTACCTTTGGCCTGCCCGGGACAAAAATCATGCTGGGCAACCCTACACTACTCCTTTCACCCCACCTCTGATGCCGAATGAAGTGCTGAATAAACAGCAGAAATCAATGCAACTCTTGGTACCAGGTCCAAGCAGACATATTGCAGGTGAAAACTGAAGCCCTAGAAGGAAAACACATTAGAAAAAGGCAATATGCAATTTTAGAGTCTATACAACAAGGCCGTCTGTGACCCATGTTATCTTGGTGAATGAGCGAGGGGAGGGAAGGTTTCACGAGAGCCCCCTATGAGTGCCCAGCTGGACGGGCCACCCTCCATCCATTACCACATCTACTGCTCCAGGGAGGCATTTCAAAGCACTGGGCTTCGGGTTTCACAGATTTTCCCACCTCTTCTAGATAAACTGTGAAGCAAGCTATATGTAATTTAGCTATAGTCTTCTACAACTACTGTTTTAACCTATTTTTTCCTATGGAAATTATATTATTTTCCAAATAAAACCTTATGCTGATTCCCAATATGCCAAACAAAATCAAAGCAGTATTTTCAACATATTTTGTACCTTAAAATTTATGAAATTTACTTATTAAAAGGCAATAAATGAGGAAAATGGTTGACTGTTCTAGACCAAAGTCTAAACATTCAACTTATTTTGGTGTTTTGATGGATCCACAAACAAAAGTAGTATAAGAAAGTGTCTACACCATAAAATTTGAGGGAAGCCATTTCTAACCTGCTTTGACAAAACCCTATTTGCCTATGAGACAAAAAAAAAAAAAATTACAGTTGGAGTAATTGTATTCTAATAATAAAAATAAAGACATTCATCTATAACACACTTTAAAAGCCACTGTTCTAGAACAATGCCCTGACTTTTTTTTTTTTTTGCCTTAATTCCATTTTGTTAGGCAATTTCCGATTTCTCCTGTGTTCGGAGTTGGTCATAAATGAGAGAGAATATTTTCCAACTTTGCTCTATGGGAGTTTCAACCACTACTGATGGTTGTCTATAATTTAACACATGCCTTTTGAATTTCCATTATCTTAGTTCTAATTGTCTTATGAAATTGTAATACTGAGATGCACTTTAAAAAAATGATTTGAGAGACCATCTTTCCAAATTCCACAATGCTACTGAGTACTTTTGTGAACAGGACACATAATTCAAAAAGAATTTTCTGGTGAACAATGAGGTGGGGCTAAGCCTCAAAGCTTCAGAAGCTCCAACGATGCAGGAAAAAGGAAAGGAAATATGATGAACGCTAAGTCCCCTCAGCATGCTTTCCTCACCCAGTTTTCTCATCTTGGCACTCTCCTCCAGAGCCTCCAAAATCAAAAGGGGAAAAGTGAGGTGAGAAGAGGGGAAATGCCAACGATCCTGCCTTTTGTTAGGGACCAGTTCTGGTTTCTCATCCTACACTAATGTGGAATTCTTTTAAAAGATAGAGGCTTTCTGATTTTTCCCATCTGCAGAAAAATAAATAATAATATGATTTACCTGGTTGCAGATTTTCTTTAGGGAGGCTGTGAAGAAGATGACAGAATACAATTTGTTTCCCTCATAAATGCTTCTCCAAACTATACAATCAAACAAGCAGAAATTCTATCAGGTTGTCCCTAACCCCGAGCATAAACGATAGGTTCCTTTTTACATGGCAGTGATAACGTCTGCAGAGTTTTATTTCCAAGGAGACAGGGCAGGATTTGCTGCTATGCAGACTGAATAATGTTGGAAGCCAACATCATGTCACATTTTGTGTGCACTTTCCAAAGATTAATCCAAGCGTTACAAATGGGACACAGACCGCCATTGTCCCAGGGACACTTTAATAACCCACACCTACAATATTCAACCTGTTGTTTGCATAGGGACAACTTTGGGACACAGAAACCCACCAGACTGACTTGAGGGAAGGATTCCTGGAGAGGCAGAGGCCCCGGCGCCACAGCACCTCCACATTTCATCCTTCGTGGCAAATGAGTCTGTTTGGAGTTTCTTTATGCTTGAGGATGGGGGTCACGCAGCTCGCTTTCTCCAAAGCACCTCAACAAGCATGCCTTAAATCTGCTGCCTGCTAACTCTGTTTCTTCCTCGCGTTGTACTTTCGGCAGGCTTTGCCAACTTGCGGATAATTTTTGATTTGTTTTGCATCATGCAGCTCAAATTAAGTAACATGGCACATGCCCTCAGGATTTAAATTGTGCCTGGCCGGTTTCTGCTTTTATTTTTTTTCTCCCCATGCCCCTCCTTTCCTTACAATTCCTGGCATCTGTTGTTCTCCGAGGATATTCTTTGAGAATGGAAGACTCGGGAGAAAGCCTCAGTAGGAAAAGAGTGTGAAAGGTGGATGAGAATTACTCATGATTTCCACATTCCCCGATTCATCATCTTTAAGTACTCCCATAAAATACTTCATTACTGTTAGAATCTTATTTACTTTAGAAGAAAATTCTAATGACTCAGTAGATCAGAATTCATAACTAAGCTCTACATTGAGTTTAAAACAGCAGTAACGTATTTTCACATAAGGTGGTTTTGGTACAGAGAGAAATAGTTGAGATTATGAGCAGAATCACAAATAGTTATGATACCTTTAATCCCTAGACATTTTGAACAGTATCAAGAAAATAATTTTTTTCTTTTCATAACACATTAGTATCTTAGTATATGGTAGCATGTCTGTAACAGAGGAAAAAGTTCAAAACCGAGAGGAATTTTTTAAGAAAAATGCCTTAGGGAAACCATATTAAGGCTAAAAGATTTACAGCAGCATCATGAAGATTATGTGCAGGTATGATACATATAGTACTTATCAAAAGGAAACTATATGCAATTAACTTTATTTCCACTTTAATAACAGGTTTCCATTATGTGAAAAATGACAAGAGAGGGAAGAGGGAAACTGAAAGCTAGCTGTATGCATTTTGCTCAAGGATTTGCTCCTGCAATTTAAACTTGGTCCTTGTTTAAATAAGTATCAATACGTCTGTAATAATATACCATTCCAAATTTACCTTTAGTGCTTGATATAATTTTTTTAATTAAGAGTACTGTATTTCTTTAGTATTTTTATTTTATTATCTTTCTTGTAACCAGGTGGTAAGTATAGGCTTCTTCTCCACCTCTGTAAATATTATTAACCTTGAGATATGACAATAATATGATCTACATAGGAAAGCGTGTATGACGCCACCCGTTGAGAGCCTTAAAAGCAAATATATTAATAGCAAGAGTTCGTGTGAAAACCCTGTGTCGATTGTTTCGCTTTTATAAGCTTAGTTTCAGGTGATAACGATACTCGCTGACGGGGAAAGCGTGGTAGGAGCGTGTTTGGGTTTGCTCCGCGTCTCCCAAGGCTGCAGTAGAGCTGCTGACTAAGCTGCACACCTTTTGGGAGTCAGGGTTTCTCTCCCAAGTTCACTTGTTGGAAGAACTCAGTTCCTTGCAGCTGTGGGACTGAGGCTCCTGTTTTCTTGCTACCACAGCTCCTTTGCACTTGGCCATTCCCACAGGGCCTCTCGAGCTTCAAGTCCCTCTGACTTCTGAAGGGGCCCAGTCCCTTGTACGGGCTCAGCTGGTTAGGTCAGGCCTAACCAGGTCATCTGACTTCTGAATGGCTCTAAGTTAACTGACTAGCAATCACAGCAGAGATAGTCCATCATCGTCAAAGGTCCCGCCTACACTCAAAGGGAGAGGATTACACAGAACTCACACCCCAGCATGTGGGAATTTTGAGGGCCATCTTAGAATTCTGCCTGCCACGCAGCTAATTCAGATAGCAAAAGTGTTGTGAAGAACATAAAGTAAAGGGTAGAGAAGGGAGGAACCCATTTAGATAGAGTGGTCAGAAAAGGCCTCCCTGGGGCAGTAATATTTGATCTGAGACTTGTAGGACAACGAGTGAACCTTCATGGGAATGCATTTCAAAAGGGTATTGTGTTGCTATTCAAATTCAATGAATGGTTATTACATCGTTATAATTCCACTTATATGTCGAAGTACATACTAATTTTTTGGAGATTTTTGTAACAAAGAAATTCCCACTCCTAATGCATAGTTTTAAATAAAACTTAATTTTTCTAGGAGCATTAATGTAGTTCCTGCAGGACAGAGAACCTGTGATATAGTTGAGCTATGAGCTGCCCCTCCTAGAAGCCCTGCAGAGAAATGTCTCAATAGCTATTCGTGGGGAGATGCCACGGGGATTTGCCCTTGGAAAGATGCAAAGAAATCCCCCTACAAACTAACAATTATAATTTAACATGGTGGTGATATGTCAAAACCACTTATGCACGATTTCAAAAAGCATTGTGGTAGGATATGTTTGAAATATGAATTTACGTTCTACTTTCTGCAGTTTTCCCTTCTTCCCAACTCCAAGCTCAAAACCAGGCCCTTCGTATTTCTTTTCAAAGTGGAAAGCAGGTGCTTTTTCTGCCTTTGGTACAAACTTAGGGTTATCAGAAAGATAATGTTAGGAGATCTGGAGAGACAGAGATGCCAGAGAGTTAGTCTGAAATAAGGAAAGGGGACAAAATTTTCCCCAGCAAACAACAAAAAAGGGGAGAATGGGATGGACTGGGGAGAGGGAGACGTCAGTGAAAGAGGCTCTGAGAGGAGGTTCTGCAGTGCAGGACCCCAGTCTTTCCAAATAATCCTGCTTCTAAGGCAAGAACAGAAACAGCAAAGCCTCTGGACATCACAGGGCCCCTGACCTCAGCCTGGGATATGGGCATCTTGTTAGAAAACCAGTGTGGACCCAGGACTAGTGGCTGTACCTACGGACTCAGGACCATGGTGCAAACTCAGCTGGAAGGCAGGTGGAGGAGAGCCTCAGTACTGACTGATTGGACTCCCTGGGTCAAGTTTAAATCATGCGTGAGTCTGTAGACCATGCGTTGTGCACAGGACACTGAGTACTTGCTTAGGCATCGGGTGCATAGGAAACCACCAGCAAATTCTGTCTTCATTAAGCCACGTTCAAGAAGCAAAACTGTTCTTACATACGTTACCGACAACGTAGAATAAGTTTCGTTAGTTTAAATGGTTTGAAGCATTTCTGTACCTTAGAGATTTCAGTCTTCCTCTACCTTCTCAAATGCCATCTCCTGTGCTCTGAATGGATCGTGGTGTAGGAAGAAGAGAGCTGGACCCATTAGCCGGAGTCCTGGGTTTATTCCTGCGGCAATCATTTATTCAGCGCTCTTTATTATCCAAGCATCCTGGGCTTCCAAAGATTAATAACACCAGCTCCTGCCTTTTATCTGAGAGTGGAGAAAAGTGAGAGAGACAGAGAAAAACAGGTTATGGGCAGTATGCACAGTGGTTACTCACCAAGGCTCAGAAATCAGAAAATAGGAGTTCAAATAGCTCTTCCACTGCTTAGCTGCCGGATCTTGGGCAAACCGTTTGATGATCCTTAAACTCAGTTATCTCACCCACTAAATCGTTTCTACAATCAATGGAATCTACTAAGATTCCTGTCTCATGGTGGTGTTGTAGCTACGAGATGGCGTTTATGAAAGTTTATTATTCTAAATGAGTCATTGCAGGGCAATGTCTTAAATGCTATGGTATTGTGTTTATGTGACTCTATACGGATTCCTTCCGTCAACACATCTTCATTGAGCACCTACTATGGTGCTAGATCTGAGTGATAAAAGTCATGTAGGGCTTCCCTGGTGGCGCAGTGGTTGAGAGTCCACCTGCCGATGCAGGGGACACGGGTTCGTGCCCCGGTTCGGGAAGATTCCGCATGCTGCGGAGCAGCTGGGCCCGTGAGCCATGGCCGCTGAGCCTGTGCGTCCGGAGCCTGTGCCCCACAACGGGAGAGGCCACAACAGTGAGAGGCCCGCGTACCGCAAAAAAAAAAAAAAAAAAGTCATGTAAACTCCCCAAGACTGCCACCTTTGTAAAATGAGAGGTTTGGAATAGATGATCCCTAAAGTCCCTAAAAAATTGGTCATGAACAAGGGGAAACTGAAGAAAACATCAGCCCATTGTTCTTTTGCATAATTTTTTAGCCCATTGTTCTTTTAGAAAAATATTTAGATTACATCCACATAGATATATTGGGGGGAGGGGGAAGACATAGAAACAAAAGAGCAGAAAACCTTCAATTGAGCCAAATAACTATTTTTAAAATAAATAAATTTTTTGGAAGCCACCTAATAACTAAAATTTTCAAAAATGGAATCATTTCACAATTCTAGTAGTAAAATAGAGATTATACAGTTATCTGGTAAATTTAACCAATAAAAGTAACCAAACAGTATGATTTGGGTAGGTGTGACGTCTCCAGCATATCCTTTAACTCTTTATGTAATTAAAAGTTTAATTTAAAGCTGATTCACTTTGTTATAAAGCAGAAACTAAAAACACCATTGTAAAGCAATTATACTCCAATAAAAATGTTAAAATTTTTTTTGATTACATTATAGCTTAAAAAAATAAAATAAAATCTGATTGAATTCAGTCAACTAATTTTCTTTTTTTTTTTTTTTGTGATACGCGGGCCTCTCACTGTTGTGGCCTCTCCCGTTGCAGAGCACAGGCTCCGGACGCACAGGCTCAGCGGCCATGGCTCATGGGCCCAGCCGCGCCACGACATGTGGGATCTTCCCGGACCAGGGCACGAACCCGTGTCCCGTACATCAGCAGGCAGACTCTCAACCACTGCACCACCAGGGAAATCCCTGGTCAACTAATTTCTAATCAGTTTTTATGTTTTGCTTTTGTTTAAAAAGAAAAATATTTGGAAAATTCATAGGTGTATGTTTTCCCAAGTGGTTTCTATAAACATGGCTGGAAAAATTTTCAGTGAGACACTAAGGAAAACTTACTTTAGGCATCAGTCAAATAAATGGAAACACTGCTAAGTCTAGAACTCGTCAGTCCATCTGAAAAGGCTAAATTTCTCTTAAATTTTGCATATTTTTAAAAATAAAAGCACTTGATTTCCCGGTTTGGGGTTAATATAAAGGATACACGTTAGTCAGATACCTGGCACGCCAGACTTCAATGCCATATTAGAGGTCAAAGATAGCACCTCTGAAGAAAAGAAGGAGAGGCAGAAAACAACTGTAACTATGGCAAAACAAGATTTCTAGCACCATTAAAATATATGATGTGACAATCGGTGTGATGTGTCACAGCAGTGATCCTGTGTCAACAGGGAAGCCCTGTGTGTTGCTCCTTCAAAACCTGTGGCTTTCCCTGACCTTTATAAACAGGTTGAGGACTTTATATGCCCCTTTGCATGCAGCCACTGCCATAAAGCTGGAAAGTGTTGCAATGTCCAATCTGTGTATCTTATCAACGTTAGGATCAGGGCTTCCCTGGTGGCGCAGTGGTTGAGAGTCCGCCTGCCGATGCAGGGGACACGGGTTCGTGTCCCGGTCCGGGAAGATCCCACATGCCGTGGAGCGGCTGAGCCCGTGAGCCACGGCCACTGAGCCTGCGCGTCCGGAGCCTGTGCTCCGCAATGGGAGAGGCCACAAGAGTGAGAGGCCCGCGTACCGCAAAAAAAAAAAAAAAAAAATTTAGGATCAAATAATTTGGAAGCATCCAGTTTCTAGAAATGCTATGTAACATTAAGGAAAGAAGCAGGATTAGTATATGCTGCATCAGAAAGATAAAAATCCTTATTTTGTACTCTTCTATGTGTATTTGTATTGTATTAAAGATTTGGTTTTGGTTTAAATAAAAGTCCCGTTAAACTTTCCTGGTAGCATTTAAATGAGTATCGTGAATCCCCAGTCTTTCCCATTGTCAAAAATTTTTTTCTTCCGTTATTCATAGATATTTGTACAAATATTCATAAGTAGTAACCCGGATACATGTGGAAAAAATTCAAGAGACATTGTAGTTATAAAAGTTATTTTATAACATTACCAATTTGTTAAAATTGTCGGCCCATATTATTGTTAAAAATTTGTAGTTTACTAATATTTGAATAACTGAATCATTTTAGAAATCATTTTCTCTTTCTTCTAAGCTGTGGATATAGAGACCAAAGTTAAAAGAAATTGTGGCAATTAGCTGGTTGATTTTTCTAAGCATTAAGTATGTTGGAAAATGCTGGATGAATTCAGTGATACCACTATTTTCCCAGGAGTCAATGGGTAATGTCATTAGCACAAACACATAAATAGTGCTCAGTACATTTACTAAACTGAATCTAATTTAATTGAAAATAATCAACTGTCTGCTGGTCAGATTTTTCCTAGATCTATTATTCAGTTAGTAGCATTCTATTTTTCAGTAGGCCAAGAATGAATTCATTTATACAGAAGTAAACAATATACCTAATTAATATAGATTGGTTTTCTAAAGCAATAAATTACCAAGTTTATAGTTAAGTTTGCTTTTCCAACTGTTTTGGTTTTAAAAATAAGACTTCTTTTAGAGACTTGGGTAAAAATTGAATTTACTATTTGAACATCTTAAAGTGATGTTTGTGTATCGGTAAACTTAAACTGCACTGATTTTCCTTATTTTCTGTTTTTTTTTTTAATTTTCAGTTCCAAGTTCTAATTCAGTGACATAGTCCTGAAAGATTTGCCACATAAAGTATAATATGTGAGTAAACAGAGCTATTTTAAATAAAACATAACGCTATTTTATTAAATATTTTTAATTTATGAAAATAGAAATACTGATATGGGATATAAAATAATTAACTCCTTCTATCTAGACTTTCTATTACTAATATAGACGGTGCTTTCTAACACTAATATAGATGGTGCTTTCTAACAGCAGTTTTACAATACTTATAACAGCATTTCTTTCAACTTCATAAACAAATAAATAGAGAGTTAAAGCACTGCACTTTCTCACATCATTTTTAATAGGACCATGTGCCGTGGAAAATCTCAGATACATAGATGCTATAACAGCAGTGAAACAAAATAAACTAATTTATAAATTATAAGGGGAATTTGGTTAAACTAGCAAATATGCAGATGCTTATAGACATATCTCAGGTTAAATTACTCTCATGGGTTCAATCCAGGTTAAAAAATCTCACCAAACGCCTACTTAGCAATTAAATTTTCTCGTATGTGTCCCTTTAAAATCATATCTGTAGGTTGTGTTGCGTGTTTGCCCTCCTCTTATGTGTTTTGATGCTTTTTTTGGAGAGAGAAAACCCAGCTTCTGAGCCTGAATCTTTCTGGCTATTACACAGTGGCCATTTCAGACCTGTGTGCTGATGTTTCCGATTCCTGGGAAGTTCTCTTTGCCACAGGGCGTGCCCTGAAACACATCAAAAGAACCAAGTTCTACAAAAGAAAAAAGAAACTCAAGTAGGCTTGAACATACAAAGAGAGGGAGAAAGAGATGAGAAAGGGGCCAGGCAGAGTGTTGAATACAAAATGAGTTCAACCAACCCCAGGAGTTCTTCATCACTTACATTTATCTTATTCCGGGAGAGGGGCGTCAAAACCAGCCCTGACATAAACCACCCACTGCCATTGACTTTGACTCTGTGTGTGTGTGTGTGTGTGTGTGTGTGTGTGTGTGTGTGTGTGTGTGTGTGTGTGTGTGTGTGTGTGTGTGATGTGTATTGTACATAAAAGGAACAGATTACATGAGGAATCACTGTTACCTCACATGAGTAAAAAAAAATTCAAAAAAGGAAAACCACTTAAAAACACACATTACCAAAGTCCTAGGGAAATAAACTTAGCATGATTTTCACTTAACTAATAGATAATGTTTATATGGAAATGTAATTGTGCACTGCTTTAACATCTTTGCTGCAGTATTTACACTGTACCTTCTGTCCTTTTATCATAAAGCGTGTGAGATTTTCCATTTCTACTTGGAATATTTTGCACATGTTTAATATCTCAGGGTCAAAACTCTTGGTTAAATCTCTGCAACAAGATAGTTTCTTTATGATAAATAAAACAACAATTAAAATGTAAATGGTCCAAAAAAGGGAAGGAATAAGAGAAATATTTTCTGAGTGTATACTACTTCCATCTTTGAAATTAATGCCCCTAAATTCTGACTCTTGGTGTTCTTTAAAAGTATTTCCTATTGATAAATCTTTCCAGCAAATTTTACTGTCCTGCTGGAATCGTGATCTTGAATGCACAAATTTTCTATAGATAGAAAGTGTAATGTCAGGTCTGACTGCCCTTAGTCCTGCAATGGAATGGCCTTTAAATTTTGCTGGTTCAGAGGTAAGTAAATTAACATTGAATGGGAAGAGATAAACTTGAAAAAAAAGAGAAAGAGAGAGAGAGAGAGAGTGCTGTCAAAAAGACTTTTTTTATTAGCAAGATTTAGAAACATTACATAAGGGGCACCTTTAGGACTTCAGTTCAAGTTTTTGTTATGAAGAATGACTATTATAAATAGTAGGCTCTAGACTTTTGATACATAAGAAGTCATAACCTAATGTGCTGATATTGGTTTCCTAATATCAATCAATTGAACAGTAGTGTGTATCTACCAATATTATGATATTTACTTCATTTTGTGCTTACCTGAGACTTTCTAATTTCTGCTTTACTGGGTTTGTATTACTTGAATGGCTCTAGATTCCTTGTACACTGTCATTATAGTATAATAATTATCATGTGTTGCTTTTGTTAATTGGTATTCAATAAAAAACTAAATTTTTTTAAAAAGATATTTGCAAAGGTCATAAGCACGTGTAGGTGAGTGTGTCAGGTTTTCTTAGTAGACGATGCCAAGCGTGGCTCCAACGGCCTCGCTTGAACAAAGAGCTTCAGTCAGCCGGCAGTCTGGAATGAAAAGGTAGAATCCCTGTGCCTGGTGTACACTTGGCGGAATATGCCGCCAGACCTACAGTTATCTTTTCAACTCATTCATAGACTCTTCCTCTGTTTCAGTTTTCTTCCATTTTCTTAAGCAAATAAAACCATTCAAAATTTCAAACAATTCAGAGTTTGAGGCAATCGTGTACTACTCTGATTTACCAGCAATATCAAAATAAAATTACATGCTTCCTCTCTCATTTCTACAATGAATTATCCAGAAAGACTGTCTTGAGTGAGAGCTCGCGCAAGAGAGAGAAACACAGAAGTGATTTAAAAAAAAAATCAAATAGGAGTTACAATTCTGAATGTTAATAGTCCTGGTCCAAGTTTTTTTCTGTCTTTAAAATCAGCTCCTTCTCAAAAATACCACTCAAATTTACCGTTTGATTTTATGCGATTGAAGTTTTTTTATGCATACCTTGTTTGTGATTAGCATTTAAACCACTGCAAAGTGTAAATACAACAATGGAACAAGAAGACAGAAGACTTTCCTAAAGATTAAAAACAAAAACAACATAGAACTCTACACCCACCACATCATATCCAGTCCCCAGGTGTTGTGTGTGATGTTTTCTAGGCAGTCACTAGAGCCTCAGTGAGTTGGTCAAAGTGAAAAGGGAGAAAAGCACCTCACAGCCTCTGTGTGGCCCTCAGAATCCTGCAGGTCAAATAATTCACTCTGACTGCAGGCATTACAAGCCGGAAGCTCAGGCTTGTCCACCAAGATGCCCTGGGTGTTACGGTGTTCTTAGGAGGCAGTGGCTTGTCTTTGGGTCACAAGTCCAGGCCAGCATCTTAGGTGTGACCTCACCAGGCATTTCCTGGCTTCCTAAGATGTCCTGTCTTCACAGGGGGAAGTTCTCCTCCACATGACTAATGGGGCTACAGTTCAAACAGTATATTAATAGGCCATTTGAACTACCAAGGACCAGATGCTAGGGATACAAAGGTGTTGGTTTCCAAAGATATGCAAATAAATAAAATATTCACCCTGGCATCAGTTAGATTATCACAGAAAATAGACAGTTAAGCAACTCATAATAATATACTAGGTAAGAACTCTAAAGAGGTATAGGAGAAAATTTTTTTTTAATTATACTGCTATATAGCCTTCTGTTCTTGAGTGGGAAGGCCTCAAGATATGTTAGAATTCAATGATTACAGTGTAACAAAGTATTGTTTGCCACACTACTTCATGCTTCTAGGAGTCACAGGGCCCTCAAAGTTTGTGTATTTTTGCCCTTAAGTAAAATTGCCCTCGACCTGTCAAAATTCTAGCTCTCCCCACAAAACCAGTGGCATCTCCTCTAAGATTTCTTCCTTTATTATTCCAGTATCTGATGTGCCTCTCTAGAACTACTATATCTATTAGTCCACATTACTTAACTTATTGCTTGTTTATATGGACTTTTCTGGTGTTTGACATTGTTTTGTGTATGACAGACTCATCTCCCTAACCAGATTCTGAGCCTACTAAAGGCAGAATTCATGCTTTAAACAAGTGCATTTCCTATTTTCCAAAGAACCCAGGTTAATTCTAAGACAATTATAATAACAAATAATTAGTAATTGGCTAATTCATTTATTTTTGGTGGGGAAAATGTATATTTTAAAAATAAGTATTTTTGTACATTACTTGCTAGTCCAGTATTCACTAAAATTTGTTCTGTGTAGCACCAGTTCTACAAAATGCTAATATTACTAAATTCCTAAATATTACTTAAAAACTTAACTCCACATAGAAATGTTGGGGACATACTGAGTTAAACATAGTTGAATAAGATTATTTACTACAAGACTTCCTAGAGTCTTTAAAATTTGTATAATTTAAGTCTTCATAAGAGGTAGATATTATGCAGTGTTCCCCAAATCTTCTTAATGACAAAACCCATTTCTTAGAATTAGTGTTCACAGAGCTCACTTTGGGAAATGTCTTCTCAAGTCTTTGGAGCTGATTTCTAGTTTTAGCTCAGTGAGACCATTTGCATTGCAGAAATAACTGGTTGTTTAATTCCATTAACTGGTAAGTGCTAACAATCCACTAATAATTTTTAGAAACACTTTTCTCTAAGTTCTAGAGCATTAGCAAAGATTTTGACAAAAAAATCTGGGCTCAAATTCTAACAAGAACATAGAGGAAGGATCACGCTGACCCCTCTGAAGCTGGCCAAAGCTAAGCGTCCCAATTTGTGCCTAGGTTCAAGACTCTTGCTGTTGATCTAAAGTTTTATGATTTTGTCATTTAATGGCTAAATTATGAGGTCTACCCCTTGGGTTTCAAGAAAGAGGGACTTTCCTTGTTCAAGAGCATATATTTAAATGGGTGGGTTAAAAATGCATTTAACAACATCGAATTTGATTGGCGGTTACAACTTCACTAGGATTTATATATTTATTATTTATTATTAGTGTTTTAAAGCCTATGCACGGTACGAAACTATCATTAAAAGTCAAGATCAGAGTTTCAAGATCTAAGGAGACAGGCTCCAGGGTATTGCATGTAAAAGTATATCAAGACCGGGGGCTTCCCTGGTGGCGCAGTGGTTGAGAGTCCGCCTGCCGATGCAGGGGACGTGGGTTCGTGCCCCGGTCCGGGAAGATCCCACATGCCGCAGAGCGGCTGGGCCCGTGAGCCATGGCCGCTGAGCCTGCGCGTCTCGAGCCTGTGCTCCGCAACGGGAGAGGCCACAACAGTGAGAGTCCCGCATATCGCAAAAGAAAAAAAAAAAAAAGAAAAAAAAGTATATCAAGACCAAGTTTGGTAGAAAGCTCTACTGACTCTCCATTTGAGAAGATGCTAACTTTATTTTCAGGTGAAGATATCCAAGGCCTTGTGTAGTGTAAGCTACCAGTGTATCCTAATCCAGATCTGGGTGAACTTCAAGGCCCTCCCTGAAACAGATTCCACTGAAAGAGCAGGCAATATGCTATGCTTTCTTTTGGCTGCCTGGGGTCCAGAAAACCTATGAAGTCCTATGAGGTCTGCAATGGCTGTCATCATGCTACACTTTGTTTACAATGGACCTTTAAAGTGGAGCCAATGCCTTAGAAGTAGTAGTAGGACAATGGAAAGCCAGATCTTATCTGAAATCAATCTTGATGTGACCTTACGCCTTATTTTCCCCGCAGGCTTCATCCCTGCAGAATGAAACTACAACATCTGAAAGAAGGAACGCTTGGCCATTAAGGCCATGTTTGCAACTTGGCACCAGTACCTGGAGAAGCCAGGCATCCAGTCGTGGCCTGCACCAATCATCACACCTGGGAGGACCTCTGGATGACCCATAACCTCTAGCAGCTCCAGGGCTGCTGATCTCTTTCCCACCTATCGATTTCGGGACCCACTTGATCCTGAGTGCCCAGAACTGGTGAGCTGATGTATTATACCCTAAGTTAAAAATTCTTACTTAAGTTGAACTCACCAGGTTGTGACACCCACAGATTTTTTCTGTAATCCACTCATAGAAAAGCAACAACGTGACTACTACTTTCAGCCACAGTCGTGGGTCTTAGCGCAGCCGGCCCCTTCTTCTTGGAGGGATGCTTCTATGCAGTGGGCTTCTTGCCTATGTGTCATGGTCAGAGGCATTCACACTGAGGTCCAGGTCTGGACCACAGAAGCTTTGTCCTCCAGCTTCTACCTGTTCAAGGTTCAACACAGTATCAACTGTGGGTCTTGGGACTTCTGATGGCCAAGTGTCAAGAAGACAGACGTGGAGGACCGAGGAGAATGTGCCTTGGCAGAATTGAACCAGAAAAAGACTGAGGCCTCTCCCAACTTTTATTGAACCACTGGTGACTGTGATTAATCATCTTCAGAGAATTTTATCACAGAGCTCTCTCCATATTACTGAAACCATGTTATCTTCATATTTACCAAAATGAACCACATTTCTCCATGACAAGACACATTGCCTTCACCCCCAGTGGCCATCAAAAACCTACATTCTGCATGGATCCCTGACTAATGTAGAGCTACCAGTTTGAATCCACGTCTATTAAATTTGTCATTGTAGACGAAGATCACTTGGATCATGAAATTACACCTTGGAATAGCAGTGCCTGTGTATACTACCCACCATCAAAATAACTGAGTCTTCCCTGTTCCTAGTTCCACATTCATCTAGTATACCTCTTCCAGGCAAATCAATCTCTTACAAGTAAAGTACGGAAGCATCCCATGAAACATCTCAATCCTCAGTGAATTTAAATAATTTTTATTGAGGATCTATTATGTGCCCAGAACTGTATTAAATTCTGATTATACAGTGATGAATATGTTACAGTGCTTGCCCCTAAGAAGTTTACATTCTAATGGGGAAGTCAAACAACTAAACAGAATGATGAGTGCTACAGCAGTGGGATGATGGCCACGAGAATCCCCTCATCTCTGATCTTTGACCACCCAGGAAGCTCCTAGCTGTCCAGGTTACTCAGATGATCTCCTAATATGCCAAAGCAACCCACAAGATTCAAGCCCATAAGCAGCAGTCCCTGGGGGAACCCCTGCTAGCGGTGATTGTGTAGATTCTGGTTACTAATGTATCCTTTCTAAACCACCTGACTTTTAAACAAGTTAGGTGCTCACTTACTAAGCGCCTTCCCCATATGTCATCAAACTGGTAGCCCTCAGGTTGTAGCTGCTCGCAGATGGAATCAAGCTGTGAATTTGGAAGACGTGGCTTCGAGTTTGGGTCCTGGCACTTATCATGACTGTGGGCAAATCACTTAAGCTCTCTAGTCTTCTAGTCTTTGGTGTCTTTCTTTGCAAAATAAAGTTGAAAGTGTTATACACTATACCTACCTCACAGGGTTGTTGTGAGACTCCAGTGAAAATGTATGTGAAAGCACTTTGTAACTTTGTTATTTCTAATCACCCCATTTTCCATGGGCTCTTCCTCTTTCCTTCCAAATACAGTATTATAATTTACCAGAAGGAGGTATTCTTGCCACTTTCATGCAAGTGAATGGTACAAAGAAGATGAAGTACGTGCCCTCCTAGATATCTGGCTTCAGTGTAAGAATTCTGATGCCTCACAAGATGACAAGGATATAATCCAGAGGACCAAAGCCAGGACCCTATTGCCATATAGACATTCCACCATTAACACACCACTAGACCTGGACACCAGTCAGCCTTCTTGATGGAAGGCTTTCCCCAGGGTGATAGTAGAGAACCCCCTCTTGGCCCCAGAGAACTAGCCAGACAGCAATGATTCAGGGAGTCACCTGGGTTTTGGCTACTAAAGGAATCACCAGCCCCTCCAGTGGAGAGCATGCCTCCTAAGACAGAGTGAGAAGAGATTTGGTTATAAGGAGACACTGACCCAGATAAGCAAAACACAAGCCACCCCTGACTGTGTGATTTATTATAGCTGGGCTGGCAAGAAAAAATTCTAGACATTCATTTATAGCAAAGATTTGGTAACACATTCCTTCTTCAAGCACACTTTATCCCTCGGGCCAACCTGGCTCTTATCTCTCTGATTTTGACTTGTCTACTCCTTGTCTAACAGACCTGTGATAAGCTGTGTTCCTGGCTAACAAGTCTCATATCACACACACACACACACACACACACACACACACACACACACACACACACAGAAGGAGGTATGTTTTCTATCCTACACACATGGCCAAGCCTTAGCCTAGCCTTCCAGTTCTGGTGATTCAAAATGGATTTTGGATTGGCTGATCTAATTTGAGTCCAGTCTCACTGGAACAGTCTATCCCAGGTTGAAATACTGACTCTATTTTGGTCCTGAGTAGAAGTTTAAATGGAGTACCTATGGAGCCATTGATACTCAACGATCCTCTAAGGAAAAAAAATGATTTTGTCTTTCTATATAGCTTCTATACCAGCTTCCCCAAAACTAAGAACATAGTAGCATGTAACTCCAGGAATAGCATAAAGTTTCTACAAAAGATCTCTTGAGTGAAGAGAGTGCTGATTATATACCAAAAGATCAGATAGGATTGGCATCCCAGAAGCTCTAAAGTAAGATCTTAAGCCTGAAATAGAAAATTTCAACTATAACCCACTCCTCAGGCTCCCAGGGCAAGGAGAGAGGATTTTAGGAAAAATATTGATTGTGTCAGTTTCCAAACTATTTTTAAATGGGACGGAAAATAATTCACAGTCTCCTCCTAGCTATTTGTCAGAATAGCTGAATCTAATGTACCAAATCAGTGAACTGAGAAATTCACAAATCTTTTCTTAACGGTATAACATTAAAATTTCATTTTAAGACTTTGAAAAAATCGAAAACAATTAAAACAGTGTTTTATAGTTTACAGTCCCCACTTGCCGTGGGAAGGGAGCCAGGGAGACTCAGAGTACCAGCCACCCAAGGTCAGAGGCACTGAGCCAATGGACCCTGCAAAGAGCAGGCCCATGCCAGGAAGAAAAGCTGTTGCTGAAATGACAGCCCAAGCTTATGAAATAAGATGAACTTCAGCTCATGGTAACTGAGAAGGAAGAACAAATCGGGAAAGAGATTAAGACGTCGGAATAGGTATCAGGACAAATACGACTGGTCAGGAAATGGAGTCACCTACAGACACATGATGTTTGTCTTACAGTAGCCTTTCTTATGAATCACAATGTTACATCCTAGTTTCCTTTTCAGAAGTAAAGTCCTCAGTATCACTGATGTAGCTCACATAGCCAGCCCCAGATAGAAAACCCTTCCTCACCCACAGACATACCTTTTATGATCTTGGTTGACATAATTTTCTTTTTCAGAGATTTTTAATTTTTTCATAAATCTTTGATGAATTATTTTATCAATAAAAATTTGTCAATGAATAATTTCCCTGGCTGAATTCTAATTCCTTCTTTGGTGATTAAAATTGGTAATAAAAATGAATTACTTGAATAGTTTGTCTGCCCTTGCCTGTCCAAGGCTATGTGAGAAAGAAAAGATATTCCCTCACAGATTACATGTAAGTGAGCTAGGAGCAGTTATAGCCAAACACCCAGGCAAGGGTAGCCAAGGGGATGTTTGATAGTGACACACAGTAAGCATTCCAGTTTAACTTTCATCTGCAAATTGTACCTCTGTCAGAGGCAGTCAGTTCTCTCACTGCCACATCAGGATGCGGATACTGCCTAGTGAGACACAGACACATAGGGTAGAAAAGAAAAAAACGCAGGCAGCGTTTTGCAGAAAGAGGTATCTGAATGCAGAGACTAGCCACTCCCCATCGCTGGCAGGAATGCCAGGCTTTTCAGAAACTCACATTAGAAGTTCCAGCAGCAGATGGAACCCGGCCAGTAGACACAATGGTGGGGCTCACGGGGAAGTTTCTGTAATTAAAGACTGAACTCTGAACACTTTCAAACAGACTAAGAACTCTCTCCTATTGGCAACAAAGACTGATTTTTTAAAAATTATTGCTCTTACTCTATTTGGTAAGGCATGAATGAGTTTGGGAAATAAAGGTAGTCAGTGGATTACGGCCCTGAGGTTAAGAATGAAGAAAGGTAATCTGATGGTACCGAGAGAGATCACGAGCTCCCTAGCATGAGAGACTGGAAGTTACTACATAGGAGCATCGCTGTGTGTCCTTTCCAGTGCGGTGTATATACAGTTACGCTGAAATTGACTGCCTAGTAAATTTGCAATTGGTTCTTATCTCTGTGTGAGTTCAGTTCTTCTTTGTTGAATCTTTTCATGGGGTTTATAAAGTTCAAAATTTATAAAGAACTTTTCAAAACTAACAGTGACCTGTTAGTATCTGAACCAGATACCGATAGTTACTATCAGCGTTCTAGAATGACCAAGCCAAATGAGCAGCAGCTCTTTAATCAATAAAATTTATTTCAAACAAAATCTATTCAAATCACACCAGGAAGATGTAATAATACTATCTCTGTCACAGCAGCCCCTAGTGGGAGTATAATCCCAAATTTCTCATCTTTCCCACAAAGCTAAATTTCTATAAGCTGAAAATCTGCATAGAGAATACTATTATTTTACTAGAACAAAATTTGGCAGCAACTAAACCATTCTTTGTAGGAATTAGTAAAGTTAAACTCTTTGAGGGCATTCTTTCCTTCAATTTATGTAGATCGAGTGCCATCCATCTTCCAGACACTGTGTTAAGCAATGGACCTCACATAGCAAAATCATGGAGTTCACACCCCAGGATCAGAAAAAGACATTAAACCAATAATCATACCAAATGAATGTGTAATTACTAACTGAGATTAATTCCCTGAAGGAAAGGAACAAGATACAATGAGAGGGTGTGACAAAGAAATCTGACCTGGTTTAGAAGGTTTACAGGAAGAAGTAAAAAGCTTGTGCTAAAGTAGGAACAATGAGTTGAAATTTGGGGTAGAGAGGTGGCGAGGATAGAACATATCAGGCAGAGAGACCAGCAAGCACTCTCCACTGAGAGAAAGCAAAGCTCCCTAAGAACTAAAAGCCAATGTGGCTGAAAGAACTGAAGTCTAAGGAGGGAGGGTGAGAGGGAGGGAGACGCAAGAGGGAAGAGATATGGGAACATATGTATATGTATAACTGATTCACTTTGTTATAAAGCAGAAACTAACACACCATTGTAAAACAACTATACCCCAATAAAAATGTTTTAAAAAAAAAAAAAAAAAAAAGAAGTCTAAGGGACTGGAGCCCTGAAAGCAAAGGTAAGAAGGTTGGGAGGAGAATCATAGAGGTGGGTAGAAACCAACCTATGGTTTAAGACGCCACACTAAGGAACTTGGTCTTCAGCCTAAAAGAATCCGGAAGCCCTTGCAGGTTTTAGCAAGAATCAAGTAATAAATTTGTTTGCCTTGCTGTATTGTGTTGTACACATAGAGAGTGCTCAATATATATGATTGGATGAATTTGGGAAAGTTGTTTTCCTCACAAAGTATCCCAGAGAACTATTATG
The DNA here is from genome assembly GCF_949987515.2 of Delphinus delphis. NCBI lineage: Eukaryota > Metazoa > Chordata > Mammalia > Artiodactyla > Delphinidae > Delphinus > Delphinus delphis. The sequence continues at coordinate 12,929,751 of NC_082687.1, forward strand.
ATGTTTTCCTAGATCAAACTGATTATCAGAATTATAACTCAGAAACTTCCCCTTAGAGAGGTTTTCTGAGATTTATATTCAAGTGGTGGCAAGAGTGTCATTATTACAGCCTTATCATGTGCATAGTGCATTCAGGGATACTGTCTCTAAAACAGATACAACAATTATCCCAGTAACAGTCATACTGATGAAAATATTTTGGAAGCTTCCATGAGAGTAAATGAAGGGGTCATTACTATTTATATACTACTCTATAAGGGGCGGGAGCTCAATTTAGAATGAAAAGAGGTGATAAAAGAGCCTCAGAAACATAGAGATGCCCCTATTTGCGTGCACACCAATAGCACAGGAGGTTGCTGTCTCTCCTCCATCAGCCCTTCCTTCATTCCTGCCTTCAGAGATACCCAGTGCCTGCAGCAACTTCACTTCTGGGAACTAGGGCAGGAATTGGTCTTCTCCTTGGCTTTCCCTGCAGACTAGGGTATAGGCTTTCTCAATTCTGTTAAATCAGTTATCACTTGTCCGTTTCCATTTTGTAAAATTAGTTGACGTCTTTCCTTTTTTGTCTCTTTAGCTATTCTCTTTGTCCTGTGTTACACGTTTTGTGTCCTTTTTCTGTCATAATAATGATGTTTGAGGAGGGTATCTGTATGTTCAATCTGAGACAATTAACTAGAACTTTCTTATTGTTCTAATTTGCATTTCCTGGTTGAATATGTTTTTCATCTTTATAGACCATTTTTACTGCTCCTTCATGAATTACCTGCTCTTATCTTTTGGCTGTTTTTCTATCAGGAACTAGTCATTTCCTTATCAAGTTTAGTAATTCCTTTTTATATTATGCCTATTAACTCACTGTGTGTAAAATTTGTTGCAAATATTTTTTCCAATTTATCATTTACTTTTAACTTTTATGATTTTTGTACGTGAAAAATGTTTTCAGTTTTTATGTACTATAGTTTGTGGAACTCTTTTATTATTAAAAATCATTGTTCATTTAACATTTTAAATTATTTCATTAATTATTCAATCTTCCAGTGATTTTATGCATAGAATGCTGACTTAGCCTGATAGCAGTAAAACACTTACTTACATTACCTTCTAGGTATGTTTAAAATTTCCCATTTTTACATTTAACTTTTAATTCGTCTGGAATTTATTCTGTCACGTAGGACAAGGAGAGATTTAAGAAATTAACTGAGAAATATAGTATGTACACCAGCAAATACATAAAATATAGACATAAATTATGAATAATTTAACAAGTAATTTAAAAGCAAATATCCATCCTACCACAATGTGAATTCTTGTCTAAGGATCTACTTTTGGGAGACTCCAAACTAAACTAATTCATCCTGGAAATGGTCTAGGAAGCATAACCTCAGATGGGTTTCTCTGGAATTGGATCACTCCCTGGCCAGATAGCAGCAAAGAGTGCATTGTTAGCGATAAGTGGGTTGCGGTGACCCCCGGCATGCGGTAGGGTTACTATTGCTAAGAGTCTCATCTGCGATGAGTTGGGATGCAGGAAGAGGAGGAGACACTGAGCTTGTGCAATATCTCTACCATTTGAGAGATACGGTGACAATGGTTGCCATAAAGGGCTGTAGATGTGGCAGGTGAAGTACCATGGATACATCACTGAAAGAAAATGGTGGGCTCAAGTCAGCCAACCACCAACTCAGGACACAATGTAAAATCCGGAAAACCTCTACGACACCCACGTTTATTGCCAGTACAGGCTGAATATCAGGCCTGATTATAAGAGTAGCAGAATTGCAGAGAAGACTTACACGGCCCTGGCAAATTTACCATGCTAAACTCGAGGTCCTGAGAGAGAAGAAGTGAGAAACTGAGGATGAAATGGGGACATATGGATCCCCATGTTCTGCTGAACTATCTAGGCCTCCTCAAGTGACCCACTTTCTTTTATTCAAGAATAGCCAACTCCCCTTGCCTGGAGACCGTTCAGAGACCTCACAAGAGTAAGATGACTCACAAGATAATACTCGCCTTCATCAAGATTGGCCCCATTTTCTCATAGTTTGTAAGCGTTAAGGTCAAGTCTCAGCATGGCCCACCTGGGGAAGTACTGTTCTCATTTTGGAAGCAAAGGAACTATACACCAAAAGTTCTACAGTACCTAGGGGAACTCCCATAACTCAGGATTTTGTGTCCTAGAAGTCCAAATATTATGCTGGGATGGATTTCTTAAACTTGGAAGAAGCATTGACTTACAGTAAATAAGGTGGAAATGCCAGAACAGCTTTATCACAGTTTTAAGAAAGGGGGGAAAAGCTTAGAGAGAGAGAGGAGACCCTTGAATGGATTTAATGCTTAAGACCAGAGAGTTCATTAACTGACTATGTTTCCCAGGAAAGCCAAGAAGAAACTCTCTTCACTAAATCAAAAAGGAAAGTGCTAATGTGGGAATAATGCATTGTTGAGAAAATGCTGTGAATCTGTCCTTTTCAAGCTGGGATGTACCCTCAGGAATGCCGCCATACAATGAGCTCATCAGTGTCAACAAAATGAGAGGATTCTGGAACAGTAGAGGCCAGGTGTTGCCACTTAACTGTCAAAGTCAAGGTGGATGTAACTACTATATGGGGAAGCAAAGCCAGAATGGAAATCGGGGATCCTGACCCCCAGGGATCTGTGGCAATAGCTAATAGACTACAGCGTTTCCAGGGACACAACAGGTGGATAGTTTTGTAGATGAATAATGGTCCTTCCAAAGAGGTCCACATCCTAGTTTCCTGGAACCTGTGAAGATATTACCTTACATGGCAAAAGGGACTTGCAGTGTGATTAAATTAAGAATCTTGGGATGGGGAGATTATGCTGGACTATCTGGGTGTGCCCAGAATAATAGCAAGGTTCTTTGTAAGGTAAAGGAGGCAGGAGGCAGAATCAAATAAGGGGAAGTGACAACAGAAGCAGAGGTCAGAGAGAAAGAGCTTTAAAGATGCTATGATGCCGGCTTTGAAGATGGCAAAAAAGGCCGTGAGCTAAGATGGGCAGGCAGCTTCCAGAAACTGAAAAGGCAAGGAAATGGGTTCTCCCCGAGAGGCTTGAGAAAAACTGTGGCTCTACTGACACCTCGACTTGGGCCCAGCAGAACTGATTTCAAACATTTAACTTCCAGAAATCTAAAGTAATACGTTTGTATGGTTTCAAACCACTATGTTTGTAGTAATCTGTTGTGAGGGTTAGTTGTATTTATCGACTTGGCTAGGCTATCATACCCAGTTATTCAATCAAACACTAATCTAGGTGCTGTTGTGAAGGTATTTTGTTAATATCCACAGTCCGTTTATAATTCTCTAAGTGAAGGATTTTGCCCTCGGTAATGCAGGTGGGCCTCATCCAACTTGTTGGAGGCCTGAAGACCAAAAATGGAGGTGTTCCAGAGAAGAAGAAATGCTGCCTCAAGCCCACAGCATGAGCTCCTGCCTGAGTGTCCAGCCTGCTGGCTTGCTCTACAGGTTCCAGCCTTGTTATCCTCCACAAACTCATAAGCCAAATTCCTTAAAATTCATAAATGTATATAGAATCTCCTATTGATTCTGTTTCCCTGGATAACTCTGACCACAACATTTGTTGTATTAACAATAGGAAATGAATGTAGGTAGCTAACAATGGTATTGCTTGATCTATATAACAGAAAAGACCAAAAGAAGGTAGGTCAAAGATGGATGCCAGACATGAAAATAAAAAAATCACTAATCTTTTCCTAGTTTCTACAGTTGAGCAAGTTTGAGCCAATCAATGGAAAGGAATACCAATTCTTCCCTGAAGTACCCTCCAATTCTTTTGAAAATGGACCTAAACTAGGAAATAGGTCCTTTTGAAATGGACCTAAACCTGGGAAATACAATATAATATACCGAAGAAAGAAAAATGCACAGAACATTAAAGGTTTTGTTGAATAAAACGTGAGCTGACACTGATACCAGAAGAACCAAAATGCTATCATAGATCTTCCTTACAGTGGGAGCATTTCAAAGCCAGGCGGGTAAACAGAAGCTGCCCACGTTACCCTGAAAGGGGTCCAATGGGTGCAAAGACTATGGTCATTTCTCCACTTCCTAAGTGCAGGTTAGATGGATATTTTTAGCAACTGTTATAAACTGTTACATGTGCTCCCTAAACCTTGGATTAAAGCCCACAGTGGCAGAAGAGGCCAAGTGAAAGCTTCTGAAAGTACACTCCCTCCAAGATAGTAAATCAAAAACACGCCGCACGCTGGGTGGAGCTACGGAGATTTAGTAGCACTCTCAAAAGTGTGCACCACCAGATGGCAGAGGAGTGGTCTGCATCATGTCCCTATTTAATTTGGCACTCCAACACCTGCAAAAATCAGATGGATCACAGCAGACGACAGTAGACTACTGTGAACCTAACCAAGTGGGAGCCCCAATCTCAGCTGCCAGGCAACTGTTGCACTTATTATGCAGCTATTGATCTGGAGGATTCACCAGGAAGGATGAGAAGAAGCAGTTCACATTCACTTGGCATGAATCACAGTACATTCATCATCTTGACCCGGTGTCATGTTAACATTCTTGTGATAAACGGACCTTGTTTACCTGGAACTTCTGCAGAACCTCATAGTGGCCCATCCTACTGATGACATCACGTTAACTGGAGCTGGGAAGCAGAAAGTAGCTTTGTAAGAAATGCCCTTGTGAGGCATATTATGAAGATGCAGGATCCTGCCAAATTGATGATGTTTTTAGAATTTCAGAAGTTTGCGACATGCTAAGACATGCCCAAAGAAACTGGCAAGTTATTACTCCTCATACATTTTAACACTAAGAAAAGCATAATGCCTCCTAGTCCTTTTTGGATTTTGGAGAAAGAAAATGCCACATTTAGAAATACAGCTCTGGTCTGTGACACAGAGTGACGCATCTTGTTAGGATAAAGTGGCAACTTGCAAGCTTCTTACATGTGCAATTGGTTTAACTTTCTTTGGTATGTAGTGTGAGGTACAGACTTTCGTTTTAAATGGGTGTGTAGTTTTCTAGGCATCCATTTTAAAGATTATACCTTGACTTGGTCACAATCAAACTTCCCAGACATACTTAGAACTATTTGTGGATATTCTTTTCTGTTTAATTTGTTTATGTGCTCATTCATGTAGTAATGCTACAATGTTTCAATTGTAGTGGCTTTATAGTTAAGTTATATAGCTGCCTGCTAATTAACAGATACTCAACTTGTAATAAAGTTTAATACTTGTAAAAAAAAAAAAGAAATACAGCTCTGACTTATTTATCAGTTGGCAGTTGACTCAGAAGCATTTAGTTTGCAGTGGGGCTTTGCAACAGAGTTAAGCTGTGGAACAAGCATCCTTGTCCCTAAGATCATGCGATTCAGCAGATCCCTTGCTGCTAGAGGTATTTGTGGAATATAAGGTTGCCATTTAGAGTCTTTTGCAAGCCCCAATAGAAAAGTCACAGCACAGACCTCTAAGGGCTTGGAACAAGGCTACGCCATCTGAAGCAGAGAACTAGTCGCCCTTCCAAACAGATCCTGGATGCTACTGGACTGAACTCCTAACCAAGGGGTATTAAGTGACTGTGCAGCTGGGACTGCTCACCTTGATCTGGATATCACATTAATCACAAGTTTGATGGGGGAAGGGGGGAGGGGGAATGGGGAGGGCATAGTAGCCATCCATCATATTGTGGAAATAGTACATTCTGGATCAGACCTAAGTAAGTTCAGGAGAGCATAAGTAAGTTATATGAACAGGTGTCCCAGACCCTTACATTACTCAGTTATATCAGTGTCTCATCTTTAGTGAGCTAACAGAAAAGGAACAGGTAACAAAGAAGGAAGAACTGAAGCCTGGTTCATGGATAGGGTGACTTGATATTTCTGCAAGCTGAAAATGGGCTGCTGTTGCACTACAGCTTGTCTCAGAGAATCCCTGAAAGACAGTGTTGAGGGGAAGTCTTGCATGGCTCACTTTACCATCAGGTGTCAATGAAGAAAGGAATGGCCTAAGGTAAGGATACACCCAGATTCCCGGGCAGTGGCTTGTGAATCAGGGACTTGCAGCGACTAAGACTGGAAGAGTGGAAACAAGGAGATAGGAGGAGGAATCACGTAGATGGACCTTCGGGGGTGAACACAAAATGTGCAGATCTTTATGCCCTGTACCAGCGCCACCAGAGTCCACCTACCACAGGGGAAGCATGGGACAACCAGGTGATACACATGACTCATCCACTGGAAGTCATCCAGCTTCCGTTTTCAACTGCCCGGATGCTGAACAGAAAAACCTCACCAGCAGGGACAGGGGGTGACAGAGGGGAGATCAACGTTAAATAAATAGTTACACAAAGTGCTGTTTGATAATGATTTTCAATACTAAAGGAAACAAATATAAGGTACCATGAAAGTGTAAAAGAGGGAACCAACCTTAATCTGGGGGATCAGAAAAGGCTTCCTTAGAAAGTAAGATCTAAAAGTCAAACAGGAGGTAGCTAGACAAAGAGGAGCCAGGCAAGAAAGGAAGAGTGTAGTAGACAGCTGTGTGAAGGCCCTGAGATGGGAAGATGTTGGATACATATGAGCAAAGAAAAGAAGACCGATTGGGCTTCCCTGGTGGCGCACTGGTTGAGAGTCCGCCTGCCGATGCAGGGGACGTGGGCTCGTGCCCTGGTCCGGGAGGATCCCACATGCCGCGGAGCGGCTGGGCCCGTGAGCCATGGCCTCTGAGCCTGCGCGTCCGGAGCCTGTGGTCCGCAAAGGGAGAGGCCACAGCAGTGAGAGGTCCGCGTACCGCAAAAAACAAACAAACAAACAAAAAAGAAGACCGATTGGCTAAAACACCATAGGAGAGTAGAAGAGGAGGAGAGGCGAGGCAGAAGAGATATTGAGGGCCCAGTAAAGGAGGGCTCTTCAGTCCACGGTCAAAGATCCTTTGTTGCTATTGCTGTTCTAGACATTGTTATAATAGCTCTTCATCCTTCTCTCTTTCTTTAGCTACCCCCTATTCAACTTTCCGGTCTTACTTCTTTAGGAAACATTCCCTGATCCCCCAGATTAGTGCTGGTTGTTAATGTCTGCGTTTATTTTAAGAGCAATGGAAACCATGAAAAAGGACCTGGAGATAGATAAGAATTTGGTAACGACTGGCATATAGATGATATATGTAGAGTAAGGAAGTGAAAGCATGATCCCAAACCAACTAGAGGGAAAAATTTCCTTAAGAGAAATTACGAAGGAACAACCTGAGAAGTGGGGAGAAATAAGGGAGAAGAATATAGTGTCCTCAACTCAAGGGAAAAGAAAACTTTGCAAAGAATATTCTTAACTCTGTTAAAATTCGAAAAGGAGATCAATTAAGATATGGTCAATGGACAAATATATCCATCTGATTCAGCAACAGGAGAATCTACACCAACAAAAATTGGCAAATGCCAAAATCAAGGCTTAATTTATTGTTTTCTTGATTGTCTAGACTTAAAGTGATAGAGAAAATGTTAATAATGCAGCTTAAACTTAAAATTTTGTCAATGTCTGTAGCCATTGCACTGTGAATAATAATTAGGAATAAAAAAATTGAGCACATATTCTTTCTGTATTTGAAAATCATTATCCTAGTCAGCAAAAAAGTTGCTCACGTCATTAACTCTCAAGTGAATTCCAATACACATCCTCATTATCATTTCACTTTCATCTTATTCATTAACAGTAAATGAAAATATCAATCAGCATCTATGTAGGAACTATATTTTTTCATCAGTGAAACCATTAGTTAGTTATAGGTACAAGAATGACAAGAATCAATGAAAGTATTCTGTGAGAATCAATGGCTATAGGGAATTTACAATAAAAGTATCAAATATTACTATTTATAAATTGTGTGTCATACATGTTTCATGTCAATAAAATATTTAATAAACTTATATAAGTATACATGCATGTTCTTTTTTCAGAGAGCCAACTGTCATACATTTACCAGCATACCACTATCCCTAACCACCACCAATAAGCATTAGAGAAATGCTCAGAACATAGCTATATAAATTAAAACAAATTCACAAATGTGACTTTGAAATAAAGAGATATCACACAAATGAGAAGAAAGGAAAGTTAATGCAAATTAGCTGCCATAATGTGGTTCCTGTGGAGAGTCTAGATACTTGACTTACAAATACAAATTTTGGAACAAATGCCATTAGAAATAGCTTCAGAAACAGAAAGTCTGACTTTTCACTCATGATTTGCTAAATTGGTTCAGCTACTTTAACCTTCACATACAACTTTTAGAGCCTCTGCTATATTTATCTCATATTACTGAAAATGTCTCTTCCCTTCTTAGTTAAATAAAGAGGAATTAAAGTTTGCAAAGGAAACAGGGAAATTAACATGAAACAGAGGAATATGGCGGTAGTTTTAACGTACTGTCCACAATTCATACTTCCAGGCCTAATTGCGCTGTCATTAGGTGTGGTCTTGACTTACCACCTCTAATAACTAGAATACTTACCACCTCTAATAACTAGAATACGGTAGAAATGACAGAATGTGTCTTCTGAATGTAGGTCTAAAAGATAGTACAGCTTTCATCTTTCTCTCTTGAATCATTCCCTCTCGATAAGCAAGATGCCCATATGCCATAGGATACATGAACAGCCGTATGGAAAGATCCACAGGGCACAAAACTGAGGCCTCCTGCCAACAGCCAGCGCTAACTCTCCAGCTATGTGAATAAACCATCCGGGAAGTGGTTCCTCCAGTCCCAGTCAAGCCTTCAGATGCTAAAACCTGAGCTGACCTCTCGACTAAAACCTCTTGAGAAACCTTGAGCTAGAACCACCCAACTAAGCAGGTCCAGAATCTCCTACCCACAGAAATTGTGATGTAATAAATGTTTGTTGTTTAAACCACTAAGCTTGGGGGGAGGGATTTATTATGCCGCGATAGATAACTGATACAGATACTATGGTCAATGAACCTTAGGCAAATTTAGGAACTATAACGAATGCAAATTTGAACTTCTCTAATAAGCTGTTAGTGTAGTAGTAGACCCAAAGACGCCTTGCTTTCACCTCCTTGCTGAAGGATAAACAGTGGTTCCAGAGGTGACAAGAGAAGAATTCTTAGAGAAGGAGGCATTTAGTCTAGACTTTGAAACTTAGGTTACATTTTAGTAAGTAGGACTGGATAACAGGTGTCTGGATTAGCATATTTGTGGTGACAGAATTTACAAGTTCTGAGAACTATAAAATAGCTGAATAAAGCATAGGAAAACTTCTAGAAAAAGAGTTCTCAAAGTGAGACATCTCTTGGGGTGCTTATTTGAAAGACAAGTCCTGGGTCCCTTTCACAAAATTGATTTGGTAGATTTAGCAGGGGCCCAGGAACCCATCTATTTAATGAATATCCCAAGTGATTAGTATGCACATAGATGATCCCTGAAATATAACATGAAAAACTGTGCAAAAGGAATAATGAAATCTCAGGCTAGAAACATAGGTTAGGACCAGATAACTGAGATTTAAATGCTGAACTATGTGGTTGATATATGATACAGTGAGATGCCACTGCATTTTTAACAAGTTTTTATTATGAAAATTTTCACGTGCATGTAGAGCTAATGGTCATCACCCATATCTAGCGATTATCAAGATTTTTGTACATTTGCTTCATTTTTCCTTTTTCATAGTGTTGATCTTGCTAATAAAGTATCTCAAAGCAAATTATAAACATGTTATTTCACCCCTATATCTATCTAAATGTGACTCTGAAGGTATGGACAGCTTTTTAGATAACCACATGGCCTTTATCATACCTAGAAAAAATTAACAATAACTCATTGATATCACCTAATACTGAATTTATATTCACATTTCATCAACTGCCTTTAAAAAACAATCCTTTTACTATCGAATCCGAATCCACACAAGGTCCGCACATACAGCTTTTGGTGCTATATCTTGAGACTATCCTTCCTCACCTCCCTCCTTTTTTCTTCATGTCACAGACCTGGTGAAACTGAACATTTGTTCTATAGAATGTTACATGATGTGGGTTTGTCTTTTTGCATTCTCGTGATGCCATTTAACTTAATATGGTATCCCCCATATTTTAAATTCAGATTCATTTTCTTCTTTTCCTTAAGAATACTTCATAGGAGTCTGAGTACTTCATAATGCATGAGAAATCAGGAAGCACATAATATCAGTGTCTTCTACTCTAAAAGATGTGAAGATTGATGAATGGGTTCCAGTGGTGACAAACTGATCCTTCTGTGGTCAAATTTCCCCAACAAACTTTGATCTAATTATGTCATTCATTGTGAATGATTGCTTAAATAAAAATTTTCATTAGGGGTTGCAAAATGTTGATTTGTCTGTCTTTTATTTCTTCTATCCTTATTAGATGGGATTATCCTGAAAAGAAATTTTCCTGATGAACTAAGGCAAGACCATCTGATTACTCTGAAATACCATTCACATAGGAAAGATAATTCTTTCTCATAATTGCCAGTTGTTAAGGTAAGACTACAAACAATGGTGAAAACAAAACTTTCAGGGGTTTTTTGGGTTTGTTTGATTGGCTGGTTGATTTTTTTTTTTTAATGTTTGTAACCTGATCAGAACACAGCTTAGGAGAATTCATCATGACTTTGACATTTTTATTTTAAATAACCTGTAGAAGGATGCATTTCAAGTTAATATTCAATTTTTAGCACCTCTTTTCAAAAATATTTATTTATTTATTTGGGTGTATCAGGTCTTAGTTGCGGTGAGCAGGCTCTTTGTTACGGCACACGGCCGTCTCTCTAGTTGTAGGACGTGGGCTCCAGAGCGTGCAGGCTCAGTAGTTGTGGCGCACAGGCTTTAGAACCCAAGGGCTTAGTTGCCCCACAGCAAGCGGGATCTTAGTTCCCCGACCAGGGCTCGAACGCGCATCCCCTTTGGAAGAATCCCCATTGGAAGGCAGATTCTTAACCACTGGAACACTAGGGAAGTCCCTCTTGGCACCTATTGAGAAATATTTTTTGACTTCTTATGAATTGAATAGTCATTAAAACCTGAGAATTCATAAACCCACTGGATACATACTCTACTGTGGCTGGGCAGAGCAACACTTCACTTAAAGTTTCAGCAATAACAACAGCCTCAACACTTGTATAATGCTTGGCTAGACATGAATTGGTAACTCCAGACATGCAAAGAACAAACTAAATATGCCTATTTGGTTTGTTTACTTTTTATTTGACACAATTTCAAACTTACAGAAAAGTTGCAAGCATTATACAAGGAAATTTTTTACTATACTATTTGAGAATAAGCTGAATATTTTAGTGAGTATTGCCTAAAAAGGAGAACATTCTCTTTTCTTACATGACCACAATAAAGCCATCAAAGTCAGGAAATTAGCATTGCTACCATCCCTAGAATTAGCATTGCTACCATCCCTAGAATTAGCCCATTTTTTCAGGAACCCTGCATCTTTTTAGTGGCAACTTATTTGGAAACTAAAATCTGAGAGCTAGATATGCTCATTGCTGAACCCAAGCCCTGAGAAGGAAAAGAGCTAGGGAATATATGTAGGAATGCACACCCACTCCACATTTATAATCTATGTTTATTCCTATATCATCTATTTTACATATTGAAAACCATAAATTCATATCAAAATCTCCAACTCAAATTCATCAGTACAGTTTTGTCCATTTCCATATTTGTAACTCCCTTCTCTGACAGTGAGAAACCTTACTCCTATTTTTCTCAAATGCTTTTTTTTTGCGGTACGCGGGCCTCTCACTGTTGTGGCCGCGCAGGCTCAGCGGCCATGGCTCACGGGCCTAGCTGCTCCGCGGCATGTGGGATCTTCCTGGACCGGGGCACGAACCCGTGTCTCCTGCATCGGCAGGCGGACTCTCATCCACTGCGCAACCAGGGAAGCCCCCACAAACGCTTATTTTTTTCATTAGTCCTTCCGTACGTAACTAATCCAGCTCTCCACACACAGAGAAGCCCTCCTCTTTCTGCTTAAACTGCCATACCCTATACTCAGGGGCTTCTGCCACCATCCAGCCCCTACAAACACATTACGTAGTGGATTTGACATCCCGTGACAGGAAGCCTCTACAGAGACACCCTCCTCATGCTACCCAGGCTCCAATCGCCTGCACTGGGCCGCGTGTTCCACCCCCAGCTCAGATGCCTAGCTTCCTCTGCCCACCTGATGGAAAAGAAGGAAAGAAACGGGAGGGTGAAGAAAAAGAGCTTCCTGTTTATTCTCAGGCCAAAAGAAATATATTTCACCATGAACAACACACACACAGAGTCCATCTCCATCAAGCTATAGAAGATATATATATAGTCTATCTAAAACTAAAACCAGTCTAGTCCCAGAGATTCTTTTGCCCAAGGAGTTCTAAATGGCAGGTTAGATCAAGTCCCTGCGAATACTAGCAAGAACAACTTTTCAGTCGTTTCTGGGCACTGCAAAACCAGGTTCCACGGAGCTCTCTCTGCTGGCGTTTCTTTATCTTGTCCAGAGGACGAAACTCCTTTAGGGACGGCAGCCACCGCTAGTGCTAGGCACTAGCACCGGCGGGTAGCGTCCCACTGCCGCGCCGCAGGTAAGGTGCAGGAGAGCGCCCCGAGGCGGAGAGGGGTTGGGCGCCAGCAGGTGCGTGCCCGGGGCCAGGGCGTTTCTGATTGGCTTTTTGCTGTGACTCCCCCAGCTCCCCCCCCTCCCCTGCAGGCGCGGGAGGAGGGTGGTGCTCCCTCGGGAGACCGTGTCCCAGCTTCGTCCAGGACCTCCCGGGTTTCAGCGCTCCGGCCCCGTGGCCATGGCGGGGCGGGGGTGGGGGGGGGAGGTGACGGCGGGGAGAGCACACCCTAACTGAACACATCTGGGGTGGAGGGAGTTAGGCTGTGGTTTCTCAGCGTTTGCCGGAGAAGCCTCGCGCCGTATTAAACCTGGGGCTCCTGAGTCAGAAGGGTAGGTAACTCCGGACTTCTGTACCTTGAGAGTGTTCAGTCAGAACTGCCCGGAACGCAGGTGCCTTTCCCTTTTCTTTGGGCACCCTCCCCTTGCTCCGCATTTAGTAAGGAGTCTTACCGTGGTTGCTGGAACTGTAGAATATCCCTGCCCTAACACTACTCAGCGGAGAGTTTCTTGCAGATTACTATCCTAGTTGGCCGCAGGGTGCTGGGAAAAGGGGACGGAGGGAATTTGGGGGCGAGGGGGTCTGGAATTTGGTACATTCTATAACTGTATCAGAGCTTTCCTTTTCGTCAAGAAAAGGACTACATAAAGTCGATCTAGAGCGAGAGATGAAAAATGAGAAACGTATTCGGAGACAGCGTTTTTTTAAAAAAAATTCTAACACTGATTTTAAATGGTGGACGTCATTTAGCAATTATATATCTATGAACACGTAGATTATGAAAGATTTTTATATACATACATGTATTATATGCATGCACATACAAGTATACGTAATGTCATATTATATATGGGAAATTTTAAATGTGTGGGCACAAACGGTGGGAGCTGCGATCCCAGCTTGAAGACAGCAAAGGGCAGGCGCGCTTCAATCCTCTCCCCGACGGCCCTCCTCGCGCCAGGTGCGTCCAGCCTCGCCTGGAACCGCTCGCCCGCCCGCGGCCGCGCACTTCTGACCCGAATCGACTCGGCCTCCAGCCAAGAGTCCGCTCCGCATCCGCTCCCGCACTCCAGCAACTGGCGGGAGTGATACAACACCGGAGTCAAATTACAACCCGCAATTAACATATGAATTTACGAAGGAAAAAGAAAGGAGCAGGGAAGAAAGAAAAAAAAAAAAAAAAAAAACCCTAGAGCGGGCGCCCGAGCGCTAGGTTAGCAGGAACTTTTCCCCGGGTGTAAAAACTCTTTGATTGGCTGCTCGCACGCGCCTGCCCGCGCCCTCCATTGGCTGAGCAGACACGCGACCGGCGCGAGGAGGGGGCTGGGAGAGGAGCGGGGGGAGACACACTGGCGCGTGCCGCTTTTTAAAGGGGCGCAGCGCCTTCAGCAACCGGAGAAGCTTCGTTGCACGCGACCTGGTGTGTGATCTCCGAGTGGGTGGGGGAGGGTTGAGGAGAAAAAAAAAAAATAAGACATTGCAGTAGAGACCCGGGAAGGGTTTTTTTTGTTGAGCTTGTTTGCCAGCGGCTCCTCCGAGCTTCTGCAGTGCAATGTCCCGCCTGCTGCATGCACAAGAGTGGGCTGAAGTGAAGGAGCTGGGGGACCACCACCGCCATCCCCAGCCGCACCACCTCCCGCAGCCGCCGCCATCACAGCCACCTGCGACCCTGCAGACGAGAGAGCATCCGGTCTATCCGGCCGAGCTGTCCCTCCTGGACAGCACCGACCCACGCGCCTGGCTGGCTCCCACTTTGCAGGGCATCTGCACGGCACGCGCCGCCCAGTACTTGCTCCATTCCCCAGAGCTGGGTGCCTCCGAGGCCGCGGCGCCCCGGGACGAGGCGGACGGCCGGGGAGAGCTGGTGAGAAGGAGCGGCGGCAGTGGCAGCAGCAAGAGCCCGGGGCCGGTGAAAGTGCGGGAACAGCTGTGCAAGCTGAAAGGCGGGGTGGTGGTAGACGAGCTGGGCTGCAGCCGCCAGCGCGCCCCTTCCAGCAAACAGGTGAACGGGGTGCAGAAGCAAAGGAGGCTGGCGGCCAACGCCAGGGAGCGACGCAGGATGCACGGGTTGAACCACGCCTTCGACCAGCTTCGCAACGTTATCCCGTCCTTCAACAACGACAAGAAGCTGTCCAAGTACGAGACCCTGCAGATGGCCCAGATCTACATTAACGCATTGTCCGAGCTGCTTCAAACGCCCAGCGGCGGGGACCAGCCACCGCCGCCGCCAGCATCATGCAAGAGCGGACACCACCAACTTCGCGCCGCCGTCCCCTACGAAGCAGGCGCGGGCACCGCGACCGCAGCGGGGACACCGCCAGCCTCGGGAGTGGGGCAGCGGCCGACCCCGCCCGGAAGCTGCCGGACTCGCTTTTCGGCCCCGGCCTCCGCCGGAGGATACTCGATGCAGCTGGAAGCTCTGCACTTCTCGACTTTCGAGGACAGCGCCCTGACGGCGATGATGGCGCAAAAGAACTTGTCGCCTTCGCTGCCTGGGGGCATCCTGCAGCCAGTGCAGGAAGAAAGTAGCAAAACTTCGCCGCGGTCCCACAGAAGCGACGGAGAGTTTTCCCCCCATTCCCATTACAGTGACTCGGATGAGGCAAGTTAGGAAGGTGACAGAAACCCGGAAAACTGAGACAGAAACAAAATCACCCTTTCCCAGGGCGCGGAAAGCCCCGCGGGCAAAGATCTCCGCACCCTTTTAAATTTTGCTAAGCGATGGTCGTTGTTTAGCAACGGCTTGGCTTCAGATGGCAGCTACATTTGATGGTTTGCAAAAGCCGCCGCTGTTCCAAACTCCCTATCGTCCATATTGTTCGGTGAAAGCTTGCTGTTAAAGTTGGGTTCTTTCCTCCCACAGTCTGCTCCCCTTGTAGAGAGATAAGGTATAATTATATGTACTCATACATAGCATCATTATTCTAGTTCCCTGCTGCCAATACGCTGCTAAAACGTCGCATCTTCTTCTCTGTCACTGGTTTGTGTTTGATTTATTTTATACCCTGGGCATCCATCCCTGTGTGTTGCGCGCACTCACGTGTGGGAGAGTGAGTATTCCGAGGTTGTCTCCCAAAATGCATTATGAAACGCAAAGTTAATGCTTCCAAAGTGGATAACTTTTGACTATGGAACTGTCAGAAAGCAAGGAACTTTGAGGTTTCTATATCGTATAAACATACCCAGTATGTATATCGGACCGCGAGAACCTTGGCGTCTTTTAGGAAACTTGGCGCACGCACTTTATCAGCCGCTACTGCTGCGGCTCTGGGACAAACTCAACTGCCAATTGCAGACCAGTTTTGTTTCTGTTTTTTAAACACGGCCACTTACCCTTAAGCTCTTTGCAAATGTTTGTTTTAAAAAATTAAATAAAAAAACCACATCTAGTAGTGTCAAAAGCATTTGGTCAATTTTATTCTGCTTTGTTAATATTAGAAAACTTATTTATTATTGAGTGTTTGCTACCATTTCTACTTATCTTGATTCGTTTTTTTTTTTTACGTTTTCTACTCGAGATCATTTTATTTTAATTTAGCAAAGCCAACTGCCATTGTTTTATGTATTCCTTTTGCAAATGATAAAAATAAACGTGAAAATAACTTCTATTTGTCACTTACTTATTTCATTCTAATATAAGCATTAAAAACAGTTTAAAATGACCTTGAAGATTTGGATTGTCTTCTATTAAATGCAAATTTGTGTGACCCAAGACTTTTGAAGAAAAATTCCGTTACAGACCTTGTGCCTTCACATAGTACCAGAAATCCTATATAGAAAAGTGTTTAAGTCAATAATTAAATTGTGAGGTAAAACCTTTCCCAAACTTGCAGTACAATTGTGCCTTTAGAATCTCTCCAGGATCTTTCCATGCTTCCTTATTCCATTCCCAACAATTCCTGCAAGAAATTGAGATCTCTTAGGATCTAGCCAGGGGTAGTGAACTTTACCAGGATTAGCTATTTCACTTCATAAAAACTTTAGCCAGGCTGAAAGCTTTTCTTGTAGTTCAAATACACAACACAAGCTTTCTCTCCTTTCCTCCCTCTGTCTCTCACTTTCCTCTTTCTGGGGGGAGTGAGAGAGGCGGGGAGAGGAAAAGAGAACAATGGAAAAGAACTTGAGGGGAAAGGGGTATCGAGGCTCATTGATTCAATGAGCAGTTGTCCTAGGAAATCAATTTCCTGCAGTTGTCCTAGGAAATCATTGAGCTACACTCATTTTTTTTTCTTTCCAAACAATTCTGCTTCTTCCAATGAAGATGATGTTTGCTTTAATTTTGTCCTTCTGACTTAATGCCTATGTAGAAAACATTTAACTACATTTTTGAGTCGGTCACAGAAACTAACAGTGCGCTCACTCTCACCTCAGGGTCCTCAGGAAAAGTATATTCTGGTTCTCAGGATCACAGATTTTGAAAAAGCCAATACAGCGCGTGTATGGGAGAGATCAGAAAGCAGACCTTTAAAAATGTTTTTGGCAAACGTGAGAGTAAAACTATTTGTTAAACTAAAGATTGGCCAAATTTCCACTGGCTAAACTTCGCTGGATTTGAGAGGTTGATTTTAAGCTAAATCCTTTGTATTTTGTGTCTACATTGAGGTAACAAATTGCGAGAACAGGGAAGCGGGGTGGGGGGAGGGCGCAGCGAGAGAGGGTTAGTTTAATTGCTCCTGCGTCCTCTTCTCCCTGCCAGCACCTTGAAAAAAAAGGAGAGCGCCACAAACTGGGTTTGCGGAAAAAGTAATGGGTGAGGGAGTACAGTTCTGGTCTTGAGCAGGGAACCGAGGAAGAAGCTATTAGCTGACCACCTAGGGATCCATGGCTTTCACCTGACCAAGGGAAGCCAGAGCCTCCGCCAGCACTCTGCGAGAGGTGAGCGGCGGCTCGTGACGCTTTCCAGGGGCAGAAACAATGCACCTGTCCCCTAGATAACCTTTTGCACCCAATGAGTTTGCCGTGCTCCCGATAAATATCAGGAATCTTCGGGCTGCTGAATAAATCAAGCGATTGCTTCTAACACATTTCCATTTCGCTCTCAATAAGCAGACTCAACAGGCATGGACATACAGCAACCCTGCAGAATGTGCACACACATATTTATAGTTTTTTGGCTTGGTTTTGCGTGCATGTGTGGATAGAAAGAGAGAAGAGGACCTAGAATGCTTTTACAACTCTTACGAATGAGTAGGGGAAGGACAGGACTAAGAAAAATAAAGCTGCGATATTTTTTTCCTCAAGGAAAATAATCTATATTTCATTTCCCAAAAGTTTCTGCTCCTTTTGTGTTAACCAGAGTTAAAAGCTTCTTACAAGTTATTCCTTTTCTTTTCATGGACTCGTAGAAATTTCAAAACTCTTCCTTGCCATCTTTTACAAATGAAGAAACGACTCCCCCTGAGTTGCCCCAAAATTACACAGCTTGAAAATGTCAATATCCAGAACTGAGCTTACTACTCCCACCCACTAGGTCAATGTGCTCACAAAATTTTCTCTAAGAAAATCGATAGTTAGGAGCTACAGCTATGTAAATGTTCAGGGGTCTTCCCCCTTGTACCCCAATGATAGATATTTATACTTTTAAATGTTAGTGGCATTATATATGAATTGGAGAAAATGCCAGCTTCATTCAATGGAATCACTTTCCATTTCTTCTGAAAAGAACAGCCATACAGAATATCAGACTGGAAATTCTATATCACACTGACTGAAAAGTGAGGATGAATTCTTCTGACCCATCAAGATATGCAGAAAAAAAAGCCAAATTACTCTCTGATAAATTAAGTGTTCAAAGTTCAGATGAGGACTTTCACCTCTTTTCTTTTCTTTCCTTCATTCTATTACTTTCTTTCTTTTAACACTGGCATTTCTTTGAAAGAGATGTCCAATCACATTTCCATTTTAAGGTTCTGCTATGGAGTTTGCATAACAAACGTCTGGCAGCTCTGCTCTCTTACACTCCATTAACAAGCTGTAACATATAGCTGCAGGTTGCTATAATCTCATTAATATTTTGGAAACTTGAATATTGAGTATTTCTGAGCGCTCATTCCCCATATGCCAGACCACTCCTGCCATGCTGACTGGTTCCTTTCTCTCCATTATTAGCAATTAGCTTCTACCTTCCAAAGTCAGATCCAAGTATCCAAGATACTAGCAAAGGAATCAACTATGTGTGCACGTTAAGCATGCTTAATATCACCCAAACAAACAAAGAGGCAGCATTTCTTAAAGTAATGAAGATAGATAAATCGGGTTAGTCTTTGGCCAGGCTGCTGGTGCTTTCTGGAGTTTTATATACGTTAAACAGCTTGCTTCATATTCTGTCTTCCACCCCACCACCACTTTTATTTGCGGAGGATTTTGGCTCACCACACTTTTTGAAACGTATTTGATTTCACGGAAAACTGCAGGAAGTTTCTTTTTGGCAACTGTCAAGTTTAAACACTTCTCCGTGGTACCTTGTTCACTGGGGGTCCAGCTTGACCAGAAGAAAAAGGGGGGGGTGGTTAATTTCCTTAATCTTAACCAAGGCAGGACCAAGGCTTTCATTAGGCCTTTCTATTGATTTTATAGATTTAAACCTGAGCCAAGTAAGCAGTCTTTCATTAAAAGGATATCTTGTAGTTACTTCTCCCCTCTGCTCATTTGAAAGTTCAAGACCCATTTGGCAACTGCAATCTAGACTTGTCAACTGCACTCTGGAAACCCCAGCAAGTCCTAGTGAGAGTTAAACGCGACCTCTCGTCGTTGGATCGCTTGCCGTCGGTGTTGCGAGATGCGGTGGGAGATGGGGGCTGGGAGGTAGTTGGAATCAAGGTGAAGTTTTCCTCGTTGCTTTTGACCCCTGCTCTCACCAGCCATCCTCCCCCCTAGGTCGGACAGAGTCCTGGACGCGGCCCATGGAGGTCCCTCCCCTTCTGCTAGGCCACTAGCAAGAAGAGGCTAACGGAGCGCAGAACGGGTTAAATCCTGGGATGCAGGGGAGAGGCCGGGGAGGAGGGAAGTCGGGGGAAGATAAAGAAAAGGACAGGAACCGAGAAGCGTGGAGGTGCTTTGCCGTAATGGGAGCGTTTCTTAATTAGAGGACGGCTGACAATAGAGGGGCTGGCAGAGACTCCTGGCCGCGGTGCCGAGCGTCTGGAGCGGAGCACGCGCTGTCAGCTGGTGAGCGCACTCTCCTTTCAGGCAGCTCCCCGGGGAGCTGCGCGGCCACATTTAACACCATCATCACCCCTCCCCGGCCTCCTCAACCTCGGCCTCCTTCCCATCCGCGGCCTTCCTGGGCCCCCCACCGGCAGAACTCGCAGCAGCGAGCGTCTCTCGCCGCCTCCCGCGCCCGGCCCCGGCCCCTCTCCTCCCCCAGCTTCGCAGCGGGAGCCGCCACCGCCCACTGCCCCTCCCGGCAACCGGCCCGGCGAGGAGAGAAGGCGCGCAGAGCTAAAGCCAGGCGATGCCACGGGGAGGGAAGCTGGCGGCGGCGGCGGGCGAGCCGCGGGGTCGCCCGGGACGGACGGAGGCACCTGAAGCCGTGGAGCGGGACGGGGGAGCCGGCGCACCCTCCCTGCGGCGCCAAGGGCCTCGCGGACGCGCTGCGCGACTCTCCGGCCCAGGGCTTGCCCTGGAAGATGCGATCACCTCTTCTCGTCAAAGATTCAGTTCTTCAGTCCCCCGCTTATGCTAAAATATTCTATAGACTCTCTGTCTGTGGAGGCTGAGAGTTTAATTGGAAAGAGTGCACGGGCACTGTCTCTCACAATCCAGGGCTCAGACACAAGTATACGACTTTCTTTCCTGCCGCTCCTTGAGAAAAGCAGAACTAAGCATTTTGGAGCAAAGATTTGGGGCCTCTCTCCATTCCACAGTGCCTTTTGCTATTTCAGCCCTGCTTCCAAAAACAAGAGGCAAATAAAAGTGGGTCTTGCTGCCTAATCTCCAGGGAGCCTAGGCCCACGCTGCAAGCTCATACTTTTCTTCAGGGAAACCGGAAATTTCCCCCAAAGGCATGAAAAGCTAGATGCTCTCCAATATAAGTTTTCTGGTTTTCGTTTTAGTTTTAACAATTCTGATTAAAGAGTTACGTGATCTCATAAAGGAAATGGTGTTTTGATGGCCAGCAGGTTCACCAGGCCCAGCTATTCTCAGGATGAGGAAGGAAGGTGTGGGCTAGGATCTCAGGTGGCTATCTTGGGATTTCCCAATCCAAGGGAGGTAGTTGTTCTTTGAGACCACTAGCCACTTATTTTTCTCTTCCAAAGACAGTTGCTCACAATCCTTGTTGCTTCCTGCCCCTACAAACTCTTGTCTCTGTGGTGCTGGTGGGGGAAGGACTAGGATTGGGGGGGGTCCTCAACCTGGGGGTGAGGTAGCTTTTTTTTTTTTTTTTTTTTTTTTTTTTTACAGTAGGCGGGCCTCTCACTGTTGTGGCCTCTCCCCTTGTGGAGCACAGGCTCAGCGGCCATGGCTCACGGGCCCAGCCGCTTCGCGACATGTGGGATCTTCCCGGACCGGGGCACGAACCCCTGTCCTCTGCATCGGCAGGCGGACTCTCAACCACTGCGCCACCAGGGAAGCCCGAGGTAGCATTTGAAGAAGGAGTAGGCATCATTTGTGGCCTTTGAATCTTAAAGGCCACAAAACTAAGAGACATCTGAAAACATAGGGCCACTAGTGGATCAGGAAAGTAGAAGGTCAGTTCTTTTCATATTGAATAACATGTATCTACTTCTGGAAACAACCTAGCAAAAATATACAGTATTTTTTTTCCTAAAATTTCTTATAACCCAACAGATGTTGATTTGGTAGGTCAAAGAGTCATGCCAGGAAGCTTCCTACAGCACTCCCAGCTGAATCCGATGCAAGTGGAAAAAGGACGTTATGAAAAACACTGACCTACAGGAGTCTCTGACAGACCACGTTTTGAGATTTCCTATGGAAATGAACACTGGCTACAGTAATCCCCTTTTGCCTTCTTTTATGACACTCAGTCATTCTTCCAAGAAGAGAGAAGCTGGCAATTTAGCTTCTTGGAGCCCATGAACCTGACTTTGCTGCTTTCACCCTATGGGGCCTGGGACAATATGCTCTAGGCCTGAGGTATTTTAACTCTAAAGTGACACCAGCTGCCTTTGGAGGCATAAGGGCATCAGACAAGGAGGTACAAGACCTTTGCCTCCTGGCTCATGAGAGAAGCCAAAATCATAACCAGTGAATGCCTGTGAAAAGCAGGGAGCACGAATTTTCTCAGGCTACACAAACTCTAAGAGAAATAGGGGGACAGAGTCGGGGTGTCATGATGCCCTTAGTTTAAGTTTGGTAAACAAAGTCCGTAACAACTCAGCATGAGTTTAGAGGGCCATTGACTTCCAAGGAAGAGTCAGCCACCTGACCGAAAAAGTAATTGTTCCCTTGTGTTGATAATGGTAATCCGAGAATACAGAGGAAAGAAATTTTATGATTTAGAAGGCAATGATCTCATGAAAGAGCAGGACTTCCTTTGGTGAATAATTCTTTTACTCCTTCCAAACTCTTTCTCCACTGTCTCTTATTCATGTTCCCCCATCTTCTCTTCTTCATCAATGAATAGGCACTTCCTGGGTGCTGATGGCAGAGTAGGACTGGGGTTAACCACCAGGAGAGGAACACAAAAATAATATAGAGCCTCTGCCCTTACAGAACGTAGAACTTGGTAGAATCTCAGAGTGAAACGTGGAAAAGAAGCTTTGTGCCCTGGGTGAGAGTGGCATTCTTGCTACAAATGGGCCAACCAGCTTTGTAGTCTTATGCTGGCCATCAAATTATTTCATCCACAGTTCCAAGGGTACCCTGTTCATAGCCTTCATTGTTTCCTTCAAAACTAACAGAGATTCTGAGTGGTGTGAAACCCTCGGAGCTAATCTTCAAATCAACCACAATTCTAGTCCCTTCCTTTTGAACTCAGAGGATACCTTTATGTTGTTTTTTATAAAGTTGTTAGTGAGAGTGTAGTCATAAATTCATACCAGAAGAAACTGGGGCTCTGGGAGACATCAAATGGCCTGCTGAAGGTAACATAGCCTCAGCACCACAGAGACCAGAGTCACAGGTCTCCCTGAGTCGAGGGTCAGAGTTCTTTCTGCCAAATTTCACCTGCCTCGGGTGCATATTTTCAGCCAGTCACCTTACACCTGCCCCTCCTATTCTTGGTCAAACTTGCCGGTGATGGTGTTAGAGATTCCTAAACTCTTCCATTTTACACTTGCTCCAGAGAGAGAGAATTCTTTGGAGATGGCCACGAATCAGGCTCCAATTCAAGGTGACAGATTTAAGAGATAACTGGTTAGCGTAATTTTCAGTTAGAATGCCAGCTCTGTTCCTCTGATTCAGCTGATACTGGACCTGAGTGCTCTTATCCTGTATAGAAATTCATTTCTGCTCTCACCTGGACAAATTCATCCAAATACTAAACACACATGCAGGTTAGGGAATGAGACAAGAGAATGTTATATGAGGGTGTGTCCTGAAGAGTAATGGTCCCAAAGCACGTCATTTCCCCCAAGTTGTCACTCTATCTATGCTTGTAAGGTTGGTGAGAAAATGGGGCTATAATTTTTACTGTTTCTCTTGAAGGGTGAAGTAAATTAACCTGCTACATTTGTAGCTGTGGATTCGTTCAATGATAACATGCATTTTTTATTCCCCTGGTCATCTGAGCTATCGGCTTTTTTCCCTTAAACCTTCTTCCAAGTAACATTTACCACTGCCTGATGGGTTCAATATCTGAAAAAATATCTCTTTGTTTTGAAAAGTTCTGTTCTCTACCTATCACAAATCAGCACTCCACTTTCTAACACTTCCACTCACTGGTTTAAAGCAATCTCTTGTGTATTGCTTGTGACTCAGATGCTTTCACAACCTGCCCCCCACCACGAAGAGTGAAGTGAGGACTAGGGCTGTTTGAGAAGCAGAAAATATTTCTAATCAAAAAGAGGAAAATTTGCAAGCGGTTACATAGGCCACATTTTAGGGCCAAGAAATAAAATTTGTACTTGCTGTCATGCCTAAATACGTTCCCACAGGCTACGTATCCCTCATTGCTCCTTCCCACCTGCATCCCAGGACAGCTCCTAAGGACTGAGTTCAGAGTCTTTTTTGCCAAGTCCTAAACCCAGACTGCTTCCTAACCTGTCCTGCATTATGGTATCATGTGACCCACCTAGCCAAACTCCCCTCCGCGCACACGCACTATTTTGGACTGTCTATATGACTCCTATTTCCAGAAAGGGAGTTCAAAGCTGTGACAAAGCATCTTTTCTACTTAGCCCTACTCTGAAAATGACCCTAAGGAGTTCACTATAGGCTAGGAGGCTGCTTTCCCAATATTCTGTTGTATGTGTCTCTCTTCTCATCCCTCCACTGTGTCCATTTTGCTATCAACAAAGAGAGGTGTGACCTACTCAAACCAAGGACATGGCTTTGTTTCAGTGTTTTCTTACATGTCCAAGGACTGGAGGGTGGGGCAGGGAGGCATATTTGCTCAGCCAAAGACTATATTAATGAGGAAGCCCAGGGCTTCTCAGGGCTATGGAAGGTGGGCGGGGGGCGGGGGGGGGTAATTTAGTCGGGTCCTTTTGGGAGAGTCTCTGGAGCGCTTTCCCAGGTACCAGCCATTTTACATGTGGGTCCCTTTGGGTGTACCCTCCTCTCCACCCTCACGCTCCTGGGAAATAAAGAAGAAAGTAATTCATCTTGTTAACCAGGGCTTGTCCTCAAAATTCTGCTTTCACCTCTGAGCTCACCACTTCTGGGTGCCTCTCCAATCCTCCAAGATGTCATGAAGATTCATCCTTTTTCTTTTCTCCTGGAACCTCAAGCAAAGCTCTATATACTCCACTGAAATTGCTGCTTTATTTTAAAGGGCCAGCCCCTTGAGGGTAGGAAGCCACATCTACTTTGACTTTGTCACTGTCCCGATGGTAGACAGATAGTACCCATGGAAGAGAGAAGTGAGAATCAAGGTCACCCAGGCCTCTGCGTGCTCTGCTGGGCCACAGAATCCCTTGTCTTGCTTTCTCTTTAAATTAGACTCATTAACTTGACTGCAGCCAACACCAAAACGTCTCTCTGTCTTGAAAACTCTTACAAGGCCTTTCTAACCGTTCTTCCTGCCCTTCTTTGACTTTTTTTCCTAACCCCTGAGCTCCCCAGGCTGGGGTAAGTGCTACCACCTCTGTGTTCCGACGGTCCTTTTAATAAGTGCCGTTGTTAACTATTTGGGAAGCGCTTTTCCGTGAGCCCCTCGAATCAGAGCAAGGTATCCGAGCTCAGAGACCCCCCAGTAGGCCTTCCCGGTATTTATCTGAAACGATCGATGCCCCGAGGTCGTCTCGCAAAGATGCTTCCCGCGCTGACCCCGTGCGCTGGGGACCTGAGGACGCGCGGCCGCCGCTCCGGCCACACCGCGCGATCCCCGGAAGGCCGACGCGCCCTGCCAGCCTCTTGTCTCCCTCACTTTCCCTCGCTACCTGCGTTTTCTAGAGCATTAGTCCCTTCCGCGGACCGTCTTCCCTTCCTTCTTAGGAGCTCTCAAGGGCTTCTCATTCGTTCTCTGCTTTCAGTTGTCACGTCTCTATCACTCCCCCCAGCCCTTATAAGTCATCTCGTGGGCCCTTCCTCACGTTTTTCTTCCCCCACGTCCTCGCTCTTTGGTCCCCAGTACTGATCCTTGTGGCTAGTGATTTTATTTCGCGTTTCTGCTCCTTTACCAAAGCCTCTCTAACCTCATCGCTCTCCATTCCTCGGGTTTTCCCTCTTCGCCTCTCGCCTCCCGCGCTCAGGGCTGGACCCGAGCAGCCCCTGCGCTGCGTGGCGTGCATGACTGCACGGCTTCCTCCCAGCGGCGGGGCAGGGGTGATGCAAGTTCACACCTTGCAGAGATCGAAAACTCTGCAGCGCCTCCTGTAGGAGAGGCTGCGGGCATCTGCCCTGAACTCTGGCCCGGGAAGGGAGCAGAGGCGGGAAGCGCGGCTGGGCGAAGAGCTGGGGAAACCAGATCTCCTGTCAGTGTGAACTGCAGGTTTTCTCTCCCTGGGTTTTCTTCTCCCCTGTTCTTTTTTCCCTCCCCTCTCTCTCCAGACGAAAAGCCCCAGCAGTGTTTCGTTGGCTGCGCTGTCGACTTTCGCCTCCTAATCTCGGTTAATCAACTCGGGATCACTGATGCAGGTCAGCACCAGCCCATCTGTTTGATCAAGAGTCAGAGATCTCTATTTCTTTTGCGGTCAGAATTCTTCCCCCGGGCAGGCACCTTGCTATAGTAACCTTCATTTAATACTCCCGTTATCGTTAGCATCAGAGCTCACCAACACGTCTTTGCTCAGAAGGATTCCTCCGCCGGCCTGCAATATTCACACGGCTTCAAGGAACGCCTTTTTCAAGTTCACCTTGACTGCCACCCAGAGAACTTGCTGCTGCTTTCAATACCGAATAGCCACTAGGCAATACACTTTTCAGGATGATTTCTCTCTAAAAACCATCCTCAGTTCTTTCTGTTTCTTTTCGTCGTGTACTCTTTTCAGTTTATTTTCATCTAGGCAATAAATGAAATTCTCCCAAAGACTCTGTCTTCAATCAATGGGAATAATTTTGGTCCATCATGCTGGTAAACTGGTTTGCAGGACATTTACAAAGAACAATAGAGGAAATACAATGAACCATTCAGAACTGTGTCCTGAAGTTTACCAAGGTAATTGATCCTTTCACTGGCTGCTCCTGAATTTTTCAACAGTAAACTAGTTTCATCTCTAACTGATGGTTTCACCATTATATGTTTCACAGACAGCAGAAGATTTAAATAATTTCAAAATTTACTCCATAAGGAAGAAAAGAATGAATGCATAAGACATTTGGTTAAAATAATAATACTTGAAGAAATCAGAAGAGAGAGGAAGGGAAGGAGGGAGGGAGAGGGAGAGAGGGAGAGAGGGAGAGAGGGAGAGAGGGAGAGAGGGAGAGAGGGAGAGAGGGAGAGAGGGAGAGAGGGAGAGAGGGAGAGAGAGAGAGAGAGACAGAGAGAGAGAGAGAGAGAGAGAGAAGAGAGAGCGCTACTGCAAAACTTACAGAAGGGATTTGCACCTGTACGACTTGAGGTTGCTAATGTCTGCTCAAGTCTAGAGGTATTCACCAGGACAGCTGGCAAATAGGGGGTTAATCATTACAGAAAATGATGCATCATATCTTTTCAGTTTGCTTTATACAGAAGGGCAGTAAAGATTTACGCTTCAGGAGAAGGATAAAACTGGTATTTTCATCGTGTGGTTGCCTCCTTTGAAAGTTTAATTTCTAAGGAAACGTAGATCATCTATGTTATAGAACATCCCTAAAAGAACTCTGATTCTGGTGGAAGATTACCTTGATCTTCTTAGGCTATATGGAAACTTCTTAGATTTCTGAAAAGTTCTAACATCTAAGGCTTACGAGAGTACTGAACTACAGTAACGTTTTTAAAAGAAAATTCTCTAGATAGTTCATTAAATTAGGTAATTGTTTGGCTAAAATAGTTTACTTTCTTGCAGTGTTTAAAAAGGACAGTTTTATCCTCCAATAGTCCTAATTACTCCTAATCACATTTTAATTTAGATAAATTTAGCAAATGTTTTTTTCTCATAGAGACAATGCTTATTTCTTTCTTATATTTGTGGAAAATTAATTCATGGATATAAATAAGATAGGTATATCTTATTACTATATATCTCTCTGGTATTGTGTTTTCCAGTTCCAGTAAAGCAAGGTTGAAAGAGCGTTCTGTCACCAGCAAGTTATTAACAAAAATGGTATTCATTGCCATTCTGGTGTTAGGCAGCATCTGAAGCCCCCTGCAGTTCGATCCTGTGATTATTAACTCACTTCCCACCAGTATCTTATACAGGCCCATTATCTACTGTCAATATTTTTATAACCTATGAGGAGAAGTCCTGCTTATTTCCTGTTAGAAGGGCGGTAACAGGGTTTTTTCTTTTTCTTAAGTAGATAAATATGTACTCTACAAATATGTTTGACTGAGGAGGTAAAAAGGGAGGGAAAGGAGAACTTAGCATCTGCTGTCTCGCAGGCTCATTGTGTGGTTAATAATTGCTCCAGAATAGTTTTACAGGATGTAGGCTTTCAGAAACAAGGGTTACTGAAGGATCCAGGCCTGAAAACTTTTCAATCTGTTCATACACCAAATCCTAGGTAGTCGGTAAGGTTTTTGTTATTGTTGATGTTGTTGTTTTAACCAGCTTACCTCAGCATAAACCGTTTTGCTTTCCTTGCTTTGAGAAATCTCTTAAGGTACATTTTCCTGAAAGAGTGAACTGGTGTGTGTTTTCCCCATTCAAGAGAATGGAGCTCCACAACATAATATTGTTATAGGGGTATATTATGAATACAAGGTTAGTGTTGTCAAGGCTCTACTTTGTATAAATAAACACTTTTTAAAGAGTAACCTTTAGTTCAAACTACGTACTTTAAAAAGTGACATTTATAACCTTCCTGTATTCTTTATCTCATGGCTACTCTGATCAGTTAAAAGACGGAGGTAAATTATCACAGATATGGGATAACATGAAATATTGTGGTGCATCATGATATTTTTAATATAAATTATGACACATAATATTCCACTTTGAAAATTTTCAAGTTGAAAATATTTGTGTCAAGAGTTAGAAGTAGGGCTTCCCTGGTGGCGCAGTGGTTGAGAATCTGCCTGCTAATGCAGGGGACACGAGTTCGAGCCCTGGTCTGGGAGGATCCCACATGCCATAGAGCAATTAGGCCCATGAGCCACAACTACTAGCCTGCGCGTCTGGAGCCTGTGCTCCGCAACAAGAGAGGCCGCGATAGTGAGAGGCCCGCGCACCGCAATGAAGAGTGGCCCCCACTTGCCACAACTAGAGAAAACCCTTGCACAGAAACGAAGACCCAACACAGCAAAAATAAATTAATTAATTAATAAACTCCTACCCTCAACATCTTAAAAAAAAAAGAAGTAGACGATTCTGTGTTTAGAGTTATATCTTTTTAAAAGAGCAGAGATGTGAAGTCCGTCAATCTAATTTTCATTCCTAATTTTCTCACTTATTAATTCTGTATACTTAGGGCAAAGTATTTACCTCTGTGAGCCTCAGTATCCTTATCTATACAAGAGGAAAGAACAGTTAAACCTGAGCTCCCTACTTCAGAGGTTGTTGTGAGAATCATATAAGATCACATATAAGATGTATATATGTATGTGTATATGTATATTTACATATGTATGTGTATATGCATTATATATTATATATTTTTATGATAACATATAAGATAACATATATGTGTCAGTCAGGTTAGGCCAGGTTATGCTGTGGTAACAAAACCAAAATCTCAGTGACCTAAGCAACAAAATTTTGTTTCTTGCTCATGATAAAAAACCATAACAAGTCAGTTGGGGCTTAGCTTGTGATCATTTAGGAACCCAGAATGATACAGTAGCCATCATCTGAAAAATTGCCAGATGCAGAGGGAAAGAAGGGTCTGGAGGCAATTATATCATCTGCTTGAAACTGGCATATATCACTTCTGTTCCTAATTCATTGCCTGGAACTAGACAAGGCCCCATCCAACCACAGAAAGGTCAGGAAGCACAAGCCTATTATGGAAGAGACCGGGACTATTCAGCGTACAGCGCTAGCTACCACCACACTTTGTGGGGAAAATTATAAATGGCAAAGTGCTTTACTGCTGAAAAGTGTCATTTATAAAAGTATACTGGGGATTTCTAGGAATTTGAGCCAACGTGAATTCATCTAAAATCAGTACTTTTGTGATTTAACTCTCTGAAGTGAACTTACTTGGAGGTCATTAAATTAAGTGGTATGGATATATCTCCTTGGAGTTACAGAAAACACTGACCCAGAGCGTCCTGACATGAAGCTTGACATTTTACTTGACTCCAAGCCAGATCACAGCTTTCCTAACATATAGGTCCTTAGACGTTCACTGAGACATCTAATTAAGAAAAAAAAAATAGGTCTTGATGCAACAATAGAATTTTTGTTTTGCTCTTGAAGAGCAAAAATAGTGATTAATAATTGTTATATGTATCATTTATGGATAAATCAGTCATCTCCAAGACGAAATAGCAGTCAGATATAAGGGAGTAAGAAAGAGCCAATTTTAGTTAATATTACAAAGTGGAAAAAATATATTAAAGTGCCAATAACCTCTCCTTGGGAATATTTTTCATTGTGAAATTATGTGTCATTTCAGGTGGACTCGTTTTGCCTAAGATTTTAGAGCTGATGTTGCAAATCCATGAGAGATGATGATGACCTGGATCAGGTAATTACTGTGAACAGCGAGGACTTGTCAAATTTTGGATCTAGTTTAAATGTATAGGCAACAGGATTGGCTGACATACCAAAAGTGAGGTGTGAGAGAAAGAAAGGGGACTAACAGCACATCAGAATTTTTGGTCTGAGCAATTGGAGGAATGGAGTTGCCATTAGCTGAGATGAAAAAGAGCAGATGAAACAGCTTGGGTGTGATGGGCAGTAGGCTTGGTTTGGTTGCAGTAAATCTTCTTTAAGGAGCTCTTAGTGACTCCTCTGCTGAGTATCCAGAAGGATTAATCTGTCTGAACAACAATAGAATGAAGGGCTTCCCTGGTGGCGCAGTGGTTGAGAGTCTGCCTGCCAATGCAGGGGACACGGGTTCGTACCCCGGTCTGGGAAGATCCCACATGCCGCGGAGCGGCTGGGCCCGTGAGCCATGGCCGCTGAGCCTGCGCGTCCGGAGCCTGTGCTCCACAACAGAAGAGGACACAACGGTGAGAGGCCCGCGTACCGCAAAAAAAAAAAAAAAAAAAAACTAGAACGAAGTTTAATTAACTTTAAAGAAGCAGTAGTTGAGAGAATCCAGTGTATCATTAGGAAACCTGGATTCTAATCACTTAATATTTAGGCATCTGGGTTCAAATCCTGACATCACCACTTACCATATGGTGTGACCTTGATAAGTTACTTAACCTCTCCAGAAAGTTTTGTTTCTTCATTTGTCAAGTGGGTATAATAATTGTACTACTTCATAGATTTACCAGTATTGTGGGCTTAACACAGTGCATTGCACATGAGGCGCAGACAATAATTATTTGCCAGTATTTGCCAAACCAATAATATGATGTTTCTCTTTTGCTAGATTGAGAGGTACTGCGGTATCTCTCATTCTCCCTTTATTTGCTAACCCTAGCAAAGCATTTGGAATATAGTAACTGTTAAGTTAATGAGAACCTGCAGCTGAGTGGAGCTGAGAAAGGCTGGAACATACACCCCTTCCCTAGCACTGGCCATTAGTCATTATTCTAGCTAAACCCAGGTAGTAATCATGGAGACAGTTTTATATAGGTAATAGAGATTGAATACATCTCTGACTGTAGAGTTGTGAGGAAAGTTATGTCAGGTAAAAGGAAGAGCCCAAAGCAAAGCAAAGAAATGGAAAGATGTATGATACTCTCTCTGCTCAGATTTCTCAGCGCTTAATTAAATCTGTTTTGGCCTAAATACATTACTCATGTATATTTTCACACGAGACTAGTACCATCAAGATGGAAATATGAAAGAATGAATTAGAGTAACCTAAAAGGCTGTTGTGGAATTGGGATCGGACCTCTCGTCATTTCTCTGGTAAGCATGGACTCCTTGAATCTTAGTTCCTATATCTACTCAGACTTACAGGCTTGTTGTGAGGATCAAATGAAATTATTCATGTGAAATTTACTAATAACTTTACAAATCAATTTGTAAACTGCAAGGAACTATTAAAGTACGATGGAAATACCAAATTTGAGCAATAAATTGTGAATTAAGAGTACTTGAGAGGGACCTCCCTGCAGTCCAGTGGTTTAGACTCCGTGCTTCCACTGCAGGGGGCACACGTTCAATCCCTGGTAAGGGACTAAGATCCCACATGCTGTGTGGCGTGACCAAAAAAGAAACCAGTACTTGAGAAAGGTTTCAAGTAATAAGGAAGATGGAGTAAGCACACTCTACTCTGTTTCTCCCACTAAATGCACGTATAAATGCAGAAACAGCTATCTGAAGATGCTGAAGAGAAAATTTTAGCAGGAAGATTGGGGGAAATAGCCAGGATTTGAAGTTACACCAAACCAGTGGTGAATTCCTTATCTTTTTTTCTCCAGTATCACCTGGCATAAACTCAAGGGAAGCTCTAAATCCAGAAGTGTGCATGGGTGAAGAGCAAAAAAGCTCTAAGAAAAGCCCTTTCTTTCTGCAAAAAAGATTGTGGAAAAGAGGAATCCCATGGGTCAGAGAAAGGGGAGGAAATCTCCTGCTTTTAAAACTGTTTAAATTATTAGTTTTTCCTTTCTCCTGCCTTAGTCTCCAGATGGTGGTCATGGCCAGGGATGCACATAAAACTCTGAGGGAGGGGAATCCTCTCTATAATGAGAGAGTTATGGTCCCAACAGTATGGAGTGAATCCTCATTGCTTTTTTTCTTTCTCTGTCCTTTTGCTGCTTGGCAGTAAATGCTGACACAGTTGCGAGAAGAACATGGAGACAGAGGACACTAAAGTCTTAGTTTTCTGTACAGAGGACCAGAAAGGGAGGCCTGTGGGAGCCAGAAGGTGTTGGGCAGATCACTGTGAAGAGGAAAATCAAGAAATCAAACTCATAAAGTTGTGCATGTACTCCAGGGCTGACCTAAGAGCTGTGTACTCATGTATCTGACTTTAATTAGCATACCACTGGCTTTGACAACTGAGTTACAAGGTAGACCATTGCCTAGGTCCCAGACTGGAAACCAGCTGACATTCATCTGGTACTGATCTCAATAGCACTACAAACATTTTGAAAACTGAAATGACATTTGGACCACAAACCAAAGGGGGCAAATCAGAACTTGAAGCCTCCACCTAACCTGCTTGATTGTCTGTTGAAACAAACGCAATAATCAACTTTCCTCTTAAGACTTAAGCAAAACCCACAGTCAAACTACTATTCAATTCTGGATACAATTAAAAATTACTTGCCATATGAAGAATCAGGAAAATTTGAACTCACAAGGTAAAGGAAAATCAACAGATGATCTGATTATACAGATGTTGGAATTATCCAATGAAGACTGCAAAGAACCTATTATAACCATGCTTCATGAAGTTAGGGAGAATACTCTTGAAATAAATGAGAAACCTCAGCAAAGAAACAGAAGACATAAAGTAGAACAAAATACAATTGTAGAATTAAAATATTCAATAACTTAAAAATTACTTACTGGACAAGCTTAACAGCAAAATGGAGATGACAGAATAAAAAGTCAGCAAACTTAAAAAGTAGATCAGGAGAAATTACCCTAAATAACAGAGACCAAAAAAAAAAAAAACCTGTAAAAAAAAGTGAACAAAGCCTTGGGTCCCTATAGAACAATACCAAAAGGTCTGAATTTTGTGTCATCCGAGTACCAACAGGAGAGGAGAAAGAACATGGAGCAGAAAAAATACTGGAAAAATTCATGGTTGGAAACTTCCCAAATTTGACAAAGGACAGATTCTAGAGGCTCAGCAAATTCCAAACATGATAACTATAAAGAAATCATTGTCTAGATATCATAATCAAATTGCTGAACAGAAGAAAAGAAAAAAGAAGAATGCCTGAAAGCAACCAGAGAGAAGCAGTACCTTACCCTTTAGGGTAACAATGATTTGAATGACTGGGTTTGTCATCAGAAACCATGTAAATAAGAAGGAAGTGGAATCTTCAAAGTGCTTAAAGAAAAGAACTGTCAACCAAGAATTCTATATCCAGAGCAAATATCCTTCAGAAATAAAGGAAAAATAAAGAAATTCTAAGATGAAGGGAAAATAAGAGAATTTATCACCACAGACCTGCTCTAGAAAATGCCAAAGGAAGTTTCTCAGACAGAACGGAGATAATACAAGATGAAAATTTGGACCATTAGAAATGAAGGAAGAGTAACAGAAATGGTAGAAGCTAGATAAACATAATAAATTATTCTTTCCTCTGAGTTCTTTCAAATATGTATATCAGTAAAAAGCAAAAAATATTGCTTTCAAAAAACATTGTCTTGATTGGATTTTCAGTGTATGTAGAAGTAATACATTTGACAACTACAACATAGATGAGGGAGGTAAAGGAACCTATAGGAATTTTCTACTTTTTCCTTTAATTGGTAAAATATTAATTCAACGTAATACAGTGAAAAGTTAAATATGTGTGTTGTAATCTTTACAGCAACCCTTAAGAAACAAAATTATATAAAGAGACAGTCAAAAACTCAATAGATATATTGGAATAATAAAACATATTAAAATAAGCCAAAGAAAGCAGTAAAGGGGAAACAGAAGCAAAACACAGAGGGAAAAGAAAACAGATAAAAAATGGTAGACCTAATTCCAAACATATCAATAATTTTATTAAGTATAAATAGTTCAAGAAGACAGAATAAAAGATAGAGGTTGTCAGAATGATTTTTTAAAGGCTTAGCTGTACAATGTCTATAAGAAATTTATTTTAAATATTATGATATTGGAAGGTAAAATATAAAATAATGGAAAAAGATATAACATGCAAACACTAATCAAAAGAAAGCTTCAGTGGCTATCTTAATCACAGACACAGTAGACTATAAAGCAAGGAAAATTACTAGGGATTAAGAGAAACATTACATAATAATAAAAAGGAACATTTACAGGAAGACATAAAAACTCCTAAAAATATATGCACCTAACATCAGAACTTCAAAATACATAAAGCCAAAGTGATAGAACTGAAACAAAAAAATCGACAAATCTGCAATTATACTTAGAAACTTCAACATTCCTGTCTCAATAATTGATAGAACAAGTAGACAGAGAAAATAGTAAGAATAGAAGTACTGAATAGCACTATTAACCAATTGGATCTGACTTCTGTAGAAAGTCCAAATCAATAAAAGCAGATTACGTATTTTCTCAAACGTACAAGGGGTATTCACTAAGTTAAGTCATATCCAGCATTACCCTGATGCCAAAACCAAAGATGGTGCCAGAAAATAAAACTAGAGACTACTATCCTTCATGAATATAGACAGAAAAATAATCAATAAAATGCTAACAAATCAAACCCATAAAAAGAGGAATAAACTACGCTCATTTGATATTTGAATATCAACCAATGTAATCCACCATACTAACAGGCAAAAGAAGAAAACCCATATAATTGTATCAATTAAAGCAGAAAAAGCATTTGACAAAATTCAACATCTCTTCATAATAAAAAATATGCAGTAAACTAGGAATAGAGGGGGGCTTTGTTAACCTGATAAAAGTCTTCTACCAAAAACACCTATAGCTAACAGCACGATCCTCGGTGAAACAATGAATGCTTTCCCCCATAAGACAGAGAATAAGGCAAGACTGACAATTCTCACCACTCTTATTCAACATTTTATTGGAAGTCCCAGCCCATGCAGTAAAGCCTGACAACAGATCAGAAAATAAGAATTAATCTGTCATTATTTATAGATGACATACTGTATATGTAAAAAATCTCATGGAATCAACAAAGAAGTTCTTAGAATTATTACGTGAGCTTAACAAGGTTGCAGGCTACAAGTTCAACACACAAAAATCAATCATGTTTGTATATACTATCAATGAACAATTGGAAGCTCAAGTTTTTTTTAAATAGAGCTCATAATACTTCCAAAAAATGAAATATTTCAGAATAAATCTAACAACTTCAAAACACTAATTAAAGAAATAAAAGAAAATCTAAATAAACTGAGAGACATAAACTGTGCATTGGAATAAAAAATGTAGTTAATATGTCACGTCTTCAAATTAATGTACAGATTTAACATAATACCAATCAAAATCCAAGTAGGAATTTTTGTAGATTTACACAAACTGATTCTAAATTTACATGGAATAACAAAGGAATTTGGACAGCCGAAACAATTTTTAAAAACTACCTGATTTTAAGAATTGTTATAACACTATTTTAATCCATAAATTGTGGTTTTGGCAAAAGGCTAACCACATAGATCCAGGGAACAGAATACAGCATCCAGAAATAGGCCCACACAGTTAAGGTCAACTGATTTTCACAAAGGTGCAAAGTTAATTCGATTGAGAAAGATGATGTTTTCAACAAATCTTGTCAGAGCAATTGGACATTCATGTGTAAAAAAAGAAAACAACCCTCGACTTAAAACATTACATCTTATGTCAAAATGAACTCAAACTGGATTGGAGCTATAAGCGTAACACATAAAACTATAAAATTTTTAGGAGAAAATCATCATGACCTAGGTTTAGGCAAAGAATTCTCAGAATCAACACTAAAAACATGATCTATAAAAGAAGAATATTGATAAATTGGAATTCATCAAAAGTAAAATTTTTCCCTGCAAAAGATACTATTAATAGAATGAAAAGACAAAGTAAAAACTGGAAGAAAATACTTGCAAATCATATATCCAATAAAGTATATTTGTGCAGAATACGTAAGAAGCTGTCTCAAAACCCAACAACAAGAAAAGAAATAATGAGTGTGATGGAATTATTCTGTATCCTGATTGTGGGGATGGTTATATGAATTCATACATGTGTTAAAACTCACAGAAATGCCATCAAAAAGTCAATCATTGTTTGTTCATTTAAAGAATAAAGTAAGAAAAGAAGTACTTAAAAAATACTAATTGTAATTCTAGAAAAATAAAACTACTACCAGAGAAAGCAAATGAAGAGAGATGAAGGTCAACTCACCTTGGTGGTTCAAAGTGTATATACTATGGGTACTAAAGAGAAATTATAAGTCATATACCGTGGCTTTATTGTCATACCTCAGACCCCGTGAGAGAGGACAAAGTCTAGAACATTATGCTTACTGATCTTGAGGGCGACATTTGTTGGAAGAGTCCAGGTTTTAATAATAAATTAGCCAAAACATACACCAGTGTAATTTAACACATAAGCTCTAAGAAAATAGATTTTACCAAGAATCCTATGATTTTTAAAAAAGATATAGAGAACAAAGAAGACGTTCAGAAGAACACATCCATATGGTAGTTAGACAACAAGAAAGGTAGAAAAGCACATTGTATATTTTATTCTTTTATATCAAAGGGTTTGAGGGTGTGTGTGTGTGTACTTGCTTTTTCTTTCTTACCAGACTCTCAATTTCTTGAGTACAAGAGCCAAGACAGAAAAGCCTTAGAGGTGGCGATCTCGTTAGGAGTATAAGGTGGAAGTGGAGTGGTCCTAATAGGGTATGTGTGTAGAAGGTACTTTAAGATGTTAAATATAGTGCCTTTCCTTAGATTGCATGCTTATTTGGGGTAAGCGATGGCGAAAAACGGATATTGTGGTGGAGCTAACCACCCACTGACACTGTCAATTATAAGAAATATACTGGGGCTTCCCTGGTGGCGCAGTGGTTGAGAATCTGCCTGCCAATGCAGAGGACACGGGTTCGAGCCCTGGTCTGGGAAGATCCCACATGCCGCGGAGCAACTAGGCCCGTGAGCCACAACTACTGAGCCTGCGCATCTGGAGCCTGTGCTCCGCAACAAGAGAGGCCACCATAGTGAGAGGCCCGCGCACCGCGGTGAAGAGTGGCCCCCGCTCGCCGCAACTAGAGAAAGCCCTCGCACAGAAACGAAGACCCAACACAGCCATAAATAAATAAATAAATAATAAATAAAAAATTTTAAAAAGGCAAAATTCCTTTTAAAAAAAAGAAATATACTGTTCATGTTTGTACCCCCGGAAACGCTGAGCATACTGACTGGTACGTAATAAGTGCTTCATTTACATTGTTCAACTGAAATTGAGTAGAAACCTTCCTCCAATTCTAATTTGTCTCCTAAATTCTCAAAGAAAATCAGGTCATACGAGATAAGGTACAAAAGATGTTAAGAGTCAATCAAAGAATAATTCTATCCCTTGTGCCAAGTGTTGAAATAAGTCTGGTTCTCAATTAAACAAAGATATTGTTTAGGCTGAGCACAGAAAACTGAATTTTCCACGTCCTTGAAAGAAATTTCAACTGCAAAAAAAGCACAGTATCCTAAAATGTTCTAGACTGGGGCTTCCCTGATGGCGCAGTGGTTGGGAGTCTGCCTGCCGATGCTGGGGACACGGGTTCGTGCCCCGGTCCGGGAAGATCCCACATGCCGCGGAGCGGCTGGGCCCGTGAGCCATGGCCACTGAGCCTGCGCGTCCGGAGCCTGTGCTCCGCAACGGGAGAGGCCACAACAGTGAGAGGTCCGTGTTCCGCAAAAAAAAAAAAAAAAAAAAAAAAAAAAAAAAGTTCTCGACTTACATTTACTGCTCAGACTCCTCAGAGAAAAAAAGCTTATTATATTAATAAAGACATTTTATTTTGAGGGTGAATGCTATTGTTTCACTAGAAGTCACAAAATGTTAATCAATTATGAATCCCAAGTTAAAATTTTTGAAACATGAACACAATTTTTAATCAAGGCATTTCCTGAAGTATTTAAGTGAAGAAAAAAATGACCTTTGGATCTGTCCTTGCTTTGCCTGGATGATTAATTTCATTTTTTTTTTTTTTTTTTTTTTGCTTTACACACCCTGCCATAAACTTTTTTATTTACACTTTATTGTAACTGACTTCATGTCACTTGCTCTTGCTTAATAATAATCAGTTAACTGCAAGGGCAGGTGTTCTCAAGGATGTGGCCCTTCCATAGAGTGGTTCTAAACATTTTTTTAAAAAATCATCATAAAAAGCATAAAGATAAAACTCTCACTCTAGTGTCTAGCAGGGAATAAGATCTATCTATGCAAAGAAAGAGTCAAGGATGGAGAACTCAAAAGGTCAAAGTTAATAGTAACCTACCCATTCTAAATTTATTTGTTGCCCTTCTTTTTAATAGTTGTGTTTGATCCATCACACGTAGTGATGGCCTCTGCTAGCACCCTAATTTTTACATGGCTTTTGTTCTACCTTTTCATGTTATGTTTAGATGTTAAAAATTATGATTAAACTTTTGGTTGACTTTCTGCAGAGTTTGAGTCTGATTACTCATTTTCTGAGATCATGACAATAATCCATTTTCCTACTCTCTTCACCAATGAGCAAAATTATTTCTGCTTCCCTACTCAGTTTAGAAGTACATTCTCTCTCCTTTCATTATTTCATTTCACACACTTGAGTACCAAGTTCCCTCCAAACTGTGTTCCACTTCCATTCTTTCAGAATTCCTCAGTCCAGTCTTCTTGTCACATCAGCTTCTTCAGGGCGGTCTGAGGCTCTCCTCAAAAGCTGCCCCCATTCTTCTCTTGGTGCTTCCTCCCACCAAATTACCACCATTATGAACAATCTTTAGATTAAACAAGGAAGATGCTGGGCATGGTTAGGAATTAATGTGTAATCTGGGAGAGCCTATCTAGCCATTACAATATTGACTTGGATTAATTTGTTAGCTATTTAATGTCTTGAAGCCACGACACACAGAAGCTAAAAGGAGAGGCTTGAACTAATCTGGTTCTCGGATCAACAGCGAGGCTGAGGATTAAAAGGAGAAGCATAATAAGGGGAGAGAGAGAAGTGAAGATAGATTGAGAGAGTCTTAGTTGGTGATGATTAGGGTGATGGCAGTAGTTGGAGGAGTAGCATCATTATAGAAGTAACAGAAACAATTATCAAAAGGAAGGCAGATTCTGCTGCTCACAAAATAGAGGCCAGATGGTTCTCCTTAGGAGTGTTTTGTTTGTTTGTTTGTTTGTTTTGCGGTACGCGGGCCTCTCACTGTTGTGGCCTCTCCCGTTGCGGAGCACAGGCTCCGGACGCGCAGGCTCAGCGGCCATGGCTCACGGGCCCAGCCGCTCCGTGGCATGTGGGATCTTCCCGGACCGGGGCACGAACCCGTGTCCCCAGCATCGGCAGGCAGACTCTCAACCACTACGCCACCAGGGAAGCCCCTTAGGAGTGTTTTGATTTGAGAAAGCCCCTCTATCCAAAATCCAAACCCTAATAATCTTAGGGCCATTCACTGTGTTATTATTTTTAAATGAACTTCTTTGATTTTAGACATTTCCCTATTTAAATAAATATCCTGAGAATGTTGTTTATTATGCCAAAATATTATATTGATCCTTAATTTCACTTTTTGAATTAACTAGTTAAAAGCAATTCCACATATAATAGCCAACTTAATTAAGATGCTTTTGTATGCAAGGAACAGGAGTCTCCCTCAAAACAAATAATACACAAAGAAGGTCTTATGGGCTCACCTAACAGAGAAGCTCTGCGATCAGTGAGCGTTTGGTCATGAGGGTTTGATAAAATTTTTCAAAATTTTATCACGAATCTTCATCTCATCCTCTACAATTTTCTCAGCTCTCTCCACAAAGATAGGTTGACTTTGTTCCCTGCTTGCCTTCCCTAATGCAAACAATATAGCTCTCAGCAATTCACAGCCCTGCCTCCTTCCTCATTCACATCCAGAGGGAGAGAGTGGGTTTCCCCCAATAATAAAATAGAAGCCTTGAGCTCCACACTGATTGGACTAGATTAGGACACACACTTACCCTTGGGCCAATCATTTTGTCAAGGGAAATGATAATACCTTGAAAGACTTAAATCTTAGAGCCCATTTGTGCTACAATGAGACGAGGTCAACTATAGGGGAGACCAGTGCACTATGTAGACCTCATGATAGACTTTAATAGATGGAGAGAGAGGTCCAGAGCTGGGACACTCACTAAGGGTAGGCCTGAGAAAGGTCTTTTAGAGTCAAGTCCTATTTACTGGGTATCTCCTGAGGACAGCAGGCATCTGTCAGTGTAGGTGATGCCATGAAAGGAGAGAAGGAGAAGAGGTCTGTAAGCAGCATATTCCACTGTGGGACTCTATCTTTTCCAGCAGTAAACTCACATCATGGACACAACCTGCCACATTTTGAGCATAATGACCAGGGTGATTGTGCTGGGTCATTGAAAATCTGTGTCATCTACATCTACAGTGAAGTTTCACTTGCCAGTCCAGTCCAGATCCTTCTAGAAGGCTTTCCTGATCCTCTGCACCGTGGTGGAAATCATCACCCCCACCATGGCTACCCCTCCACATACCTTCTCCAGAAGATGTCTCTTTGGTTCTGATATAATTCTGTCCGAATTCTGCCTTTCCTTCTAGTCTGAAGTGAGCATATTTCTATATCACATTGAAGTTCGTTAAAAGCAACTAGGTTGCTTTCTCCTATTTCCAAAGAATTTTACCCTTACATTATCAATCCTAAAGACTTATAATCAGCCTGAACAAAGCTGGAGGTTGAAACCATTTTGCTTTTAAACACTTCATTTGCCAGAATAAATCCTCAAAATGATGAGTGCTAATAGCCCTTTTTAGTTAAACAGGACAAGCTCAACAGTGGTTTTATCCCCTGGCTGTACATTAGAAACACCTGGGTGCCTTGATCTTTCCTCAGACAACTCCGATTGAATTAGTCCAGAGTGAGAACTGGGCACCAACATTTTTTAAAAACACCCTTACTGAGATATATTTCACATATTATAAAATTCACCCATTTAAAGTAATATCTATTACATCCACAGAGTTGGCATTACCGACATTTTTAATGCCCCCCCACAAGAGTTCTAATATTCAGATAGATAGGGTTGAGAACCACTGAGCTAAAACAGATTGTTAGCCTTTGAGACAACCTAATAATCAACTGAACTGTAAGTTAAAAATTATTCTAAAAAATATTCCAGGGTTTCCCTGGTGGTGCAGTGATTAAGAGTCTGCCTGCCGATGCAGGGGACATGGGTTCGTGCCCCGGTCCGGGAGGATTCCACATGCCGCGGAGCGGCTGGGCCCGTGAGCCATGGCCGCTGAGCCTGTGCGTCCGGAGCCTGTGCTCCGCAATGGGAGAGGTCACAGCAGTGAGAGGCCCGTGTAACACACACACACACACACACACAAAAAAAAAAATTTCCAACATTGTATAGTCTTAACAAATTAATAGATATTATTTTTTAGATCAGTTTTAGGTTCAAAACAAAATTGAGTGGACAGTTACAGAGCTAAAATTATGTTTTTTTGTTTGTTTTTTAACATCTTTATTGGAGTATAGTTGCTTTACAATGGTGTGTTAGTTTCTGCTTTATAACAAAGTGAATCAGCTATACATATACACATATCCCCATCTCTCTTCCCTCTTGCATCTCCCTCCCTCCCACTCTCCCTATCCTACCCCTCTAGGTGGACACAAAGCACTGAGCTGATCTCCCTGTGCTATGTGGCTGCTTCCCACTAGTTATTTTACATTTGGTAGTGTATATATGTCTATGCCACTCTCTCACTTCGTCCCAGCTTACGCTTCCCCCTCCATGTGTCCTCAAGTCCATTCTCTACGTCTTTATTCCTGTCCTGCCCCTAGGTTCTTCAGAACTTTTTTTTTTTTAGATTCCATATATATGTGTTAGCATATGGTATTTGTTTTTCTCTTTCTGACTTACTTCACTCTGTATGACAGTCTCTAAGTCCATCCACCTCACTACAAATAACTCAATTTCGTTTCTTTTTAGGACTGAGTAATATTCCATTGTATATATGTGCCACATCTTCTTTATCTATTCATCTGTTGATGGACACTTAGGTTGCTTCCATAAAATTATGTTTTTTAACTATCAAATTCTCTAATTTAATTGGCATTCTTGGTCTGAGAGGAAACAGAAAAGTCTTTAATAACATTCCACATTTTCTTAGGAAAAAATTCATAAAATGGTTATTCTCCCTGCAAAGAGTTACTTTGTATTCATTTAAAATATAAGGCAGGGCTTCCCTAGTGGCGCAGTGGTTGAGAATCTGCCTGCTAATGCATGGGACACGGGTTCGAGCCCTGGTCTGGGAGGATCCCACATGCCGCAGAGCAACTGGGCCTGTGAGCCACAACTACTGAGCCTGTGCATCTGGAGCCTGTGCTCTGCAACAAGAGAGGCCGCCATACTGAGAGGCCCGCGCACCGCGATGAAGAGTGACCCTCGCTTGCCACAACTAGAGAAAGCCCTCGCACAGAAACGAAGACGCAACACAGCAAAAATAAATAAATTAATTAATAAACTCCTACCCCCAACATCTTCTTTAAAAAAAATATATATATATATGTGGCAAACCAGAATAAGGTTTTCTCTCTTTTTTAAAAAGTCTGTTTTAAAACTTACTGATCAACACTTTCCTGGCTCTCTTTTGTTGGAGAAATAAAGCACTCAAACAAAATTTTAGTGATAAATAACTGAAAATATCCAATATTAATCTAATTCCTACACATTCTTTTCTACCTTTGATATAAAAGATTTTAAAGTATTGTGTATGTGTATATATATGTATATACACAAACAGTATTGTCATTTGCTTTGAAAGAAATATTGATCGTCCTCAACTAAATTTGATTTACAGAACATTTGTAAACAGAAAAGTTTTGACATGGAATATTTAGTATAAAGTATGATCTAAACTGTCATAAAGAGAATGGTGATTACACTAGCAGTTTCTGAATCATATTAAAGGAAATAGAAGTTTGTGTAGCCATTTGGTGAATTTAGACTGTATAGTCAACTACTTATTTCCAGGCTTCTTACCTCCAAGAGAAAAACATGCCCCAGGTAGCCACTGCCTCTTCAGTTTGGGCCCCAGAATGAAACTCATGGAACAGACCTGAACGTAACCCACAGTTTGAAGCAGAAACTGCCTACTAAACCGTAGACCGTAAGTGAGAAGTAAATGTGTGTATTGTATGCCACTGAGAATTTGTGATTATTTTTACACAGAAAAAGCTAAAACAGATACATACACTAAGGTAGGGAACAACAGTAGTTGAAATACCTACTTGTTGGGGTGGAGGCGGGGTGTAGAGTATGATGGGATGGGAGTGAGCTCAATTCTGAGCATATTGAATATGAGGTGCTGATGGAATTTCAAACAGTGATGCAGGAAGGGTAAGGAAGTCATCTGAACATATTTGGGAGTAAAAGACATGGAAGGGAATGGGATCTTTAGAGGAGAGAGAACATATATGTTCATGATGGTTATACTCTCTTTATATTACTTTTTTTTTTTTTTTTTTTTTGTGGTACGCGGGCCTCTCACTGTTGTGGCCTCTCCCGCTGCGGAGCACAGGCTCCAGTTGCGCAGGCTCAGCGGCCATGGCTCACGGGCCCAGTCGCTCTGCAGCATGTGGGATCTTCCCGGACTGGGGCACGAACCCGTGTCCCCTGCATCGGCAGGCAGACTCTCAACCACTGCGCCACCAGGGAAGCCCTATATTACTCTTTTTATCAGTTTATAATTCTCCTCTTGTACCTCTTTGCCCTTGTTTTAACAC
The DNA here is from genome assembly GCF_949987515.2 of Delphinus delphis. Classification (NCBI taxonomy): domain Eukaryota; kingdom Metazoa; phylum Chordata; class Mammalia; order Artiodactyla; family Delphinidae; genus Delphinus; species Delphinus delphis. The sequence goes on from NC_082687.1 coordinate 12,973,767, forward strand.
ACACACACACACACACACACACACACACGTCTTGCTTTTTATTTTAATTACGTGCCTCAGTTGCTCCTTCCTTCCATCTCTATTTGGCCTCCTACTCCTTTTCTCCCTGATAACTCTTCCTGGTTAATCACACACAGAAAAGATGCGGGGGGCCTTCGCCACATTTTAAGGTAGAACGACAGGCTGGGGTCATAGCCCCTGCTCACCTCAGGAGAGCAGCTGGGACTTCTCTAGTCCTACAGCTTTTCAGTCCCAAAACATAAGGGCTGGGATTCCTTGCCTGGAGTACCGTCCTCAGCCCTCCTATGTCCCTAGGGTTGCACTTTCCCAGAGTGTGAGGGGGACCCGCGGTTGCATCTTCCTTTAGATTCCCCTCAATAAATGCTCTTGCAAGGTTAATGTGTGTGTGGAATCGAATCATTCCACCTTTACTTGTTCGGCACTCACTCTCCCGCTTTTCCTCCTACCTTACTGGCAACACTATTTCAATCTTCTTTGCTAGTTCCTAATTATCCACCTGATTGCTAAATACCACAGTGGCCCAGGACTCAAGCTTCTTAACCTTTGGACTTCTCTACCTATGTTCACTCACTATGAGCTCCTCCAACCACATGACTTTCAATACTATTCATAATTGGTACCTCCAGTCTCCACCTCCTCCCTAATCCCCAGCCTCACCCAATGTCTACTTGACATTTCCATCTGGACGACTGATGGGCATCTCAACATAACATGTCAAAAACCAACCTCCTCATTGTCTGCCTACACATGCTGTATACGCAGTCCCCCCTCTTTTAGGCAATCTTTCCAGTTGTTCAGATTAAAAATCTTGCAGTCATCTGTGACTCTTCTTTTTCTTTCACATATCCCACACAGTCATCAACCAAATCCTGTTGCTCTCCTTTCATAATATATCTGGAATACAACCACTGCCATCATCCCGTGTCTAAATTATAGTGATTACCTCTCCCTGGCTTCACCCTTCCCTCCGACAGTCCATTCTCAATACAGCAGCCGAATGATCCTTCTGGAAACATAAGTCATTATCATGCCACCTCTCTACTCAAAACCCTCTAATGGTTTTTTGGTTTTGGTTTTATTTTTTACTCAGAGTAAACCTAAAGTTACTACAAAGGAACCAGGCCCTACACATTCTAACTTCCTGTTACTTCAGTGGTCTGATCTTGGAGCCCTCTAACCCTGTCCAGCAGTGAAGAGCTAAACGATCAACTCCTTAGGGCAGGCTCTGTCCTGTGGGTCTGTCGAATCAAAATCCTCATAGAGGTTTCATACCTTCTAAATGTGTCTGTAGCATGAAAATGGCATCTGGTCTCAGAGAATTTATTGCCAGGAATTACAAACTTAGCCTTGTGTATTATTGTGCTGTTATTATAATTATGAAGTTATACATGAATGGCTTCACTGTGGATGGTTGAGAATAAAAATGCTGCCAAGATTCCTAGTTCATATTTTGCTTTGGAGTCCGAGCCCTTGAAAAGGTGGACTGTTCACATGTCTGTACGTTAATTTCTCCCAGTCGACAGCATGAAATGGAGCGAAATATCGTCAAGATTGGAAAATAAAAAATTTTAATAATTTCCCTTTAAGTGTGAACTCTTAACCTTGATTCAACTCTTGCCCACAGTCTTAAGTTGAACCTAAAAATGTTAACTCTGAAGGTGCAGGGTCAGAAACAGTACTTCTTACCACTAGTTTCTACCAATATTATATCTGGATAGCAGAGGCAGGGTTACCGTGCAACTAATCAAGCTTGAGCTTCAGGGACCCTCACTGGCATGGGCAGCTGTGGAGTGGCTGGGGGTTGCGGAGAGTTCCAGGTGGGGAAGCAAAGCCAGGTCACAATCAGGAAGCATTTCTATGTGCAAATTCAATACTACTGCACAAAGCCCGGATCTATCCCAGTGAATGGCTGTTTCTTATGAATGTTGTCGATGGTTCATTTTATTTACAGAATAAAAAATTGTCTGAGGTAACCAGATTTTTTGTCTTTTATTTATGAAGTCAAATCAAATGCCAAAATTACCACTGATATCTAACGGACTATTTTGTCATAATTTGAGGATTTTAACACGTCTTTTAGCACTCTGGGAAAAATCTTAATGTATTAATTATGAAAAGTATTAGCATTTCTACTGCAGTTAGCATAACATTATGTCTCCAAAAGAGAGTAACCTAGTCATTCTTATTTGAAAAATGTGGTACTACATGTGGCAACTGAATAACTCTAAACTGAAAAGTAGTAGAAAACTATTTTCAAGAAGATTATATGATTATTCATCATATCCTCAAATCTTTATCATCGTTCCATCATCAGAAAATGTTTAGAGCCTAAATATTTCAATAAAGTATTTAAATGGTTTGTAATTGTTATTTGGTTAAGCATTTCAAAACAAGATTGTTGTTTATTCACTTATTAGTAATAATATCATACAAAGGGTTTATATCCTTATTGATTTACCTTTTGCCTCTGAAAAAGCTTCTTAGCAGGTATTGTATGTTCCTTTAAAATTATTGCTGGCTGTAAAAGTGGGCACACACACGCCAGGGTGTGCGTTAGGCAGCTTTTACAATGCTCCCCGGGTGTGCTAGGCCTCTGGGGCATAGAGCCAAAAGTGAAGCTGCCGTCATTCAACAGTATAAAATGCAAACTGTGGTGTGTCATCGCAATTATGCCTTTTTATGACTGAAAAAAAGCTCCACCTTCCCTTCAGTGATTTTAAACATTAACCTTCCAGCTCTCAGAAGTACTGAAAATGTTTCAACTCTATGTTTTCCACGAACAAGATGTGGTTCATTAGCAACTGATCCCTCTCACCACGCAAACATTTTCATCCATTACCAATCCCAACTTCAAAATATGCAAGGATTTGTAAGAAAAATTTGTGGAAGAACTTTTCGAAGGTATATATTTTCTGTTAAACTGGCAAGCAAATCTGATAGGAGTATTTCCAAGAGTAAAATATTTTCTAAGGACTTGGGGTTTTCTTGGGGTGTTTCCATGACTTATACATTAATAGCTTTTATTTATAAAATTTTTTAAGATGAATAAACTCTTTCTAAATTGTTGGACTCATTTTAAAATGAAATCACTACTTCCCACAAACTTAACATCTAATAGTTGAGGGATTATCAAGGCAAATCCATAAAAACACTAGCAATGAGTTGTTTGCTAAGACTTTAAAGTTTACAAGTTAATACTCATTCTCAACTATTTTTCAACACAAGCTAGAGAAACGTGCAACAAATTCCATTTTGAATAAGAGGTACATCCCGGGGTTGAAATTATAAAAGAAGTACTTAGTGACATTGATGGGAATTGAGGAGTGACTGGTTGGATGAATCCAGAGGGAGACAGCTTAGAGCAATTTTACAGAAATACTACTGTTGCATAGAACTTTGCTGAAGAAAAAAAATGTTATATAAGGATGAGAAATGAGTATAACATTCTTAATAGAATTTATCATGGTAAAATATAATTGGGTGAGAAAGAGATTTTATACTGTCTTAAAGTTGGGAAGGCTACTAAGAAATCATTTGTTCAATTTTCTTATGTAAGGCAATCAGCTGGGTAGTTTTCCATAATCTCTTGGGATAGAATCCTTTAAAATAGTCATCCAGTTTCCCTTGAACACCTACTGTGGAAAATAAATAAATAAATAAACAAACCTCATTATTTTCTGTGGCATCCCCTTCCCCTGTTGAGTAGCTACCTAGGCTGGTATTCATAATGGGCTTAAATTTACTTTACTAGAATTTGGGCCTACCAGACTTTTTTTCTTCTGTTCAATAAAATAATATAAAGTCTACACTTCCAAGGGCTTTACACCTGTCAAACCTCTCCTCTGCATACTTTCTCCCCTGTTCTTTTTTTCCCTAGACCAACAAATCCAACTGCTGAATAATTTCTCATTCGACATTGTTGCGTGACCCCTACCGTATTCTTTGTATACGCCTTAAGTCTATAGTGTCTTTAAACTGGAGCACCCAGAGTTAGCCATAATTCTGCCTGGCACAATGGACTTTTACTTCTGTTGATGTTATTGACCACAGTAATACGCTTTTGAAGGAGTCAACATCTACATCGGCTTTCTTAAGATCTTAGTCACATCGTTGACTTTAAATTGAACTTTCAGTCAGATGAAATGATCAGGGCATTTTTTTTTTTTTTTTTTTTTTTTTGCGGTACACGGGCCTCTCACTGTTGTGGCCTCTCCCGTCGCGGAGCACAGGCTCCGGATGCGCAGGCTCAGTGGCCATGGCTCACGGGCCCAGCCGCTCCGCGGCATGTGGGATCCTCCCGGACCGGGGCACGAACCCGCGTCCCCTGCATCGGCAGGCGGACTCTCCACCACTGCGCCACCAGGGAAGCCTGATCAGGGCATTTTTAAAGAAATATTTTGTATGGCTACATTAGGTCATCTATACCTTATTCATGTGCAATCGATTTTTTTAACTTCAGTGTAGGATTTTACATCTAGGCTTATTTCATTGCATTCTTTTGTTCCATCCCTTCATTGCAGCCTGTAAAATTTTGATTTAATCATTGATAGATTAGCCAGACCACCTAGATTTATGCACTTACAAACATAATAGGACTGTCTTTCATGTAATCAGATATGTGCATACATGGAGCATGGACTTTAGAAACAATTTATCTGAGCCTCTATAAAATGGGAAAAAATGATGCTTACTTCATGAAGTCATAGTGAGGTTTAGATGAGATATTTTATGTAAAGTGCTTAAGGACAGTTTGTGGTACCTAATTTATATATTTTATTTTATTTTTTAATATATTTTAAATGTCAGTATTTCCTCCTCCACTCCAGGAGGTAGAAGCTAGCATAGTAATAGTAGAAGAAGCAAATGTGTTTTATCTCAAAAAATAGGAGAATTATTATCTCCTATTATTATCTCCTATTATCTCAAAAAATAGAATTCAGAAACACTTGAAAATGAAAGCAGAGGATATGACTAGTATTGACTAATCACTGACGTATGTTAAAATTCATGGGCATCCATCTTATTTTTATGAAATGAGCAATTAAAACTACTGGATTTTGAGTTTAATAACAGGATTGAATCCATATTTGAAGTTGTTTGCTGGTACTCTATATGTATTTTATTGAGAAGAAACAAGGCTGGAGTTCAGACAGGCTGGTAACCACATTGAGCACACCTGGACAGCAATGCAGGGAAGCAGCCAGCAGGGAAAAATATTTTTTTCAGAAATTGAAAAAATGGCCACAGATGACTATGCATGTAATCAATCCATACACGAATATCAATCCATATACAAACATAAATCAATCCATATATACATAGCAAAACTTTTATTTGGTATCAGAGACACTGAGGTTGGAATTGTATCTCTTCTATCTCCCTTAACTTTGATAAAACCTTAACTACTTCACAATATTGGGGAGGGAGTGGAGATCTGAGCACACAGTATGATTTTCCTCAAGTTTGCATCATCTCACAACGGCCTTGGGCCTTAGGTATCATGACCCAGACAGCCTGGCATGGCCAAGAAGATAAAACATCCGTCAGTGCCAAGTTCTGCCTGAAGGGAGAAGTTCGGGCTTTAACTCGTTCATTTTAGTAATAATAGTAGTGAGTATTTATTGCGCACCTACTGTGTGCCATTGTTCTAACAACTTTATGGTATAATTTCACATAATCCTCACAACAATCCTCTGAGGCAGGATCTACCAAATTTCACCAAATGACATGAAGCACTGAGAGGTTAAATAACTTGCCTGAAGTCATATAGCTGCTAAGGGATGGAGCCCGGAAGTGAACCTGGACATTCTCTCTGTAGAGTCTGTTCTTTTAATCACTAAAATAAACTAGCCTCTAGGTCAGGATTCACTGTTTTCTGATAGTTAATAATCTTTGGTGCACCCTAGACCTTTTGGGGAACAATAAAAGTGTTGAAATTAATGAATAATTGCCTCTGAATTAAGGAAAATAAAGCTAAAAAAGTTGGAACAAATAATGCATTTGTTCCATGTAAACATAGCTGAGAAAAAACCATGTGAGAATATTGTTAAAGCTTGTAATGGAACATCCATTGTTTCTTTTTTTTAATTTTTTAAAATTTGGTTTTTTTATTAAGGTACAATTGGCATATACATCCATTGTTTCTTTTACCCATAATTTCTTCTTCCATTTGGAAGAGGACAAAAACTTTTACTCTGCCCTACCCTTCAGAAGCTCCATGATTCAAACAGGAATTGCCATCATTTTATTTCGCCTCATCTCCTGACTTTAATTATTGGTCCAGAGGTGAGCACCTCACTCACACTGGACCAATCGCAGGAGTTAAATGCCCTCTCATAGTGATTTGTCTTGGACATGAGCACGTGACAAAAGCTAGGCCAAACTGGTATGCTTCCCTGCCTTTTAAAAATAGAGTAGTGAGGGCTTCCCTGGTGGCGCAGTGGTTGAGAGTCCGCCTGCCGATGCAGAGGGCACGGGTTCGTGCCCCGGTCCGGGAAGATCCTACATGCCACGGAGCGGCTGGGCCCGTGAGCCATGGCTGCTGAGCCTGCGTGTCCAGAGCCTGTGCTCCGCAACGGGAGAGGCCGCAACAGTGAGAGGCCCGCGTACCGCAAAAAAAAAAAAAAAAAGTAGTGAGTTCTGCTTGGAGTTCTCTCTTCTCCACAAAGGAGCATTTCAGAAGGAGCTTAAAAGCTGTTTGTAGCTCGGTCCCCCATATGAGAAGGTAATCATTCTTAGAGAGTAAAGCAAACACGTAGAGAGATGCAGAGGAAAATATGGAAAAAGGGAGAGAGACAGTCATTACGACATTCAAATCCTCAGGTCTACATGTTCCTGACCTTTACACAATTTGCCGAGGTAAACCAGTAAATTCCCTTTTTGCCTAAACAGTTTGAGTTTAATTTCTGTCTCTTACAATCAAATGAGTCTTACTGCAAATATCACTTGGCTAAAATAGCCATACTCTCAGGCTTATTGAGGGTCTTATCCTAGGGCTAACTAAGGTTAGTAGAAAGCTGCCTACTTGGATATCAGAGTCTTGACTCCTCTTCAGATTCACTTTTACTGAGTTGCACCCCAGTGCTAAGTCCTTAGATTTAATCAAGGGTTTAAAGCAACTTACAAATAAATCATTCACAACACTGACGTTGCTGAAGATACTGTGTATCCCTTGGCCACCCCCCCCCCCATATAAAACTCCACAGGAGAATTTTTTCCAAAACGTAGACCAGAGCTTTGCTTCTCTCAAATGAACTGTTATATTTTCAACTTATGGAAAAAAAGAGACATATGAATTAAAAGAAATCATATTCATTAAAATGGGCTGAATAGGTCATTTTAGGAGACTTCCATAATACAGTGGAAGCACATTGATTTGGAGACAGACTCCTGGGTTTGAGTCCCTAAATTCAGCCTACACGTTTCCCAGCTGAATGGTCTCTAGCAGATTACTTAGTCTCTCTGGACCTCAGTTTTCTCTTCTGTAAAACAGGGCTCTTAATATTAGCCTTAACTAGGTTAAAACAGTGTTGTAAAAATTAGATGGAGCTACGTGTGTAAAAATACTTTGTAAATTGTAAAGCACTGTATCGATTTTTAGTTACATTGTCTCACAATCAAACTGGAATTTTCTCTTATACACAAGGTGATTTCTTTAGGAAATCTTTTTATTTTTCACCAGAAGTTTATACTGCTTAAAAAATAACATAATCCTACTCATCTTTAAAGAGCTTAAGTTAAATCCTGGTCAGAACCATGAGTTGTAGCTCCATTTTACACTGGAGGCAAATAGAAGATTATGGAGAGGAAGAGGCAAGCAAGTCACTGAGGGCTGTAAAGGACAGCAAGACTATATGCAAATGAAAAGCTGGAGCTCTGGGCTGCCAGGTCTTTACTGGAAGGCAAAGCCACATCACTGACTTGACAACTCACTGTCTTTTCTCCTGCTGTTTGTTCAAAATCTCTACCCTGAGCCCACCCTAAAATATAAGGACTGAAGTTTTAAAAAGGAAGCTTCCTCTGCTGTTTGGCAAAGATCAATATTGAGAGTGAGGGGTACTAATTGGCAACAGCGTCATTGATTTAGACCCTGAGCCGCATGCATTTTGTGTGCATCTATTGCTGATCCGTGGGACAGAGAGGGTGCAGAATTTAGTTTCTTCTTCTTTAACTGAGTGTTGCTTAGTTTTTCTGCCAGCGTTGCAAGAACACTGCTAAAAGGCACAAAAGCTCACGGAGGTGTCAAACAGCAGGGATGAGAGGCTGAGCTTTCCCTCATCCGTGAAGGAGTCAATTAAAGAACAAAGACAACTCTTGGGTTTTAAGATCACCAGTCCAAGTTGTTCCAGGATTCTCATGTGTATTTCCAGTTCAATCTCCTTATATTTCTTCTTTATTCCAAAAAAAAATGTAATGATGTGGTGCTTTTTGTGCTTTTAAGAGCACAGTTATAAAACATTTAGTTTTTTCTTGTATTTTGTAACCCTGTGTGCTTCTGTTTAATCCTATCCCCATAGGAACTATTCTGAGATTAAACAACAACCGGTATCGGGAAAACTTTAAGGATAGCTCTCCAGTGCTTAACTAACATCATTTAAATCTCCTAGAAATTACATGTTCTAAGCTTTATCTTTCTTTCTGCTAATGATTTCTTGTGTGTTCAGGCACCCAGGGAGCTGAGAAGGAACAAAGCACACCCTCTGTCAAGAGCTCTTTCATTGTTGGTCAGATTAGGAATGACTTCAACTTCCTATGTCAAGTGCACACTGTAAACTAATCTTTGTTTCTGCAATTTAGATAAGATTATTTCAAGAGATGTCAGTTTCAGTATTGGATTTTCTTTCTTTCTTGGACTGGTGTTCTTTTTGGCCAATGATCTATGTGACTGTCATCTGACATAAATTTACCATATCTGAATTATATCTCGTGGGCTTATGCCAGGAGCAAAATGTTATTTGTGTTTATATCAATAGGTGAACTTTAAAGGTGTGTCTGTTGACTTTTTTGAACATCAACAAAGTACAGCAATATTCTTTGGGTTAGTTAATAAACTCCTAACTGAACACGTGTGATGTGTGCAAACTGTCTTTAAAGACATACATATGTGTTCATTTCGTATTCATTTCCACTTTTCTCTAAATTTATATGTCAATTTTAAACAATATACTGGACTGTCATTATATGCCATTATCCTGACTCAATATTTAAGTGGCTACAAAGATAAATTCCATTTCAATTTAAAGGAAATGTCAGGAATATTTTTATGTTATATAGGCCAAGATTACCTCATATACTACTCATTCCATCATATATATTATCCATCAAATATATTATACCTGAAGCAGAAAGTATGCATGTCATTCAAATAAATATCTATAAAAATGAAACTAAAAGAAAAACTTAAAACAAAGGAGTAGTCACAACAACAGCCTTTGCTTGAGATCTCAGCTGGTCAATGAAGCCCAACAAAAAATATTACCTATTAATAGAACTAAATGTCTACCACAGATTTCAGGAGTGAAGCACTTTGCTTATTTCTAGGTTTAATTACAGAGACAAAAACGACCAGAATGCAATAAATGTAAAATGAAACTCTAATCTTAAGATTAAAGGTGGAGGCTACAATATTCCTAGGCAGTAGATCTGATTTTAAAAGATATCTAAAATGTAAGGGAAACATAAATGAAAATGTAAATGAAGTGTCCCCTGTGTAATAAAGAACCTACAATTTAGTGTTTAAAATTATTAGCTGCCATAGTTGCTTACAGTTTTGTTGAAATTATATTATGTGTAGGTGAATCTGAAATAGGGTATTTGGAACTGCATATAATTCTTTTTTATCTACTAGTCATGTCTGAAAGCTAGAAAACTGTCATCAGAAAATTGGTTTCTTAGGAAAAGATCTTTCCAAAATTACCTATTTTTAGAAATTAAAATTAGATAGCCTGGTTGCATTAACAGAGGCATTAGGAGATGAAAATTAAATGTGGTTTGGGAAATAACTAAAGAATAAATTAACCTAAGAATCTTTCTACCTATATTCTATTGAGATCCCATCTCAATTTTTCAGAAATCCTGTTCCATCAGTTATCGTCTCTTCCCTCAAATTTCACATCTAAAAACTAAACAAATAGATGAAAACCAGCATTCCACACTCTTGTTCTTCTCTATGTACTATCCTGGTTTTCACTCACATCTAAGTCTTCGTGATCATGGTATCTCCCCTGCCAGGTAAGTATTCTCATATCTAAGTCTTAATAATCTATACCCTTTAACTTTCCTCCACTTGTACTTCACTTCTCAACCCAATGCAACTTGACTTTGACACCATCACTGCACTGAAAGTTCACTCTGATGTTAAGGTAACCTCCAAAGTGACAAAGTTAGTGGATACTGTTAATCCTTAAATTCCTTGACCTCCAGACAGCTATTGAAACTCTAGGTTTTCATGCCCCCAACACTCTCGCCTTGATTATCTTCATCTGCAGAGATTTCTTCTCATTCCTCTGTCAATTTTCTCTTCTTAAACAATCTAGTCTCATCAGGCAAGCTCATTTATATCAGCAACTTTATTTATCTTTCATATGCTAATGACTCCCACTTTTGTAATTCCACCCTCATCTTACTCCTAGGCTTCAGACCTAAACTGCTTTCATAATGATTTCAGGACGTCTTCATGTGGATGACATAACCATATCTAGCTGAACTCACCCAAATTCATTGTTTGTCCTCAGCTCCCTTCCAAGCCTTTTTGATTTCTATCCCCAGTCTCTGTTAATAGTTCACAGCTTTGCAATGGTCTAAGCCAGAAGATTTTGGGTGATCCTTCTTTCCTCTCTCTCAAATTATTATTTACTAGATCACTAAAACCCTACTAATTATATCATAATTATAGTCTTGACTTTGTCTAGCCTCATTGTCAATACCACCATTACTTATAATAAATATTGCAAGGGAGATTGCCACAGTGGCTGAACTGGCCGGTTTTCTTCACCTCGTCATACTCCTATCTGTCTGCACATTAATGACACTGTTATTTTTCTAGAAAAACAAAAGGTGGGCCCACCACAGTTCCAGGCTCCCCTGCTACCAACCTGTTTATACCATTTTGGCATTCTTTTGCCTGCAGGGGGCCAGCCAGTATTTCTGTTTATCACATAAATGCTTTACAATTAATCAGAAATCTGCCTGTTCTTCCAGCCTCATTTTCCATCTCTATTTTCACCCTATTCTTTCACCTCTTTCCTTTGCTTTCTGAATGACCATTGGCAGCTCTAGATCTATATCATCCATAAGCTAGAAATCTCAGAGAAAATAAAATCCCTCTTTCATACTTTCTCAGTAAAGTCCTGGGGAAGTTCTGAGTGGCTCTGCTTGAGTCATTTGACTGATGAACCAATCCGTGTGGCCAAGGGATTTCAGGGCTCTGATGAGTCAGGTTGGCTTGTGTGTCCACCTTTGTGGGGAGAAGTCTGCTCCACCTAAGTTTCATGGAATAGCTCTCTCATTATGAGCAGCTCTGTTTCCAGAATCACAGGAAGAAAATGGCTACCAAGGAACTGCTACAAGAAAAAGGAAGAGGTTGGGGAGGCCACACCATGTACTTTCTGGAAGCACAGGATGATTTCTTAGCACGGCACCTCCATTTCCCTCTTCAGCTCAAGTAAATAGGCATTCAGCTAGGGATAGGAAGTGAACTCCAGTCTTAATAAATCATTTTCTTTCTGAAAAATCACCATTTCCACCTAAGACATATTGTGGCGAAAGGGACTATATTGCGTAATTCTATCTTTATTTTTATGTTTTCTTTCAGTCTAATTGTTCCACATTCTATGTGGAAAAGGAGCACGCTTCAGAGTTAGGTGGGAATCAGTCACAGTCAGCTCCGGTCTTCCCTTTTACTTTCCCTACTGTTCTCCAACTTTCTACTCTCTTCCTTACTATAACCTCCTTATTCCAGTTCCCCAAACAAAAAAGTAAGCAAATAGTTCAATCAAATGGTATTGAATTCAGATTCAACAAATGTTATTGAGGACTTATCACATACCACACGCCAAATCTCAAAAGTATGAATTGTGTATTACTGTTGTCCAGGTGATGTACCAGCTTATCAGGGGCCAGGAAAAAAAATTATTCTGAGATGTGCTCTGGCAGCTCTTAGGTGGCAAAATAGATGTTCATGGTATTCAAATAAATAAAATATATTTGTGTTTGGGTTTGTTTAAAATCTATTTTCCTGTGAACAGCACACAGCTCATGGGACTTGTTCCCCCGTTTACCTCACACTTGTCCTTCTGTTCTCTCCATTCCTCTTTACCATTTTTCTTCTTCTTTTCCCTATTTTCAGTTTCGTGGGAAAGGAAAAAATATACTCTACCCTTGATTTTATTATAATTGTTATAGCCCTCTTTCCAACTCTTTTAAAAACCTTCTGAATCTTCCTTCCATTGTAAATAAATTCCCCTATTTCTTCAATATTTTTGCAGGATGACTTATCTGGAATATAACTCAGCATCGAGGACACCTCTCACATTGCATCTTTCTCCAGTGGAGGAAGCTCGTTTTCTCATCTTCCGTGAGCAACAGGACAAGAGGTGTTTACCCTTCTCCAGATTCCCCATCACCGTTATCACAGGATTACTGCATCATCCTTATGTAAAGGTACATAGGGGTTAAAATCGAAGGCTTTCGAGCCAGAATGCCTGAGTTGAAATTCTAATTCTGGCAGGTACCAGCTGTCTAACTACAAGCAAGTGATAATCAAGATTTATACATCTATGTTATGGCTTCCCTGGTGGCGTAGCGGTTGAGAGTCCACCTGCCGATGCAGGGGACACGGGTTCGTGCCCCGGTCCGGGAGGATCCCGCATGCCACGGAACGGCTAGGCCCGTGAACCATGGCCGCTGAGCCTGCACTTCCGGAGCCTGTGCTCCGCAATGGGAGAGGCCACAACAGTGAGAAAAAGATTTATACATCCATGTTAACGACTCATTTGAACACCTGGGCCTGGATCTCTGCGATTTCAATGACCTTAATCTCCGCTCATTCCCGGTACTAATTCTGAATCTTGTCAGCTCTGGTCCTCCTCAAAAATTTGAGACTCCGGAGGCTTCCGGGAAGATGACGGAAGAGTAAGACACGGAGATCACCTTCCTCTCCACAGATACACAAGAAATACATCTACACATGGAACAACTCCTACAGAACACCTACTGAACGCCGGCATAAGACCTCAGACCTCCCAAAAGGCAAGAACCCCCCCCCCCCCTCCACGTACCTGGGTAGGGCAAAAGAAAAAAGACTAAACAGAGACAAAGGAACAGGGACGGGACCTGCACCAGTGGGAGGGGGCTGTGAAGGAGGAAAAGTTTCCACACACTATGAAGCCCCTTCGCGGGCGGAGACTGCGGGGGGCGGAGGGGGAAACTTCGGAGCCACAGAGGAGAGCACAGCAACAGGGGTGCGGAAGGCAAAGCGGAGAGATTCCCGCACAGAGGGTCAGGGCCGACCGGCACTCACCAGCCCCAGAGGCTTGTTTGCTCACCCGCCGGGGCGGGCGGGGCTGGGAGCTGAGGCTGGGGCTTCGGACCGCAGGGAGAGGACTGGGGTTGGCGGCGTCAACACAGCCTGCAGGGGGTTAGTGCGCCGCGGCTAGCCGGGAGGGAGTCCGGGGAAAAGTCTGGAGCTGCCAAAGAGGCAACAGACTTTTTCTTACCTCTTTGTTTCCTGGTGCGCGAGGAGAGGGGATTAAGAGCGCTGCTTAGAGGAGCTCCACAGACGGGCGCGAGCCGCGGCTAAAAGCGCGGACCCCAGAGACGGGCATGAGACGCCAAGGCTGCTGCTGCCGCCACCAAGAAGCCTGGGTGCGAGCACAGGTCACTGTCCACACCTCCCTTCCGGGGAGCCTGTGCAGCCCGCCACGGCCAGGGTCCCGGGATCCACGGGAAACTCCTCCGGGAGAACGCACGGCGCGCCTCACGCTGGTGCAACGTCACGCCGGCCTCTGACGCCGCAGGCCCGCCCCGCACGCAGTGCCCCTCCCTCCCCCTCGGCCTGAGTGCGCCAGAGCCTCCGAATCAGCGGCTCCTTTAACCCCGTCCTATCTGAGCGAAGAACAGACGCCCTCCGGCGACCTACACGCAGAGGCGGGGCCAAATCCAAAGCTGAGCCCCTGGGAGCTCTGAGAACAAAGAAGAGAAAGGGAAATCTCTACCAGCAGCCTCAGGAGCAGCGGATTAAAGCTCCACGATCAACTTGATGTACCTGCACCTGTGGAATACATGAATAGACAGCGAATCATCCCAAATTAAGGAGGTGGGCTTTGAGAGCAAGATCTATGATTTTTTCCCCTTTTCCTCTTTTTGTGAGTGTCTACGTGTATTCTTCTGTGTGAGATTTTGTCTGTATAGCTTTGCTTCCACCATCTGTCCTAGGGTTCTATCCGTCCAGGATTTTTTGTTTTTTAAATTTTTTTTCTTTTTTTTCTCTTAATAATTATTTTTTTATTTTAATAACTTTATTATATTTTATCTTTATTTTATTTTACTTTATCTCCTTTCTTTTTTCCTTCCTTCCCCCCTTCCTTCCTCCCTCCCTCCCTCCCTCCTTTCTTTCTTTCTCTCTTTCTACTTCTACTAATTCTTTCTCTCTACTTTTTCTCCCTTTTATTCTGAGCCGTGTGGATGAAAGGCTCTTGGTGCAGCAGCCAGGAGTCAGTGCTGTGCCTCTGAGGTGGGAGAGCCAACTTCAGGACACTGGTACACAAGAGACCTCCCAGCTCCACATAATATCAAACAGCGAAAATCTCCCCGAGATCTCCATCTCAACACCAGCACCCAGCTTCACTCAACGACCAGAAAGCTACAGTGCTGGACATCCTATGCCAAACAACTAGCAAGACAGGAACACAACCCCACCCATTAGCAGAGAGACTGCCTAAAATCATAATAAGTCCACAGACACCCCAAAACACACCACCAGACGTGGACCTGCCCACCAGAAAGACAAGATCCACCCTCATCCACCAGAACACAGGCACTAGTCCCCTCCACCAGGAAGCCTACACAACCCACTGAACCAACCTTAGCCACTGGGGACAGACATCAAAAACAACAGGAACTACAAACCTGCAGCCTGCAAAAAGGAGACCCCAAACACAGTAAGATAAGCAAAATAAGAAGACAGAAAAACACACAGCAGATGAAGAAGCAAGATAAAAACCCACCAGACCTAACAAATGAAGAGGAAATAGGCAGTCTACCTGAAAAAGAATTCAGAATAATGATAGTAAAGATGATCCAAAATCTTGGAAATAAAATACAGAAAATGCAAGAAACATTTAACAAGGACCTAGAAGAACTAAAGATGAAACAAACGACAATGAACAACACAATAAATGAAATTAAAAATACTCTAGATGGGATCAATAGCAGAATAACTGAGGCAGAAGAATGGATAAGCAACCTGGAAGATAAAATAGTGGAAATAACTACTGCAGAGCAGAATAAAGAAAAAAGAATGAAGAGAACTGAGGACAGTCTCAGAGACCTCTGGGACAACATCAAACGCACTAACATTCGAATTATAGGGGTTCCAGATGAAGAAGAGAAAAAGAAAGGGACTGAGAAAATATTTGAAGAGATTATAGTTGAAAACTTCCCTAATATGGGAAAGGAAATAGTTAGTCAAGTCCAGGAAGCACAGAGAGTCCCATACAGGATAAATCCAAGGAGAAATACACCAAGACACATATTAATCAAACTGTCAAAAATTAAATACAAAGAAAGCATATTAAAAGCAGCAAGGGAAAAACAACAAATAACACACAAGGGAATCGCCATAAGGTTAACAGCTGATCTTTCAGCAGAAACTCTGCAAGCCAGAAGGGACTGGCAGGACATATTTAAAGTGATGAAGGAGAAAAACCTGCAACCAAGATTACTCTACCCAGCAAGGATCTCATTCAGATTTGATGGAGAAATGAAAACCTTTACAGACAAGCAAAAGCTGAGAGAGTTCAGCACCACCAAACCAGCTTTACAACAACTGCTAAAGGAACTTCTCTAGGCAAGAAACACAAGAGAAGGAACAGACCTACAATAACGAACCCAAAACAATTAAGAAAATGGGAATAGGAACATACATATCGATAATTACCTTAAATGTAAATGGACTAAATGCTCCCACCAAAAGACACAGATTGGCTGAATGGATACAAAAACAAGACCCATATATTTGCGGTCTACAAGAGACCCACTTCAGATCTAGAGACACATACAGACTGAAAGTGAGGGGATGGAAAAAGATATTTCATGCAAATGGAAACCAAAAGAAAGCTGGAGTAGCAATTCTCATATCAGACAAAATAGACTTTAAAATAAAGACCATTAGAAGAGACAAAGATGGACACTACATAATGATCAAGGGATCAATCCAAGAAGAAGACATAACAATTGTAAATATTTATGTACCCAACGTAGGAGCACCTCAATACATAAGGCAAATAATAACAGCCATAAAAGGGGAAATCAACAGTAACACATTCATAGTAGGGGACTTTAACACCCCACTTTCACCCATGGACAGATCATCCAAAATGAAAATAAATAAGGAGACACAAGCTTTAAATGATACATTAAACAAGATGGACTTAATTGATATTTATAAGACATTCCATCCAAAAACAACAGAATACACATTTTTCTCAAGTGCTCATGGAACATTCTCCAGGATAGAGCATATCTTGGGTCACAAATCAAGCCTTGGTAAATTTAAGAAAATTGAAATTGTATCAAGTATCTTTTCCGACCACAACACTATGAGACTAGATATCAATTACAGGAAAAGATCTATAAAAAATACAAGCAAATGGAGGCTAAACAATACACTACTTAATAACGAAGTGATCACTGAAGAAATCGAAGAGGAAATAAAAAAATACCTGGAAACAAATGACAATGGAGACACGATGACCCAAAATCTGTGGGATGCAGCAAAAGCAGTTCTAAGAGGGAAGTGTATAGCAACAGAATCCTACCTTATGAAACGGGAAACATCTCAAATAAACAATCTAACCTTGCACCTCAAGCAATTAGAGAAAGAAGAACAAAAAACCCCCAAAGTTAGCAGAAGGAAAGAAATCATAAAAATCGGATCAGAAATAAATGAAAAAGAAATGAAGGAAACAATAGCAAAGATCAATAAAACTAAAAGCTGGTATTTGAGAAAATAAACAAAATTGATAAACCATTAGCCAGACTCATCAAGAAAAAAAGGGAGAAAATTCAAATAAATAGACTTAGAAATGAAAAAGAAGTAACAACAGCAACTGCAGAAATACAAAAGATCATGAGAGATTACTACAAGCAACTCTATGCCAATAAAATGGACAACCTGGAAGAAATGGACAAATTCTTAGAAATGCAAAACCTATCAGGACTGAATCAGGAAGAAATAGAAAATATGAACAGACCAATCACAAGCACTGAAATTGAAATCTGTGATTAAAAATCTTCCAACAAACAAAAGCCCAGGACCAGATGGCTTCACAGGCGAATTCTATCAAACATTTAGAGAAGAGCTAACACCTATCCTTCTCAAACTCTTCCAAAATATAGCAGAGGGAGGAACACTCCCAAACTCATTCTAGGAGGCCACCATCACCCTGATACCAAAACCAGACAAGGATGTCACAAAGAAAGAAAACTACAGGCCAATATCACTGACGAACATAGATGCAAAAATCCTCAACAAAATACTAGCAAACAGAATCCAACAGCACATTAAATGATCATACACCATGATCAAGTGGGGTTTATTCCAGGAATGCAAGGATTCTTCAATATATGCAAATCATCAACGTGATACACCATATTAACAAACTGAAGTAGAAAAACCATATGATCACCTCAATAGATGCAGATAAGCTTTCGACAAAATTCAACACCCATTTATGGTAACCCTGCAGAAAGTACTCATAGAGGGAACTTTCCTCAACATAATAAAGGCCATATATGACAAACCCACAGCCAACATCGTCCTCAATGGTGAAAAACTGAAATCATTTCCACTAAGATCAGGAACAAGACAAGGTTGCCCACTCTCACCACTCTTATTCAGCATAGTTTTGGAAGTTATAGCCACAGCAATCAGAGAAGAAAAGGAAATAAAAGGAATACAAATCAGAAAAGAAGAAGTAAAGCTGTCACTGTTTGCAGATGACATGATACTATATATAAAGAATCCTAAAGATGCTACCAGAAAACTACTAGAGCTAATCAATGAATTTGGTAAAGTAGCAGGATACAAAATTAATGCACAGAAATCTCTTTCATTCCTATACACTAATGATGAAAAATCTGAAAGTGAAATCAAGAAAACACTTCCATTTACCATTTCAAGAAACAGAATAAAATATCTAGGAATAAACCTACCTAAGGAGACAAAAGACCTGTATGCAGAAAATTATAAGACACTGATGAAAGAAATTAAAGATGATACAAATAGATGGAGAGATATACCATGTTCTTGGATTGGAAGAATCAACATTGTGAAAATGACTCTACTACCCAAAGCAATCTACAGATTCAATGCAATCCCTTTCAAACTACCACTGGCATTTTTCACAGAACTAGAAAAAAAACTTTCACAATTTGTATGGAAACACAAAACACCCCGAATAGCCAAAGCAATCTTGAAAACGAAAAATGGAGCTGGAGGAATCAGGCTCCCTGACTTCAGACTATACTACAAAGCTACAGTAATCAAGATAGTATGGTACTGGCACAAAAACAGAAAGATAGATCAATGGAACAGGATAGAAAGCCCAGAGATAAACCCACGCACATATGGTCACCTTACCTTTGATAAAGGAGGCAGGAATATACAGTGGAGAAATGACAGCCTCTTCAATAAGTGGTGCTGGGAAAACTGGACAGGTACATGTAAATGTATGAGATTAGGTCACTCCCTAACACCATACACAAAAATAAGCTCAAAATGGATTAAAGACCTAAATGTAAGGCCAGAAACTATCTAACTCTTAGAGGAAAACATAGGCAGAACACTCTATGACATAAATCACAGCAAGATCCTTTTTGACCCACCTCCTAGAGAAATGGAAATAAAACCAAAAATAAACAAATGGGACCTAATGAAACTTCAAAGCTTTTGCACAGCAAAGGAAACCATAAACAAGACCAAAAGGCAACCCTCAGAATGGGAGAAAATATTTGCAAATGAAGCAACTGACAAAGGATTAATATCCAAAATTTATAAGCAGCTCATGCAGCTCAATAACAAAAAACCAAACAACCCAATCCAAAAATGGGCAGAAGACCTAAATATACATTTCTCCAAAGAAGATATACAGACTGCCAACAAACACATGAAAGAATGCTCAACATCAGTAATCATTAGAGAAATGCAAATCAAAACTACAATGAAATATCATCTCACACCAGTCAGAATGGCCATCATCAAAAAATCTAGAAACAGTAAATGCTGGTGAGGGTGTGGAGAAAAGGGAACCCTCTTGCACTGCTGGTGGGAATGTAAGTTGATACAGCCACTGTGGAGAACAGTATGGAGGTTCCTTAAAAACTACAAATAGAACTACCATATGACCTAGCAATCCCACTACTGGGCATATACCCTGAGAAAACTATAATTCAAAAAGAGTCATGTACCATAATCTTCATTGCAGCTCTATTTACAATAGACTGGAGATGGAAACAACCTAATTGTCCATCATCGGATGAATGGATAAAGAAGATGTGGCACATATATACAATGGAATATTACTCAGCCATAAAAAAAACGAAATTGAGCTATTTGTAATGAGGTGGATAGACCTAGAGTCTGCCATACAGAGTGAAGTAAGTCAGAAAGAGAAAGACAAATACCGTATGCTAACACATATATATGGAATTTAAGGGGGAAAAATGTCATGAAGTACCTAGGGGTAAGACAGGAATAAAGACACAGACCTACTAGAGAATGGACTTGAGGATATGGGGAGGGGGAAGGGTAAGCTGTGACAAAGCGAGAGAGAGGCATGGACATATATACACTACCAAACGTAAGGTAGATAGCTAGTGGGAAGCAGCCGCATAGCACAGGGAGATCAGCTCGGTGCTTTGTGACCTCCTAGACGGGTGGGATAGGGAGGATGGGAGGGAGGGAGACGCAAGAGGGAAGAGATATGGGAACATATGTATATGTATAACTGATTCACTTTGTTATAAAGCAGAAACTAACACACCATTGTAAAGCAATTATACTCCAATAAAGATGTAAAAAAAAAAAAAAAATTTGAGACTCCAAATACCCAACTTTTTACCTCTTTATACTCACTACCTGCTCTCATACAATGAAAGACCTTTACAATGAAAGTCCTTTGTTCTTATGATTTCTTCTACTCTTTCAGTCTCTTTCTAGCCTCTTACCCATCCCTGCATGGTTGGAAACTTCTGTTTGATCGTGAAAAGTATTGTTCCACTAGTCACACTGATGTTCGGGGATTTTTTAAGAGGATAAAAGCATCAACTAGGGCTTCCCTGGTGGCGCAGTGGTTAGGGGTCCGCCTGCCGATGCAGGGGACACGGGTTTGTGCCCGGGTCCGGGAAGATCCCACATGCCGCGGGGCATCTGGGCCCGTGAGCCATGGCCGCTGAGCCTGCGCGTCCGGAGCCTGTGATCTGCAACGGGAGAGGCCACAGCAGGGAGAGGCCCGCGTACTGCAAAAAAAAAAAAAAAAAAAAAGCATCAACCAGAATATCCTTACTTTATTTTCATTTATTTCTTTTGTTGCCAAACTTGTACTTTATCCCCAGTAATATAAACTCAAGGCAGTGAAAGGAGTTGGTAATGGCATTTCTAGTACAAATGATATTTAAAATGACTATCTTGCCAACTTTGCTCAGTATTAGGGTAACTGAAAACTGTTCATAGATGAAGGAAAAAAGAAGAAAGTTATCCTTTTCCATTTACTTATTAGAGTGTAAGATTGCACTTGAATAATCATCGCACACTGGAACACTGTCATGAAGTAAAACATTGACAAATAAATGAGAGTAAAAACGTACACAATGACAGTAAAAGAATATTAGAATTTCCTTTTTCATTCAATTATAATTTTGGCACCGTTGCTTATTTGATTCTTGGAAAACTAGGGCCAGATTTATGACTACCAAACAATCCACTTGGCTTTTGCAATTAAGCTGAAATTCTACATTACTCTCTATTTTGATTATTCTCTTAAAATCAAACATATTACAACTATTTTGATTTTGAGATTGAAGTTGGACAATAGGTAAATGCTTGTGAAACTCTAATGTTGATACAAGTAAATCCTATTCCTGGCCTTCAAAATGTGTATTTTGAGAAAATGGCAGTAAATAGCACAAACTAAATCTTAAAATGGTTTTCTGGTAAAATATTTCATTACATACTTCACCTGTGTTACACCACTTGTTTACACTAATAAAACTCACACGTGCTAGAGAATATTATCTATTGATATTTTAATCACTCTGCTTATCTTTCCATCCCCTCTTCTCCTCCCTATCTTTGAAGACTGTGTTTTAGAGCAGCGTAAGGGTTAGACTAAGAATGATGAGTCCCAGATAATGTTCTGGTCTTTTACAACTAAACAGCTATTGCATAGATTACCAAGAAGGTAGGGTTGTGGTCAAATCATGTATAGTCAATTCACCTAATATTTTTCTTACTTGATATGTTAGCTTCTATCTGTTGGAAGCATGTGAAAACTTACCTATATTCTCAGCTCTTTGGAAACTTCACTACGAAAGTTTCACAATAACCTGGTATTATTTCTTTAAATTGTATATTTGATAGGATTCGAGTTGAGAAACATTTTTAACCCTGATGAAATTTCAGGGATGACTTTATGACCTGACAGTAACATAAATGGGTATGTTTTGAAAATAAAGAAAAATCTCTTAATTGCAAAGAGATTCCATGTATTTTCTTGAATGATTCTGATGAGGTCTGGCTCCTTCGTTTCTTTAGAAAGGGGAGTGGGAATCAAAGGAGCTTGACAGTTGGTTGACGTGGATGCCTAGCTACTAAATCATTGCATTCATGCTAAGACCTCCTATGCGCTCCCATTAAATCCCATTCAGCTCATGAGGTAATATATGTACTGTAGCCTATGGCTGGGTTATCGCTGTTTTTTTTTTTTTTCTCCCCTGTTAAATTCTCACAAACTCACATTCCTCTAGGCTTTCCTTTTAAGTTTTATATTTACTATGGTTAGATCTCAAAAAACAAATGTTGAGAAAAAAAGAAAGCTGTAGAAATATATTTACAGGGTGATATCATACTATGTATATATATATATATATATATATTTTAATATAAAATTGTATTTTAAAATACACACCAAGCTCATGATCATAGTTGCCTCTGGAAAGATTCAATGGTAATAGGACTGAGGTTGGTTGTCAAAGAGGATTTCAACTGCATCTGTAAAATGTTGTCATTGTTTTTAAGGCATGAAATCTCTTGATTTGGAAAGGGAGTGAGGTAGTGATAGAGTAGTGGTTAAGTATACTGGGTCTGGAGAGAGACTGCCTGTGTTTGAACCTGCCACTTACTACATGACCAGAGGAAAGTCACTGAACCTTCTAGTGCATCAGTTTCCTAATGAGTAAAATGGTGCTTAACAATAAATAGTTCCTACCTTATTGGCTTGTTGTGAGAAGTAAATGAGGTAATACAGGAAAAGTGTTTAGAATGGTTCTTAGAACACAGTAAGTATTCAATAAATTAATTAGTAATTTTTTTAATCTCAAAATTTTTTCTACAGGATTGTCTTTTTTAATTAAAAGAACCTTTAGGAAATAGATTTATTACTGGATAAATAGCAGCAATGTGCATATATAACAATTATAAACATGTTTAATTATTTACCGAAGCTGCAGGAGGGGAACTTCAGTAACATATTTCCATATTTCACTCCAAGTATTGAGGCCACTTTCAATTCTCTCTTCTATCCTCATTCTCAAGGATTCTCAGTAATTCAGCTGTCTGATCGTTCTGTCTTCTACTTTTTACAACATCTTTCTTCTTATTTCTGAATCTACATAGTGCAACGCAAATAGCTCTGAACACAAGCACAGCAAGTCTGCATTTCTTCTTTGGCGACAGTAGCTTTAGTATTAACTGAAAGGCGGGTAGATAATGTGACACGCGCTTTACTTTCAGCAGACTTGTTAATATCAGCTCTGAATTTTTCATGACGGCTTCGGTAACCTGTAGCCTGGAGCTGAAGCTCTGGGGGTTTCCACCACAAAGAGGTAGATCAGCTGAGCTCTCACTTCCCATCTGGCACTGGGTGACAGGGACAGTCAGGGGGGCTGCAGGAAACCTGAAGAAGAAGAAAGCTGATGTGGGACACCCATTGTAGTGCATCAAAGGCTAAACATGTGCTGTTGTATGGATGTATCTTTGAGACACTTGTTTATCACTGGCTTCAGAATCTACTTAGCCAATGTGTTTAACGTTAGAGTCACAAGAACAGCTGCCGCTCGTGTAAGTAATACCCTCATACGCAGTGGCATCCTGATTTGCCAAACCAGATTCAGGACCTCTCTGCAGTGAATGTTTGATGCTGTCTGGAATGCTTCTTATTTACCCACATAGGCAGGCGTACACGTGCAGGCACACACACAGACGCACACAATCACGATTCGGAGCTGTTTGAAATTGTAAACCATTTTAGCTCTGTCCCAAAAGTAACAAAATGATCTCAAAGTTCTCACAAAAGCTGTATTTTATGTCTGAAGGTCAAAAACAAAAAGTTTTTTGAAAGGGATGGGAGGCTCAAATGTAATCATATGTGGAAAGTCAAAAATAGTAAAAAAAAAAAATTTTTAACACAAAATTTGAGCATTTACCTTCCTTGAGTCTTATGGTGGTTCTATCATATTTACTGAAATATATAGTTGCCCACTTATTTGTAGGAAGTTGGATCCCTATATACTTGATTTTATTTTTAATAACTGTAACAATTCAGATTTGCTCTGGACACACCCAAACTGCAATTCTTAGAATGCAGGAGTATTTACAAGCACACCAGGAGGAAGCCAGTTCTCTTAATTGCAGTATTCTCTGGTCACACCCTTTGCTTCTGTTCTATCAAGAAAGAAGTTAAATAAATAATGCTTAGTTTGTATGTGGAAAAAAAATTTGTAGAGCTAATAATACTCCAGCCGTGAATGAGAAACAATGAAAAAGTAAATATATATGTTGCTACTATAATTTTTTTGGTAATTTTTCATCAACAGAAGGAACCAGGTCAACTTTTTGAACTAATTTTTATTTTGATCTTCTTCTTAAATTATGTTTCACTATTTTCAGTCTGCCACTCCAATATTTCTCTAACTTATAGATGCATTTCACTGTTGCTTCTTTGTGTCTGAAAGGGTGTTATTTTTAAAAGCTCATTAACATTTACTAGCATTCTAGCCTTTTCAAAGATCTAACAGAAGGTTGACTTTCAATATTAACATTATATTAAGACAGTATAACAAGGTGTACATTTATAGTTGTGTTAGTAACCAAAAAGTTGTATGATTTATTACAACAAAACAGTTAAAATATTAAGCAATTAACTTTACCATTATGAACTCAATACACTTTGATGATGTTCTCCAACTATACAGTGACTTTGCTGAAACCTACATAAAAGTGTCCTCATGTTTATTTGTGCACAGTCCACAATGTTCACAATTATTGTAAGGATTAGGATTGATGATTCAATAATTTGAAGAGTTTTTTTACTTTTTAAAAAATTATTTTACTGCAAACGAATAATTAAGGGTTTAATCACTGAAACCAACCTATGTTTTTATAGCAAATGGAGAACTGAAGATTATCATTTTAGCTCTTGAACAAAAATTAGACTCCCTTGGCCATTCTCCCTACCTGTTTGGTTATTTTTGCTACATAAAAAATTTGCCAAACTTAGGGGCTCAAAACAGCCATTTTATTTTGCTCATGATTTCGTGGGTCCAAAATTCTGGAAGGGTTTGGCTGGTCAGTCCTCACTGGGGTCTCCCATGAGGTAGCATCAGAGGTAGGTGGGACTGAAGCTATCAAGGTTCACCTGTGCTGGACATCCAAGGTGGCTCACTCTTGGGGCTGGTACTTGATGCTGGCTGTCAACTGGGATCTCGGTTGCACTGGCAACCAGAACACCGATGCAGGGTCTCTTGAGCATGGTCTTGGCTTCCTCACGGCCCGGAGGCCTAAGCGTAGTTGGCTTTCTTACATGGCAGCTCACAGTTCCCAACACAAGTGTTCCAGTGACAAAGCTAAAAGCTACCTTGGAATTCACAAAACAGCGCTTCTGCTGAATTGTATTGGTTATGATTGAGTCTCCTAAGGCCAGACAAGATTCAAGGGGAGAGGATAGAGTGGCCACTTCTTAATAGGAAGATTGTAAAAGATTTGTGGACATATTTTAAAGCTACCACATTACCCTCCTTATGGATACTACCCACTTTATACTACAGATCATTTGAAAGACAACATGGAAATCCTACATCTTCACCATGAGCTCTATCAAAAGAATCTCACTTTAATCAATGTAGAGCTGAAATCACCCCAAATACCTTGTAGTAGCTGTGACAGTTGGCATTTTCCAAGAATGACCATAACGATATATCTAGTACACTCTGCTCTTTCAGAATCCTGCCACCACCCCATCAGGAGGTAGAATCTCCTTCTCCTTGCTTTGAAATCAGACAGGCCTTTGTGATGGCCTTGACAAACAGAATGCTGCAAAAGCGAAACTGCATGATTTCTAAGACTGGTTCACAAAAGGTGACTCAGTTTCTACCTGAGCTTCTGTCTTAGGAATGCTCACCCTTGGAACCCAGCCACCGTATGGTGAGGAAACCCAAACCATCTGTGGAGGCAGGTCAAGGTGTTCCAGCCGAGAGCTTCAGCTAAGGTCTCAGAGTCAACTGCGAGCCTTCAGGTGACTCCAGCCCCACCTTTGAGCCACTCTAGATGATGCTGAGTGCAACAGAGACAAGCTATTTCTGTCAAGCCTTTCCCCAGTTGAGATTCATGAGCAAATTAATGTTTTGGAGTGATTTGTTATACAATGATAGATAACCAGGATGAGTGATTTACCTCTACCCTGAGAGGCGGTATTTCATTTGAAATAAAAGAAATATCCAATTTGCAAATCAATCTTTGTTTACTCTCAAGAATAAGGTAGAAAATGCATTTCATGTATTTCTAGGAGTCAATAGAAATAAAGGCAGAATGGAATGGTTATCCATTCATAGACCCCCAGGCTAGTCTTCAATTACTGAAGAAACTTAGTGTGGTAAATTTAGTATTCAAGCTCTATGACACCCAACAACAGGTTTGTTTTAGAGCAGATTAATCAGAAACATGATGCTACATACCCAGTTAATCAGAGAGAAAGTTCTTTCCTTTGAGGAATTGTGTATGTGTGATGCAGCTACAGACAATCATTTATTAAGTTTTTATTGTGTTCTGGGCACTGTTCTGTGTGCTGGGAATACAGCAGTGAACAAAACAGTTGTCAGTCTCCTCACAGGCTTTATATTATGAGAAATGAATGGACATGAACAAATACATTATATATATAATGTCAGTTGGGGGTAAATGGAGGAAAATTCAGAGAAGGAAGATAGCAAGCCCAAGGATAGATGGAGGGAGATAATCACATATAGGGATGGGCAGGGAAAGCCTCACTGAGATGATGAGATTTCAACAAAAACCTGAAGGAAATGAGAGAGGCAGCAAAAAAGTTTTCTGGCCAAAGGATGTTTCAGGCAGAGGGAATAGAAAGACTAGAGGCCCCAAAGCAATAGCAGTGATACAGTCTGGTAGAAGCAAGAAGGCCAGGATGTTGGAACCTAACCAAAGAAGAGCATAGTGGGAGATAAAGGAAGGAGAGAAGGAACCAGACTATCTAGAGCCTTCTAAGAAATTGTAAGAATTTACTCTATGTGAGAAATTAATCTGTTGGAAGGTTTGAGCAAAACAATGACATGATATTGGATCTAAAAGGAATCTTCTGGTGGCTGGAATGTGATTACACAGTAGGTTAAAGAGTGGAATAATCAGGCAAATGAAAATAGTGGTTTGGACAAAGATAATGATGGAGTGGTAAAGGGTGATTAAATCAGGATCTAGTTTGATGGTGGAAAACCAATAGATTTACTGATGGATTGAATTGGATATGCGTATGAGAGAAGTCAGAGATGACTCAAGATTTTCTAGAGTGAGCTACTAGAAGAATGAAGATGCCACTTTTTCAGATGGTGGATCCTGTAGGAGAAGATGCTTTGGTGGGCAGATCAGGAATTCTCTGGACATGTTAAATTTGAGATGTCTACTAGACATCCAGTTAGAGAACAATCTGGAGGTTAGTAGAAACATGGAATTATCAATTTGGGAGTTTTCAGTGTTTAGATGGTTCTTCAGGCTGGAAAATTTCATCAAGGAGTCTTCTGCTTTCTATGGGGACTGATGTAAATAGTCATAAAGGGCAGACGGATACTAATCCTGATACACTATTTCACAGATTAGGTATACCTGGAAAAAGAACTCTTTATCCTCATGAAGGATTAAGTGATAATAAAACTGACTTATCAGTAGATTTATTCTTTGAATTTGAACTCCACGGCATGGCCTATTTACAAAATGGCATTTGTATCTAGTATTTTCTTTGCCTGAATATATTCGCAATGTAGTGTTGTGGAAACAGTGCATTGCTGTTAATGCAGTTCAGTTGCTAGAATACAGTTTGTTTCTGTAACTCTTAAATAAAGTGTTTCTCTTGATAAGTGCTGTTGTCTACCACAAATAACATGCCCTGACAGACAGAAAGAAAGCAAGCAGAAATTGCAGGTTCTTGAAGTAAGCCAATGAATGTGCTTATTTGAATATAGTTAAATATATAACACATTATAATCAGAAATATCACGTTTGGTCTGATGCTTAGATCATCTTCAGCTTGCACACACAAGTGCAGTTGTTGCTATCTGAGCCACATTTCTTTTCTAGACTCAACAGTGCAAATTAAACCAGATGATCTAATGTAAATTATCTGTGTGCAAAATCTATAGAAAACACAAGGTTAAGAGTCCCCTTAATGACAGAACGTTGTCATAGGAGCTCTGTATCAGCCAACATTTACAAAGAGAGCAACTGTCAAAGAAGTGTAAGAGATGAGAATTGCCAAAGAGCTCAGTCGCCTGACTGCTTTCCAATCAGTGAAAAAACTGCAAATTGAAGGACAGTGTTATAAAACTCTACGGAGGGACTTCCCTGGTGGAGCAGTGGTTGAGAATCCGCCTGCCAATGCAGGGGACACGGGTTCGAGCCCTGGTCCGGCAAGGTCCCACATGCCGCAGAGCTACTGAGCCCGCGCTCCACAACTACAGAAGCCCGCGCACTGCAACAAAGAGCAGCCCCCGCTCGCCGCAACTAGAGAAAGCCCGCGCGCAGCAAAGAAGACCCAATGCAGCCAAAAATAAATAAATAAACAAACAAACTCTGTGGAGCTAAAACATAATTTTTAAAAGAATCTTTGTTGCTTATATATATGTTCTCATAGTTTTCTCATTGTGTTTGGAAAGTTTTTCAGAGTATGAGTTGCTAGACCTCAGGATGGGGTGAGGGGAGAGGTGCACATGGACAAATCAAGGTCATCATAAACATTCAACACCCCGAGAGAAAGACTGGGATTCACCTATTCACCCTTCCCTCTCTATTTAGCCCTGGTGGAGCTCAAGAGGGCAATGAGTTAAATTTCTTCCAGACAGCCTGGGGTTTTAGCTACTGTGAGGGACGGACTGGTGTTGGAAGCAGCTCTGAAAGAGTATGCCAATCTGAGCCTACTCTTCCTCAACACGAGGAAAGTGAATGAAAGTTAAATACACATACTTTTAAAGCCAGCAAGTTCATCGCAGGGTGACAAAAAGTTTAAAGTTAAAATACAAATTTGTATACTCTTATCTGAAAGTTTCAAACTTGTGAACGTAAAAAGAAAAAAAGTGACATTTTGTTGTACCCAGTTTAGAAGGAATACTTTGGTAAAAAGCTAATATGCATGTGTTTATTTTGTCATGCACAGAGCACAAGGCATGTCATAATTCTATTTAACTGTGGCATGGCTTTGTACAAAAGATGTCACAGCATTATAATAAAAGCCACCAGATGTCACTGTTACAGATTCTATTCAGTCATACGCTAATCTGAAAATTTGTGAGCTTTTCATTGCTCAGTTTGAAGAAATTCTGGGTTATAATTTTGCCATCAAAGAAATATTGCACTTGGGCTTTCTTGTGGGGAATTTTTTCCCATGGGTCTTAACTTCTCTATAATTCTTTTTGGTTTTTTTTTTTTTTTTTTTTTTTTTTTTTTTTTTTACAGTGGCTCTAAACTCAGTTAGGGAATAGGAAAGATTTTCCCACCAGGAAGATTTAGTATACACGAGTTGCTGTCAGAAGTCTTCCTTTGAGAGACTTTACACACAAACAGGACACCTCCTCAAAAAACTTGAAAGGTGGATTGGTTTGAAGGTGGACCAATCATTTCCCAGTCCTCTGATGCTTTGATTTCAGCAAGATCAAATATTCAGTAGAGAGCTGGGTTTGGAGATCTTTCTGCCGTTAGCCTCTGTTTAGAAAACTAGCTTTACGTTACAGTGTGTGGTGAAGAAGATGATTAGTTTGGCACGTAAGTTAAGTAGAGGCTCCACACCTCACGACACTTACTGTTAGATCAAAGACAAATTGACATGATTTGATCAACATTTTACCTATTCTATGTATCTTATATACAGGCTTTAAACAGTACCCTCATGTAGATGATGTTCCTACCTTTTTAGTCTAAGTGAAATGAAAGATTTAATAACGAGAACTTCAGTCTAGGAAGCAGATTAATGAAACAGATTTTGGAGTATACTAGGGTTTGGAACATCTGGCAATTCACATCCTATATGGGAGAATTTATACCTTTTACAAATAGAGGCTTATTTAATGATGTGTTTGTGGTATGTGCTGAACCCAGGTTGACTGATTAAAATAAGGATCTCACAGGACCTCAGATGCAGGACCATTTTAAGGAACTCCTTTTTTTGTTTTTTTTTTTCCTTTTTAAAGAAAGGACCATGCACAGTAGATGGAAAAAGATTTCATGTCTTTATAAGTAGTAGTTAAGTCTCACGAAATTTATGTTGGTATGTTGCCATAGATCAGCAAAATCTATAAAGAAAAGGAAAGAAAAAATCCAGGAAAGTTTTGAGAAGTGAAAATGCCCCTCTCTGACATAGAAACAAGTAGTAACAGCCACAAACCTGTCTGTGTGCTTATGCCACTGTGGAATGTTGTTCAACATATGGAGAGCTTGGCCCTTTTGCTGTCAGCCCAGGGCAAGGGATGAATTATCCACGTAAAATCAAGTTCCTTCTTCAATAGACGCAAAATATTTTCTCCATGAGATGTCTAATAGTTTAGGAAAAAAGCCGTTGAGCAAAGAATTAAGAAACTGGCCTGATGTTGTTATATACAATTTTTAAAGTAAGTTTTCATGGTAGTTTAAAAAAAACAGGGGTAGGTTAACTTAAGATTTTCTCAGAAACATTATCATGAGTGTTTGTAAAAATCTCCCATTCTAGTCTTCTTTATTGGAAGAAATAAAGGCAGTAAAGAGAGGGAAGGATCACCATTCAGAGTTTACCTTATTTTTTTTTTCTATAAAGTCTTCTAGTTCCAAGCCAGTTATGCTTTAATTTCCAAAACAATTATTTTAAAAATTCAGTAATCAGGAACTGGGCTAGATTAAAATTATTGGCCTATTTCTATTTCCTTGGGTTTCCCAGTCTTTTCACGGGGAGGAGGGAGGAAGCAGGGAGAGCGGTGCTGTTCAATCTGAAAAGGGACACACGTCTCTGATCTCCACTTGCAGTTCCCATTGGCCTTTTGGTTGTCACTGTTGTTTTGTTCAGGACCTAGTCTCCGTGATACTGATTGTGATAAATTAGGGAAATGTGTCAGAACAGGACACTTCACATGCTTAGAAATTAAGGTGAAATGCTCCCCAGATTAACATCTGCCTTGCTCTTAGAAGATAAGTCTGCAGGCGGGGTAAAGAAAATAAGTCACTTTATAGCCAACTCCTTTCCATTCTTAGGTCTGTTCAAGAAATAGATGGGACTCTGTATTCTAGATGTCAGCTTGCTTGGTACAAAGCACAAAATCAAATGTGTGCCTAATCATTGAATCAGACGTGTTTTATCTTATTATGTCCTCTCAGCTCTCTTTGCTGTGATTTTCCATTGGTCTCCAAAACATACCAGCCTCAATTACCTTAGGGGCTATCAAACATAAACCTAGTTTCCACACTCTGTTTATCTCTGTGAAACTCACATCCACCTTTGAGTTATAAATGTAGGTGAACAAGGCCGAATAAAGAAAAGGGAAAACCTTAAAAAGTTTCATCCAGGGGTGAGACTGAACGCTGAGGGTATTCTGCTGTACACATTTCCACATATATTAGATTCCTGCAGATTGTCTTAGTTCAAGTGGTAGTTCAGATCTAAAATTTTCCACGCAATTCCATTTGTAATGGAATGTCAGCAAGTACACGATTTAAAACATTTTTCTGAATTACATAATTTACAATGATCATGCTCTACTTATTTTCCCAAAACTCATGATTACAGCACAACTATCCTGAAATATCTTACTGGTAAAAGTATTCCTCGCCTCAGCTCCTCATTGTAAGTATCTAGTTTCTTTGTGCTTTGGTAACACACTCCGTTGCCCACTTTGTGAACCAGTTCTTGGTCTTAAGTCTTTTTAGCTGCTATGGAAGCCTGGTTTTCTTGCTCAGTTGTCTGTTATTAACCTCTTCATTTTGCTTCTAGGATTAAACTACAGTGATGCTAGAAACTCTAAATCAGGGGTCTCCAACCCCCGGGCCGTGAATCGGTATTGGTCTGTGGCCTGTTAGGAACAGGGCGTCACAGCAGGAGGTAAGCGGCAGGCGGTGAGCGAAGCTTCATCTGCCGCTCCCCATTGCTCACATTACCACCTGAACCATCACTCTTCGCCCACCCCCACCCCCGATCCGTGGAAAAATTGTCTTCCACGAAACCGGTCCCTGGTGCCAAAAAGGTTGGGGACCGCTGCTCTAAATAGAAGCGACTACTGCACGGCCATGGGGTTGGGAGTTTGTTGCTACCTAAGCTGCTGCGTTTCTGGCATCAGTTTGGTGAGGGGAGCTGCTGGAGATTACTGGGGGGAAAGATTTAATCGCCCTCTCCCAGATCACTCACTGGATTAATCTTCTTAGGGAAAAGAAGAAGGCTGTGTCTACACTTTCCAGGAAGCAACCTGTTTGTAAATTCACCAAATAAAAGGACATTAGGCAAGAAAGGAAAGGTCAAAGACTAATACACTGAAAATCACTAGTGCCCAAATTCCAAACTGCTGTAACAAATTTAAGGCAATCACTAACCTCCTCAGAAAAGAAGATTCCAGGATCTGGGATGAAGCAGGAGCAGCTAGATCGAAAATCCTGACTTTTGTCCCTTGATTTCACCTTTCCCCTGGGATTTCCTAACTAATTTCACCTGCCACCATTATGATGGCCATTAGTAGAAGTGGTAGGGGGTGGTTATTGATTCCCATCAATCTTTTAATTCCTCACAACATGATTGAGGCCACGCTGGATCACTCTAACATGCAATTACTCGAGGCTAGAAGAATCTTAAAAGTGAGATAAAATGGCACAATACAAGGCAGTCTTTAAAATATAAGTTACCTAAATCCAGTTTTGAGGTTTCTTGAGCTGTGCTGTGTAATACAGTAGCTGTTAGCCACAAGTGTCAATTAAGTACTTAAATTAAACACAGTCCAAATTGAGATGTGCTGAAGGTATAAAATGCACACTGGATTTCAAAGACTTAACACAAAAAAAGAATGTAAAATTAATAATTTTTATATTGATTACATATTAAAATGATAATATCCGGACACATTAGGTAAGTTAAATAAAATACCCTATTAAAATTATTTTCATCTGTTTCTTTTACTGTAAAGTGGCTACTAGAAAATTTCAAATTACACATATGATTTGTAGTATATTTCTTTTGGACAGTGCTTTAGAGAAACGCTCTAGCAATATTTTTGCCTCGCTCCCAGCCTGCCACCTTTGTAGAAACTTTTAGGAATATATTGGCTTAGACTGGGGATTTTGAATGTAAGAAGACCTGGGTTTATATCTCAGTTCTCCGCTTACTACCTGAGTGACTTTGGACATATTACTGAAAACTCTCTGCTTCAATTGCTTCAGCTACAAAATAGGGATAATAACATTGTGTCCACTTGCATTATATGGTTACCGTGATGATTACACGAAACTATAAATTTCTTATTTGCCTCACATAAAAGAATCATTTAGTTATAACTAGTGTTATTTATACTTAATTCCTATCCAGGGATTCTCCTCAGCATTCTTAGATTCATCATATCTAGATGAATCTAGAGAGTAATATCCCCTCACCCCCCTAAATAAATTATACCTTAGGTTTCTTGGATGGCTGACACCCAGAATGACACCTTTTCAGAAGAGACCAGGCTTAATAATGGAGATGTAATCTTATAGGCCATAGCTGGATGATCAACGTTCATATTAGAAATATGTACATATAGATATAGGACATATATAGTTGGTTCATTGTATAAATTAGCAAAATAAATCATCTGTTTTTATAATTTTTATTGGAATATAGTTGATTCACAGTGTTGTGTTAGTTTTAGGTGTACAGCAAAGTGAATCAGTTATACATATAAAAATCATCTTATGTTGAAGAGGGAATTTGACATAAAATGTCATCAACTAGAGTGACTAAATATTGATATTTCATTGAATAAACTGTCTTGTTTTGTTTTTTAATGGAATTGTCTGAAATAGCCCAGTATTCAAAATCAGAATCAACAGAAAGAGTGTTTATAACAGAAAATATTATTTTACGCTTATAAAAACAAAACAAAGCAAAATGATGGCAGATCTGCATTTGGAACATTGCACACAATATTGTTTGCCAAGCCTAGAACAAGCGTAAGAGAGTATTAAGCTCACAGCAACTGAAATAATCAAGAAGAGAAAAGTGCTTCTGACTAACTATATAAAAAGAAAAACCCAAGTGTGGGAACATAAAACCTGTGAAGGTGATAATTAAATATTGGAGGTGCAGGTTTGAGTATGACTAAGGATATCACCTTACTTACTGAAGCCCCTGATTCTAAAACTAGTACACAACTCTAGAATTTGAAAAAGCCACTTTAATGCATATTAAATATTAAATGAGGCACCACTTAATTGGATACATTGCCCCAGGGATAATACAGCAAATAAAGTTTGAAAGGGGGTTTAAACTAATTGATGGACGCTTAAGCTATAATAGGATTTCTTTAAAGGAAAGTAGAAATGCTTTGGAAATTGTCTAGAAGGCTGCTATACCCTCCCCCTTCAACATGCTTTTGTGTCATTATTAGGCTCCTATCTTGGAATACGGACAGAAACTTCCTGGTTAACTATAACAGAAGAGACAGAAAGCAGGTATTTAGACCTTAAAGTAGACTTTAGAGAGGTAGCCACTTGGCTGCAGGAATGAAGAAGAAATGCAGTTCAGCAACTGGAGTTGACACCGATGTGGAAAAAGGCCACCAGGTGGGCTGTTTCAAGTGGTGTAACATACTTTTCCCTGTAGGCGGGTGGAGCCCAGTGGTGGTATATTGAGGAGAAGGCTACTAGAATCCAAGTCAGGGGACAGTGGTGATTAGATAGGGGCACCATAACAGCGTGTCCAGTGGTCAGGGACTGGATCCCAGGTTCTTCATGGTATAGAAGAGGAAGAGACAAAGGCTTATAGGGGTAAGGCAGAGCATTGGTCCTAAATGGATTGTGGCTCTAGGCTAGTGGTTCTCAACTGGGAGTGATTTTGCTCCCCAGGGACATTTGGCAATGTGTGGAGACATTTTATATTGTCACTGTTGGGGGTGGGTGGGTACAACTGGCATCTAGTGGGTAGAGGCCAGGGATGCCGCTAAACCTCCTACAATGTGTTGGACAGCCATCACCACAAATGTCCATCTGGCCCAAAATGTCAATGGTTGTGCTGTCTACTACTCTAGGCAGATTTCTGAGACAAAACTTGGACAGAGAACAATAACGCTGAAGTCCAAACTGGGTTATAAATTGGGAACCAGGTGCTGGTGCAAACTCGACTAAAAAGAGGTCAGGATCCGCCTTGAAACAGTTATGACTTGATACAACATCCCCAGGGTTTAGGCTACAACTCCTATGAGGCAGTGTGGTATAGAGGAAAAAAGTAAACCTGTAAGTCTCTGTGGTTCAAAACAAGTTTTATAAGTTTGACTTCCTTGTGTCAGATTAACACAGCAGTTTCAGATCTGAGGGATATTGTGAAGATCATAAGGTAATATATCCAAAATGCCTACCACAGGACTTAAAACATAGCACTAGAATGGCAAGAAAGTTGCTGCGCATGATACAGAAATTATATCTGCCCTTGGCAAAGCAATGAAATATGCTGTGTCTAAGTCTAATGAACATTTATAAATACTCATACTCACCTTATTTGGCCTCTCAGCAATACTGATCACTGCAGTTGCCATGCTGCATTTTCGTTTTTTTCTTAACATCTTTATTGGAGTATAATTGCTTTACATCATTGTGTTAGTTTCTGCTGTATAACAAAGTAAATCAGCTATATGTATACATATATCCCCATAACCCCTCTCCCTTGCATCTCCCTCCCACCCGCCCTGTCCTACCCCTCTAGGTGGTCACAAAGCACCGAGCTGATCTCCCTGTGCTATGCGGCTGCATCTCACTAGCTATCTATTTTGCATTTGGTAGTGTATATATGTCCATGCCACTCTCTCACTTCGTCCCAGCTTACCCTTCCCCCTCCCACTGTCCTCAAGTCCATTCTATACATCTGAGTGTTTATTCCCGTCCTGCCCCAAGGTTCTTCAGAACCTTTTTTTTTTAGATGCCATAAATATGTGTTAGCATACGGTATTTTTTTTTCTCTTTCTGACTTACTTCACTCTGTATGACAGACTCTAGGTCCACCAACCTCACTACAAATAACTCCATTCCATTTCTTTTTATGCCATGCTGTTTTCTAATTGCTGCTCCCTTATCTGATTTCCCAACTAGATGCGCATAAGCTCCATAGGCGCAGGAATGGAGTCTCTCTCGTTCACTTGTAACCTAAATAAATAAAAAATAAAAATAAATTAAAAAGTTTCCAATAAATAAATGAACAAAACCTAGTTAAATAACCTCTAATCAACCAGAAGGCAGGAGTGCTATTGATTATACAGATTGCAGAATTCTTCTATGATGCCTATAGCGTCAGAAAGTTGTAGATCAATTTCAATCAAAAATCTCCTTCTTTTCAGTGGCTCCATTCCTACTTGATTGTGGGACCCACTGAGTTGAATGCATATGCCCAGGGACTTCTCTAGGAAGCAGAGCTATGCCCATAGAGAATCTCTGCTTTTTAGATCAATAATTCTAAACACTAGAGAGAGCTGGGGAGATGGTTCCTGAAACCTCCCTCACTCTGAAAGAAAAGCACATTTCTAAGCGTTTGGATCTATAATAGTGACTTATTCAGCCTGGTTGTGCCAGGCATGGAGTAGGTACCGTAAACATTTGTTTAAATAAATTATTTAAAACTCAGAATATATTCAAATTCTCTTTTTCATAAAGTTTTAGAGATACTTATTTTCCTATATTCATAAAGCTACAATGCACAGAAGAAATAGTTTCTCATGAAATTCAATATGATATTTCCAAAGCTCTCAGGTACTTTGACAGCAAATTTATTTGAAACATTATAAGGATGTCAATAGTGTATGCAAATTCAACACATTTAACCTTTAAATTTATTGCATTAGACTTGTAGTTAAATAATTGAATATTACTATGCCTCATTAGGTTTGATTTTTTTTCTTCTGAGGTCAGTAAACCTAACTGTAGACCATAAAGTTGCCATCTACGAACAAGTACTGATCTATATATACACAGAAATGACTCCTGAATCCATATAACCTTGCAAGAATGTGTCTCCTTGTAGAAAGGAAATGTTATAATAAAAAGGGATAATATATACATAAAAGTTACTTCTACATTTAAGGCAGCAGTTTGATTACCATTCAATTATAATCATCTTCTATACAAGTAGAAAGTAAAAGATTAAAAACTTTTCGTTAAGCTTTAAGAAAACAAAGTTTTAAAGAAGCATTATTGGGACTTCCCTGGTGGCACAGTGGTTAAGACTCTGCGCTTTCAGCGCAGGGGGCCCAGGTTCGATCCCTGCTCAGGGAACTAGATCCCACACGCATGCCGCAATTAAGAGTTTGCACGCCACAACTAAGGAGCCTGCCTGCCACAACTAAGACCCAGCACAACCAAAGAAACAGATAAAATAAATATTAAAAAATAGAAGAAGCATTATCATAACTCATTTGTTGAACATTTTATTTTACAAAACATTCTCTTACTCATGGCTTCATTTTAGACATTTAATATGGACATAATTCCTTATTAACTAAAATTGAACCACTATATTATTTAATACACCTTTCCTTTTTGTTTTTAAGGAGAAGCCTACGAGTTGGACAAAGTTAAAATCAGATGAGTTGGGAAATACAGTGCTCAATATTCCAAAGAAATATATAATTAAAGCTGATAAGATTAAAATCATTTTCCATTGTAGCTGTTCATATGCCATATGTTAAGGAGTTCCCTATATGGCAACACATAGTCTTAAAGCAGTATATATCTCATTACAACCCTCTTAAACTTTTCATTTAACAAGCCAACAAATAAAAAGGTATCTGATGCTTGAATTAAAGGTCAATGAAACAGTGAAGGCCCATGGGTCAAGCACAAAGAAGTCCCGGTGAAGTTGAACTTCACTGGGTCTGAGCCTAACTCGCCGTACGTAACCATAGTTAGCATAAGCTTTCTACACAGTTGGTAGCAATCAGATACATATTTAATGTGGTTTCATTACATCCTATAAATGCTGGCAATAGAATAATCTCCCCGGGGTATTCGGTGAATAATAGAAAAGAGAAAATGATGAGCACGTTTAGCACATGCACCCATAACCTCATGATAAAAGGCACCATTTCCCCCATACAGCACCTGTTGTCATAGCTGCTTTAATTACTTTTCATTGTAGTCGGCAGCCTGAAATATTTATCATGGAGCCTATAATTTCCCAAATCCAAAACTGAAATCTACCCAAGTGACTACAGGAACTGAAATTTTACTCACTGCTCCTACTTCTGTGCTTCACTTGCAACCTCAAAAGCTCTGAACAAAGTATCTTTGAGGGACGCTTCATTCAGTTAGGAGACCCAGTGCAGTATAAGATTACAATATGTTCACACGACATTCAACAGGCAGCGTATCATATCACATTTTGATTGAAATAAAGACAGAAATCATTTCATTATTAAATATGAAAACATTCAATGTGCTAAAATAAAAGATAAAGCAAATTTAAAGGTTTTTGTAAATAGGTACCAACTAAGAACATATTCAGTCAATATTTCTAGGATTTATTCTTCCCATCAGTTGAATATGAAATTAGGTTTGATTTTAGCACTCCTTCTCCAGTGAATTATTGGTTATAAATCCCATGCTTTGGCTATGTTCTTTTGATTGTGAAACATGTTGTCATCTAGAATAAAGACTTTTTTGCTGTCTTTATTAAAGATATAAAGATTGTTTTGCAGTCTCTTTTAATCTTATTTACTTAAAATGTATTTATATTTACATATTCCTTACTATAGTGTACTGCTGTAATGCTACACAAACATTAACTCATTTAATCCTAATAACACTTCTATCAGGTAGCAACTGTTATTTTCTCTACTTTACAGCTGAAGAAACTGAAACACAAAGAGATCGACGAATTTGCCTAGTCACTGAGGCCAGTTAGTGGCAGATCAGCGACTCAAACTCAGATAGTTTAGCCCCAGTATCTGTGTTCTTACCTTCTACATACTGCAAGCCAATTTAATTTCCCAGGAAGGTCCTTATGAATAGAAAAATAATTTCACATAAACGTCATTAACTCAGTTTGTGAGTAAGAAGACCAGTTCCAATGACTGGATTAGCATAATCCAGGGTCAAAAATATATTTTGCATAGCAACCAAGTAAATATTCATGTCCACACACTGACACAAACATAACCAATGTGAAAGTTTCACAAATTAAGATTACCTTACTACATACATACTGTATTTCATTTTTAAAATGCTGCTTATAGACCAAGCCATTTGCTTTCACAATGTGCTAACATAGTGGTTCTCATACCTAGTTACCCATTAAAATTGCCTGTGGAGATTTTAAAACTAAGGAATGTGTGAGCCCCACTCCAATCAATTAAATTAGAATCTCTGCTGAATAGCGTTTTAAAAGCTATACAGGTGATACCAAGAAGCTGCCATGGTTGAGAATTTCTGCACTATTGAATCCAATATATTTAATGTGAAACACATTGGAGTAGATGAAACTGACAAGATGTATTGTTATTATCTCTAGTTGAATACAGGACGTTTGATTATTTTCCATTAGCATTAGTTTTGCATGCTATAAAGACCTATTAACTTCTTGAAGAGGTGTTAAAATATTTTATTTTCACAAGTAGCTTAATATTCATTCTTTAACATTATTTATACTGTTACCACCTAACATAACCTTTCTTAATTAGTAGATTTTGAATCAACAAGGTCTTTTTATTTATTTATTTTTGGCTGCATTGGGTCTTTGTTGCTGCACACCAGCTTTCTCTAGTTGTGGTGAGCGAAGGCTTCTCTTCATTGCGGTGCGCAGGCTTCTCACTGCGGTGACTTCTCTTGTTGTGGAGCACAGGTTCTAAGCGCATGAACTCAGTAGTTGTGGTGCATGGGCTTAGTTGCTCTGTGACATGTGGGATCTTCCGGACCAGGGCTCGAACCCGTGTCCCCTGCATTGGCAGGTGGATTCTTAACCACTGCACCACCAGTCCCCAACAAGGTCTTATTTAAAATATTTATCTATATGGCTGCACTGGATCTTAGTTGCAGCATGCATGTGGGATCTAGTTCCCTGACCAGGGATCAAATCCGGGCCCCCTGCACTGGGAGCACGGAGTCTTAACGGCTGGACCACTGGGGAAGTCCCAACAAGGTCTTATTTTAAATGGGTGGTTAAATTATGGAAAGAAAACAGTGCCTCTTTGACCAAGATTGAATTAAGATGAATAATTGTTTAGTTCGACACAAAACACGTGGCCTGGTTAATTCTATGTCCATCATTCCCTAATTTTATTCCATCCTTTCTCCCCCAAACCTTATGATGGTCTACAAGTGAAAAATTAATATTACCAACTAATTTAAAGTTTAGCGTTTGCACAATGAATTGCCTTGTCGAAAAAGTGCTGTGGCTACCAAGTTTAATGTGCACATAACAACCTAGTTCTTAAAAGACAAGACCCGGGTCTGCTGCCCACCTCACCTAACGTGCTGAAGTGGAGGGAAGCCACAGGCGCACGTGGAAGATCGCTAAAATGGGACAGACCAGAGCAAGATTTGAGTCAGACGTTTGCCAAAATGGTCCCAGCTGTGCTAACATGATTTTATTTTCTGTTTTTGATGTCCTATCATTGGTCCTTTCTTATTGTTGTGGTTTTATGGTTTTCGACCTAAACTGGCAGTACTTAAATTTCTCCGGTCAGCATTATTCTGTGTTCTCCACAATGAATGACTGTTCCAAATTTACAATTTCCATCAACTTTAAATTGTCTGTGTAGCTTCACCTCTCCAGAGAAAACAACGGCCAACACTGGCCTCCATTTTCAGCCTCCTCCATGTCAAAACTTCACTCTTACTTCCCGGGTGTCCTCCCCCTTAAGTCCCATTCGGTCCACTGTAGGCTCATTTCCCTTTCTCCTAAAGTCATCCGGGACTTCTGACTTGCCAAGTTCAACATCCTATTTTCAGAGGAACCTCTCTTTTGCATAATGTAATATATCTTGTTAATTTACAACTCTTCTAATTTCTAATTTTTATCAATTGTCTTAATCTGAGCTAAACATTTCCTTCATCCAATCTACAAAGAAAGGGTTTGGTTAGCAAATTAGCAGTAAAAATACCACATCTGAGGACATTTTAAACCTACTTAATTACCACAAACTACTTGTATGACTTTAACACACAACTTGTTAAATTAAGATGCGTGCTGCCGATAATGCCTCAGAACACCAAAACACTTTTCTGGAAGGATCTTTCTTTAGAAGGATTTTATTAGCATTATCACAAACTATTGTAAGTCCTTGAAAGTTAGAATACTACTTTTCTTCTAAGTATTTCTTTAATTTATTATGGGCCTTGCCTGTAATTAGTCCATGTCAGTGATGTTTACCCGCATTGATAAATGTCAAGCTTTTAAACAGAACCACTTGGTATTTAAAGAATTATTCCAAGTAGGAATAACTTTATTTTATGTTTCTCCTCTAGCCTACATGGTGAGAAATAGTGACATCCTTCAGAGGCACCATCTTGTATTGCCCAAATGTGTGTGAACTGTTTGTGTCAGTTACACTGCCCTGAACAGGAGGGCTAAAGCCAACTTCTTTCCTGACGGACAAGTCTAAGCCACTTCCCCAAACTTGAATATACTTGGAGAAGGAAAAAAAAAAAAAAAGGGAAAACACCAGGTGAGCCAGGCTGTTTTGTTTCCTATGTTTGCCACGTTTGCGTGGATAGGGTGAGGTTCTCTTAAGTCAACAGAGTCTATGTCAAGGCAGCAAGAAGGTACACGTTGTGCCTCCTTCCACTGTGAGTTTACACTCACACAATTCTCTTCTCTAATCCCAGAGTAGCTCTAAGCAAAACAGTAGACACGTGGGGCCTCTAGGTGTTATCTAACACCCTCTAAAACAGCTGGGAACGCTTGGCAAGACTGCGGGGGACACCAAGAGGTTTCTGCTTTCTTCCTACCAGCCCCTGGAGTCATGTGTGGATCACCCCGATCGCTGCCCTTTAGATCACTGCCTCTATTCATGTGTATGTTTGGAGATGTTCCTTTGCTAGGAGCAGATTTCTGCATTCACCTCACTTTTATGATGGAGCTAATGAAGATGTGCAAACCTGGGAGACATCTGGTATTTGATGTTCCATTCTGCAAACCAAGACTAGTAGTATATAGGAGCGCAGGACAACTATAAAAATGAGGTTGGCTTTACTGCTTGAACAGGTAATGTAATAGACATAGGAGAGTGATACATCTTTTTAGTGGCACTTTGATATCAGGAACAGTATAACTGCAAACTGACTATTAGTTTTATTCTATTTCTCCCACTTTGTAGTGGTTTCAGTTATTTTACTTTGGCTTGTTTTGGTTTGGATTTTAACCTCAGATTAAGCCCCATGAAAGAAGGAAGCTTGAAACGCCATAACCTAAATTAGAGTTCTTCAACACTATTGACATTTTGGACTGAATTGCCAAAAGTCCCCTGGGGGCAAAATTGCACCAGTTGAGGACCACTGATCGAAGTCATAAAGAAATCAATAGTATTGAAGAATAATCACTTCCCCCCAGGTTCCTTCAAAATCAAAGTTGCTATCGAAAACTATTTAGGAGAGTAATTCAGTATGTACAATATTTAGGTTATTTTATTTTGCATGTATTACATCATCATTATACATGAAACTCAACTTTTCTCTCTATGTCAGTGTTGACCGCCTGAGTAACGCCCACCCCCAAAGACAGGAGGCACTTTGCACAGGTCCCAGCAAAGCAGTCTGAGATGGGGCACGTGACTACAACTACTGCTGTGGATTACGATGGTTACGATAATTTTAGCAAATTCCGGATAGAATAGTCTACATGATTACAACTGTCAATAACATTATGCCCATTACTGGGCCTACCATTTTATATTTTGACGTTACAACTTTGAAATCAGTTGTGTATATTCTGAGAGTAGGTAAATACCAGCTAAGGTGCACTGTGGCTTAATTTTCATGTACTTGTTATTTGGAGTTTTAAAAAGGTGTGAGTTTAGCTCAGAGTTTTGGCCTCAGTGGAGCATTGCATTACTAGTAACACTAGCAAATTTACTAAATAATGCCCCAAATGTACAAGGACTAAAACACAAGTTTATTTATTGCTCATATAAAACCCAAAATAGATATTCCTAATTGGTAACTGATCTCCTTCATGTGACGTTTTCAGTTCCTTCCATCGTGTGGCTTTGCCACATTTAACATATGCCTTCTAAAGGCACTCTGTTGTTTTACAGCAAACAGGCGGAAGAGGAAAGAACACGGAAAGTCACACGGGGTGGTTTTTATGGGCCAGCTGTATAAAATGAAGGGGTGGCAGTTGAAGGCTCAGATAAGGTGCCAGCTTAAGGGACATATGTTGAAGGATTTGGACTCTGCCCTCCAGGGTGCACATATGCATTGAACCAATGGCTGATAAACGATGCTGTGTCCCCAAGAGCTGCAATATACAAATCTGGAAAACCAAGATGTAGGATTATGATTTACCAGGGTTTCTCCTGACACTTCCATACTCAGTGGCTGCTTCAAGTGGGCAATAGCAGACTCCTCGTGCCAGAATGCCAACAAGCAGAGAATAGCATAACCAACGTTGATTCATGAGGAAATTACAGAAGGCGCTGTGGGCCCTCTTCATCCTTCCATGACCAGATAGCTGTGAGCGGACAACAGCAAAAACTCTGGTCCTTAAGAAAAAGTAACCAAGGGCTCAAAACACTTGAAGTTGGAGGTCACTCCACTGCAAGCAATCCAGGCTGCTAAGGTGCCATCGGAAAAGAGAGAAATCTAGAATAGGTGGTGCAGGAAGAAGATATTTGGTTATAATTACAACTCTGGGACAAACTGCAAGAGATGAACTGTAGCTTGCTTTGTTAATATTCTGGGAAATTGCATCTGGCCACTAGCTTGAAAAATTGGATTTGCATGCTTTTCCTCTCAGGAAAGGGATGGACTGTACCAGTTCCATTTAATGACTACTCTAGATTCACACATACGTCTTTTCCAGTCAGAATGGCTGAAGCAGCTGCTTGTGTGTCATTGAGCCCATCTGCTGCCATTGCTATTGTCACTGCTTCAGACTGAGATGCAGGGCCACCTAATGGAGAGAGAACACCACGGCTGTGCACAGGCCTGCCCAGACCGTGGGGCCTCTGGTTCCCCTCGCAAATGCCTGCAAAAGTCAGGTGATGCAACCAGAAGCACATGGTAGTTAATGCCCCATGGGGGACACTTTTCCCAGTGGGAGACAGGGGATAGAAAGGAGTTCTTCCTCTTCCAGAACAGTGCTCAGTCTAGCATTAGTTTTGCATGGCCTCTCTGACAGTGTCCAGTGGGACAAGCA
This sequence comes from Delphinus delphis, assembly GCF_949987515.2. NCBI lineage: Eukaryota > Metazoa > Chordata > Mammalia > Artiodactyla > Delphinidae > Delphinus > Delphinus delphis. The sequence goes on from NC_082687.1 coordinate 13,018,313, forward strand.
ATTATTGGGCTGTAAAGAAGCTGTAGCATTCAGCTTTCTCTTCTGTTTTCTCCTTCCCTTTTTTTTTTGTCCTTTCCCACCTCTCAACCTTCTCCCTTTCTTTCTCATTTCTTCCTCTCCCATCCCCTCCCCTTTCCCCTCTTTTTCTTCCCTTCCTAAACAGTTCAATCCAAAACTCATTATTTGGGGCTGAGCAAGATATGTGTCCACACTAGGAGGTGTGGGGATAGATTGAGGAGAGAGAAGAAAATCCACGATGGCCCAGAGTGGAGTGTGGCACCTGGAAGTGGAGCCCTGGAGCCAAGCAAAGTGAGGAGACCACCCACGAGGAGGTGGGGGAAAGCAGCAGTAAGTAAGATCGTCTCCATATGAGTAGGCTGCTCAAATAAAGATGATGGGAGCCACGTTCCTCACTGCCAGAGAGGGGAGTCACAAATACAGAAAGGCGGAAAACTAGATTAAGCCCCATGGTGTTCAACTGAAATGAGAAATCTAGGGGTGAAATCATGACTTTGAAGCTATATAGATAGATACAGAAATAAATATGGATGTGAACATGTATATGTTTATGTGTGTGTGTGTGTGTGTGTGTGTGTGTGTGTGTGTGTGTGTTCTCTAGCTCTGGCCACTGAGAGAGTCTAGGAGTTGAAACCCTCAAATAGCAATACAGACAATTAGGGCCCACACACTTTTTAAATATCACTCTTCACTATAAGGAATCAGCCCTCTTCGGAAGAATGGCTGGTTTCAAGGCTGGGGCTGAGAAAAAACGAGATGAACCTAGAACATCTTATTCTGCCAAAAGGTGAGAAAGTTCTTAAAAGTGATGACGTTTCACCAAGACACAGAAGCCAGCTTGAAGGCATATACATAACACAGGCCAAATCTAGCATGATTTTAGCAACAAAATAAATAACAGTAATGAATTATAACCCATTGAATAAAACACATTCATGAGTCCATAATGATATATCAATGAAATATTTTCAATTTGATGAGGAACATTATCTCAAAGTAACTCACAACAAAATACTTATTAATTACAGAGTAAATAGTGGAGAAGCCTGATAGTAACCACCTGATCACGTGATCAAAGTTAACCTCACCAATAATGCAAAAAATCAGAATTGTGCACCACTTGATAGGATGCAATGAGAAGAACACAGAATCAATTCTGTGACATTCCTACCAAAGATGTAGAACCTGAATGTAATCATGAGGAAACATCAGACACAGATTAAGGGAACTTCTACAAGATGACTGGCCTGTAATCTTCAAAAATGTTATGGTCTTGAAAATCAAGGAAAGACTGGGGAATTCGACTCCAAACTGAAAGAGGATAAAGAGACATGGCAACTAACAGCAACATGAGATGATAGACTGGATCCTTTTGCTATAAAAGATATACCAACTGGCACAACTGGCATAACTGAATGGAGTCTTGGGATTAGATGACAGCAATGCATCTGGAATGATTTTCTTGGTTTCGACGTTTACGTCATGGTTATGAAGGAGACTGTTGGAAATACACGCTAAAGCACCTAAGGGTAATGGGCATTATGTTGGCAATTTACTCTCAACTAATGGCGGGGGAGGCCCTTATTCCAGTCTTGCAAATTTTCTGTTACTTTGAAATTGGTTCCAAATTAAGAAGAGGCAGAATAGCAGAAGCAGCAGAATCTGTGGCTGGGGTAACACTCCCCTCTGCATTTGCTCTCCCTTCCTTCCTGACTCACTCCCTTTTCCCTTTCTCCTGCTTCCTTCAGGCTCTGTAGTCTAGGGAACACTTTCTAAGTTACTGGGCAATTCACAGAATCTACGCTGGCTACCAGACCTACGGAATGTGAAGTGTTATAATAGAAAGTCCAATTGGAAGCCTCTGTATCTACATATTTGTACCAAAATAGAAATTCATAGAAATATCTTATATCTGGTGAACTGTCATGAGACAACAAAGTGACCTTGCAATCAGATACACCCATCATAAATGTGGGGATAGCTAATCTACAAAGCCATAAAGGTAGGCATGCACAGTAATATATCGTCTTGAGTGATAGTGATACATGAAAGAAGGGACTTGCACAGATCCTGGAGACACAATTAGGCTTCATAAGCAGATGCTCACACTACCAGAACTTCCATTCCTGGTGCACTGTTATTTCTCCTTTAATCCACACCTATGGTCTTATGAGACTTCATCATGACCAGCGGATAAGGAAGAAATAGGTTAAACTATGGGTTATGAACGGTTTTATATGATTTGAAGATACATACTAGAAGCAGGAGGCCCTGAAGTACATAGGGAAAGAAATATTTCTGATGAGAAGAAATTTTCAGGGTTACATTTGGCTGTCCACCCTACCTAGGAGAGTTGGCTAGAGTTATACATCCACATTAGTTCATGGACAGTGGTGGATGGTTTCATCAGATGATCAGGGACTTGGAAAGGATGACATTGGGGGACTAAGGAAAAGGAGATCCAAGGAATAGTTAAGTGCAGGGACTTCTCAAAATCAGTGCAGTAGAGATTGGTTCGAGATGGCAGAGTAGAAGGATGTGCTCTCACTTCCTCTTGCAAAAGCACCAGGATCACAACTAACTGCGGAACAATCATTAACAGGAAGACACTGGAACTCACCAAAAAAGATACCCCACATCCAAAGACAAAGGAGAAGCCACAATGAGAGGGTAGGCGGGGCACCATTACAATAAAATCAAATCCCATAAACAATGGGTGGGTGACTCACAAACTGGAGAACACTTATACCACAGTAGTCCACCCACTGGAGTGAAGGTTCTGAGCCCCACATCAGGCTTCCCAACCCGGGGGTCCAGCAACAGGAGGAGGAATTCCCAGAGAATCAGACTTCGAAGGCTAGTGGGATTTGACTGGGGGACTTCAACAGGACTGGGGGAAACAGAGACTCCACTCTTGGAGGGCACACACAAAGTAGTGTGCACACTGGGACCCAGGGGAAGGAGCAGTGACCCCAGAGAAGACTGAACCAGACCTACCTGCTAGTGTTGGAGGGTCTCCTGCAGAGGTGGGGGGTGGCTGTGGCTCACCATGGGGACAAGGACACTGGCACCAGAAGTTCTGGGAAGTACTCCTTGACATGAGCCCTTCCGGAGTGCACCATTAGCCCCATCAAAGAGCCCAGGTAGGCTCCAGTGTTGGGTCGCCTCAGGACAAACAAACAACAGGGAGGGAACCCAGCCCCACCCATCAGCAGACAAGCAGATTAAAGTTTTACTGAGCTCTGCCCACCTGAGCAACAGCCAGCTCTACCCACCACCAGTCCCTCCCATCAGGAAACTTCCACAAGACTCTTAGATAGCCTCATCCAGCAGAAGGCAGACAGCAGAAGCAAGAAGAACTACAATCCTGCAGCCTGTGGAACAAAAACCACATTCACAGAAAGACAGACAAGATGAAAAGGCAGAGGGCTATGTACCAGATGAAGGAACAAGATAAAACCCCAAGGCTTCCCTGGTGGTGCAGTGGTTGAGAGTCTGCCTGCTGATCCAGGGGATGTGGGTTCGTGCCCCGGTCTGGGAAGATCCCACATGCCGCGGAGCGGCTGGGCCTGTGAGCCATGGCCGCTGAGCCTGCGCATCTGGAGCCTGTGCTCCGCAATGGGAGAGGCCACAACAGTGAGAGGCCTGGGCACTGCAAAAAAAAAAAAAAAAAACCCAAAACAATTAAGTAAATGGAACATACATATCAATAATTACCTTAAACATGAATGGATTAAATGCTCCAACCAAAAGACACAGGCTCGCTGAATGAATACACAAACAAGACCCATATATATGCTGTCTACAAGAGACCCACTTAAGACCTAGGGTCACATACAGACTGAAAGTGAGGGGATGGAAAAAAATATTCCATGCAAATGGAACTCAAAAGTAAGCTGGAGTAGCAATACTCATATCAGATAAAATAGACTTTAAAATAAAGAATGTTAAAAGAGACAAGGAAGGACACTACATAATGATCAAGGGATCAATCCAAGAAGAAGATATAACAATTATAAATATATATGCACCCAACATAGGAGCACCTCAATACATAAGGCAACTGCTAACAGCTATAAAAGAGGAAATCGACAGTAACACAGTAGATAGTGGGCGACTTTAACCCCTCACTTAAACCAATGGACAGATCATCCAAACAGAAAATTAATAAGGAAACACAAGCTTTAAATGACACAATAGACCAGACAGATTTAATTGATATTTATAGGAAATTCCATCCAAAAACAGCAGATTACACTTTCTTCTCAAGTGCGCACGGAACATTCTCCAGGATAGATTACATCTTGCGTCACAAATCAAGCCTCAGTAAATTTAAGAAAATTGACATCATATCAAGCATCTTTTCTGACCACAATGCTATGAGATTAGAAATCAATTACAGGGAAAAAAACGTAAAAAACAAACACATGGAGGCTAAACAATACATTACTAAATAACCAAGAGATCACTGAAGAAATCAAAGAGGAAATCAAAAAATACCTAGAGACAAATGACAATGAAAACATGACGATCCAAAACCTATGGGATGCAGCAAAAGCAGTTCTAAGAGGGAAGTTTATAGCAATACAAGCCTACCTCAAGAAACAACAAAAATCTCCAATAAACAACCTAACCTTACACCTAAAGGAACTAGAGAAAGAAGAACAAACAAAACCCGAAGTTAGCAGAAGAAAAGAAATCATAAAGATCAGAGCAGAAATAAATGAAATAGAAACAAAGAAAACAATAGCAAAGGTCAATAAAACTAAAAGCTGGTTCTTTGAGAAGATAAACTAAATTGATAAACCATTAGCCAGACTCATCAAGAAAAACAGGGAGAGGACTCAAACCAATAAAATTAGAAATGAAAAAGGAGAAGTTACAACAGACATCTCAGAAATACAAAGCACCCTAAGAGACTACTACAAGCAACTCTATGCCAATAAAATGGACAATCTGGAAGAAATGGACAAATTCTTAGGAAGGTATAAACTTCCAAGCCTGAACCAGGAAGAAATAGAAAATATGAACAGACCAATCACAAGTAATGAAATTGAAATGGTGATTAAAAATCTTCCAACAAACAAAAGTCCAGGACCAGATGGCTTCACAGGTGAATTCTATCAAACATTTAGAGAAGAGCTAACACCTATCCTTCTCAAACTCTTCCAAAAAATTGCAGAGGAAGGAACACTCCCAAATGCATTCTATGAGGCCACCATCACCCTGTTACCAAAACCAGACAAAGATGTCATAAAAAGAGAAAACTATATACCAATATCACTGATGAATGCAGATGCAAAAATCCTCAACAAAATACTAGCAAACAGAATCCAAAAACACATGAAAAGGATCATACACTATGAGGAAGTGGGATTTATCCCAGGGATGCAAGGATTCTTCAATATACGTACATCAATCAATGTGATACACCATATTAACAAATTGAAGAATAAAAACCATATGATCATCTCAATAGATGCAGAAAAAGCTTTTGACAAAATTCAACACCCATTTATGATAAAAACTCTCCAGAAAGGGGGCATAGAGGCAACCTACCTCAACATAATAAAGGCCATATACGACAAATCCACAGCAAACATCATTCTCAATGGTGAAAAACTGAAAGCATTTCCTCTAAGATCAGGAACGAGACAAGGATGTCCACTCTCACCACTATTATTCAACATAGTTTTGGAAGTCCTAGCCACGGCAATCAGAGAAGAAAAAGAAATAAAAGGAATACAAATTCGAAAAGAAGAAGTAAAACCATCACTGTTTGCAGATGACATGACACTATACATAGAGAATCCTAAAGATACCACCAGAAAACTACTAGAGCTAATCAATGAATTTGGTAAAGTTGCAGGATATAAAATTAATGCACAGAAATCTCTTGCATTCCTATACACTAATGATGAAAAATCTGAAAGGGAAATTAAGGAAACACTCCCATTTACCACTGCAACAAAAAGAATAAAATACCTAGGAAAAAACCTACCTAGGGAGACAAAAGACCTGTATGCAGAAAACTATAAGACACTGATGAAAGAAATTAAAGATGATACCAACAAATGGAGAGATATACCATGTTCTTGGATTGGAAGAATCAATATTGTGAAAATGACTATACTACCCAAAGCTATCTACAGATTCAATGCAATCCATATCAAATTACCAATGGCATTTTTTACAGAACTAGAACAAAAAATCTCAAAATTTGTATGGAGACACAAAAGACCCTGAATAGCCAAAGCAGTCTTGAGCAAAAAAATGGAGCTGGAGGAATCAGACTCCCTGACTTCCAACTATACTACAAAGCTACAGTAATCAAGAGAATATGGTACTGGCACAAAAACAGAAATATAGATCAATGGAACAGGATAGAAAGCCCAGAGATAAACTCATGCACCTATGGTCAACTAATCTATGACAACGGAGGCAAGGATATACAATGGAGAAATGACAATCTCTTCAGTAAGTGGTGCTGGGAAAACTGGACAGCTACATGTAAAAGAATGACATTAGAACACTCCCTACCACCACACACAAAAATAAACTCAAAATGGATTCGAGACCTAAATATAAGACCGGACACTGTAAAACTCTTAGAGGAAAACATAGGAAGAATATTCTTTGACATAAATCACGGTAAGATCTTTTTTGAGCCACCTCCTAGAGTAATGGAAATAAAGACAAAAATAAACAAATGGGACCTAATGAAACTTAAAAACTTTTGCAAAGCAAAGGAAACTACAAACAAGATGAAAAGACGGCCCTCAGAATGGGAGAAAATATTTGCAAACGAATCAAGAGACAAAGGATTAATTTCCAAAATATATAAACAGCTCATGCAGCTCAATATTAAAAAAACAAACAACCCAATCCAAAAATGGGCAGAGACCTAAATAGACATTTCTCCAAAGAAGACATACAGATGGCCAAGAAGCACATGAATAGCTGCTCAACATCACTAATTATTAGAGAAATGCAAATCAAAACTACAATGAGGTATCACCTCACTACCAGTTAGAATGGGCATCATCAGAAAATCTACAAACAACAAATGCTGGAGAGGGTGTGGAGAAAACGGAACCCTCTTACACTGTTGGTGGGAATGTAAGTTGATACAGCCACTATGGAGAACAGTATGGAGGTTCCTTAAAAAACTAAAAATAGAATTGCCATATGACCCAGCAATCCCACTGCTGGGCATATACCCAGAGAAACCCATAATTCAAAACAACACATGCACTGCAATGTTCACTGCAACACTATTTATGATAGCCAGGTCATGGAAGCAACCTAAATGTGCATCAACAGACGAATGGATAAAGATGTGGTGCATATATAAAATGGAATATTACTCAGTCATAAAAAGGAAGAAAATTGGGTCATTTGTAGAGATGTGAATGAATCTAGAGACTGTCATACAGAGTGAAGTAAGTCAGAAGAGAAAAACAAATACCGTATGCTAACACATATATATGGAATCTTAAAAAAAAAAAAAGTCATGAAGAACCTAGGGGCAGGATGGGATTAAAGACACAGACCTACTAGAGAATGTACTTGAGGACAGTGGGAGGGGGAAGGGTAAGCTGGGACAAAGTGAGAGAGTGGTATGGACATATACACACTACCAAATGTAAAACAGATAGCTAGTGGGAAGCAGCCGCATAGCACAGGAAGATCAGCTCGGTGCTTTGTGACCACCTAGAGGGGTGGGATAGGGAGGGTGGGAAGGAGGGGACACAAGAGGGAAGAGATATGGGAACATATGTATATGTATTGCTGATTTACTTTGTTACAAAGCAGAAACTAACACACCATTGTAAAGCAATTATACTCCTATAAAGATGTTAAAAAATAATTGACTCAGAAAGAAGTATGATATCTGAATATATCTATATTCAGAGATTAAATAAGTAATTTTAAAACTTGCTATAAAGAAAAGCCTGACTCAGATAGCTTCACTGGTGAATTCTACCAACACTTAAGGAAGAATTAACACAAATACTTCACAAGTCTTCCAAAATATAGAAGAGGAGGGAATACTTCTGAACTCATTCTATGTTGCCAGTATTACCCTGATACCAAAACCAGGCCAAGACATCACAAGAAAAGAAAACTACAGACCAATACCTGTTATGAATATAGATGCAAAAATCCTTAATAAAAAAAAAGCTTGAAAATTGAATCCAGCAACATATAAGAAGTATTACACACCGTGACCAAGTGGATTTATCTTGGCAATGCAAAGTTAGCTTAACATACAAAAGTCAATCAAGGTAGCATACTGTAATACTAGAATAAAGGACAAGAACCACGTGATCACCTTTATTGGTGGCGCAAATACATTTGACAAAATCCAAGACCCATTCATGATAAAAACTCTCAGAAAACTAAGAATAGAAAGAAACTTCCTCAACCTAGTAAAGGGCATCTATGAAATACCTCTAGCTAACATCACATTTACTGGTGAAAGACTAGAATGCTTTCCCCTAAGATCAGGAAAAAGACAAGGATGTTCACTTTCATCACTTCTATTCAACATTTTACTGGCGGTTCTATCCAATTGGACAATTGGATTGAATTGCAATTCTATCCAATTGTTTTTCTTGCAATTAGGCAAGAAAAACAAATAAAAGTCATCCAGATTAAAAAGGAAGAAGTAAAACTATATCAGCTTGCAAATGACATCATCCTGTATATATAAAATTCTAAGAAAGCCATTAAAAATAAACAAAAAAACCCTCTTAGAACCATTAGATGAGTTCAGCAAGGTCTTTTTGGCAAGTGGTGCTGAAACAATTAGGTAGCCACATGCAAAAGGATACAATTGTATCCTTACCTCACGTCATATACAAAAATTAACTAAAGTGGGTCAAAGACCTAAATGTAAGAGCTAAAACTCTTAGAAGAAAACATAGGGGTAAAACTTCATGACCTTGGATTTGGCAAAGAATTCTTAGATATGACACTAAAAGTATAAGCAACTAAGTTAAAGACAGATAAATTGGACATCAGCAAAATGAAACTTTTGTGTTTCAAGGGACATCACCAAGAAAGTGAAAAGACAGCCAACAGAATGGTAGAAAATATTTGTAAATCAGATAACTGATAAGGGACTTGTACTCAAAATATATAAATAACTCTTACAATTCAATGATAAAAAGACATTTAAAAATGGACAAAGGATTTGAATAGACATTTCTTCAAGGAATATATATATCTGATAAGCACACAAAAAGATGCTGGGCATCATTAGTCATCAGGGAAATGCAAATCAATACCACAATGAGATACTACTTCCCACATACTAGGATGGCTAGAATCAAAATGTCCAATAATAGCAAGTTTTGATGAGGAATGGAAAAGTCAGAACCCTCATATCCTACCTGCGGGAATGTAAAATGGTACAGCTGCTTCGAAATACAGGCTGGCAGTTCCTCAAATGATTAAACATAGAGATGCCATATGACCAGCAATTTTACTTCTAAGTATATACCCAAGAAAATGAAAATATATGTTCACACAAAAACTTGTATATGAGTGTTTATAGCAGCATTTTTCAGAATAGTCAAAAGATGGAAATGACCCAAATGTCTGTCAACTGATGAATGGATGAACAAATGTGGTATGTCCATACAATGAAATATTATTTGGCCACCAAAAGGACTGAAGTACGGATACACACCAGATCATAAATGAACCTTGAAAATATTATGCTAAGTGAAAAAGTCATAGAACACTGTATATTATTTGGTTACATTCATATGAACGGACGATTTATGTTTTGATAAATGTTGCCTAATATCCATGCATATTGCTCATGGTAAAAAACCCAACCACAGACCTATTTCCCTCTCTCCTGCAAAATCTGGATATAACATTTAAATTTTTGCCAGTCTGGTGAACAAAAGACGGAATTCACATTGTTTCCATTGCATGTTTTTACTCTTTAGTGAGGTAGAATTTATTTCCCTGTGTCTATTTTCTTAGTTGTAAAAGAGCTATTCTTGTTGTTCATCCACTTTGCTGTTAGAATTCTTTGGCCAAATGTTTTTAGCTACAAGTAACAAAAACCCTCCTGAGCCCCAGATTAAAGATGGAAAAGAATTCATAGAAAGGATTCCACTTGGCTTATGGCCCCTGAAGGCAGGAAAGGCATCCTGGTCTCCCAGATCTTGAACAAGTGTCTCCATCTGTATCTGACATCCACCTTCTTTCCCCTGAGAAAAAAGAGAAAGAAGACTACTTGCCTGGCCTCATGTATGTTTTCTTCTCTTACTCAAAGATCATTCATAATAGTTCTTCAATCTAGGAAGAAATCTGTCCAGGCCAGCATAGTTAGGTGCATTCCAAGCGTTATCTTTCTTTACGGCAGCCTCTTCACCTAACATTATTTCTCCTATCCCTATCCTCTCCTCTTAATGAGATACAAATATGAAACAGAAAGTAAACGGAATTATAAAAGTTGGAGGTAATTTTAAAGATCATGTAGACAGATACAAATATAAAATAGGAGGTGAATAGAATTATAAAACTGTAGAGCTGGATGGAATTTAAAGATCAGGAAGCCCACTCCCCAGATTTCCATGATAAAGAAACTCCGGCTTAAGATGCTAAATAATTGGCTCAAGCTTTAATTCCCAGTAAGTGAGCAGATCCAAGCCCTCAATTCCTCTGCTTTCTAAGTCCTGTTCTCTTTTCCTAATGTCCTAGGACTTCTGATTATATGTATATCAATCTATTCAGATTTCTTATTTAACAGGTGGTATTCAATAAAACTGGCACAAACTATCTGAATATATGTAACTCCTCATTACATAGAACTGTATGCTTAATCTCATTTTCTATTTATATCAATGAATATATACCTGTATAACTATGAAAATTAGAGCTTATTTATCAGCCTAAGATCTAAAAAAAAAATTATCTCTGGAAGACTGTGAGTTTTTATGTTCCTTAATCTAACTTCACAATTACAATCATTCAATGACTTTTACAGCTGGAAATAAAATTCACCATACAATTATTTAATTGAAATAATGTAACAAAATTCCTTGTGTGACTTATCACACATAAATCAATTGTCCCAATTATTCAGTTTTACTTCATCTCACAATTTTTTGCATGTACTTGTTAATAGTTGTGCTAGCCATCTGGACTGCCTGGAACATTGCTGCAGGGGATGACACGGACAGCAACTGTAGCTTGGTGGTATAAAACACACCTAGTGATTTGAGTTCTTAAATTTCAGCAGTTAAATCTCACATCAACAAAGATGATTTTCTTCTGAAAAAGTTTTCATACTCTAATAATATTTAGTTTTGTGACATGGATAGTTAAATAGAACAGCAAGTTAACTTCACAGTTGTAATTAATGTATCTTCAATTTGGGGAAAACCACTCTCACCATTTTGATTAAAGAAATATACTGATATTTCACAATATATTTATGAAAATAATATCACACATTTTCATGGATTTAGATTTAAATTGCTTATTTGGATGAAAAGATGAGCACTTTAGATATCCACAGGCCATCTTTTTTTCCAGTAAATTTTGTGGTTGTCATAGAAAAATTATCAAAATTGTCCCATATGTCATAAAATTTAACAAAAATCTACACTGAACACTCTTACTGTTATGTATAAGTTACCTTTGCATAGTGTATTCCAGCAGGCAACTAACCTCCTGAGGCTTATGAAGACCTTTATTTATATTTTGTATTACCTATAGTTTCTATCACCCAAATAAAAGTTGTGTTTTCATAAAATACCATCTGCTTATAATTTACGAGGTTTCACTGCAGCCTCTATGCACTTTGAGTGTTTGAATGCAGGTTTGAGCCTCAAATATAAACTTGGGATACATGTAGGCATTTTTTTAAATTGCCACTAGGAAATTAGACTTCTCCTAGATTCTTTCACAAAAATCGTAGGTCTTGTTGGGCTTCTCTGAGAGTGTGTTGATTTTCCAGCTCTCCGAAATTGGACTTGTTCCCAATAAGTTCCTAGGTCTTTACCTGATGGTCTTGAGATACCTAACTTTGGTTTAGTTGCCATGAACTAGGGTCGAAAAGCAGGAGCGGGTTGATAACCCTGGTAGTTCAGTCTAATGCTCTGCCATTATGGAATTTCTCTGACCTGCTTCGTGACAGTAGTCCAATCCTTCATGTAATCTCCTTTAATGTGTATGTTTTTAACAGAAGGATCACTAAGCTTTTGATCTCTGAGGGCTAAACTGAGGCAGGTAGAATCAAGATTATTTACTGTTATAGTGTAACTGATATCTTTAATGGACTGGCTAAGTGATATTATGCCCCAGCTTATGAGATCTATACTAAATTAGTGAAGATATTCATATATCATACATTTATACAAGACATATATTCTGTCTTTCAAAGCACTACAAAGAAATGTAAAACATAAATTTGATGATATTAGTTGTCTTTCTCTTCATTGAGCATAAATGCGTAAGCCTATAATTGAAAAGGATTTTATTACAACAGTTCCACGAAGTCACATTACAGAAAAATATTTAAATGCCTGTTTTAAAAGTCCAAAAACAGTACCCAGTCAGATGCCTTTACCATTTGTAGTATTTTGAGGACCATGCTTATAGAAAATGAAGCAGTAGAGATAAAACAGACTTTGCCAAGAGAGGAACTGAAATTTACACTTCTAAAATACATTTTTTATGAATCAGAATACAATATTTTTGCCTTTGACTATTAAAAAATTTTATTTCTAACTTCGTTTGCTTCATTGCCATGCCTTTTTCATTGGAGATTTAAATTTAACCATAGGTTTTTCCCCCACACAAATGACATTTTAGGGCAAAGAATACACAGTGCTATAATCAGAAGATGAAATAAGTAGTGCACACTCTCTGATATAATGTCAGGCATGGTATTTTTATTCATAAAATAAATTCCTAGAGATTTGCTGGTTTGCAAACTTACTTCAAATGGTTGTAAAATGTCCGGAAGATAGAGAGTGCTATTCAAATGTTTGTGTGAATGTTTCAGGCCTTGCCACACCTTAAGGAAGAGGGAGTTTTTGGAAAAGGGTATTCTCCTTGTGTAGGTAAAAACGACTAATAAATATCATGACTCACTCATTAGCAAATTGTTAGCAATTTATTCACAGAAATTTCCAGGCAAAGGATCTTGTAGAATTGCCCAGGAGACTCATAGAGGAAGTAATAAGTATTATTTCCATGTCTACTTACAAGATGAACTTAGTGAAATCAGGCCAAGAAGAGTATTTGTCTCTTGTAGTAACCATTCCAATGTAACCATCTACTGTTATGATCTCTTTTCCATTGTCTAATTAATGGCCTGTAGCAACAAAGGAAAGAAATATATATATAATATAGAAACTTTGATTTTTCTATACAAATTTGTATATTGAAATGATTCAAATTCTTAAGGTAGTGCAAAGTCCTAAAACTGTAATCAGTTATTGTCAATTTCAATCACCCAGAACACCTGTTGTTTATCTATTTATATATCACTCTCTGTGCTAGGCATCCTTCTAAGTGCGTTACAAATACTTGTCTACTTAATCCTTAGAAAAACTCTGTAAGGCAAATTCTGGCTTTATTCCCATTTTAAAGATAGAGAAACTGAGGCACACCAAGGTAAAGTAACTTTCTCAAAATACCCAGCTATTAAGGGCAGAGCCCCATACTATTCAGGCCAGCTGACTTCAGAGTCGGTGCTCTGAACCTCTTCCATGTGGCCTCTCAGGTTTTCTACCCTTCCTCTTCTGCTCCTCCCTGCATCTAAGAACATCAGATTCATTTATGAACAAGTGAGAATTTCTTTGTCAGAGAATGAAAGAAAATAGGGGAGGGGGGAGGGCACAAGACTGAAAGTCTAATAGAACAAGGCATGCAGGCAAGGACTCTCCTCATTGTTGAATACTGAAAATGAAATCCCACTTGGGACACTTTCAATCACAGCCTCATGCTAATGTTTACTAGAGGTAATAAATACGTGATATAACTTCACACCTAGAAGTGAAGAAATCAGCATACCTACAAATGTGTGGTTCATAGGATGGAGCTATTCTCAAATATGGGACAAAGTGCGTGGGTTATATCACAGAAATGTGGGAAAGTTTCAGACTCTTTTGCCAGGATGCACATTGCCATAAACTAGAGACCAGAGATAAGCATAAAATAGATTAAATGCAGTAACCATAAAATTAAGATAACAATACCAACCTATATCTCAGAGATATTGTCATAGTAATTAATAAAATGACTATAAGCAAGGGAAAGAAGTCCTAAATTGAAAAATAGATGTCTCCTGATAATAAAAAACATTTTATTCCTCCTTCCCATTTAAGGAGGAGCCACAGCAAAAAAAAATTCTTTTTAATATACAGCTGTCACTTTACTGGCTGCTTTGTCTCTATATGCATATTTCAAATGATATGAAGAATATTCATAAATGGACTAAAGTTACACTAATACAGCCATATATGCATGAACTGGGAAGATTAAGGTTTTGTGATTATAGCAAATGAATCTTTGAGCCTTAATCCAAAAGAAGGAATTCCTGGTAAAATTTATGACAGTTACTGGCCTAAATGAGTCCTAGAGACCTGAAAAAGTCTGTGCATCTCCAGAAATATTTACTGCAAAGAGAGGCATAGGAATGAGGGTCTGAAGTCCACTAAGTGTCCTCTACTATCTACTACAATAGGTTTAAAACCCTGCAACCTTGTCAGATAGAACACACAATTTACTACTTTGGTGATCCATTAAACCTTAGAGAGTCACACATGGCATTCAGATGCTTGTATAAAACAAACTGATTAGCAACATGACAATAGTGAAAGTGTCCTTTGCAACTGATTTTATAGCAGCTCTTCCTTGAGAGACAGGCCTGTCTAAGTTTTTAGTTAAATTCTAAAGCCAGTTGGTGGGACTTCCCTGGTGGTCCAGTGGTTAAGACTCCATGCTCCCAATGCAGGGGTCCCGGGTTTGATCCCTGGTCAGGGAACTGGATCCTGCATGCCGCAACTAAGACCCAGTGCAGCCAAATAAATAAATAATAAAGCCAGTTGGGACAAGAACATTTAGTCTAACAGTTATTAATCCTTCATGGGTGAGAATTATTTCTAAATTCTAAAATCTAGCACAGCTGATTTTGTAAATAAATAAATAATTTAATTTGCAAGTTTCATATAAATAATTATGTGAACTAATTATACATAATTATGTGAACTAAAGTTGATGCTGGCAAAAGAAGACCCACTCTTTACATATTCTGGGGTTTTCTTTTTGAGAATGACATCTTTTACCTTTTTCTTACCTTTTACTTTTGGCTTAAACAAAGGAGAAAGGATTTTCTACGGTGCAGCTCAGATTTCTTCCAGTTAAACTTCTGCTTTAAGTGTCTTAACAAGAGATTTTAAAATCAGGAAGTTAGGTAGCAGTCTTAACAAATTCAATTATTCAATTCAATTATTTGTTAATCATTTATTATGTATATGATACACAGATGCTATGGAGGATATGGTGAAGACAGAATACTTTGTGAGATTTCCAATTGAATGAGAGATAAAATCAAATCAAAAGCTAAGTAATAGAATAATATGCGTAGATTAAAATACCACTGGGCCATACTAAGAGATTCCCTGCAAGTGATTCATCTGTGCATTAAAATTTGAGAATCTCTTTTCTGAGAAACTGAGATATCATGATACTTTCAGACTATGTCAGATCATTGATGTGGTTTGCTGATAGCTAAAACACTTTCCCAAAATGTGTATGGATTTGTTGCCATTAATAAGGTTCCCCCCGCCGCCCCACGGTGGTAAAGTTTTTCCCAAGATAGAATTTCTAATAGGCTTGATGGGAACACAAGCCAGAGTAGAATTCACTATTATCCATAAATAATCTTCATGCCAGCAGTATCTGATTCAGTGTCAGATAAATGGTTCAACAAGAATTTAGTGAAGAAAGATAACTGTATGAATGTGAGATGCTGAAGGCATCTTGATAGATATGTACCATAAAGACTGATTTGGCCGAAAGGAAAAGAGAGGCCACAGCAGATGGGAAAGAGTGTGGGCAAAGCCTTGAAGATGGAACTGCCCAAGGGATATAGGTGGAAGTGTGCCATGGGACAGGGGGTGGAAGCAGGGAGGGATTAAGAATTAGAATTCACCAGGGACATAGAGAATAGACTGCTGGTTGCCTAGGGGTAGGAGGGTGGGAGAGAGCTGGATTAGGAGTTTGCGATTAGCAGATGTAAACTGGTATATATAGAATGGGTAAACAACAAGATCCTACTATATATAGCACAGCGAACGAAATATAGTCAATATCCTGTGATAAAACATAACGGAAAAGAATATGAAAAAGAATGTATATATATGTATAACTGAGTCACTTTGCTGTACAGAAGTAATTAACACGACATTGTAATTCAACTATACTTCAATAAAAAATAAAAGAAAAATTAGAATTTACTTACATCTGAGGAGCAGCATGACATTTACAATACATCCATATACATACACACATACTTATATATGTATAATGTCTTCATTTATTTATATCTATAATGAAGAAACTAGAGTAAATCATTGATTTGTCAATACATTAGGAATAAGTAGGGTGCCTGTTAAAATGATAGATTTCTAGGCCCTACCTCATAAGTGACAACTGCTGGGAATAGGGCCTGGGATCTTCAGTTTTATGAATTCTTTCCTGATTCTATTGCTCTGGAATATTTGGGAATTTTTGGAACTTAGTGAACTCTTCCAGCTTTAACATTTTAAGATTCTGTGTTTATGGAGCCAAAAGCAGAATTCTGGAACTGCGCGTTTGATACAATTTTGATGAGACTGAAAAAGGAGTTTGAGGCAAGTGTGTAAAAAACCAAGCTAAAGAGGTTATATACATTCTGGATACTATAGAAAGCCAAAGTCTGTTAGAAATTTTACCATTCTCAACATACATTTTTAATGTAAATATATAAATTCAGGCTGACTACTTTTTTGTTGTTGTTGTTGTTGTACACGGGCCTCTCACTGTTGTGGCCTCTCCCTTTGCGGAGCACAGGCTCCGGATGCACAGGCTCAGCGGCCATGGCTCACGGGCTCAGCCGCTCCACGGCATGTGGGATCCTCCTAGACTGGGGCACGAACCCGTGTCCCCTGCATCGGCAGGCGGACTCTCAACCACTGCGCCACCAGGAAAGCCCCAGGCTGACTACTTTTTAAACTATGGAGAGAAAGAACATATGATAAAATTTTGTTGTTTGTTTATTTTGGATATTATTGGAATGAATTAATATTATTTGTCCAACCTGCATATATATATGATATTTTGTTATCTGCCATCTGAATTTTTTAAAATTATAAGTCAGTACATTGGGTGGTAAGTTTTTTTGAAGCCACTCAGCATGTATCTTCTACATAATACTGTATATGTATGTTTCCTAAAGAATTCTTAAGAAAAAAGTATATATAACAAAAGTATATATACTTAGTGCCTCATAAACCATATTTTCCAAAGCTAGACATGATTCTGTCAGTGAAAATGTGATTTAATTGAGTGCTGCCTTCAAATGGCATTCTCTACTGGATGTCATGGAGATATGCAAATGAAGTTAAGGACATTGTCCTCATTCTCAGAGAATTTGCAATATAATAGGGGAACAAAATGCAGATGAAAAGATATAACAACACATGCAAAGATGACATGGAAACAGGTACAAATTAATGTAACAAAAAATCAACGCTAAGAGAAATGGAATAATGGAATGATCAGTGTAGAGTAGAACCATTCAAGTGGTCTTGATGAAGAAAATTTATTTTAAATTGATGTTTGATAAAGGCACAAATATGGATCAAGAGACAAATAGTGGAAAGGATATTCTATTCAGACAGCATGGCAAGACCTCTGGAGAACAAAGGGTTAGAAGCAAGAGCAAGTAACTTAATATGATTGTTAACAGATATAAAATTTGTGCCCAAATATAAAAATGTGATATATAATTCCCTTTGATTCTGTTTAGAATGAACCCTTAATCATCAAATCATGTATTTTTTCATTTCATGTAGGATAAGGAGACCTGTTATCAAGGATTCTGTGGAACTTTAGGGTTTCAACCTTCACTGAAAACCAGTGGCTAAAGAATATTGAAACACTGATAAAGTTTTTTAAAAAAACAAGAGAGAAGTTTGATCTAAGAAGAACACTTTTAAAAGTGTGTCTACAATATCTTAAAAATACAACTGCATCGCTCTTGCTTTTACAGTTGGAGCACTGCAATGATCAGTTCTAAAAGCACAGACAGCAGTTTTAAAAGATTATTCCAAGAAAATTTCTGGAAATCTAATGCAAAGTATGGATATATTCTTGTCTATAATATTTTTTTATTTTACTATAGAAATTCACGTTCATAGTTTAAAGATAAAATAGCACCGGAGACAGGTGAAGATTTAGTAATCTCGTAAACACGTATCTCACCTCCACCCTCCTTTCTAATATACTTGTAATTGTTTGGTGAGATCAGTAGTCAGAGTTTACAGCATTGTGATTATGTAAAGACTGTATACTGCCAAGTATACTACAATTATGTTGGTGTTTCATAAGATTATTTTCCCTAGTTAATACCTAACTTCTTTTTGATTGGCCTGTTATGTGCCTATCTCTAATTTTCCCCAAAGTTTCAAACAGACCTAGCAAAATTTTTTCCAAGTTTTCTACTACTTCAAATTGTCTATCCAGGAGATGTCAGTTCAGCTCCTCCATTCTCCTGCTCCACTGTAGACTGTCTTCTCTCTCCATCTATACACAGCCATCATCCTAATAATTCCCTTCACAATGTCTTCCCCTCTTTTCAGGGCTCCACCTCTTCCTTTTTCCTTTTTTTTTTTTTTTTTTGCGGTACGCGGGCCTCTCACTGTTGTGGCCTCTCTCGTTGCAGAGCACAGGCTCCGGACGCGCAGGCTCAGCGGCCACGGCTCACGGGCCCAGCCGCTCCGCGGCATGTGGGATCTTCCCGGACCGGGGCACGAACCCGTGTCCCCTGCATCGGCAGGCGGACTCTCAACAACTGCGCCACCAGGGAAGCCCCTTTTTTTTTTTTTAATTTTTTTTTTCTCTTCCTTTTTCTTGATCTACTCCCTCATTTTAGCTGAACATATCCTCCAGTCAATTCCTAGGAGAAACAAGGTGAATGGGAGGTCACTTTTTGAAACACTGAGAATTTGAAAATATCTTTATCCTCACACTTAATTGAGTGAGAATTATTTTTTCTTTCAATTGTAAGGGTATGGCTCTATTTTCTTCATACTTCAGTTTTGTTCTTGAGGTATCTAATGTCATTCTTATTTCTGATCTTTTATTCATGACCTGTTTTACCTTCAGGAACACTTTAGGATTTTTTTTTCTTTATTCCTATTCTGAAAGTTTATGATGATATGCAGTTATATGGATTTTCATTATATTAGGTACTTTTCATGGGAAGAAATTCAAATTTCAGCACTTTAAGATATTTTCTCTAGGGTCATTCAGAGTTTTCTATACACATTACTTCAGAAATGCTAGGAATAAAGGAAGTGACTGAGGATTCCACAGTTCAGTATGAAGATTTTCACTACATACCATGTTTTCATCCCTACCTCTCACCCCTGTACTCTTAAATGCCAGGTACCCCCTGGTCCTGATTAAAACTCTCCTCTCCTGAGATATGAGAAAGGGTCTATATTTATCCTTCACAGTACTTGACACCTTCAATTGATGAATCTCTTATAGGTTCTGCATGGTGATTAATTACATCAGTAGGCCCCACTATAATCACTGAGATGGTAACCCAACTAATTCAGTTCTCATTCCTCTATCTAATGTCCAGCTTCAAAAAATTTATTGAAATCTCCCTTATGTTATTGTCCCATCTCCAATTCTTTAAGAAATACAGCAGAAAGAAGGAAATGGCAAAAAACAGTTAGATGATCTATAATACTTATCTCGTTCTTCTTGTGGTTTAAAGTTGTAGCTCTTAGATGTTTGTGTCCTTATTAGTTCTCAAGTATGAAAGCTATTCTGAATCACAGAATTATACGGCTAGAAGAGGTCTTGGAAATTAATTTTACAGATGAGTTAATGGCAGAAGCAGAAAGAGAATATTAGTTTCAGGACTCTCATTAATAGCATTATGTATATTAGCATAGAATATTTCCCTAAGTAAAATGAAGAAATGCATTGGACATGATACCAAGATAATTGAGAAGTATAACTGCCTAAGAAGAATTTGAAGGAAAATGAAATTATAAACAACAAAGGGCTATTAACTTTAATGTACAAAGCGTTATTTCAAACCCATTTAGCCCCAGAAAGAAATTTGTAATATAAAGTCAGCAAATAATTCAAAATAAAATAAAATGAGTACATAAATCAGGGTAAAAGCTAGGCTGATGTAATAAACAGGCCCAAAATACAGTGGCTTAAAGAACATAGTAATTAAGTTCTCTCTCTTATAACAGTCATGGGTGACAAAGTCCAAGTCAGCTGAGTGGTTTTGTTTCACACTATCATTCAGGAACACCGTTTTCTCCCATCTTGTAGTTCTGCAATTCCCAAACACATTGTCATAGGCTCACCCATGTTCTAGGGGAAAGACAGTGGAAAAAAAACCTCAGGGAAGTAGTCAGTCAGTGTTTTAAGGTCAAGATCCATAAGTGGCACATGTCCTTCTGTTTACACTGCTGATAATCTAGCCACAAAGTGAAACCTAGCTGCAAGGGGGGCTGGGGGATGAGGCCTGTAGCTGAGCAGACACATGGAAAAGAGGGGAACTACAGATTCATGCTGCAGAATGGAAGAAGGGATTTTGGTGGCAACTGGCTGCCTCTGATACAATGAGATACTACTTTTCAGGAATGCAATAAACAGATATCTCAAAATAATAGTATTCACTGTTAGCAAACATGAGCTGAAATGAGCACATTCATATGTTCATAGTGGAAGATTTTCTGGTGTAATCTTCCTGAAAAGCAACTTGGTGATGCTTATCAAAAACCTTAAAAATAGGGCTTCCCTGGTGGCGCAGTGGTTGAGAGTCCGCCTGCCGATGCAGGGGACACGGGTTCGTGCCCCGGTCCAGGAAGATCCCACATGCCGTGGAGCGGCTAGGCCCGTGAGCCATGGCCGCTGAGCCTGCGCGTCTGGAGCCTGTGCTCCGCAACGGGAGAGGCCACAACAGTGAGAGGCCTGCGCACAGTAAAAAAAAAAAAAAAAAAGAAAAAAAAGTATGACTGGACAATAGGCATAAATTGGGACTATCCCACAAAAGCCAGTAAAGGAGAAAAACAAAATCAGACAGGCCTTCAAGTCAACACTGAACATGAAAAATTCACTGAGCATTGTCTACAAATTACCGAAAAAAAGACACTATCACCTAATAAAAAAATTATACCTGGCTATTTTATCATCTAAGTATAAGAGTAAACCATTTTGAAAAAGAAAAAACAATTAGATTAAGAACTTCATCCAAGTACGAGATGAATGAGGAAAAGGTGATGATGAATATTAATCCTATATAACCATAGGACCAAGAGTAACATAGATATAGGGTTATGATTACAGAATCAAGCGAAAATAGTATAAACTTTGACAATATAGAAATGAGATCTCTCACGAAAATTATACAGTGAAGCAGGTGAGAATCTGGGGAAAATATAACGCACACTGATAACCTCATCTTATGTAGCTGGGATTTAAGATATATCACTTAAAGGTAGAAAATAATACAATAGAGTCATAAGAACATGTAACAGTAAAATTAAACACTAAGAAAGATATTATAACCAATCACAATGAATGGGAAAGAGAATGGGTAAAAGAATGGGAAGGAAAAAGAAATACCTAATTTTTTTATTACTCATCGAAGGAAATTAACAGATACTATTTAAAATAGTAGAGGATTAAGAGTATTATGTAAAGTAATAGTTATAAATGTAATAAATAGAACACAAATGCAAACCTTCAAAACACTCAATCAAAATAATAAAAACAAACCAAAAAACTTTAAACCCACAAAAATATTTTAAAGCATAATGTAATATTATAGAAGTATGACACCAAAAGTACCTGTCATATCAACAAATGTCTAAATTAACCTATTAAAAGAAGAAAAATATTTTCAAATATATTTGCCTCTGGGTGTATACTTTTCACTTTGGGTGCTTCCTCAATTATGCCTTTTTAAAAGTCTTACAAAGGCAGTATGGACATAACATTCTAGGAGCTACATCACATGGCAAATGAAAGTGCTTGTGTTTGTGTGTCTTTCTGTGGATACATAAGGCCATGCTATGTGTGGGATATGACCTTTAATATAACATTGCTTTTGGGACACAATTAAATCTCACTTTAGAGTTATGCACATCTTTATGTTTGAAGGAGAGGCTTAGTTGGTTTGACCTGTAAAAGGTCTGAATCCATTTAAAAATGAGCCATGTTGTATACTCTATATTTTTATCCAATATTTCAATCAACAAACTACATGTTCCAAAAGCCACTAGAATTAATTTTTCATCGTCAGTAAAACTTTGGCAATAACCTCTTTTAGGAAGGGGTAACATTGACTGGGAAGCCCACTGAAATACCTGAACCCATGGTGGGCTTGCACAGTTTGCCCTTAGTATCATTACACTGATTTTCATCATGGGAATCATCTTGGCCCACCCTTCATAATATCCTTTATTAAATCTTGAAAATTAATTTTCACGGGTGACTGAGCTCAGTTAAATGGCTCTTATTTCAGGCCATTAAGGGATGCCAGCTTGTTAATGTGAAATATCAATTAAAACAAAAATTCCAAGCATTTCTTAAAGGAGTTTAGCTGCATTAAGAAATCCTGGAGAGTCTCCGAGTTAATTTGCTCCAAACATTTATTTCTTTTTCATTAACAAGGTTGGGACAACATCATGTAAGTGGTTAAATTTGTTTTTACTTAACGGATCACTGATCCTTCGTGGTCTTTTCAAATCCATTCCACCAATCAACTTTTCAAAAACAAGTTCTCAAAACACCTGCATACACATGCAAGTTTGTAACCTCAAAGAAAAAAGACAACAACTACAGAATTGCATACCCAAAATGAGACGTAAGACTGAGGGAATGTAGGCTGCAAACTGGAATTTGTGTCCAGGACCTGTTTCATCCAGAGCATTCTTTGATGCTTCAATTATTTTTCCAAGAAGTTCTTATTCTGAGGAAAGAAATAAAAAATTTGTTTCGTATTAACATTTTGACCCATGTTTACCATGT
Source organism: Delphinus delphis (assembly GCF_949987515.2). NCBI lineage: Eukaryota > Metazoa > Chordata > Mammalia > Artiodactyla > Delphinidae > Delphinus > Delphinus delphis. The sequence continues at coordinate 13,041,641 of NC_082687.1, forward strand.
AAAGAGTAGTATTTATGGTCTTCTTGGAGTATGTATGAAATTGCTAGGTCACCCGTATGAACCATTTAACCATATCATATATGGTTTTTTCCTGTTATTCATAAAATTATAAGCACAGTAAGAAAAAGTTATCACATACTGACTTTTAAATTAGATTAGCACTAACTTTTTCACCTTGAAACTTACAAAGTTTTCTACCCTGGACTAATATTTTGTATTTGTGCTTTGGGAATTTTCAAATAATTATTTTTTATCTCATTTATTTCTCACACGGCCTCGTAAGGCAGACAGAGCCAATATTATTTTCTCCATTTACCAGTGAGCAAACGAAGTCTCTCGGTGCTCAGCTGATGAAATCCAAGTCCCTAAGTCTCACCAGCCTGGGATCTTTTCCCCAAGCGTTGTCTCTCCTAAAGCTCACAAACCCACTACAATCTGTTTAGAAAGTTCACACATAGTACAAGTTTGAAACAATTCTTAGGTTTCTTGGGAAAAAGTAGAAGAGAAGAAAAGCAAAATAAAGTATTATTTCTGTTAAAAACAGCAAGTTATTTTACAAGCAAAATAAGTTTATTCAGGGATAGAGGAGAATTGCAATTCTCTGTAGCAAAAACCATAGCCAAGTCCAGCAAACAAAGGAGAGTAACGTTACTTTATAGAAGAGAGGGAAAGGTTGGGAGGAGGTGTTTTGAATGAAAGTCCATCAGAGGAAAGTGAGAGTTCAGGCTAATGATGGTTTCCCAGTGGCTGAGTTGCAATGTTCCCACTGGTTGCACTTGTTGCTAGGCAAGCAGAAAATCTTCCTTCCTCTGCTGGGGTAGTAAAGTAGTAATCTTTTTCCTGTTGGAGATGCAAGGTATGTCTCTTCCTTCTTGGGGTCTGCAGATGGCAATGAGTGGTAGTGCGTGAGAGTTTCCCCTTCTGGATTCCCAACTCCATTTTATTATTTTTTTTTAATTATTTCTTTTTTATATAAACTTATTTATTTTTTAAATTTATTTTTGGCTGCGTTGGGTCTTCGTTGCTGCACGTGGGCTTTCTCTAGTTGCAGAGAGCAGGGGCTACTCTTCGTTGTGGTGCGCGGGTTTCTTATTGGAGTGGCTTCTCTTGTTGCGGAGCACGGGCTCTGGGTGCCCGTGCGCCACTAGTTGTGGCACGGGGGGCTTAGTTGCTCCGCAGCATGTGGGATCTTCCCCGGCCAGGGCTCGAACCCGTGTCCCCTGCATTGGCAGGTGGATTCTTAACCGCTGCGCCACCAGGGGAGTCACCCCCCAACTCCCTTTCAAATGAGGTTTCCTTTATTCAGTTTCACATTCCCAATCAAGGAAGACATTCAGCACTGAAGAGCCTTTGAAACATACTCTCACAAATCGAAATGTTTGTACCCTTGCCATAAATGGCATCCAGGCTAATTATTGCTAACAACCCAGAGAGGGAAAATTGTTACAGATTCACTGAGGACTGAAGCATTTTTTGGCTCTTCACTTTGTGCAGAAGGTTAAAAGAAAGATCTAACCAGCAACAAAGTTGTTATCTAGGCACAGAATATGTAAGTGCTTGCTGAAGTTTTCTTGCAGATGTTTGAGTATATATGTTATAACAGGTATAGGAATTGCACTTTCTACCTACTAAAGATTTGTGATAAATGTGCTCATTTTCAGTTCCAATTCCAACTGCAATTTCATAATGGGGAAGTAAGATTTTTATGTCAAATAATTACATATCAGTAATAATCTTGTATTTCTTTGCTTTTACTTCCTATATTGACTCCCTATAAGGAATGGCTTCAAGTTTATCAAACTCTTTAAATCTGGATAACAGGTTACGTATTAAGGTAAAGATTTATATCAAATGCTAGTTGAGGGAAATTTCTTAAATTTAGGGAAGCCTTTCCTATGCCTAAAGATGAGACTGCTTTGGACCAGACCTTCTTTGTTTTGGGTTGAGTCACTTGAATGGCCTCATTGAGTTATGTAAATGTAATGTTACCTGTATCCTTTGTCCTCCAGGAAGTTGTAACTAGACTATTTATTTGTTTGTTTACTTAGTGGTTTAGCAAAAGCCACCTCAGTAGAGCTGATTACTAGGGAGAGGTAGATGAATTTGTGTGAAGAGGCTTCAACCTCCTGGGAAAGGAAAAAAAAAAAGGAAGTTCCAACCTCCACTGTTCCTACTTCTCAAAGTTCAGAGTTGACGAGTCTTTTTGGTATAGAGTAGACCAGAGTGGCACAGAATAAGGCCCAGGTGTAGGACAGACGAAATAATCAAGTAAAATAAAATTTCCCTGAGAAAAGCAGGATTCTGGGCCAAAGACTAGAGATCCACAAAATGTCCAAAGATTTTTTTCAAGGAAAACTGTCAAGGAAAACACCTTCTGGATGATACTGGAAGCTCCACTGGGCATAGTCAGTCTAGCATGTTTCTGGGCACTGGGGAGCAACGGCTGACTGTGGGAATGTGAAAGAGCTGTAATGCTGGAGCTCAATGTGACAAGTGTGGCCTGAATAAGATCTGGATCTGCAAGGACCATCCAACAGCAGTGGACCAACATCTGTTCCAACCCATCTTTAACAATGACCACTCCATGGCCAGGAGAAGTAAAAGCAAGAGAAAACTGATCTGTCCTCTTTTTTTCTTTTCACAGTGTTTGGAAGCAGACTCTGATTGACTGAGAAAGGCCTTGGAATTCTTAGATAATTCAAGAGTTGAGGGATTTTCAAGAGAAATTCACAGGCCAATGTTAGTTACTAACATATAAATATAAAAATTTTCTATCAGCACTGTTGTCTACGGATCACCTTCCTAGAAATTTTTAGTGTAATAGACTCTTGGTTTTTTCTGATTCGTTTGAACTTACTAATAGTAATTTAAAAGTCTATGACATGAAATAATTTGTACTTTTGCCACGGCATTTGACTTGTCCCATTGCAAGAGCAGCGAGTAGAAATTGGTCACTTAGGTGTTGAGCACACTTAGCAGGCCATCCAGCATCTAGATGTATTTAACTGAGACTCATACGTATTTTATGGAGAAAATTTAATGTTATAGCTGTTTTGTGAGTATAAAATCTCCTAAAATTTTAAAAAATAGATAAAAATAAGAATTTTCACATAAAATTCTCTTGGGTAAAAAAGAAAGTTCTCCAGAAAAAAAAAAACAAAAACCATCTGAGGATCTTGCAACCCTGGGCTCAAATTCTGATTGTAAATTTCAGGTGGAGCTGAATACCAACTGCCTGCTTTAGACGTGATATGTACCCTCTAGTTCACCACATCCCCATATCATTACTGACTGAGCCAGAGTGATACCTGCCATTTTCTTCACACACTGTGATTTTTATTGTGACACAAGTCCTGGATTTTGTACCCACCCTATTTATTCACAATGCTTATCTGGCACTGGAGTTCACGAGCTCTGTCCTAGACTCTGTCTTTTGGATGGCGGTTGTAACCTCAGTTCCTTAGTATATTTCTAGTTCTCATCAGCAGAATGTCCTGCTGAATGAAGCCCACCTGATTTCTTCTCCACTCTACTCCTCTACTCTCTTCTACTCTTGTTCACAATTGTTGCAACTTGTTAACTAAAGAGTGGTCCAGGGATTTTGAATGTTCCCCCCAAAATCCTGCAGAAACTAAAGCCAAACAACACAAAGCAATTATTAGAGAAGCCCAGGTTGTAGGAAAGAGAGCTGTAAGTCTTCCCCCCCACCCATTAAATACAGACTCTTACTTCCTTTTCTTGGCTGTGCTCTGAAAATGGGGGAGGACCTGAGAAACACCAATACTGCTAGTTGAAAATTTAACTTTTAACATATTATTCTGATGAAAAGTAAAAATTTCCTCTTTTTTAAGAGGTTTTGACTTCAGATTGGAGGAAGTTAAGGAGACATGAGAAATAAACAGAATGTGAGATCCCTGAATAGATATTGGAACAGAGAAAGGATACTGATGAAAAAAATGAGGAAATTTGAATAAGACTTTTAGTTTAGTTAACATTGTTGTACTGATGTCACTTTCCTGGTTTGGATCATTGTACTGTGGTTACGTAAGATGTTACCATTAGGGGAAGCTGGGCAAAAGTTATATAGGAACTCTGTTCTATTTTTGTGACTTTGTCTAAAATTATTTCAAAGTAAATGTTTTATCAATTTAAAAAAGATTTTATATTTTTCTTTTGATGCATCTGTTAAAAATATATATCTATGGTCTCAAAAAGAGTGAATATGTCAAATACTAAGCTCTAAACAGCACTGCAATATTTAGAAAAAGAAACCTGTACATTTGTGTAGAAAACCTTCTGTGACTGCATATACACTCCCATGGCTATAGATACACACTTTGCTAACAGTTGTTAGATTACCCATGGCCTGACTGTCCGCCTGGATTTCCAAGTAGCCCTATAGCCTTACCACATGTTGAATGGTTATATTACTCCATTTTAGTCTTTTATTACTAACTTTGTCTGGACCAGGTCCAGAGATAGTCACTGGCTCTTGAACACTATGTATTCTGTGTTCTACTGTAAGTCTTGCAGTGGGTCAGTTGCCCAAGCACTGCTCTTACCCTAATAGGAGGGTCTAGCTGAGTCCGGCTGGTTTCATATATATGATACTCTAAGGGCTACTACCTTCTCCCTTAGATTCTCCACACCATTGTGAGTCAAATCTTTTTGTCACCAACATTGCTATTTGCTACCCCTACGTCTTCATTCGCTCATTAAGTATTTACGGAGCATCTATTATGTGTAATGCACTGGGCTAAGCACTGAGAATAGGGAAAGAAACACGTTGGACATTGATCTTATCCTTATGGAACACATACACATACTTGGTGTGTGTACTTAGTGACTAAATAGTTGGCTATTTTTTCTTCCTTCCTCCCTTCTTTCCCTCCTCTTCCTTCCTTTTTTTTCTTTCATTTCAGATCTGAATGATAATTTCTCTCTGGCTCCTAGAAGTATTTTTTAAAATTTATTTCAGGGGCTTCCCTGGTGGCGCAGTGGTTGAGGGTCTGCCTGCTAATGCAGGGGACACGGGTTTGAGCCCTGGTCTGGGAGGATCCCACATGCCACAGAGCAACTAGGCCCGTGAGCCACAACTACTGAGCCTGCGCGTCTGGAGCCTGTGCTCCGCAACAAGAGAGGCCACGATAGTGAGAGGCCCGCGCACCGCGATGAAGAGTGGCCCCCGCTTGCCACAACTAGAGAAAGCCCTCACACAGAAACAAAGACGCAACACAGCCAAAATAAATAAATAAATTAATAAACTCCTACCCCCAACATAAAAAAAAAATTTATTTCAGCTCACCAATTTATTGTATAGAAGAATCCTGATTATATATGATTAGCTCAACTCTGCTATATTAGTATCTATAACTTTTGTTTTCGAAAAATATTGCATGATCAACAAGTTTCATTGTATACAGTTTGCCATTCAATCTAAAATTTGTATATTTGTGATTGTGGATATAAACATGCAAAGACTTGGAGGCCCTGAGTCTTGCTCTTTTCAACAGCCTGCTTCCATGGCAACAGAATCTATTAGAAGCAACCTTGTCACCACAACTTTAGGTCCAAATAATTTCACAGAAAAGATAAAAAGGTATGTGGCAACTCTATCTTGCTCCATCTTTTACATAAAGTAATTTCTCAGAAATATGATCAGCACTTGAGACAACAGTGATTAAAAATTAAAAGGCCCCGAGAGAGAGAAAAAGACTATCCATAACAAGGATTTTGAAAGCTTAATGAAAGGTAGAAGAATACATGATAGGACTGCAGTCTTTAAACTTTTTTGCACAGTGAACAATTGATCCAAAGTTTAAAATGTGAAGATTTAGATCGTCATTGGGAGACTAAAATGTTCATCCTTAAGGGTTTGTACTTACAGGCCCATGAAGAGAAAAAAAATTTCATCCATTAAGGTTGAAGAAATCCTAAATTTATGGTGTCATTTATTACCTGGGTCAGAAAATTAAATATGAGCGCAAATACTTCATTATGTCCTTTGAACTTTGAATGTCAGAGCACTTTCTCCAAAACAATAAAGGCAGAGGTGCCCTAGTAGGACACAGAATTGTCAGCCCAGCATTTTTGTTCTTGGTTCACTGGCTTTCCACATCTCTGTGCTCTAAAACACTGTGTTGATTTTGCTGAACTCAGTAGGTCATAGAGTCTTCTCATAAGGTTAAGGCCATAGAATTAATTCCTGTGTATATTAAGTTTTATGGTCACAGACAGCACCAAAATTTTCACTAGTCACAAGAAAGACTGGGCCAGCCAGCAAGACTAAAAACTTCATCTTCAAAACTGTTTACTGACGCCATCATAATGATTAAACATAAATAAGTACAATACATATTACCCATTTGTATTTAGTTTTATTTTATTAGGGGATGTGGCTCAGGGTGTGATTGTTTGGTCAATATATCCTCTTCAGAGATAAGGACAGAGTAATTTCTGTAAAGAGCAATAGACATAGGCTGGTCACTGGATATTCAATTTTAAAAATTTACTAATAATTTAAATAAATGTAACATGAATATATATGCAATCGACATCTCATATTGTCTGATGTCCACAGCAATATACATAAAGTGAAAGATTTATATTCACTTTATAGAGACTTTAGGACTCTGTATTATTATTTTGAGAATTTCAAAATACATAGACAAATTTTAAAGAGTTTAAATAAAGCCTATAATAAACAAGTATTTATTTAACATTTATTGTGTACTAGGCACTAAGACTTGGGGAAGATGCAAAGACAAAAAAGAAAGCTAATCTCATCTTTTACTGTCTATCTGGGGAGTTGCCCTTGTAACACAGAAATAAGGAGGTGAATAAGGAAGGATGAATAGGGAAGTGCAGAGTATAGAGTGAATTGGTAGATAGATTTAGGATTTAAAGTTAGAGTATTAGGATTTAAATTTATAACATTAGAATCAAAGTTTTGGTGCTTTTAAATTCTGCCCCAGAAGCCTAGTTCATGGTAAAGTCTCTAGTGGCAAAAAAAAAAAAAATCTACTTGCATTCTTGTAAGTATTTTTTTTAATAAATGTCTTCCTCTACCAGAATGCAAGCTCCAAGAGCACAGAGACTGTCTACATCTAACTTAGCATAATCACTAGCAGGCAGTAAACCTTCCATAAATAATTGTGGACTGGTTGAAGAGAGCAAGCCAAGTGCAAAAGCTACTTTTTTTGTTAAATTTCTTTTAATTTTTAAGCCTAGAATTTTTTAAAATTTCATTTTGATATATTATACTTGCAAAATGTTGCAAAAATACTACAGAGAATTCCCATATACCTTCCACCCATATCCCATAAATATTATATAACCACAGCACTATCATCAAAATCAAGAAATTAACATTAGAATCAACCTTAACATTAGGTAATACTATTATCTAATTTACAGACCTTATTCAAATTTAGCCAATTTACCCACTATGTCCTTTTTCTGGTTCAGGATTTAATCTACCATGACATGATGCATTTAGTTGTCATGTCACTTTACTCTCCTGTAATCTGAAGCAGTTACTCAGCCTTTCTTTGTCTTTCGTGAACTTGACACTTTTAAGAATGCTAGCCAGTTATTTCTTAGAATGTTGCTCAATTGGAATTCATCTGATGTTTCCTCATGATTAAATTCAGATTATTCATTGTTGGTAAGAATACCACAGTAGTGGTGTTGTGTCCTTCTCAATGCATCATATCAGGAGGCACATGGTATCAATTTGTCCCATCACAGGTGATATTAACTTTGATCACATGATGAAGGTGTAAAACAGCTGACAGAGAACAGTATTTTGTTACAGCAGCCCAGACAGACTAAAATAACAGAGATCCATGGCACACACAAAATACATTAAGACACTTTGTAGAACAATCAGGTATGAAACAAAAAGAAGAAAAAACATTCTTTTTCTAATCAGTTGATAAATTTACAACAATATAGGGCTCTTCAGAGTTTCTGTTTTATCTTGTGTCACTTTTGGTAGGTTGTATTTTTCAAAGAATTTATCAATTTCATCTAAGTTGTAGAAATAGTGGCATAAAGTCGTTCATATATTCTCTTATTATCCTTTTAATGTCTATTAAGATCTATAGTGAAAGTCCCTCTTTATTCCTGATACACATATAATTTATGTCCCCTCTCTCTATTTCTTGATCCCTCTCGCTAGGAGCTTATCAATTGTGCTGATATTTCAAAACAACTAACTTAACTTTGTTAAATTTTTCAATTGTCTCCCTACTTTCCACTGATGTTATACCTTTCTTCTTTTCTCATTAAAACATTTAAAAGCTATAAATTTCTCTCTAAGCAGTGCTTTAGCTGCACTGTACAATTTTTATAATTTTGTGCTTTCATTATTAGTTTAAAATGTTTTCTAAATTGACTAGTGAATTCTTCTTTTACCCATAGCTATCTATCAGAAAAACTAGAAATAACAAGTGTTGGTGAGTATGTGGAGAAAAGGGAACACATGTGCACTTGTTGGTGGGAATGTAAATTCATGAAGCCACTATGGAAAACAGTATGGAGGTTCCTCAAAAAGATTAAAATTGAACTACCATATGATCCAGCAATTCTACTTCTGGGTTCTTATCCAAGAAAAAAGAAAATACTAGCTTAAAAAGATATATGCACCCCCATCTTCACTGCAGCATTATTTGCAATCATCAAGACATGGAAGCAATCTAAATGCCCATCAATGGATGAATGAATTCAAAAATTGTGTCATATGTATACAATAGGATATTATTCAGCCATTAAAATAAAGGAAATCCTGCCATATAGATCTATCTATCTATCTATCTATCTAGATACAGAGAACAGATTGGTGGTTGCTAGAGGCAGGCCAGGGGGTTGGGGGTGTGGAAAATTAGTCAACTGGGTTTTTTTCATTTAATCAACATTATAAAAAAAAAGGATATTAAAAATTTTGTCATCAAATAAAAAATAATAAAGCAAGCAAGAAAAATATACTTCTTTCATGCTATGAAAATTTGCTAAAAGCTTGTCTTTCCAATAAAGGAAACTTGGAATTGATGTAACGGATAAAAGGAGCTTATGAAACATATATAGGCATTCTTGATAAAATAAAAATAAAAGCTTAAAAGATATTGCTTTTGGTAAGGTAAAAAAGTGTTTGTTATTTTTAAATTCTGCTTTAGAAGACAGATGTTTTGCTCTTCTTGACTAGTAGATGCAAATGCAGCTTAACTGTTTTCCAACAGGAAAAAAAATATATTCAGTATTTCTTTTATTTTTTTCCTCTGTTATTTTAATTTTTTTTTTACTGGAGTATAGGTGCTTTACAATACTGTGTTAGTTTCTACTGTACAGCAAAGTGAATCAGCAATACATATGCATATACCTCCTCTTTTTTGGATTTCCTTCCCATTTAGGTCACTACAGAGCATGGAGTAGAGTTCCCTGTGCTCTACAGTAGGTTCTCATTAGTTATCTATTTTATACATAGTATCAATAGTGTATATATGTCAAAGACAAAGAATAGCATAAAAAGGATGTCATTGTCTTGCCATTCCTTTTGTGGTTCCCAGTTCACACATGTGGGCACATAGTTCACAGTGTAAATTGATACATTGATCTTTCAAATGATTACTTAAGAACCATCCATTTAAACTTGAACCATTCAAAAATTTTTCCTTCTCATTCAACAACAACAACAAAAGGTAATAAAAATCTTTCTGTGATGCCAGACTTTTCCTAGTGAAAATATATGGTTTGCCATAACCAAAGTAATTTCCTTTTGAAATCCAGGGTGTTTACGACTCCCACCAGTAGAAACCGCTAAGTAATCCCTGTGAGTCATATGTGGCTGTGCAATCCTAGTCATGCTGTTAAGATAGCTGTCTCCTTGATGAGCATCAATGGCGTTGTGCAAATTTCTGAACAAATGTAAGGCTTACCCAGTGTCAAAGTGGGTAGTACCAATTTAAGAAAGGTGAGAATTTAGTAAGTCCTTTGAGACTGTCCAGAAAATACCTGAGAGATTTTTAAGAGTGTAACAAAGTAGAATGGAATTTCCCAGAGATGGTTGACTTAAGGAAAACCTCTTGGTCTCTTTTAGAAATTTGTCATTTGAGTAAAAATAAGATGCATGATTACTTTATTCCTAAGTGCCGATTAGGACCTCAAATAGTGCCTGGTGTCCATAAGCAAAAGTAATGACAAACTAGCTATAAAAATAATCTCAACCTTTAGATAAATTGTTGATCTTGATGTTTCTCTCTGTTGTGTTAAAAAAAAATAGAAGTAGGTTATTTACTGCCAAATGTTGAGGGATTCTCTAAATATCTGATATTTTCACTACATATAGAAGTCTGGTCAGACAGGTTTCTTTCAGTGTCCTAAAGATATTGTTCCACTGTTTTCTGGACATTATTGTTTTTGATATTAAATCATTTGTATTCTTGTTCTCCTGTACGTAATGTGTCTTTTTTTCTCTGGTAATATTTTCTCTTTACCTTTATTTTTCATCAACATGTGCCTAGGTTGGTTTTCTGTGTTTTTCTGCAGTAAGATTCTTAAATCAAAAATTAAGATCTTTTGAGCTATTATTTGTCATATATTTTCCACTCTAATCATATGTTAAAGTTTTTGCTATTGCCCCACAGAAATTGAGGCTCCATTCATTTTCTTAAAAATCTTTATTTCTTCTGTTCTTCAGATGGAATAATTTCTGTTGATCTATCTTCAAGCTTACTGATGATTTCTTTGTCATCTTCAGTCTTCTGTTAAGCTTCCAGTATTTTTAAATTTCAGACATTTCCAGAATGGCCATCATCAAAAAATATATAAACAATAAATGCTGGAGAGGGTGTGGAGAAAAGGGAATCCTCTTGCACTGTTGGTAAATTGATACAGCCACTATGGAGAACAATATGGAGGTTCCTTAAAAAGCTAAAAATAGAATTACCATATGACCCAGCAATCCCACTACTGGGCATATACCCTGACAAAACTATAATTCAAAAAGAGTCATGTACCACAATGTTCACTGCAGCTCTATTTACAATAGCCAGGACATGGAAGCAACCTAAGTGTCCACCAACAGATGAATGGATAAAGAAGATGTGGCACATATATACAATGGAATATTACTCAGCCATAAAAAGAAACGAAGTTGAGTTATTTGTAATGAGGTGGATGGACCTAGAGTCTGTCATACAGAGTGAAGTAAGTCAGAAAGAGAAAAACAAATACCGTATGCTAACACATATATATGGAATCTAAAAAGAAAAAGAAAAGAAAAAAAAAAGGTTCTGAAGAACCTAGGGGCAGGACAGGGATAAAGACTCAGATGTAGAGAATGGACCTGAGGACACGGGAAGGGGGAAGGGTAAGCTGGGACGAAGTGACAGAATGGTATGGACATATATACACTACCAAATGTAAAACAGATAGCTAGTGGGAAGCAGCCGCATAGCACAGGGAGATCAGCTCAGTGCTTTTTGACCACCTAGAGGGGTAGGAGGGAGACCCAAGGGTGAGGAGATATGGGGACATATGTATATGTATAGCTGACTCACTCTGTTATAAAGCAGAAACTAACACATCATTGTAAAGCAATTATACTCCAATAAAGATGTTAAAAAAATTTTTTCAGACATTTCACATTTCAGTTCTATAATTTTCTAATGGTTCTTTTTCATAGTTTCTATTTCTTGGCTGAGATGTCCTACTTGTTAGCTCTTTTTTTTTTTTTTTTTTTGCGGTACGCGGGCCTCTCACTGTTGTGGCCCCTCCCGCTGCGGAGCACAGGCTCTGGACGCGCAGGCCCAGTGGCCATGGCTCTCAGGCCCAGCCGGTCCGCGGCATGTGGGATCTTCCTGGACCGGGGCACGAACCCGTGTCCCCTGCATCGGCAGGCAGACTCTCAACCACTGCGCCACCAGGGAAGCCCCCTGTTATCTCTTTAAGGTCACATTTTCCTTTATGTCCTTAAACATAGTTATAATAGCTGCTTTAAAATCCTTGTCTGATAATTCTAGCATCTGCATCATCTAAGAGTCTTTACTCATGACCTGTCCTCTTGAGTAAGGATTGCAATTTTCTGTTTCTTCATTTGTCTGGTTATTTGGAATTGTATTGTGTGAATGATATTTTGTAAATATATATTTTATCTTGTGAGTGATATATTGTAAAGATTCTGGATTTTCTTATATTCTTCCAAAAGCATTGTGGGTTTTGTTGTTGTTGCTGTTGTTGTCTCAGAAGACAGTTTATTTGACTGAACTCGAAATCCAAACTCTGTATCCCTGTAGAGTGAAGCAACTGAAAGCCTATTCAATTATTTTAGCCTTAGTTACTCCATACATGTGCAATTCAGGGGTCAGCCAGAGATAGTGGCAGATTTTATACTCAGAATTTGGGGGTATCCTGTGTTGATTTTCTCTTTTCCTTTGTTTTCTCCCTGTATTAATTTCCTAGAGCTGCCATAACAAAGTAATACAAACCGGTGGCTTAAAACAAGAATTTATTCTCTTACAGTTCTGGAGGCTACAAGTCCAAAATCAAGGTATTGGCAAGGTTGGCTTCTTCTGGAGGCTCTGAGGAAGGATCTGATCTATGCCTCTCTCATAGGATCTAGTGGTTGCCAACAACAGTTGGCATTGCTTGGTTTGTTGCTGCATATTCCAATCTCTGCCTCCATCTTTACAAGGTCAGTTTTCCCTCTGTGTATGTCTGTGTCAAAATTTCCCTCTTCTTTTAAAGACACTGTCATTGGATTAGGATCCATTGTAATTCAATATGATCTTACCGTAATTATATCTGCAAAGTGTCAATTTCCAAGTAAGGTCATACTCACAGATTCTGTGTGGAAATGAATTTTGAGGGAAACACTATTCAACCCAGTACATTCCCTTACTTCCCAATTGCTGTGGCGGTCTCAAACTCTATCCCCTAAGTCTTCAAGCCATTAAGACTACAGATTTCTATCCAAGTTTTAGGTGCTCCTTATGTCACTGAGTGGGCCTGCACTCAGTCAAAAAGCCACACACACAAAAAGAAACTCATAAGGGCTATTCCCTTCTTCCCCAAATCATGTCCCCTCCAGATTTTGCCTGCTTTTGATCTTATAAGAATTACGCCATCACATCTAGAGTAGACTCACCTGTTTTTCTAACAAGTTTAATAGAAAAAAATTAAGAATTAACATTTTGCTTCATGTTAAATAACATGTATGGATTATGCTATATTTTTACACCATTACTTAACTCTAATATGTTAAATATTTCTACTTCATCACTTTGAAGTTGTTTTTCCCCATCAGAAAGCATGCACGGTATCCGATGAATAAAATATTAATAATAATAACATATTTATTACTGAATGTTACAATTACTCTTCTAAATGCCTTATATGTATTATTTCAGTAAATCTTCACATCAACATACAAGTTAGGCAGTAGTTTTACAGAAGAGAATTCACTTTAGAAATGAGGAAACTGAGGCCCAGGAGATTAAGTGGCATGTACCTGTTACACAGGTAGTATATGGTGAATTGTAAGAGCCCATGCATATAGCCATTATGCAGTACTGCCTCCTAAAAACACAAATTGTTGTCTTTGACACTAGCTTGGATCATTATTAACCACAAAAAATTAGTTATTTATAAGGCTGCATTTGTCTAATTTTCCCTAATTTCTAGTGTGTTGTGTGAAGTAAATAGGAAGTAAATAGTAAATAAATATTGTAAATATATGATTTTATTAAATGGAATAGTTTAATTTCAGAATCAGAGTTTATTTCATATTTTTCATTTTTCTAGTTTATATGATTGATATATCAGAAATTCTTTAAGCACTAAAGCAAGTTCCAGAATTCTCAAACTTGTACATTCTCTTTTTAAATTTATCTACAAGGCAAGAAGTATAGGAAAATTAGATTCAATGCGATTAGTGCATACTCTGCAAATACTTGCATTATATTTTGTTATACCCTTAACTTTTATCATTGAGAAAAAATCCCTTTCTCTCTCTCTCCTCTCTCTCTCTCTCTCTCCCTCCCTCCCTCCCTCCCTCTCTTTCTGTCTCAGCTATTTGCTCTTATCATAAACATGACAAGCTGTAAGACATGAACAAGTGTGTACTTAAGCAAAATAGTTATTTCCTTAACTTGACTCAGCAAGGCACCCTAGAGATTAATACTGTTACTGATTTCACAGGTCTCTTGTGCATGTGAATTTCCATGAGATTCTATTCAACTGGTGTAACTAAGAAGAAAGAACAATGTTCCTCTATACAAGGTGGGTTTTGCATTGTCCCACACATAGCCTGCTGATGGCCGTGGGATGGCAAAGTCATCTTCATTAGACGGAATTTAATAGTGAATCAAAGTTCTTGTGGAGAATAGACTGATCTAAACTTTAGCCTCCCTTGGGTCCTGCTGAAAGATTAGAGGGAAAGAGTAGGGCCTTAGTAAGTTGAATGTATCAGATTGTTTTTCACTAATAGTTCTCTTGTAAAACTCTGAAAACCACCCAGTTTAACCCTTAAAAAAGGAGAAAGAAAAAGGAGTAGGATATGGGGAGGGAAAAAACTCAGATAGTATACTACGGGCATTGATTGCATTGATTTTTGAGATGTGCTGTTATCCCTGTAGCAAGTTCCACAGGTTGGATTATGTACACATGACCAAAGTTTGTCCATCAGAAGTAAACCAGTTTTCATGCTACATTTAATAGTCCATGCCAGATGCAACAATGCTATAACTTTAATAAAAAGTTTATAAAATACAATTGCCTTTAAGTTTCGTTCTATGTTTGGAGATTCTGAGACTCAATCTAAGGGTGTAGTTCTTTGATACAATCTTTTCAAACATATTCTGAATCCAGGAAGAGTTAATGGTGGAAGAAAAAGGAGGAGCAGCGGAGGTAAAATGTATCAAGCAGCACCTGTACAGCAGGATCAGACATAGTTAACAAGAAAAAAGGAAGGAGAAACAAATGTGTTAGGTGATCTTTAGTCTAAAGAAATCTCTGTTGGGCAACTGGGCGTTTTGCTCCTTGCCTTTTATTTCCAACTTCCTTTCAAAGAATTCGTTAAGTGAAAAGAGAGATGATGGCAGCTCAGTATATCAAAGCTCAGTTATCAGTTGGCTTATTCTAGTATCTTTAGTCTTTTGTGGATGCCTTATGATGTGTTGTGTGGTAACACTGGAAAGTCAATCTTATACCAGTGATTGCCACATAAATGTTAAGGAGTCTGAAAAAAAATCACAAAATAGAAATTGTTGCTCTCTCAGGTATAAAGTGGCACTGATAAGAATTAATGTATCCAAAAAGATTTGGGTAGGTTTCTTTTTCCTTTTTGTTGGGGGGACGGGGGTTGTGCAGAGGGATTGACTTATTTTTTAGTAGGGTGAGAAGGAATGTCTAAGAGAAAGAAAAAGGCATAATGGAGACTGTTTCATCATCAACTTTTTTAGAATTGGCTGTAAGCACGCTGTCCCGATTAATGACAAAACTAAATAAAAAGCTTACTGCCATGACAAAGAAATCTGTTTTCTGTAATATTTTTATCTTTAAAAATTCACAGGAACTCTTAAAAATTAAACCTCACTTTAAAATCAAAGTACACCTTTTGGGGGACAAATGTACTTTTGCTAAATCTATAACAGGAAGACTTTTAAAACCCTTGAAAGATAGTGTACTGCTCAGCAGGAGACACCCTCATAGGGATAGTGAAGAAAATTGAATGAAGGAAGGTACAGTTGTCACAGCTGTGGGTAGGAGTAAAGGAACCAGTAAGAGATGGTGAGTCAGCCAGGGACCAGCAACAGCAGGAACCCATCACCACTGGAAAGCTACTGGGCAAGTGGAAGAAGCAGTGTTTCCAGACCAAGTGAGAGCTCAGCCACATGAGAGGGACACGGACATAGAGCCAAAGCCAGAGAGAGGGAAGAAATACCCTGATCTCTTTCTCCTCCTGTCCACTTATCTCCTGCTGTGCCTCCAGAAGCCAAACCCCTCCAGAAGCCCAAATGAACTTAGTGCTGCTGTCTTCAAGGATCAGAACCTCCCCTTTCACCAGCCCAGGGCACAGACCAGAGCAGAGAGAGGAAGGAAATTGACAGTGCGGTTTGCAGATGCAAGACCAATGGAGATATTGAAAGAGAAATCACTTTTTATCAAAAGCCAAGAGAACCTGAATCACAGTCCTTAACGCATGAGGAGTCAATTTTCTGTGACTGAGACTATATTCCTGACTATAGCCTCAGTAATGATCTCTTAGCTGTGATGGATCACAGGTTGAATGCAATCCTTTTTCAGGAAAAATATGTTTAAAAGAACGTGTAAAAAAGAAAAGAAAAAAGATGCATGAGATTTTCTTTATGGACAACTTTGTCCATAAAAAGGACAGGTGTAATCTGTTTTATTCAGGTTAACCATACTAATTCTTATTTTTATTTTGGTATAACTATATGAGTTCGTGTCTTTATTTTGTTATAGCTGTATGAGGTAGCATGACATATTTTCTTCAAAATCACTTTCATCTACTCCTTAGAATGTTTTAACACTGGGTAGCATTGCATATTGATTTTAGTCTGCAAATCTTCTCTAAGAGGGAACAATACTGCAATGAAGCCACTGTTTAGATGAAATGATCCCTCGGGAGATAGAAAATACACCATGCATCTAACACTTTATAGCTGAAAGGGACTTTAAAGATCAAGTCTAAACCTTTTATTTTGCAAGTGAGGACAAAATATAGACATAGTTGTAGTTTTCCTATTGCAATACAGTGCTGGGTTTTAGGGCTTAAGATCAGAACCCAGGTTTCCTGGCTCCTTATCTGGTTTTCCCATCTTCCCATGGTATATAGTTCTCATTTATATTCTTATTATATAGTCAGACCAATTTTATTTCAAGGAAATAATAAATTCCTTCCTAAAATTACCTGTACAAAAGTGCACTGAGAAGATGTACCTGTCACCTTAATGTTTCTCAGCCAAGATGTGAAGATACCATGCAGAGTAGAAACAATGTCCCTGTGGATTGTCAGAAGCTCTTAGAACTGCCTGTACTCATCTCTCTGTGAACCTTGGATCTGTCATAAGCCCACTGGCCAACTGTGCATTCAAAGGCTCAAGCTCCCTTGGCCTCATGTTTTCTCCACCAAACCTAGTTCATTATTTTGCAAGACCTATAAATGAAAGAATTTTACCTTGTGTTTTAACTCCATGAAAATAAATTGTCAGGGCTCACAAGGAGTTTCCTAGATATAAATCAGTTCATTTGACTTTTGGTTCTGTCTTATCCTTTCACTTTGACACTCCTATTACTTAATCTGATCATTTGCTATTCTATTTCCTCTTTAATGTCTGCGATTTTTATCTATGTTGTCTTGCTTTGTTATACTTCCCTGCAGTAAGCAATGACATACAAATAGAGGACCCAACCTTTCAGGCAGGTGTGTGTTTGCTGTGTGCTTACAGATAGGTCACCAAAAGTCCATGCAAAATAGGGCACTTCACACGGCAGCAGAATTTCATCTGGAGTAACAGGTGTGTTGTAGAAGGGAACTGTAAAAGCCTCAGGTTGAACAATGGCTGTTGATGTTTGTCTATGTTTTATTCTTTCAGTTCACCTAATGGGTCATGTTATTGACATCTGAACTCTACAGAAATGGTCATGGAAACCTCTGTGCCTCGTGTTCCACTAGTATGGCGTTGGTCTTCCTAGGACAATATCACCAAGTGTTCTGCCTCCATTCCTCTCAAAATAAAAATTTGCAAATTTCAGCAATAAAATAGTTATTCAAGGAACATAGGAATATAAATGATTAGGCCTCTGGCAATAAAAGCTTAAAAAAGTTTCAGTCTTCTACTATGAGATTATAAAAGTAAAATAAATTAATATGTATTAAAGCAGGCGGTATTTGGAATGCGTTTTTTTTTTTTAAATCTCCTCAATCAGAATAGTATTACATTTTAAAAAATACCCATTGTAAAGATTTTAAGGAGTGAAATAGACTTACATCTTTCTAGAATATCTTAAGTTCTTGCTCTTTATAAAGTGGGTTGGCAAATCTGTGGTTCTCAAATATTTGTTTGTGGACTAGGGCCAGTCTGTGGCAAAGATTTAACCAGTCTATATTGAAAAGAGAAAATAATAGTAAGGGAAAAGGAGAGAGATTAAGATTTCTAAAATGCCGAGCTTTCTTTCCTGAGGGAAGACCCAACTTTCCTCTAGGATTTTTTTTTTTTTTTTTTTTGCGGTACGCGGGCCTCTCACTGTTGCGGCCTCTCCCGTTGCCGGAGCACAGGCTCCGGACGCGCAGGCTCAGCGGCCATGGTTCACGGGCCCAGCCGCTCTGCGGCATGTGGGATCTTCCCGGAGCAGGGAACGAACCCGTGTCCCCTGCATCGGCAGGCGGACTCTCAACCACTGCGCCACCAGGGAAGCCATCCTCTAGGATTTTGCCAGTCTTTTCTTCGGGAGTTAAACGATTATGGTGATAAATGGAGGCTGATTTTTTAATGTCCTTACTTAACAGAAAGTAATTGACAAACCCATGTCAGTATTCTCTCTCACTCCTTTTTTTTTTTTTTTTTTTTTTTTTTTTTGCGTTATGTGGGCCTCTCACTGTCGTGGCCTCTCTCGTTGCGGAGCACAGGCTCCGGACATGCTGGCTCAGCGGCCATGGCTTATGGGCCTAGCCGCTCTGCGGCATGTGGGATCTTCCTGGACCAGGGCACGAACCCGTGTCCCCTGCATCGGCAGGTGGACTCTCAACCACTGCGCCACCAGGGAAGCCCTCACTCCTTTTTTTTAAAATTTAAAATTGTTTACTGATCTGTGAAATGTACACACCTAGGAAGGTTCTTATAAGCCCTAAGATGCCAAAGCTGACTCTACTGAAGAGCCAATCAAATGTAGCTGAACTGTTCTATTTCTGATTTATCACAACTGTTGCTATCAATTCCAAATGCAGACAACTTGAAGATATCAATCCCTACCAATGGAAGGTGAATTGGAAATTTTAATCTTGTTAAAAATTACTCATACCTAGTCGGATTTTCCTCATTGTCCTCACTAGCTTTGTTAACTGTCTCCTTACTCTTCAACATGACCTCTCAGTTGTCTTTTCTATCAAATATTGACACTGGAATTTTCCAAATGATTCCAAATCATTACACACTGCTTATATTTATTTTATTCAACAGACCAATCCTTAAAAACGGAACAATTCTCTCCAAACCTCTAGCACTGAAGAACTGAAAGCACTAGCAGAAGTTAACAACTCAGGCAAGCAGGTGGTATGAGATAAGAAAGTGGCTTTCCTAATTATTAGGGAAAAAAAAAAGTACTGAGGCTCCTACATAAGGAATTATTTCCAAGTTCGCTACTCTGCTGGGAAAAATACCCCTGAGCCTTCTTTTTGCAATTCACTGAAATTTATTTATGTGAAATTACTGACGGCCAAAGAGAAGAGCAAATAAATAGCTCTGAGCACTGTCTGCCTCACTCCACCCATCAGTGAAAGACCCTGAGTGTCCATCTTCCGGGGCCTGAAGAGACGAGGGAAAGCTTTGGATTGGCTTAATTCTTTGGGCTGAAAGTTCTTACAAATAAAGTTTGTGCCCCTCTCCGAGTCCTTGGACAGCCTGCACAGGGCCAGGACTTGAGGCAAACGAGGAGGCACTCACTCTAGGGCCCTGCAGGCTCAGGGTTGTCACTGTGCGACCTGCCCCTCTAAGCCTTGCCCTCCAGGGTTGCCTCATCCTGGTCCTGAGCCCACACGTTAATGCATTTGAGATTTGATAGCAAACCCCCAAACAACAGCATGGGTGGGCGTCAGGGGTGGGATTTATCTTGCTACACCTAAAGAATGAATTTAGGAGCGATGCCTGGTGGAGAATGGAAGGACCTTCCCTGCTTGTCAGCAATGAAGAATATAAAAAGGCACAAAGTTTTTATACCTTTCATGCATGTTTCACAATATCTTTTTTAATAACTTCTTTTCTTTATAGCTTAAAGATTGTCAGTATGTAAACAAATGCCCTTTCAAAAATGATTCAAAGGGCGCAATTTTTGGAAAGTATGTTTTCCTCAACCCTTCCCTCTCTGCCATTGAGAACTGTTAAGCCATAATCAGCAAACCCCTTTAGCCTTAACCTCTGTGCAGTTTCTGTGGTTCTTTACTTGAACTGAAGCATTTCCTCCAGGAGTCTATTCCTGTGTTAATCTGTCTTCCGAAAAGCAGCTCTAAAATGGGATTAAAGGCACAAAGATTTTCTCAAGGGTAATGCCCGGTTGAGAGAAAATGGAGAAGTAGCCAGCACAGGCTGGGAGAGCTGAGACTGTGGTGCAGGTATGACAGGGCACGAAGGAGAGAGAGAGGGAAGCAGACTAGACAGTCCTGCAGTCTAAGGACGGGTCTGCAAGGCCATCGAGGGCCCATGAGCAGTCCTATGTCTCCCTAGAGCTGCCTTTTGCCTTAGCATCACCCCTGCCGTACTTGGTCAGTGCTTGGGGCAGCCTGTGGGCAGCATGGTCCTGGTGCCAGAACCGGCTGCTGGGGCCCTTGGTTAGTTAATCTCCCTGTAGTTGGAGGTCTGCAAGGCACATTCTCATGGCCACCACAAGGCTAGCTGTGGCTTCTTAATCTTTCACACCCCTCATGCCTCAGAATTAGGACTGGTATCCCTTACTCCTCTGATAAAACTTGGACCATTCCTCCTCTACTTTCTTTTTAAGAACAAAATAAAACCATGAACTTATCAAAGCAAGCAAACAAACCAGAACAGCAGCTTTCAGACCCACGCCTCTTAGCGGGCCCATCCGCTGAGCACTCCTCGTTCACTGAACTTTGATATTGGACAGTGGTCTTCCCCACTCTAATTCTTTCCAACACAGCAGGTAAATTCAATACCTAGGCCTCTCAGTTTCTCATCTTCTTCATCATCATGACCTTCTCCTTTACCCATTCTTCCACACACCCTCAAAGGCCTGCTCAAATAGCACATTCTTAGGGAAGCCTTCTCAGAAACCCAACTTGATCGCATCCTCCTGTCCTGTACTTCACAGCATCTCTGCTGCTCATTCAGAGCTCAGTGAGTTTTGAACATATATGTTTAACCATGTTATTTGACTATTATCTTCTCTTTACCTTTAGTTCCATGAGGGTCAATTAAGTCTGTTCTGCTCTTTTCTTTATTCTTAGCATCTACAAGGTACCTGGCACATTGTAGATAGTTAATAGATATTTTTTGTATAACTAAATGACTAATAGATTAAATAAATGAATGAATGAGTAGATGCGAATTGAGTTATGTGAATGAATGTTGTTGCCAAGGGTTATGTCCGGCTAAATTTGAAATATATATAGCTATTAATGTAATTTAAAATTTCTGAAGAATTAAAAAAACTTTCTTCATTATTTTATAGCCTATTACATATTTTTTCAAAAAATTATGCTTCACTTTATCATCTAAATGACTTTGGATTTGTTTTTTATCTTAAACTACAAACGTCTTGACCACAATGTTCTTTACAAGTCATCTAAGGCTTCCTAGAAGTTCATAGCCCAGGGTCTTACACATAATAGAATTTACTATATACAGCATTAATTTGCAATGCATTAATTCAGCTTCTCTAAGATCTGGTGTTTTGTTTTGCCTAATGGAATTAACCATTTGTCTGATTTCTCTTCATTTGTTTTCACTGAGAGACATAGTTAACTTGACTTATACTTGGGGATTTATTTTCATCATAAGATCTTTATAAAGAATGCATCCATTTCTGATCTTTTATTTTTTTTGGCTTGGTTTTTATTTTTCTGAGTTATTATGCTTTGATTTTTTGTGTGTGTTTATTTTTTCAGGATTTAATTACAATTAAGTTTAAGGACCTAAGTGTAGATTTTCTACGACTGCCTCAGGAAGTTTTTTTTGTTTGTTTGTTTGTTTGTGTTTTTTTTGCGGTACACGGGCCTCTCACTGTTGTGGCCTCTCCCGTTGCGGAGCACAGGCTCCGGACGCGCAGGCTCAGCGGCCATGGCTCACGGGCCCAGCCGCTCCGCGGCATGTGGGATATTCCCGGACCGGGGCACGAACCCGTGTCCTCTGCATCGGCAGGCGGACTCTCAACCACTGCGCCACCAGGGAAGCCCTCAGGAAGTTTTTTTAAACATGGGTGGAGTGCAGCACTATTTAAAGGAAAGTATAATATTTTGATCAGTTTTCCATATTTAATTTACATTTTTTTGAAGTTTGCTTTTTTAACAGTTTTATATATTAAATCAAAATATGTAATTACAAATATGACTGGCATCTTAGAAATTTTGCCTTGGAAATGAAAGTGTTCTGATCTTTATTATTCTTGGGTTTCCCGTCAGGTTTAATGCTAAAATTATTGTTTTATCCTACTATCTTATTTTCATCTATTTTCTCCTCTAATTTAGTCCAGCATTTGTCAATGTTTTTGTTCTCAGGACCTCTTTATATTCTTAAAAAGTATTGATGATTCCAAAGAGCTTTTGTTTGTGTGGGTTATATCTATCCATATTTATAATATTAGAAATTAAAACAGAAATATTTAAAATATTTATTTTTTCAATCATTTAAAGTAACAATAAACTCCGATATGCTAACATAAATAGTTTAATAAAATGAGTTATATTTTCCAAAACAGAAAAAAATACTGAGAAGAGTAGCATTGTTTTTCGTATTTGCAAATCTCTTAATAGAAAAGACCTGTTTCAAGAATCTAGCCTGGGGCTTCCCTGGTGGCGCAGAGGTTGAGAGTCCACCTGCCGATGCAGGGGACACGGGTTCGTGCCCCGGTCCGGGAGGATCCCACATGCCGCGGAGCGGCTGGGCCCGTGAGCCATGGCCGCTGAGCCTGCGCGTCCGGAGCCTGTGCTCCGCAACGGGAGAGGCCACAATGGTGAGAGGCCCACGTACCGCAAAAAAAAAAAAAGAAAAAAAAAAAGAAACTAGCCTGGTGGTTACCAGCCAGGGGCGAGAGGGTGGGAGCGACTGGAGATATTGACCAAGGAGTACAAGCTTCCAGTTATAAGATGAATAAGTTCTGAGGATCTAATGTACAGCACAGTGATCAGAGTTAACAATACTGAATTATATACTTGAAAGTTGCTAGGAGAGTAGATCTTAAACATTCTCACCACAAAAAAGAAATGGTAATTATGTGACGTGATGCAGGTGTTAGCTAACGTTATGGTGATAATCATTTTGCAATATATAAGTGTATCAAATCAACATGCTGTACACCTTAAACTTACCCAATGTTAAATGTCCACTGCATCTTAATAAAGCTGGAAAAAAATTTTTTTAAATTTTTTAAGTGAGTAATGTATAGATTAAAAGAAAACAGCTCTTTCTAGTCATGCTGAAAGGTCAAGCAAAATCAGGAGTAAGCAGTGATCATTGAACTTAGCAATGTGATCCTGGGTCACACTGCTGATTCCTCAGCGCTTCTCTCACCTGAGAAATTAAATATTTAGTTAGGCATCTCAAAAATATGGGAGTGTTTCTATTCTAACATAATCCATATGCCATAATAATCTTAAAGGTGGTCTGCCCTTACTTCTATCTTATTTCACATAAAAACACTAAGTCAGAAAATAAAAAAGTCATAAACCATATAATTACCAAACATCCAGATGGTCCTACACTTCTTAAAATGTTCTTCCTATTCTTATGCAACTCTCCTAGTGAGTTTATTCCTATAATCTTGTTTCCTTTTCTCCTACATATAACTAATAGTGCATTCCCTGTTTTTCATTAAGGCATGAAGATGAATGGACTTTTGTTTTATGACTTTCAGGTTATTCGAACTTATGAAAGATTTTTTTATAGATAATCATAAAATTATGATTAAATAGAATTTGAGATTATATTAAACACATTTGTTGAAGTGCAGAATATCTCTATAAATAAAGTACTGAACTGATACATCTTTTAAAGTAAGCAAAAATAAGAAAAGTTTTAAAACAACTTGCATTATCATAGATACACTTTCAAGGAAACTTTTTCAATAATTTACTAATAAAGCATTTAAGTTACCAACAAATTGAAATAATCTAAAGTTAATCAAGGTTTGACATATAAAATATCTTTTCATGTAATTACTTTCCATAACTATATTATTTCTTGATTATTTTATTTATAAAATTATTTATAGCCCCTATATATTTACATAGAAAGATGTCCACAATATATTGTTGAGCAAAAAAAAAGCAGGTTTTAGAATAGTGTGATTAGTATTATTCCATTCAGGATTTTTAGAAATCTACATATATTACATGTATGTTTGCAAATATATGGGAGGAAACTGGGAGAATATATGTCAAATTATTGACATTATTTATAGTCCTAGTAAGGGGTTAAAAGAAAGGATTGTGTTTTATACACTTTTATATTGTTTGGGATTTGCCACTAATAAATACTATTTTCTATGTCTTTAAAATATATTAGATTGTCAAAAACAAAGTTTCTCCTTTCATTTTGACAAAGTATTTGTTTTAGTATATACATGTCTGTAACTTGGATTATACATACTTTTCATATATTAAAATATATATCAATAAATATTCTTGTTTTGGTAAGAAGAGGGTTTTTTTAACAAATTAGAATCAGAATTTTAGGACTTCCGTTCTCTGGAGTTTTAAATAATCACAGCTGCACAGGTGCAAAAGCTACAAGACAGTGAATCAAGAATGATTGCTAGAGACAGCCTGCATATTTCTCTTAATGTAAAATCCTATTATGAAATAATACTTTGTGGTTCTCTGAAAATTGAAGAAACCAGTTGCAATCATTTAAGTTTTATGAGGTTTTTTAGTTAATTGCATTTTCCAGCTTTCTTATTAGTTGCATTGAGGTAAATCAAGATTTTGTTCTCCTGCTTTTAGTTCTATGTGCTTGTTTTCTAACATGTTGTCATAGAGATCAAGAAGAAAGAGACTTTATGTCTAGCGCCAATTTGTTCCAAAAATGAGACCAATTGTCACAAAAATACATAAAGTACCTCAAATTACCAATGACTTTCACCAAAAATCCAAATACAGTTATTACATATTATCAGTAATAATACAACTCTCATCTTTACTACCCTATACAAGAGACTGTTTTCTCAACTTTTTTAGTTTACCTTGAAAAAATTGTTGTGTAAAAAGCAAGGTGAAATGGCCGGCAGATCGTGTTCACCAGGACAAAGCAACATCTCACAGAAAACCTTTAACCTGCAAAACATCAACCTGCATCCTTTCACTTGTGAGAAGAGAGTCCAAGTGTCTGATGCAAGAAATCTAACAGGCAACAAGAACCCAGCACAATTAGAAACACAGCAGAGAAAGAGCATGCAATCAGCTGTAACTAACCATCTTTTCAAAGAAAAATTTCTTTGAATTCCAATCAAGACAGCTCTGTCTTGTAGACTGAGGATGATTTTGAGGGGTGGGCTCACGGGAATATTACTAATCCTCTAACTCACAATAGCAAACCTCAATAGACTAGCCTTCCACACTACATGGCTCTGACTCAGCCATGGCAAATTCACTTATCCTGTTTCAGGCTAATTAAAATAAGTTTGTGGTAGCAATTTTACTGAAATTCTAGCTAACCTAAAGCAAAAGTAAATCGTAATATGCTATTTTCCTTATCTACTGAGTCGGAACCAATGCCAATTCTAGATTTGTCAAGAGTGCTCAGTACATTGATTATGCTTCCAAAAGCCAAATAATAAACATCTTTTAAATTATTTCACATGAGTAATATTGTTCACACACACCAGATTTCACCGAAAAGAAGCAAGGCACTTTTCCTTTTCTCCCGATCTGTAAATCAGTAAATATCCATGATATACAGAACACTCTGTCAACCACTGCATTTAGGTGAAGGGTGGGAATATTTATTCTTTTCCATTGTACCTTTAAAACATTTTTATCATGAGTATTTTTGTCAGTTAAATATAGCCTCGGTTGTTTTTTTCAAAACATTACTTCTCTTGCAAATAGTCTCGGATAAAAAATATATACTCTTCTTATAAGTGATCCAAAGAAAACCTGTGATATCTTTGCCTTTCTCCGAGGGGGAAAAATGCCAATTTATTTTTCCTTTTATGGGGAAGATATACTCCTTCTATTCTGGAGATATTCATTCACACCATTTTCTAGTTGGTAAAACTCTGATTTTAAATATTTGACCATGTCAAAGTGAGAAATAAATTTACTAAATGGTACCTTGCTGCCTATTTCCTTATCAAAGTGTGTCAGCAAGAGTCCCATCAAGAAAAGAGCTAGGAAAGCAGAAACTGCTCTAGATATTTCTATCAGGAACCAGGTAATTCTTAGAAAAATGGCTCAGAGACTACTGCAAAATCTCATATCTCAGAAGTCCACACGCCTTCCTGCTGCTGCCAGAGGAAGGAAAACATGGCACCAACTTCTCTTCACCCTGCAGGTCTGATACAAATGCATCTCCTAGCAGACTCTAACTCAGAACATGGCTGGGAATGTAGTTCTTAAGTGTCCTGCTATCTCCATACAAAGGAGAACACAGCAGAGGGGAAATGATGCTAAATTGCTAACAGATAATATGTAGGTAGCAGGTAGGATTGAGGTGAAATCTGTCCCAGTGGTAATGTCCAAAGACGTTTAAGCTGTGATTTAACAACTCATTGTATAACTACTGAGATGAATAATAGTTATAATCCACTCTCAGTTATCCATTTAGGGAATTTTCCTCTTTGATCCTCCCATTTTTATTTCCTTGACCACTTGGATAGGGAATTTAAATCCCCTAAATACTTCCTAAATACTAATTTCAATGATCTAAGAGATAAAAACCATAAATTAACTTACCATATACCTGTATCTACATTACTATATATCTATGGAGAGAATATACTAGGTGCAAGGCATGTACTGGAAGTCGCTCTGTCGGATGCAAAGATAGCCCCTGCCTTTCAAGTGTTCACAATTATTGGGAAGCGAAATGAAAATACAATCAATATAACTCAAGGCAGATTGTGTGCAACTAACAAGAGGCAAAAGAAGAAGTAGAGCAGGAGAGATTCCTATGAAGTAATAATGAGGAACTGGAGAAAGCCATGGGGAGGCAATGCTTTTTGAGGTGTAAGGATTCTGACAGATGGAATTGGAGTGAGGGGCATGCCAGAACAAGAAGCCAGAGTGAGCAAAGTGAAGAGGCTGAAGAACTTGCTAGCATTAAAGTAGCAACAGATACTACAACAGATGCCCACAGGGGCCAGCAGTGATGGAAATGAAGCAGCCTATGTGGAGACTGTGGCCAGAAAGTGAATGCACAAGCCACCTAAGGAATGTCCCTGGTGAAAACGTTGGCCCCGCGTTATCAGAGCTTCCATTGTTCAACCGAAGTGAAAACTCATATTCTAAAGTAAAACTCCAATTTTAAATTGTTAACACCTAATTAAAACAAAAACTAAAACAACTAAAGCCTGTTCAAATCAAATAAAACGCATCTATAGCCCATATATGGCCCCAGGGCCATCGATTTGCAACTTCTGGGTCAGATGCCCTCTACAACCCCATCCAAGGAATTCTGGTTTCAATTATGAACTTCATTGAATAATATATGTTCATCTTTTAAAATTATGCATATTAAGCCTTACCTCAGAAATTTTCTTCCTATAAATTGTGTGTCTTTGAGTTTCTTCATAAATCATTGTAGAGCTCTTTAGACTTTCATTTGCAAGGGGCCTAGAGTGATGTGGAGAAGTGACAAGAAAGGGAAAACAGAAAGAAGATAATTAGAAATGCAGATTCTACAGACATTTACCAGTGTAACTAATATTTATCAGTCTCTGAGAATTGAAGACTGATGATTTTATTTATTTTCACTAACCAGGGAGAGAATAATGAAAATTGTTTGTAGTAGAGGAAATGTTGACTTTCTGGAATAATAATAATTAATTACATTAGCAGAGGTATACCCTGCTAATATACCCAATGAATATAGATATTTAAAATCCAGTCTACTGTAATGTTTCCTTCCATGTGTGGACATTCTTTATTTTCAAACATTGCTTATTAACTAATTATTTCCCCCAAACTGTGTGATCATACCATCATACATAACAAAAAAAAGGATAGTAATAACAGGGCATAGGTCAAGAAGTAAAAAAAAAATGCCTAAAAAGTAGCCTTAGTGCTGTCTTGCTTTACAAGCAGTTTCAAACTGAGTTGAATGCTGTACCAGTGAAAAATCGATCTACGTTTTGTAAGAAATTTAACAAAAGACGCAAATAATATCGTAAGCCATTACATGAAGTTTCTACTTTCAATCAAACAGGCCAATGTTAATATTGAATTAACTATGTTAATACTTCTGATCACATAAGTCTTCTGTGTGTGATCTGCCACCAGGGGAAATCACATTTATCTGAATTTCAAGGAGGAGAGAACTCCTCAGGAGAATCTCTTTTAATAGTGTCGTTATGTACTCAGAAAACATTTCAGACTAGAAACTTGGATAGATATTTGAATTGGGCTTTTCCCAATAGTGGTGCTTTTTCAATAAGATAGCAGAGTAGCTAATGGAACATAATGAAAAAGATCAACAATAAAATCAACAATTTCAGAAAAAGAAAAAAACCACCTGACAATGTTCTCTTTGCTTACAGTTACCGCTTCACAGAACAAGCAGTGTAGAGTGTAGGTAAGCATACATACTTTCAGTCTCAGAACAAAGAATAAAAATCTAAAAAGGTAAAAATGAAAATGTGTGCTATTCCGCTGCAATGTGGCTGAGAGTTATAAAGGCCCTATGAACAATATTGAGTTTGTGGCGGCACAATCACATCACGAAAGATTTACTTTCACTCTGCAAACTCAATATAGGGCAATAACAGTCTATTACAAGCAGAGCAATACAACATCAAAGGAATGTTTAAAAGAACCAGACAGAACCTTTAAATCAACACAATTGGGTTATCTTCCCCCAAAGGAAGCACCATGGGAGAGCTCATAGCACGGTTTTTCAAGAGGTATTACTAATTTACCATAAGTTATATTTAATACACCTTTAAAATGTGTTTTGTAATCTTTCTCCACTTTTTAGAACACAGAGCAATAAATTAAAAGAGAAACAGTCCCCACAGAGCAAGAGACTGGGAGAAAAAATGGCAATAATTTTATTCTTTGGGGGTTTAACATTTCAAATAATTTTTCCAAGCTGAAAAGGCTGTATTGGATCTTTTCCTTCTCAATTTCAATAAGATTCTTTAAATATGAATCTAGAGGAATAATAGTAAATAAAATAATAGTAAGTTTCTACTATTTATATTTATAAAATTGATTCCAAATTCCATTAAAAATAGCAATATTCATCATAACATATTTGAAAACTAGTAAGACATCCTCTTTAACATCTCCAGTAAAGAAGTAAGCAATTTTATTCTGCCTTCTTATGACTGAAATGAACATTTGACAGGTTGAGTTTCTTATCCAGGTCATGTCAAAAATGGTAACAGAATTTATTGTGGAGTAGTACTATTCATTGCTGGCAGTTCTCAGGCATTTTCTCAGCATTTTACTATTTCCACATGCATTTCTATTTTTAATGTATATAATAGTGTGTTTCATTTAATAAAGTATTGATATAAGGTATTATTTTTCTATGTATAAAGAGATGTTACTTTTCTATATGTAGAGCACGGGTTTTGTTGTTATAAACTTTAAATCCACGCATTTGTGTTTCCCATGAGGATAAAGGGAATAACCGAGTATCATCAAAACTTCGCCTCATCTATTAATGTCTGATATTTGCACACATAAAGTCATAAATTTCTATATGATGCTAATAGAACTGCTTCTCCAATTCTTTCAAAAGATTTCTGCCTTTTGTTTAGCATTTTTGTTTTGGCT
The DNA here is from genome assembly GCF_949987515.2 of Delphinus delphis. Lineage (NCBI taxonomy): Eukaryota > Metazoa > Chordata > Mammalia > Artiodactyla > Delphinidae > Delphinus > Delphinus delphis. The sequence continues at coordinate 13,071,546 of NC_082687.1, forward strand.
TAAGTTATCCTGATTCATACCAGAGATATATATGCAAAAGGCTTTAAATTCTGGATAATTTGTATCTGTAATGGCTTTTCAGTACATGAATATTTTAGTACTGAAAACACACCCACAGCAGGTGCACGAAACTGCCTGTAACACATGGCATATGGGAAAGTACTAGGGTTTGTCCCTTTTGATATAGCACGGTTTTATTGGCATCATACTGTAAGATTTTGTAATAAATCAGATAGTGTATGGATTTATACTTATACGTCTGGTGTTGGAAAATATTTAATTCATGTTTATAATGTTTTTAATTTTATAACCAGCTTCCTAAATTTCTTTTCAATTGACCTTTGTGTCAAAACCATTTCATTTGAAATTGCCCATTACCAGATAATCTTTTCAGCTATCTGAGTTGTTTTGCCCTTTTTCTTTTTTGAAGCATGTTCTTTTTTAGAAGTCCATCCAACTTCTTCATACTAATATTGTGAATTTAAAGGCAAAACTCTGAACCATATTTGTTATACTTGTGCCCGGGCAGTAGAAATTAATTTCATCGGTTATTACATACCCTTGGTGAGGTTTTTGGAGTTCCATTATTTGAAACAATTGTTGTGAGTGTGATAGAATTTTCATATTTCATATTGATGTGATTAGGATATGTGTTCCCAACATGTGTTGGCAGGTTTAGCTTGTTAGCTTGTTTATAATCATCAGACCTGGTCCACTGAAATAATAACTAGGAATTCACATTTTTCCCCCATCCATTCAACCAATTCTCTCACTAAGATCCAATGTCCAACAAGAAGCTTCATGTCATACGCAGTTCTAATGTTATAAAAACAACCACACTGATATTTGTTCACTGCCTGATGTCAGCACAGTGGTTAAAAGAATATATACCCTGGAGTCAAACGTGACTTTGAAATTCTGCTCAACTACTTAATAGTCACGTGATTGTGTCTCAATTTCTCTTCTATAAACAGAGATAACAGTAATATTTATAGGTTGCTATAAGGATAAAATCAGATTTTGCTTATAAAATGCCTAGCTCTATGGCATATAGTATGTCCTCATGAGATGTTAGCTATTCTTATTGAAAAAATATGTTCAGAAATGCTCTGACACCTTCCAATTAGCGTCATGAGTATTACAAAGTTTACCCAACTATGGAACCTACTGGCTGTGATAAAACAAAATAAGAATGTTGACTCTTGTGCAGAGATTATAGGACCAACACCTGCTGCCTAACAGTAGTGGGACTCATACCAAGTATCAATGAATGAGTAACCACCCTAAATAGCTATCACAGTCATAAGGCAGTTGGTTCTATAGTCTAGATCTGTTTAAGAATTGAACCAAGTCACCTGCTGACTATAACAGCCATTCAGAGGAGTGATATAAAATTTAATGTTAGTGATTAGCTCTTATGATATAACATCATGTGTATATTGCTTTCCAAGACTTGCTTAAAGAACATTTTAGAAATGATACTCAGGGTTGTTTCAGTAATAGAAGTGAAGCACCATCTATTTTTACTAAATCATGGCCTGTAAAAAAAAAACTGCAATTCAATGGCATCTAGCTCATCAATATTTTTAATTAAGGTAGAGCGGAGAATATGACTATTGTCAGAAACAGACAATTCATAGCAGTTGGCTTAACAGAAATTTTCTAAAAATAGATCACACTCTTTTAACAGTGAGGCTTGACATTAAAAATTACAATAAATGTATTATTAAGGTTTTATTAATTTTCTTTCATCATTTGTTATTAATTGACCAAATTTATGCTTGCGTTTTATTTGGGAATATTGCTTCTGCTGGACTGGTATGCCCCTTTTTGTCCTTAACCACTTCCTATAAAGTGGCAAAAGTAGACCATCCTTTCACTATTTTCTGGTTGACTGCCATATCTTAGGAAACACTCTTCTTCCCTCCCTAAGAAAATTCTATGAGTGGCACAGAAATATTTGAAGTTAACACCATCTTGGTAGGTACATTCATAGTTCATTAAATATATATTCATTTCTTTTATTTGTGATTACATGTATTTATTTGGCCTTACTCTGAGTCTGCTATTTTCCTTCAAATTCCCTGTAGGCAGAATTTATATTTCCTACCTTTTTTCTCCTATTTCCTCCATACTTGGTACAGTGCTCTTCAAAAGCACTTAAATATGGCATATAGTATGTACTCAAGAACATAACAAAGGATAGGATAGGTTTGTCTAGGATCCATTAAAAGATCAAGATGTCTTTAACGGCCTGAGTGGTTCAAATTCTCACACTTTATTATTATTTTTAAAAATTTTAATAGGGATCAAAACATTTTACTAAAGAATTGATACTACTCTGGTATATTTTCCCATATTGCCCAGCAAATATGAATAAGTTAATCAATAAATTAATGCATGAAGACAGATAAAAGAGTTCCAGGGTCTTTCTACAAATCACAGCCAATTAATGCAAACTAAGAATTTCTAGTTATTAAGACCAATGGTCTTTGCGGCCTTCTCAAATACAAAACAAAAAGTATTATATTACTTTATATCTCAATGGAAATTTACAAGCAGGGTGAGGTTCCCATTTATCCCCAATCTAGAGACGATGTTGATGATAAAAACAAGTCCAAGGACCAAAAACAAGTGAAATGTGGCCAATGACTTCAAAGAACCAATTCTAGGTTTACTATGCTTGTATCTGAGAGATATCTGGGATCCTGGATGTGTTAGAGGATGACCTCAGTCTGGGAATTAATCCCACCTAAACCCCCAATATTCCTCAAGATTAGACTAATCTCTTAAAATTTTGGGTGAGATGCCAGGATTTTTCAAATTAGGTGCTGACTAACTAATAAATACCCAACTACCCTTACTGCTTCCACAGCCCAAGGTGCCAGCCACACAGCTGCATATGATGGTATATAATAGATTCTACATACCATCCATGTTCTATCCACTCTCTTCTCCTGTTACCCTTCCTAACAAAATTCTAGGAATCCTTCAAGATCTGGATAAAATATAATTTCTTTTCTCAATTATTTCAGGAGTCATTTCCAAACCTTACCATTCACATGCCCATCACCTCCCTCCCTTCAGCCTTTTGCTTATTCAACAAATATTATTTGAGCATCCAGGCACTCTTCTTTATACTTGGTCTGAGCCAAGCAGATAAAACTCTTGCCCTTGTAATGCATAATTTCCTTTTTTTTTCAGCATCCGAAATCTTTTTGCTTATGTGCTGCCGAAGCAAACACTATAATGTTTAATTTCTAATAGAAGAATAATTAACTATTCTTTCTATGTTCTCACATTACATTATTATTGCATTTGTCACATTTATTGTAGATAGTTGTTTATATGTCTTTCTTACTGGATAGCAAGGACCAGATAACAATTATCTTTTCAATTTTTATCACCAGCACCCAGCACATTGCCTTGCACCATGACATAAGGGAAGAGGCAAAACATACTATACAGTTTGGAGGCTCCCTATTAAATTTGAATTTGCTCAATATTTATAATTTCGTTACCAATTGCTGCTTAAAAAACTAACCTAAAAAATTAGTTGCTTAAAACAATGCTCACAATTTTATAGGTCAGAAATTTGGAAAGGGCTCAGTGGGGTGGCTCATCTCTGATCCACATGGCTTCAGCTAAAGCTATGGTGGCTGAGGCTGGATTATTCTCTTTCGGGATGCCTTCTTCATTCACATTTTCGGTAACTTGCAGCAACTAGTTCTCCTCTCTCTCTCTTTCTCTCTCCCTCCCTTCCTCCCTCTCTCTTCACATAAGTTCTTATCCTTCAGGGCCTCTCCATGAGATATGGGCTTCCACAGCATGGTGGTCTCAAGATAGTCACACTGCTCACACGGCGGATGGTTTCTAAGAGGTAGAAAGCAGAACTGCCAGGCCAGTTAAGGGCTACACCAGGAACTGGCACTGCATCATTTTCTAATGGTCAAAACAGTCATGAAGACTGTCCAGATTTAAGGAGATAGAGAAATAGACACCACCTCTTGATGGTGGAGTGGCAGGTAGTACAGAGGGCAGTGGAATGACCATATTTTGGTGGTCATTATTTATGATAGATGTCTAATATGTCTAATCAGCCATAATGTGTTTAGGGGACATATCAGCATTGAAGTCAGATTTAAACTGTTACTGAGCAAAAATAACCTACTCCTATCTCAAAGATTTTATTTTCATATACTAAATGGGTGGTGATGAAAAACATTGAGCAAGCAAGAATTCTAACAACTTCTAATATCAATATTTTAAAAAACATACCTCAAAGTTATTAAAGGGGATTTACTAAGTTTTTCAAATTAAAAACACTTGATATCTCAATTGTGTTCCTTCTAAAACTTACACAATTTTGAGTTATTTCTTAGACATGTATTTCTCATTAACGTTTTTTTTTTTTTTTTTTTTTTGCGGTACACGGGCCTCTCACTGTTGTGGCCTCTCCCGTTGCGGAGCACAGGCTCCGGACGCGCAGGCTCAGCGGCCATGGCTCACGGGCCCAGCCGCTCCGTGGCATGTGGGATCCTCCCGGACCGGGGCACGAACCTGTGTCCCCTGCATCGGCAGGTGGACTCTCAACCACTGCGCTACCAGGGAAGCCCCTTCTGTATAGTTTTTAGTTAAGATTATCCTTGATCCTTGGGCTAATTTGAGAAGGTTCCCCAAATCAATCCCAACAGGAACAAGTAGGCCAAGCACATGTCACCTCATTTTCTAGACCCCTTTCATAGTATAGTATATTATGTGCCCTGATATTTTTTTCCAGCTGCTTATAGTCCTTTGGGGAATTCAACCATTTATTATGGAAATAAGAAAACTGGCCACATAGTAGAAGGCTAAATAATTGTATTTGGGGGGGAAATTATGGGTATGAATATTCAATTATGGTTTTGTGAATGTATATCTGTGGTGTTTTAGTTTAAGTCATCAACTTTGCATTATGATTGTACAGCAAGTTTTTCATTGCTCTTTTTACCCTATTCATGTTATAGTGTCTATAAAATAACACTTTATGTTAAAATCAATCTCTATGTGGTTTTAGTAATTCAAGGTGGCATTTATAATTTTCTTGTAATATGAATTAGTATGAGTTTACTTAAATGGTCAACAGCATTAATACAATGCAAAGCACTGCCATAATTCAGGTATAGAAACTCTGGTTTATTACTCAAGGTTGAAAGCCCCTTTACTTATAATTTTCCTTAATAAAACATTCAAATTGAAAAGAAGCCAAGTTCCCTGAGGAAACTACTGAAATGTCTCTACAGAGAAGAAAATCAACTACTGAAGCAGACATTTTTGAGAACCAAATTAAGAAATTTGGCCAGAAAAAAAGGCAGTGTGTATTTGGACCCAAGGAGTGGGTGAAATAATGCTGAAAGAACCCTGTTCACCCTCTGTGCATTTGCAACATTATAGGATGGGCTCCAGGAGTCCTGCCTTGCTGATATGCCACTCCTATGACCCATGCAAGGCATATGATGAGGGTGATGAGGATGTCTTTACTTCTAAGTGTGGTCATGTTTCTGTGTGCTACCATTAATGGGTATTACCATAAACCAAGTCAATAATTTCACAATACTACTTGAAAACCAAGCTTCGTGGTAGTGCTTATAGCATAGCAATAAAATAAGTCTAGGGTGCGAGAGCTGAATTCTTCCTCTTATATTGCTTTACAAAGTTTTAAGCAAAATAATCAAAAAGAAAAAAGCATTATAAATTAGCTATACTTTTTTTGTTTCAATATTTTAAAAATATTTATTTATTTATGTATTCATGTATTTATTTGGCTGCAGCAGGTCTTAGTTGTGGCATGCAGGATCTTCAGTTGCAGCATGCAGGATCTTTAGTTGCAGCACTTGAACTCTTAGTTGTGGCATGTGGGATCTAATTTCCTGACCAGGGATCAAACCCAGGCCCCCTGCATTGGGAGTGCAGAGTCTTAGCCACTGGACCACCAGGGAAGTCCCTGTTTCAATATTTTTAAATCTAAGCTTTATGTCTTTCCTGAACATTCAGAATAATCGAGTTGAAATGATTTAGTGATCTCACAGCTCAGTTAAGTAAAATCTCAGGATATCTTCCATCTTATGAGTCTGTTAAAAATAGCCCTCTATTCTGTAGTAAACCATAATGGAAAAGACTATGAAAAAGTATATACATATATACACACACACTAGATCTTGGTCTCTAATACCACTTTGCAATAAAAGGAACCAGGGCTCCTTGAAGAAATGGCTGAGTCCAGAGCTGGCATAGGAAATACACAAGATCAGCCTAGAACATCTTGTTAGGCCAGAAGTAAGGAAGTGCTAAAAATAAATAAATAATGGAATATGTTACAAAGACTAGGGAGAAGCTTGAAGGTATTCCACTGATCAAATCAAGAGCAACTTGAACACAAAATAATTAAGTACACTAATGAATTATAAGCAATTCCAAAAAATTGGAAATCATGGTTCATATCAATAATAAATAAATAGGGGAGCAGGGAGTACTCTAGATTACATTAAAATGTTAAATGCCAACTGGTAAATGAGGAGGGAGTGCAAGATATGGAAAATCAGTATTGTGTAATCATCACAGTAAAGACTGGATTAGACAAGAATGATCAATGGAGAATATACTGGGAGAGAAATTTTGATGAAGAGCACATTACTTGCATAGTCTTAAAGGGTCTCACCATAGTTCCAAGGGAAAAATGATAATTATACAGTGGAGAAGCTAGACAATACATTGACTGGGTGATCAAAATTAACATCACCAATGAGGAGTATATAGGCATCATATGCCTTCAGATAAGATACTCTGAGAAGGCCATAATGTCATCTATGTAGCATTCTGAGCAAAGAGGCTTAGAGAATATAAGCATAAGTTAATATTAGATAAATGCCAAATGAGGAACATTCTTTAAAAAATAAAAGATGGGAGATAGTAGTCTTCAAAAATGTAAACAGTAAAAAAAAAACAAAGCAAGGTTATGGAAATGTTCTGGATTTTAAAAGACTGCCAATCAAAACTACGAGATATATCACTTCACATCAGTCAAAATGGCCATGATCAAAAAATCTACAAACAATAAATGCTGCAGAGAGTGTGAAGAAAAGGGAACCCTCCTACACTGTTGGTGGGAATGTAAATTGGTACAGCCACTATGGAGAACAGTATAGAGATTCCATTAAAAAATAAAAACAGAGCTACCATGTGATCCAGCAATCCCACTCCTGGGCATATATCTGGAGAAAAACATTGTTTGAAAGGATACATGCATCTCAATGTTCATTGCAGTGCTGTTTACAATAGCCAAGACATAGAAGCAACCTAAATGTCCATCAACAGATGAATGGGTAAAGGAGATGTGTAGATATATACAATAGAATATTACTCAGCCATTAAAAAGAATGAGGGTCTTCCCCAGCGGTCCAGTGGTTAAGACTCCACGCTTCCAATGCAGGGGGCACAGGTTCGATACCTGGTTGGGGAACTAAGATCCCGCATGCTGTGTGGTGTGGCCAAATAAATAAACAAATAATAAAAAGAATGAAATGAGCCCATTTGCAGCAAAATGGATGGACCTGGAGATTATCATACTAAGTGAAGTAAGTTAGAGAAAGACAAATATTATATGTTATCATTATATGTGGAATCTAAAAAAAAAATGATACAAATGAACTTATTTACAAAACAGAAACAGACTCATGGACTCAGAGAAGGAACTTATGGTTACCAGCGGGTAAGGGTGAGGGAGAGGGATAGATGGGAGTTTGGGATTGACATGTACACACTGCTCTATTTAAAACAGATAACCAACAAGGATCTACTGTATAGCACAGGGCACACAGCTCAATATTCTGTAATAACCCAAAGGGGAAAAGAATTTGAAAAATAACAGATACATGTATATGTATAACTGAATTACTTTGCTGTACACCTGAAACTAATACAACATTGTTAATCAACTATGCTCCAATATAAGATGAAAATTTTTTAAAAAGCAAGATTACAGACATGTTCTGGATTTTTAAAGAGTACAAAGACATGACAACTAGACGCAATACCATACCCTAGAGTGGATTATAAGATGGTAAGTGTGATAAAGGCATTCTATCGCTCTTAAATTTACTGAAGTTGTTAACTGAACTGTGGTTATGTAAGAGAATGTCCCTATTCTTAAGAAATATCCACAGAAGTATTAAGGCAGATGCAGAAAGAGGGTGAGAGAGAACTTGAGCCAATGATTAATCAAATGAGGTAAAATGACAATAAGAAGTGAATCTTTGTAACAAGTATCAGGATTTTATTTGAACTATACTTATTCTTTTTTTTAACATCTTTATTGGAGTATAATTGCTTTACAATGGTGTGCTAGTTTCTGCTGTATAACAAAGTGAATCAGCTGTACATATACATATATCCCCATATCTCCTCCCTCTTGCGTCTCCCTCCCACCCCTCTTGAACTATACTTATTCTTGCAACTTTTTTGAAAGGTTGAAATTACTTCCAAATAAAAAGTTAAAAATAAAAAACCAGCTCTGCAGAAGCAGCATACACAAGAAGAAAAACATTTCAGTTTCCCACTGGCAAATTTACTCCAGCATGTAATGGAGTATGCCTAAAGCCATTATGCAGAAAACTAGGAATTATTGTGTGCCCACATCTCAGGTGAACTTGATTCCGATTAATGTAGTAGGCAGTCTTGGTAGTTAACTAAACTGCCTTCAAATCAAAGGCAGTGTAGTACAGGCCATGGGATTGGGTTAACTGTAAAAAACCTCGTTCTTAAGTCCCTAGGTGATACCTGACACACTCAAGCACTAACTTTGTAGGCTTGGGTACAGAAGATAAGCAAAAAGTCACACAGTGGTTCCTCTGCATTTGGCCCAGCAGCCAAGTTTAAAAGGACAAACAGGCTGTACTGCATAGAAGGTGAAATGCTTAAATGTCAGAGAAGCATTGTTAGGACCTATCTGTATGCACAGAAACTATCATGTGTTCCAAAAAGAAGAGAGTACATTTCATGAAGGGAAATGAGAATAAAAGACTGTATCCTGTTTTACCATTCCCAGAAGACACAGAAAAAAATCTTTTAACAATTTAGATGTGTTGACTTTACTGACCTATGTATTGTGTCAGTCTCAAAACCAAGGGAAAATATACAAAGTGTTTACATATTTCTCATTTGAAGGCACAACAGGGAAGCCAATTGGCATTAGTCTTCACTTTTAAAGGTGGCATGTACTTTCTAATACATTTCAGTACATCCTTAAGAGCTATAAATCTTGACTGATTCTTTTGCCTTGTATGCTCTACACTACAGACTTTTATGAAAGGCTGGTGAAAGATTTATTCCCTCTAAAAACACATTAGCTAAATAAAGCCTTTTTATTGCTTGCTGAAGATACTTTTTTTGTTTTTCTTTTTATTTCATCTTCTTAAGTGTATTTCCTGTACAAATGGAATTATTTAGTTGAAATTATTTGTAAAATATTTATTATACAGTGACGAATAATTGATTCTTTGTCCTTTTCTCAATAAATTGAGATTCTTTGGATGAGATTGATAAGCTCTTCAAACTCAGGTGGAATTAACAGGGAGAAGTTTTAAATAACTGAGAGTTGAAGTTGTCAGAAGTGGGACAAAGAATACTGACACAGGAGGCGAGTTCTCTGGCTTGCTTGGATTGGGGGGCTCAGTACTGCCACACAATCTTAGGTACCCCTCTGTACCAGTTCTATATCAGTTTTGAAATATTTCTCACTTTATAAAGCTCTTTGTTCAAAACAGCAGGCTTCTTTTCTGTATCATCTTCTGTTTTGTTTTTTTTTTTTAATGAGTGAGAAGATGGCAGTTTGGTTAATTCAATGAAGCAGATATGAAAGGGAAGAAAAGTTAGGGTCTTAAATTGCAGTCCTCTCTATTAAAAATACGTGGGGCAGGGCTTTCCTGGTGGCCCAGTGGTTGAGAGTCCGCCTGCCGATGCAGGGGACACGGGTTTGCGCCCCGGTCCAGGAAGATCCCACATGCCGCGGAGCGGCTGGGCCCGTGAGCCATGGCCGCCGAGCCTGCGCGTCCGGAGCCTGTGCTCTGCAACGGGAGAGGCCACAACAGTGAGAGGCCCTCGTACCGCAAAAAAAAAAAAAAAATGCGTGGGGCATTTTCTCCTAGGGCAAGTCATTACATTTCTTTAGATTTGTTTACTCTTATTTAAAACTTGCCAAACGTAAAGAATTAAATTGTTTAAAGAGATTAAAACTATCAATATTTACATGAGTTTCATTTAAATAATAAGCAAATCCTAAGGAATATAGATCTCTGAGCCAGAACTCCCACCTTTGTAGTTAAGTTTCCCTGAGTAAGTTACTTTGTTTCATTAAGTACTTGCCTCCTAAGTTTCGGAAAAGAGTAACTGAGATAATTAACAGGGCCTGATAAATAGTAAGTGTAAACAGATATTAGTTATTGGTGTTTTCACTACAATTATATGAAGAGCATTCTGTTGACCGTACATGTCATGGTAATGGATCTGCTCACACCACTTGAACTGTTCTTTCAAGACCCCTTGTCCCATCATTGTGTCCTTATTTTTCCCAGGTGCTATTATAGAGTCTCTAATACCTTTGGGGATTATAAATTTACATGTCTGGTTCTTCCTACTGAGGTAATAAACTCCTTCAGTGCAGAGATGATGTTCGTTTTGGCTCTGGACCTTAGAACAGAGCACAGCCTGCACTCCACCCAGAACTTGTTAACATTTATTAGGCACTAACCAGTGCTAGGCCCTGCTGTAAGTGTCTAACCAGTGTTATCTCAGTCTTGAATGTCATCTCGTTCTACCTCTATGAGGTGGGGAGGATTACAGTATGATCTTAATTTACAGATGAGGAAACTGAGGCACTGAGAAGTTGAAAAGTTGATGAAGGGCACACAGTAAAAGGTGAAGCTGGTGATTTGATACCAGCTGTCTTTCCAGAGAGCCTGCATGCTTATCCATCTTGCATATTGCCTCTTAGGGAATATGCAACATATATAAACACTCGGACATGCTCCCATTCTTCTTAAGCAAATGATAAGATCTCCTTAGGCAAATGGTATAACCAACAAACCACGTGAAACTAGCTGGGGCATATTCTGTACTTTGTTCTAAGCAGAATAAGACAAAAGCGTGCTCTTCTCCCTAGATTAAGTAGAGAGTATTTCTTAATCTTAAATGAGAAAATCAAATCCCAAGATTTTGTAAAATCGAATCTCTCACATGATTCGAGTTAACCATCCTCAGTCCAGGGGTTCTCATCTTTAACAAGCACCAGAATTACATAGAGGACTTGTTAAAACACAGATATGGAGACCCCATGCCCACAGTTTCTTATTTAGTATATCTGGAATATTTGAATTTCTAATAAGTTTCTTAAAATGCTGATCTGGAGACCACACTGAAAAGCACTGTCCTAGTACAAAGCTCAACTTACAATTCTATGTTATGTGCCTTCACAATTCCTTGGTCCTTTACCTGAAGTCACACAACATTTACACATTTTTTTTAATGCACAATCATGCAGCCTGGCATTACATATACCTGACCATGATTTCCATTCATAAATTTAGGAAATTTCGGGGGATGACGTCAGCATCATAATGGAATGAGATGCTCCCTTGTCTCTCCCCTTCAATCTACAACTAGTAAAACATACATAATTCAACAAAGTTTCCTCTGTCGAAAACACCAGGACACCAGAGAGATCCACACATCTGTATATCTGAAGGGGGATGGGTGCTGGAACACACAGAGGAGGTGGAAACGGGGGAACAGGGGAGGTGGTGCCTGTGATCCCATCCCCTGGCTGTGGTAGCTGAGCCCTCAGACCCAAAGAACACAGCAGCAGCAGGAAAGGTGGTGCATGTGGCTCTAGCCAAAGCAGCACCCATGGCTACAGGGAACCAGGCAGCAGTGGTAGCAGGGTTCATCCCTCCAGACACAGTAGCATCCACAATTCCAGCCCCTTCCCCCCACTTGCAGCCCACAAATGTGACAAACCCCAGACATGGCAGAGGTGCCCCAAGCCTGGCTCCCACCCTACCCTCCACCACCCTCCACCACAAGGGCAGTGCCCAGGACCCAGGCCACCCCAGATGTCACAGAGGCACCTGCCATCCTAGTGCCCCAGGTGGCAACATCAGCAGCAGCAAGGCACGTGCTACCCTGGAGGCACACACCAACAAGGGCACCTGCAACACCTCTAGCAGAGGCAGTGGTGGGTAGGAAGTGCCAATTCTCAAATATAGCCAGAGGCAGCTCAGGAAGGGTGTGTGTTGGGGGGGAAACTGTGATATAGCGCCACCTACTGGGAAAAAGAAAAGCCTCTACTGACTTGCTAATTGTCCGAATCAAAGTTAAAAAAGCTCTACCTAAATAAGAAAGGTGTTCACTACTTCAAATGTGCCAGCAGAAGAACAGCTCATCAAGTATCATGAAAAACCATGGTAACATGATACCACAAAAATAAAATGACAATTTTCCAGAAACCAAACTTAAAGTCACAGAATATTGTGTTCTGATAAAGAATTCAAAATAGCTGTCATGGAGAAACTCAATGAGCTACGAGAAAACTCAGAAAAGCAGTTCAAGGAGCTCAGGAATAAAATTAATGAAGAGAGTAAATACTTTACCAAAGATATTGAAGCTAAAAAAGAACCAAACAGAAATTCTGAAACAGAAGAAGTCAATAAATGATATGAAGAATGTGTTAGAAAGCACTGAAAATAGAGCAGGCTCAAAGACAGAAATCTAGAGATGATTCAGGTAGAAGAGAAAAGAAAACTAAGTATTTTAAAAATGAAAAATTTCTAGAACTATCTGACTGAATTCAGAAAGGCAGCACAAGGATAATATTTATCCCAGAAGGAGAAGAGAGGGATAAGGGAGCAGAAAGTTTATGTAAAGAAATAATAGCAGAAAACTTTCCAAACCTGGAGGAGAAACTGGATACATATGTTCACAAAGCTAAAAGAAGGCCTAATTACCTCAACACGAAAAGACTTCCTCTAAGACACATTATGTTAAACCTGTCAAAAGTCAGTGATAAAGAATCTTAAAGGCAGCCAAGGAAAAAAGTCAGCAGCCTACAAAGTAACCTGCATTAGGCTATAAGCAGATTTCTCAGCAGAAACTCAACAGGCCAGGAGAGAGTGGAATGACAAACTCGATATATTGAAAATTTAGAAATTGTCGGCCAAGAATACTCTATCTGGCAAAGTTATGAAGGAGAAATAAAGGCCTTACCAGAGAGACAAAAACTGAGGGAGTTCATCACCACTAGACCCACTTTACAAGAAATCTTGAAAGGAAATCTTCTACTTAAAATGAAAAGGCAAAAATACACAAAACTTTGAGTAAGGTGATAGACAGAATCAGAAAACTGCAACTCTGTATCAGAATAGGTTGTTAAATATTTAATTACAGCATAAAGGTTAAAGGGAAAGAAGAAAAATAACAATAGCTACCTCAATTGGGTAATAAACTTACAATATAAAAAAGTGATAACTTGAGATAACAAAAACATAAAAGGGGAAAAGGAAAAGTACGAAACCCATATAGGCAAATGGAGATACGATTCTATCAGAGGAAAAAGAACTATTTTATCTGAGACCTTTTATAAAAACCTCATGGTAACCACAAAACGTAAATTAGAGCAGAGACATGAAATATAAAACAAGAGGAAACTGAGAAAAGTATCATGGAAAACCACCAAACTAAAATAGCAGACAGAAGTAGAAGGGAAAAAAATGGAGATACAGAGTGACCAGAAAACAAAAGATAAAAGACAGTACTAAGTCCTCATTTATTAATAATCACCCTAAGTGTAAATGGATTGAATCCACCAATCAAAAAACACAGAATCCACCACTCAAAAACACACAGAATCCACCAATCAAAAAACACAAAAAAGAAGACCCAACTATATGCTGCCTCCAGGAGGCTCATCTCAGCTTTAAAGACAAACATAGGATCAAAGCGATGGGATGGAAGATGATACCCCAAGCAAATGGCAGCCAAAATAAAGTGGGTATAGCCATACTCATATCAATAAAGTAGACTTCAAGCCAAAACGGTAGAAAGGGACAAAGACAGACGTTATCATTCATCAAGAAGACCTAACATTTATTAATATATATGCACCTAATATAGCAGCACCAAAATATACAAAGCAATTATTAACAGACCTAAAGGAGAAGTTGACAGCAAAACAATAATAGTAGGGGACTTTAACACCTCATTTACATCAATGGATAGATCATTCAGACCAGAAGTCAACAAGGAAACAGCTGCCTTAAATGAAACATTATATCATATAGATTTAATAGACATATATAGAACATTCCATCCAAATGAGTAGAATACACATTCTTCTCAAGCACACATAGAGCATTCTCAATGATAGACCATATATTGGGACACAAAACAAGTCTCAATAAGCTTAAGAAGACTGAAATATCAAGCACCTTTTCCAACCACAATGGTATGAAACTAGATATCAACAAGAAAGAAGCTGAAAAATCACTAATACGTAGAGACTAAATAGCATGCTACTAAACCACCATTGGATAGACAAAGAAAAATGAAAAATAAAAAAACACCTGAAGACAAATAAAAATGAAAATGTGACATACCAAAACCTATGGGATGCAGCAAAAGTGGTACTAATAGGGAAGTTTATAGCATACAGTTCTACACAAGAAACGAGAAAAATCTCAAATAAACAATCTAACATTAAATCTAAAGGAACTAGAAAGGGAAGAATGAACAAAGCTCAAAGTCAGTAGAAAGAAAAACAAATAATAAAAATCAGAGGGGAAATAAATGAAATAGAGACTAAAAAGACAATAGAAAAGATCAGTGAATCTAAGAGCTGGTTGTTTGAAAAGATAAACACAATTGACAAAACTTTAACTAGACTAAGAGACAAAGAGAGAAGGCTCAGATAAATAAAACCAGAAACCAAAGAGAAATTATAACAGATACCAAATAAATGCAAAGGATTATAAGAGAATACCATGAACATCTATATGCCAATAAGTTGTACAGCCTGGAAGAAATGGATAAATTCCTAGAAACTTACAACCTTCCAAGTCTGAATCATAAGAAATAGAAAATCTGAATAGACTGATCACTAGTAAAGAGATTAAAACAGTAACCGAAAACCTCCCAAAACACAGAATTCCAGGACCAGACAGCTTCACAGGTGAATTCTACCAAATATTCAAAGAAGATTTAATACCTATCCTCTTCAAACTCTTCCCAAAAATTGAAGAGGAGGGAATGCTTCCTAATTTATTTTACAAGGCCAACATTACCCTGACACCAAAACCAGACAAGGGCAACACAAAAAGAGAAAATTATGGGCCAATATCTCTGATAAATATAGATTAAAAATATCATCAATAAAATATTAGCAAATCAAATACAGCAATACATTAAAAGGCACATACACAATGATCAGGTGAGTTTTATTCCCTGGATGCAAGGATGGTTTGACATCCATAAATCAATCAACGTGATATACCACATTAACAAAATAAAGGATAAAAATCATATCATCATTTCAGTAGATGCAGAGAAAGCATTTGACAAGATTCAATATCCATTTATGATAAAAACTCTAAATAAGTATAGAATGAACATATCTCAACATACTAAAGGCCATGTATGACAAAGCCACAGCTAACATCATAGTCAATGGTGAAAAACTGAAAGCTATCCCTCTAAGATGAAGAACAAGACAAGGATGCCCACTCTTGCCACTGTTATTCAATATAGTATTAGATGTCCTAGCCAGAGCAATTAGTCAAAAAAAAAAAAAAAAAAAAAAGGTATCCAAATTAGAAAGGCAGGAAGTAAAACTGTCACAATTTGAAGATGACATTTTATATATAGAAAATCATACATATTCCACACACAAAAAATATTAGAACTAATGAATGAATTCAGTAAAGTTGCAGGGTACAAAATAAAAATACAAAAATTGGTTGCATTTCTATACATTAACAATGAAAGCAGAAAGAAAAACTAAGAAAACAATCCTATTTCGAATCACAACAAAAAGAATTAAATACTTAGGAATAAACTTAACCAAGGAAGTGAAAGACCTATACACTGAAAACTAAAAGACATTTCCAAAAGAAATTAGAGAAGACACAAAGAAATTGAAAGATATTCTGTGCTCATGGATTGAAAGAATGAACATTGTTAAAATGTCCATATTACCTAAAGCAATTACAGTTTCAATGCAATCCCTATCAAAATTCCAATGACATTTTTCACAGAAATAGAACCAAAAAAAAGTCCTAAAATTTGCATGGAACTACAGAAGACCTCAAATAGCCAAAGCGATCCTGAGAAAAAAGGACAAAGATGGAGTTATCACACACCCTGATTTCAAATTATACTACAAAGCTATAGTAATCAAAACTGCATGGCATTGGGGGAAAAAACAGATCAATGGAACAGAATTGAGAGCCCAGAAATAAACCCACTCATACATGGACAATTAATTCATGACAAAGGAGCCAAGAACATATTGGGTTGGCCAAATAGTTCGTTCGGGTTTTTCCATAATGTTATGGAAAAACCCGAACGAACTATTTGGCCAGCCCAATATAAGAGACAAAAGATATTCCCTTCAATAAACAGTGTTGAGAAAACTGGACAGGTACATGAGAAGAATGAAACTGTACCACTTTCTTACACCATACACAAAAATGAACTCAAAATGGAAAGACTTGACTGTAAGAACTGAAACCATAAAACTTTTAGAAGAAAACATAGGTAATACACTTTTTGACATTGATCTTAGCAATATCTTTCTGGATATGTCCCCCAGGCAAGGGAAACAGAAGCAAAAATAAACAAATGGAGCTACATTAAAATAAAAAGCTCTGCACAGCAAAGGAAACCATTAACAAAATGAAAAGACAATCTATCAAATGGTAGAAGATATTTGCAAATCATATATTTGATAAGGGGGTAATATCCAAAATACATAAAGAGCTCATATAACTCAAAAACAACAATAGGAAAAACAACTTTCTTAAAAAATGAGAAGAGGGTGTGAATAGACATTTTTCCAAAGAAGACATACAGATAACCAACAGGCACATGAAAAAATGTCCAAAATCACTAATTATTATGGAAATGCAAATCAAAACCACCTCACACCTGTTAGAATGGCAATTTTCAAAAAGACAAGAAATAACAAATATTGGAGAGGATGTGAACAAAAAGGAATCCTCATACACTGTTGGTGGGAATGTAGATTGGTGCAGCCACTATGGAGAATAGTATAGAGATTCCTCAAAAAATTAAGAATAGAACTACCATATGATCCAGCTAACCCACTTCTGGGTATTTATCCAAAGAATACAGAAAACTAATTCGAAAAGATATAGGTACCTTATGTTGATCACAGCATTATTTACAATAGCCAAAATATGGGAACAACCTAAATGGATAAAGAAGATATGGTATATATATATATATATATATATATATATATATACACACAATGGAATGCTACTTAGCCATATAAAAGATGAAATCTTGCCTTTGTGACAACATGGATGGGCCTTGAGGGCCTTATGCTAAGTGAAATAAGTCAGATGGAGAAAGACAAATACCATACGATATTACTCATATTTGGAATATAAATAAATAATAACAGACAAACAAAACAGAACAAAAACACATAGATACAGAGAACAGATTAGTGGTAACCAGAGGGGAGGGCACAATGGGTAAAGGGGGTCAAGCGTACGGTGTCAGGTAGAAACTAAATTTTAGGTGCTGAGCATACTTCAGTGTATACAGAAGTTGAAATATAATGATATGCACACGAAACTTACAGGTTATAAACCAATGTTACCTCAATTTAAAAAATAAAAAGAAATGGTAGTTCAGCATAATCTCTAGCTACACAACAGAGAGGCATATTCCACGTGTGCACCAAAATTGACAGAATGATTCAAATTCTCCCTGATATAAAGGAGAATAAAATCTGATAGGGAAATACAAGTTTGTCCACTGAACTCTTGGATTTTGTGTGAGAAAAGAGATAAAATGCTCCATGAACATTGCATGGATTATCCATTATATGGATGAGCACTATTCTAAGTAAAAAGCAGTGTGGCACTTCAGGCAGAATAACATTTTCAAGCTATAAATGATTTTTGGCCACCCTCACTTTGTTTTCCCTTTTCCTTTCCCTCATCCAGGCAGATGGTCTACTCTCAATTCACTGAGCTCTCAGTTCTCTACACTTCCAGAAGAGAGATTGTGCCACGAAGGATAAATAGTTACATATCAATCTTATTGCTTTGATTTCCTACAGCCTAACCCCTTGAGACAATGCACGGTGCCTCCAAGGCAAAATCATGATGGGATTAGGGAGACCTCTCTCCCAAGACTTAAAAAAGTTTCCAGTATGGGAAGATGAAACATCAAGAGAAGGATACGAGAGCAGAGGTTTTGCGGGGTGGAGAGAAGTGCCCTGCACTCTGTCCCTGTGGAGCCAGAGAAGAAATGCTGCACAGAGCATTTACAAAGCTAGGCCACAGACACATTCATAGATTTCCATACTCTCATGCATATTAAAAGCACCAGAAAGATTTGCACATGGCGGGCTTCCCTGGTGGCGCAGTGGATGAGAGTCCGCCTGCCGATGCAGGGGACAGAGGTTTGTGCCCCGGTCCGGGAAGATCCCACATGCCGCAGAGCGGCTGGGCCCGTGAGCCATGGCCGGCGAGCCTGCGCGTCCGGAGCCTGTGCTCCGCAACGGGAGAGGCCACAACAGTGAGAGGCCCGCGTACTGCAAAAAAAAAAAAAAGATTTGCACATGGCAAAGCATAGTGGAAAGTGATGGGGAGTGTCACCCAATTTGACAGAGGCCTGCCTGAGATGAGAAACGGGGCATCTAAGTGGTTAGCAACCTGTACAGGGGAATGAGAAGATACCATCAACCCCACAGATGATTTCTTGGTCAGCTATACCCCATCTCAACACCTTGGACTACGTGACCCCATCCAACTTAACACACATCCCCCACAAGATGACAGAGAACCACAGACTGACCAAGATTAATTGCCCACAGCCCTCGAAATTAGCTCGTACAAATGAATTTGTGATCTGAGAATTATGTTCAATAACAACGTAGACAGGAAAGTCCTAAGCCTTTATACTTAGTAAGAAACCTTAAATAGTATCTACCATGTCATGGGGGAAAAAAGGTTTTAAGAATTCCAGGAAATATTTCTAGGAGCCAACATACTACTAGGAGTCAAAAATAGCTTAGATTCTTACAGAAACCCCTACTAGACGGATTGCATTATCTGCATCAGATATAGTTTTTCCTCTGCTTGTCAAAAAGTCTTTTCCATTTATGTCAATATTTAAGTCTTACAAAATGACAGAAACATATCTAAAATTCTGAGGGGTTTTTTTAAAAATAGTGTCTTTGTGACATTGTTATTTTACTCTTCTCCATTTTCTTATATTCCATCCCAGGATAATACCAGGATGTAATTAGCACTGCACTTGGAGAATAATATATCCCAATATTGAGTATAAAATCATATCAAGTTTTAAACATTTTTATTATTAAGGGCAGTGATCCATAATAAGGCACATAGTTAAGTCTTATATAAAAGAATGTAGTCCATTTAATCCTTCCATTTTTAAAGGCTGTGAATTTTATTCATCACAAAATGCCATTGGTTTTTAGCTTTTCCTTCTGGGCTGCAAACAGTTTTCCTCTCTAATTTTTCAGCTAATTACTATCTTCTCCTCGCTGATTGGAGGACTTAAAATACAGTTACTGCCTGGGCTCTCTGACATCCAGGTAGACATCTTGGGAACACTGATGGAACTGATAACAGGCCATTTTATAGGGCCTTAAAAGCTACTCAAGAAACGAACAAGGTCCATTAGACTTTCTGTCATGCATATGATGGGGAAAAATATACCACCATAAGATCCACTCAATTGTCCCGCTGTGACAGCAGTAGCTATTGTGTGTGAGAGGTTTGAGGAAGGTGGCTCCACCTTGGTGTTTATGCTCTGCTGGCTAGTGGGAGTTTCGGTACGGCATCCTAACAGAAGGGGCTTTGTGATAGGCTATCAGTGACAAACAAGAACGACAACGTGCAGCCCAGTGGTTTTGACAAGAAGGAGAAGCTCAACAAAAGGAGAATGACATGCTTCAGTTTCCCATTTCAGTCTAACATTTACTTCCTCACACAAAGCTTAGCTTGGTGTGTTGGTGTCCAAATCACATTTGAACCTTGTACAGAGTGATGAGAGTCGAGCTGAGATATTTTAAGTGGATTTCTTTTCTTTGTACCCTGCTTTGAACTGCTTTTAAACCTACAGATGTTTGGCAGAGTTGTCCAAACTAAGAAACTGAGAAAGAGAAACATGGAAAAGTATGTTCCCAAATTAATGTTTTGTTTTTACACATATGGTGTGTGCTAAATATATCCTAGAGCCCAGCCTTTGATGTATATATAATAATCTAATAAATAAGCTTCCTTTTTTTCTTATGAAAAAGACTGATTCTTCATCAAGATCTATCTACAAACTCACTTCAATAAATATTTATTGAGCACCTACTACTCAATATTATACTGCATCTTGATGGGAGAGACAGATGCAAGGTAACCAATACATGGAAACTGAGACATGTAGCCAAATAATTACAAGGTATGATATACCTTGTAATCAATGCCGCATTCCCTATCAAGGCACTTCCAAGCTTTTCCCATATTCATTAACTCAACAATTCTACCGTCTCACCTTCTCACTTCTGACATGACATCATCTGTTACCTGAGAAAACCCAACATGAGAAAAGTCACTTCACCTGTCATCATATAGAAGTTATTTAAAAAAAAAAAAAAAAAGATAACGTGTCAGAAGAGCAGTGTAGGTGCCTGTTCAAATGGAACCAAATGGAACCTAATGGAAACTAGAGCTAGTCCTCAGATTTAAAGTGAAAACTCAAATTCAGTGCTATACCAACATGTGAACATTCTCTTGTCTTACTCCTAATTTTTCCCATCACTTATTCCAACTTTTATTTCATTTTTATAGTCTCTTGAAAGGGAAAATAAAGAAAATGAGCAAGTTTTAGCCATACACTTTATGCCAAGCCCTGTGCTAGCATTTTAGATAATGTGTCTCATTGAATCCTCATCACACCCCTCTGAGGTCAGTAGTGTGATCTTCATACAGATGGGGACACTGAGACTCAGCAAGACCTCACAGCTAGATGGGATTCAAACACATGTCTGCCTGAATAGAATGTTCTCTATGCAGGACACTGATACTCTATCAGTCTGGCTCCTTCCATTGTACATAGGACAGGAAAGGAATCAGGAAGGATGGTAGCTGCTTATGAATTACATCGAGTATTTCATACCTTTATTACTGACACATGTTCAAAAATTCCTTTCTTGGGCACTTCCCTGGTGGTGCAGTGGTTAAGACTCTGCGCTCCCAATGCAGGGGGCCCGGGTTCGATCCCTGGTCAGGGAACTAGATCCCACGTGCATGCTGCAACTGAGTTCGCGTGCCACAACTAAAGAGCCCGCGTGCTGCAACTAAGGAGCTCACCTGCCGCAGCTAAGACCCGGCACAACCAAATAAATAAATAAATATTTTAAAAAATAATAATAATTCCTTTTTTAAAAAGCAGTCCTTAAAAAGTAGTCAATCTACTACCCTGCATCACTCCTTGCTTTCACTGCCAAATTTCATTTTTGAATAAAGACATTTTAAGGCACAGTTTTAGATTTAGAGCATAGTTGAGCAGATAATACATAACACTCCATGTAGCAACTCCCCCCTCCGCCCGTTTCCTCTATTATTAACATCTTGTTTTAGTGTGGTTGAGTTGTAAGCTCAAGGGGTTTTAACAAATGAATAGTGACATGCATTCATTGCTACAGTACCATCTAGAATAGTTTCACTACCCTAAAATCCCCTGTGCTTCACCTACTCATCCCTTTCTCCCCTTCCTCCCCCTGAGCCCCTGGCAGCCACAGACCTTTTTACTGTCTCTATAATTTTGTCTTTTCCAACATGTCATATAGTTGGAATCATACCATATGTAGCCTTTTCAGACTTGTTTCTTCCACTAAGCAATATGCATTTAAGGTTCTGCCTTAGGGTCCTTAGGAGTCTTTTCAGGACTTGATAGCTCATTTTTTATTGCTCTAAATATCATTTTTTCAACACAAAATTGTAACACCTACAATATATCAGGACCCATGGTGAGTACTGAGGACACAGAGATGGATAGAACATAACCCCTACTCTCAAGGATCTTACTGCCTAGCATTAGGAGAAAGGTACATAAACACAAAAAGTAATAACATTTTATAGGTATTATAATAGAACAAAAGAAGGGCAAAGCAGGGAGAATTCACATTTACTCCTGGTGTAGTCAGGAATGGCTCCCTACAGCATTCGGTGTTTGAACTGAGGAATCAGTGACAGCCAAGACAGAGTACCGGGAGACAAGGTGAAGAGTTTTAGGTGGGACAGCAGGACATGTTTTGAGAGAGGCAAGGAGCCCAGCCAGAAGCTGGTAGACCTGGACGTGAACACGCTAACCTCTCAGATCCCATCTAGAGCCTGTATTCTCTCTCTCAGCTCCTTCGTGTCTCTCCTCAAATGTCACCTCACCAGAGGCCAGCCAGAACACCCTGGAGGAAAGAGAGCACCTCCCTCCCACCTTACACCCTTCTCTCCTTACCCTCCTTTTTCTCCAAAGCAAGTCTCAGCTTTAATATATTACATTTTTATTTGCACGTGTATGGTCTCCTCCTCTCACCAGAATGTGTGGCCCTAGGAGCAGGGATTTTAGCTTTGTTCATGACTGGCCCACAGCAGGCCTGTGACAAGCATTTACTGAGTGAATGAATACACAGTGCAGTTCTGTCTGTGTCTGAGATGCTTCCTATAGGGAAAAATGCTATAAAAGGATGTATTAACTCTTACCGGTAAACAAGGGAACATTCTAACCCTAATTTACGTATTTCCAACAACAGCTATTAAATCCACAGTACTCTAATTCCCCAGATTCTAATATTGTTTTATTTCTCTACATTATATTGGAAAACAGAAAAAGGATACCAAGAGCTTTCAAAAATGTCAGATAACTTTACTGACCTTTACTGTCATTTTGACAAAACTTTTTTCTAATACTAATTCCAGGCCTGCTCTAATAAGTACTTCTTGCTACAAGAGAGTCTAGCATTTATTCAAAAAGAGGGTGTGTTAAGTTAAAAACTTAAATAATTACTCTAAAGAACAGCTGAAGATTGGCACCATTTTTTTTTTTTTATTGCAGTACGCGGGCCTCTCACTGTTGTGGCCTCTCTCGTTGCGGAGCACAGGCTCCGGACCCTCAGGCTCAGCGGCCACGGCTCACAGGCCCAGCCACTCCGCGGCATGTGGGATCTTCCCGGACCGGGGCACGAACCCATGTCCCCTGCATCGGCAGGCGGACTCTCAACCACTGCGCCACCAGGGAAGCCCCCAAGTATATTTTTATACAGCACATCTTATGACCTTCAGGGTAAAACATTTTTAAATTCTCTCCTTCGGGGTTAGGTCTTGAGGGCTACAACTAGTGTACTTTCCACTGGGAACGCTGTCTTGGAGGGGGAGCGAGGAGCAAGGAAGCAGCATGTTCTGAGTACTACTGTGTGCAAAGTGCTTCAAACAGCACCACTCCCAGAAATGGCTAAAGCCTGAGCGCTGATTCAGCGATGAAAATCATGGGGAGGAGATGATTCTGTTGTGTGGCCACAGTGACTGTTTCGGTTTTGGACAGAGTTGCCCAAGGTATGACTTCTCCAGGGAGCATTTTATGAAAAGCACTGGCTTTCTTAATCCCTTGCCTTCTCAGTTCTTGGATCCTTTCTCCCATCTTTTTCTCTAGCCAACCTCATTCATCCATGTCCAATGCCATAACTCTAGACCTTGATATCCCTAATAAATATACCACAGCAAAAAGATCTTAATGTCAAGCTCCCACCTTTTTCACATGCATCTCTTGCATCTCTTCCCTCTCCTTCCCCTTCCCCAAAGCCAGTGCCAACAATTACTCAATTGAGTGGAGAGAAGTGAAGTGTTTTCCATTCCCATCATCTCACGTCCTCATTTCTTACCTCTCCCAGTCTAGATCCCATGGATGATGATTACAATTTGCTTCTAACTCTTTAGTCCCTCTCTCCCTCTTTCCCATTTAATTATATCCCATCTCTGGTTAAACTCAACTCCCCACTTTCTTTGTACCTCTGCCCCAGAAGCTGAATGTTCCTGGAGAAAACCAACAAACATTGTAGATTGATCTTTCTCTAAATTTATGATCACTTATCTTAGAAGAGCACTTGGGAGTGCCCAGGAATCCTACTGCATTTCCCATTATTTGAAACAAGTTTCAGATCTTCTTTCTCTTCAAACCTTCAAAACACCCTCCCTTCCACAGCTCATGAACTCATCTCATTATTCCCTGAGAAAAGAGTAGCAATCAGATGGGAACTCCTTCAACTTCCCACCACCAACTTTATTAACTTATCTGCATCTACACTCACATTCTCTGCCTTCCTCTTATTACAATGGAAAAAAAAATTTCCCAGTGCCTAAAAATGTCAACTCCTCCCCTTACTTTCTGGATTTCATCTCCTCTTCCCATGTTCAAGAAATTCAAGCCTGCAATTGTCCTGTGACTCTTCATGTATCATTAGATTCTCTCTGTCTACTGGATCATTCCAATAAACATAAGCATACAAATTATCCATTAGGAAAAAACCCTCCTTTTATCTCATGTTACCTTTCAATCATTACCTCATTTTTCTGACCCTTTCACAGCAAAACATATCAAGTGATGCCTAGATTTACTGACTTTCTTTTATCATCTCACCTTGTACCCTCAACCCACCCCAGTCAACTTTATCTCCCCTCTAACCACTGAAATTGTACTTGTCAAGGTCAAAATAATGTCCATGTTGTAAAATTCTTCCTCTAGACTCTGCTAAGATCTCATCCAGTCCCATGACTTTATTATCTGTGTGCTGTTGACTCTCCATTTTGAATCTCCAGCTCTGAACTCTCCCCCTGAGTTTCTAAACTTGTTTCTCTCCTTTGCTTCCCCAGCTAATAAAGAGCATCAACTTCCAACCATTTGTTCAAACAAAATTCCTAGAAGACATTCTTGACTCTTCTTTATCCCTTACTCCTCCTACATCACGTACACACATACTTCCTAAAAAAGCATCAAGTCTGGCCAGCTGTATCTCAAAAATATCCCCTGTGTCTGTCCACTTCTCTTCAGGTCTGCTGCTACCACGCATATCCATGCCACTGCCATCTTTTGCTTATAGTACTGCAGTGGCTTCTAACCACTCTTCCTGCTTCTTTTTTAGAGCTTCCAAAATCTATTCTCCATACAGCAGTCCAAGTAACTTCCTACAATGTAAATAATGTAACGTTAAGTCCCTAAAAACTCACCAATGGCTTCGCTTTCCACTTAGAATCAATTGCAAATGTTTTTTTTTTTGGTTTTGCTGAAATTTTTATGATCTAGCTGGGTTTATATCCCCAACCTCAGCCCATCCCACTCCACCTATTCCTCACTATGATCCAGCCACACAGGTTGGCCTTTCTCATATTCCTCAGGTTTCACAAACTCCTGCCCAACTCAAAGCCTTTGAAATGGCTTTTCTTTCTGCCTCGCATGCTCTATGTCAAGAAATGTCATTGCTAAATACCTTACCTAACATGAATTTCCCGTCCAGTCACTATTATCAAATGACAATGTTTTATTTTTCTTATACAATTTATTAACTAAAATTATATTATAGCTTTATTTTGCAATCTGTTTTCCTCCCTCTAGAATGTGAACTTTATGACAACATGGATCTTGAATGCTATCTCACTCACTCTCTTATTCAACTTATTTAAAGCAGATATCCCACCAAATAAAAATGATCACAATTATTTGTTGAATGAATAAATGGATACTGAAGCTCAGTTGTTATTACTAAATAATATATAATACTAAATATCAAGATTAAGAGATCATTTTGCTCTTTCTGCCTTGGAATTAATGCTTGAAATCCAGTATTTGGGTTGTGATGTAAGACTTTGTACTTCAGAATTTCCAGGAAGGTTCACTGCAATAAAGACATACACCACTGTAAATTATTTTTTACGTTAAAATAAATATAAACACCTTTATATATATGTTTAAAAGTAATTGTGTGTGCAAATAATCTACAAATAATAGAAGTTAATCAATAAGCCTCAGGACTTGATAATTTTTCTATCTTTATTCCAACTACTATAAATTCCCCAGAGCTACAGCGAGTGTGCAGGCTCAGTAATTGCAGCACATGTGCTCTCTAGTTGTGGCACGTGGGCTCTAGAACACACAGCTTAGTTGTCACGTGGCATGTGGGATCTTAGTTCCCCAACCAGGGATCGAACCCACGTCCCCTACACTGGAAGGTGGATTCTTAACCCATGGACCATGAGGGAAGTCCCTCCAAGTTGACTTTTAACAAACATGGTAAAAAAAAAAAAACAAAAAACCGTACCAGAACCTAAAAAGAAGAAAGAAACCTTCCTTGCAAAATTTACATGAAAAAGATTTACACTAGAGAAATTATTTCAGTATAATAATGTTGAAATGTAAAATAGAGAACACAACCTCTCTGTTGAAAAAAATGGTAAAAGGATTAATTTGGCTTGAGTTTTCTTCAGAAAATACTTACATTGCAAGTTTATTTATACCTTTGTTTTTGATTAAGTGCAAATTCAAATATCCTTAAGGTCAGAATGGCAGAGTCAAAACAAAGAGATCAAATAGTTCTATACTCAAAGGTAACTTGTCCTTTAAGCATAAACCAGAAAACCTTTCAATTTTTTGTCCAAGGAGGTAAAAAGGAGATCTATGAGGGAGTGGGGAAAATCCCCTGGTATTTTTTTCTTCCCATTCTCTCCCTTGGCCATGGGGGAAGGCATAGGCATGGAAAGTGTGCAGCAAAATATGTAACTAAAACCCAGTGTCCTAGCAAGATGACCAAGAAAGGGAAATTCTAGAAATCAGATGTGTTGGAGAGATCGAGAAGGGAAAAGAGCTCAAGAAAGTACCCAGTAGATTTGTGTATGAACTCCTAGACTTGATCTTGAGCTGCAAATGTATGGATCTGACCCTAAACAGAATACCAAAGGCTTTGAGAAATGAACTACAGGGTAGACAACTGCCCATATTCCAGACTCTCACTAAAAATAGAAGAGAGAACATTTTTCAATTGATTTAATGAGCTTAGAACTACGCTGATATGAGAACCAAACAAAGATATTACAAGAAAAGAAGACTATGGAAATTTTCACTCATGAAGAAATAAAGAATAAAAAAAAAATGTAGAAAATAAAGGACACCAAAAGTTACCTCTTTGAGTATCTCATGAAAGTTGACAAATCTTCAGCTGGATGGATCAATAAAAAAGAAGAGAAGACTCAAATTAAAATCAGGATTGAAAGTAGGAATATTACTACTGAACTTACAGAAATAAAAAGGATTGAAATTAAATACTATGAACGAGTGTATGCCAATAAATTAGATAACCTAGATGAATAAACAAATTTCTAAAAATATACAAATCACCAACACTGAATCAAAAAATAGAAAATGTAAATAGACCAATAACAAGTAAAGATATCAAATCATAATCAAAAACTTTCCAACAAAGGAAAGCCCAGGAACAGATGGCAAGTTCTATCAAACATTAAAAGAAGAATGAACACCAATCCTTCTCAAACTCATCCAAAAGAACAGTGGAGGAAGGTACACTCTCTAACTCATTATTATATGAGGTCCATGTTATTCTGCCACCAAAGCCAAACAAAGAAATCACAAGAAAAGAACACTACAGATCAATATCCCTTATGCATACAGATACAAAAATCCTCAACAGTATACAAAGTGAACTCAGCAGCACATAAAAGGACTACACAACAGGATAAGTGGGATTCAGCCCAGGAATGCAAGGTTAAGCACATGAAAATCAATGTAATACACTACATTAATAAAATGAAGGGATAAAACATACATGATCAGCTCAATATATGCAGTAAAAACATTTTGCAAAATCCAACATCCTTTCATGATAACAAACAAACAAACAAAACAAAACACTCAACAAACTAGAAATTGAAGGGAACTTCCTCAACCTTATAAAGTTCATGTACAAAAAACCACAGAGCTAACATTTTACCTAATGGTGAAAGACTGGATGTTTTCCCCCTAAGATCAGGAACAACAGAAGGATGTCCATTCTTGCCACTTCTATTCAACATTGTACTAGAGGTGGTAGCCAGTGCAATTAGGTAATAAAAAGAAATTAAAGGCATCTATCTCTATTCAAAGATGACATGATCTTATATATATATATGCACATATACATATTATAGATCACAATGACTATTAGAGTGCAAAACGAAGTGAGCAAAGTTGCAGGATACAAAAATCAGTTGTACTTTTATACACTAGGCATGAACAATCCAAAAATGAAATTAATACACAATTCTATTTACAGTATCATCAAAAAGAACATAATACTTAGGAATAAATTTAATCAAGGGAATGCAAGTCTTGTACATTGAAACCTACAAAGTATTATTCAAAGTACTTATAAAGGACCTAAGTATATTGAAGGCATCTGTGTTCATAGATGGGAAAACTTAATATTTGAGATAGCAGTATTCCTCAAACTGATCTATATATTCAGTGCAATCTCTATCAAAATTCCAACAGCTTTTTTTTTTTTTCAGAAATGGAAATGCTGATCCTCAAATTCATATGGAAATGCAAGGGGCCTCAAACAGCCAAAACAATATTGGAAAAGAAATGCAAAGTTAGAGAAATTAAGGAAACACTCCCATTTACCACTGCAACAAAAAGAATAAAATACCTAGGAATAAATCTCCTACCTAAGGAGGCAAAAGGCCTGTATGCAGAAAACTATAAGACACCGATGGAAGAAATCAAAGACGATACAAACATATTCTTGGATTGGAATAATCGACATTGTGAAAATGACTATATTACCCAAAGCAATCTACAGATTCAGTGCAATCCCTATCAAATTACCAATGGCATTTTTCACAGAACTAGAACAAAAAATTTTACAATTTGTATGGAAACACAAAAGACCCCAAATAGCCAAAGCAATCTTGAGAAAGAAAAACGGAGCTGGAGGAATCAGGCTCCCTGACTTCAGACTATACTACAAAGCTACAGTAAACAAGACAGTATGGTACTGGCACAGAAACAGAAGTATAGATCAATGGAACAAGATAGAAAGCCCAGAGATAAACCCATGCATATATGGTCACTTTATCTTTGATAAAGGATGCAAGAATAAGTATGCTGGGAAAACTGGACAGCTACATGTAAAAGAATTAAATTAGAACACTCCCTAACACCATACACAAAAATAAACTCAAAATGGATTAAAGACCTAAATGTAAGGCTGGACACTATCAAACTCTTAGAGGAAAACATAGGCAGAACACTCTATGACATAAATCACAGCAAAATCCTTTTTGACCCACCTCCTAGAGAAATGGAAATAAAAACAAAAATAAACAAATGGGACCTAATGAAACTTCAAAGCTTTTGCACAGCAAAGGAAACAATAAACAAGACGAAAAGACAATCCTCAGAATGGGAGAAAATATTTGCAAACGAAGCAACTGACAAAGGATTAATCTCCAAAATATACAAGCAGCTCATGTAGCTCAATATCAAAAAAGCAAACAACCCAATCCAAAAATGGGCAGAAGACCTAAACAGACATTTCTCCAAAGAAGATATACAGACTGCCAACAAACACATGAAAGAACGCTCAACATCATTAATCATTAGAGAAATGCAAATCAAAACTACAATGAGGTATCATCTCACACCAGTCAGAATGGCCATCATCAAAAAATCTACAAACAATAAATGCTGGAGAGGGTGTGGAGAAAAGGGTACCCTCTTGCACTGTTGGTGGGAATGTAAATTGATACAGCCACTATGGAGAACAGTATGGAAATTCCTTAAAAAACTAAAAATAGAACTACCATACGACCCAGCAATCCCACTACTGGGCATATCCTGTGAGAAAACTGTAATTCAAAAAGAGTCATGTACCACAATGTTCATTGCAGTTCTATTTACAATAGCCAGGACATGGAAGCAACCTAAGTGTCCATTGACAGATGAATGAATAAAGAAGATGTGACACATATATACAATGGAATATTACTCAGCCATAAAAAGAAACGAAACTGAGTTATTTATAGTGAGATGGATGGACCCAGAGTCTATCATACAGAGTGAAGTAAGTCAGAAAGAGAAAAACAAATACCATATGCTAACACATATATATGGAATCTAAAATTTTTAAAAAATGGTTCTGAAGAACCTAGGGGCAGGACATGAACAAAGACGCAGACCTACCAGAGAATGGACTTGAGGACACGAGGAGGCAGAAGGGTAAGCTGGGACAAAGTGAGACAGTGTCATGGACTTATATACACTCCCAAATGTAAAATAGGTAGCTAGTGGGAAGCAGCCGCATAGCACAGGGAGATCAGCTCGGTGCTCTGTGACCACTTAGAGGGGTGGGATAGGGAGGGTGGGAGGGAGGGAGGCACAGGAGGGCAGAGATATGGGGATAATGCGTATGTATAGCTGATTCACTTTGTTATAAAGCAGAAACTAACACACCATTGTAAAGCAATTATAATCCAATGAAGAAGTTAAAAGAAAAAATAGATCTAAATATAAAACATAAAATGTCAATGTGGTATACATAAACAATGGAATAGTACCCAGGCATAAAAAAGAATGAAATAATGCCATTTGCAGGAACATGGATGGACCTAGACATTCTCATACTAAGGCAGAAAGACAAATACCATATGGTATCACTTACATGTGGAATCTAAAATATGACATAAGTGAACTTATCTATGAAACAGAAACAGACTCACAGACACAGAGAACAGACTTGTGATTGTCAAGGGGGAGGGGGTGGGGGAGGAATGGATTGGGAGTTTGGGATTAGCAGATGCAAACTATTAAATATATGTATAACTGAATCACTTTACTGTACACCAGAAACTAACACAACATTGTAAATCAACTATACTTCAATAAAATAAAAAATTTTTAAAAACATATAAGTTCAAAATTTTTAGAAGAAAACACAGGAGAAAGTCTTCATGACCTGGCATTAGGAAAGAGTTGTTAGACATTACACCAAAAGTGCAATCTATAAAAGAATAAATTAATGGACTTTATCAAAATGTAAAACTTTGGCTCTGTGAAAGACAATATTAGGAGAATAAAAAGACAAGCTATAGACCAGAAAAAATATTTGCAAGTCATATATCTGACAAAGGATTTGTATCCAGAATTTATTCAAAAACCTTAAAGCTCAAGAATAAAACACAACCCCACCCACAAAAAGTGCAAAAAATCTGTTCAGACATATATACCAAAGAGGACGCACAATGATAAATAAGTACACAACAAGATGCTCAACATCATTAGACATTAAAGAAATGCAAATTAAATCTACAATGAGATATCATCACACACCTATCAGAATGGCTTAAAAAAAACCTGACCATACCAAGTGTCAACAAGAATGCTGGCCCACTGGAACTCACACATTGCTGGTGGCAAGGCTAAATGGTACAGCCACTTCGGTAAACAGTTTGGCAGTTTCCTTAAAAGCCAAATGTACACTTGTAATATGACCCAGGAACTGCACTCCTGGGCATTTATCCCAGAGAAATGAAAACACAAAAGCTGTCCATAAGTATTCCTAGTGACTACTAGAAATTTTAAAATTATATTCAAGGTTTGCACTGTATTGCTTTTAGATGGTGCAACTGTAGACTCTCATACTCAGCTGCCTGCTATACATCTCCTGCATGTTCCACAAGCATCTCAAACTCCATTTGATTTAATATGTCCATATGCTTCAAATTCAACTCACCATATTTTCCCTAAAATCCCTTTATGTTTCTTTTTTTTTTCTTGGCTACTCGCAGCTAGACACACCAGTTCAAGCAAAAAACTTAGTAGTCATCCTAGACTCTTAAATCACTCAACAGCTTATCAATCATCAGGTCTCATATTTTCTACCTCCTTAATCATTCTCAAATCTGTATACTATTCTGATTTTTACCACTATCTCTTTATTTCAACTCTTCTTATTCTAATCATTGCATAGCCCCTAACTACCCTCTTTACCCTTCCTCTCACCACACCAATTCCCATCTCCATCAATCTGTTATTCACTCTGATGGCAGACTAATTTTTCTGTAATTCAGTTATATCACTCTCCAACTCAAATTACTATAGTAGCTTCTTTGAAACTTTAAAAATAAAATTCAGACTCCAGAGCTTGACCTAAATAGACATTATGATGGTGTTTCTTGCCTCTGTGTTTTTAGACTGCTTTTTGCCTTGTCTGGACTATAATTCTCCAGCTTCATCATTTTAGCTCACTTATTAGTTATCTCAAATTTTACCTCCCAAGGAAATCCTCCTTAAGCTCCACTCCTCAAACATCCTGTAAATAACTTCACCTGCCATCACTTGAACTAGCTGCCTCTTATTTCATTTACCAGTATGTCCTGCCAAACTAGATTCTCTGAAATCAGGGTCATTTTGTTGTTGTTGTTACTTTATACATCCAAAACCTGACACCTAAAAGGTACTCAAAAAATATTTAATAACTTAATGAGACAGAGGCATCTTCCTCTTTCTTTCCTTTCTTTTCTTTCTTTCCTTCCTTCCTTCCTTCTTTCCTTCCCTCCTTCCTTCCTTTCTTTCTCTTTTCTCTTTCTTCCTTCCTTCCTTCCTTCCTTTCTTTCTTTCTTTCTTCTTTCCTTCTTTCTCTCTTTATTCAACCATATCTCTGGAGAATACAATTCATAGTCTGATAGAAGTGTCAGGCATGGGCAAATGATTGTAAAACAATGTAATAAGTGCTAGAAGAAGAGGAAGTGATAGTTTTATAGAGTTTTTGACATGTTTTCTATGTAAAACTTAGAATAGAGTTTTCCCTCTATGAAGAATTTTAAACACAATTTCCTATAAGAGGAAACTAAGAAGTGTTCAGTTCAGATCCGATGTTCCTCAGTTTTTGTTTACAGACTTATAAAGAACAAAGTTAGCCTCTTTCCTTGTCTGTCTTCCTTCGCATAAGCAGAGGCAGTAATTTATTTTAATCATGGATATTATTAGTTCTCAGTAATTTTTCAGTCTGTATTACTATTAATACCTATCTCATTGCAGCTAAGCTTAGAGGCAAATCTCCAAAAGTTATATTTTTAAGCTTTGCATTTCCATTTTGATAATTCACTTTTAAGACTGGAGTTCACTTGCAATCCCAATGTGTTCTTATTCAACTTGGGAAGTGTTCTTTTGGGTATATGGGTGCCAAGGCATAGATTCAACTCCCACATGGTAAAATTCATAATGAGTCTTTAATGTGCACTTTGATATTTAATACACGCCCAAAACCCCTATAAGGTATAAATACATCCCCACTAAGCATACAAGAAAAATGGAGTCAAGACAGATAAACTGGCTTACTAGTAGTAAGTAACAAACCAGAATCCAAACCTAGATCATGGAATTCCAACTCCAGTATTTTTTCCACAGCTTGTTTGGTGCTTTATCAACGCATCTTACCATTGAATGCGATAGCCAATGTGTTTTCACTATTACAAATTTGTTACCACAACAAATTAAACAACTCAAAGAGCACCCCAACTGCTACTTGACCTAAATTTCATTCTTGATATAAGATATTATTAAATGTCCCTTCAACCAGGCAAAGACCATTTTTCATACCCTAGTTAAGGATATTTACATTTATCTTAACATGCCCCATGTGTCTGTTTGATTGAACTTTTGTACTTACAAATGCACGATAAAAATACAAATGATCAAAATATGTATACCACAGCAATAAAAATCTGTTGGTCTATAAGAAAGAGGCTTGACTGCACCCTTAATCTTGATCAGAAACATACTAGCAGGAAAAGGCTTGCTTTTTGCTGATGTTGAAACTTATCTCAGTAACTGAGTTTTTTTCTGTAAGCTGTCAGCATTTATTCTGAACTGTGAATTACAACTGAAATCTTTGTAACAAATAAACAGAGGAGACACTGTCTAAATTGAGAGAGGATAGAGGGATAGAAAGGGAAAATGGGATGAATAATTAGATATATTAGATCAAACAGAAGAAAGTATATTTTATCCCATATTTCAAATAGCTATAACAGAGTTATTCCCTTTGTGATCCTTTTGTCTCTTTTATTTCTTCCCAGTATTCAATCACACTTTCAATACAAATTATCGTATTATTTTGCAGAAACACTTTGTGTCCCTTGGTGGATTTATTCAGATAATTAATGTTAAGAAAAGAATTACTGAAAGCAAATATTGCGAGAAATAATTTACAAAATGAAATTTATACACTTGAAAGCTGATTCCTACAAAAATGATTTGGCTCTATAAAAAAAGAAGCAATCCATCAGCTCCATAGACGCAGATATGGGCCTGATAGGATTTCTTTTTCACAGGAAATTACTGCTATGACTGATTCTTGTTAACCCTAGGGGGAAAGAAATCCAATGGCAAGGGCTAATCTGAGACTGAAACAGAATGTTCTATTGTCTGAAATGATTGTCTTTGTGTAGTGGTTGAAAGACAAATTAAATGTTAGAATCAAGTGAAATATTCATTTTCCCTCGTACTTCACGGGCGACCTGACTTTAACTGAATTACTACTAAGTGCCTTTGTCCCTGAACTCCTCTCACATCCTGATAATTAAATATATAACGCATACTTCATTTTTATTCAGACTCACAGTGGCAGACTGCCTGCTGGTGAGCGTTAATGTGCCCTGCCCTAGTGCCCTTGCCTAGCTGTGTTTGCTGGCTCAGCCATTCCCTCAAACCATCCCATGCTGCTAAGGACTGTGCCAGACACAAATCCCTGCCATGTATTCCTGTCTCAGGTGGCTTTTTCTTGAGAGCTGTTACCAGCACCACACCCTCCCGGGAGGTTCTTACCAGCCCTAGTAGCAGGGTAGAGACAACATGAGAACATATACACCTAGTAGCTATTTTTTCTGGTTGTATTTATCTACTTGTATTCCCATGGGCTTATGAGAGCTGAGTAGACCATGCTATATCTTTCAGATGAAACTGCAGAGGCCCAAAATATTTGTAAAAGTTAAGCCTTCTGCGTTTTTTTCCCTTATTTCCCAAGTTTACTACACAGGAAAATAGTATTTTTGAATGTCACAAATTGTTCTCAGTTTTCACCAGGAAGTTTGTCACATAATGAAACAGTGAACTGAAATCAACACCTTTGAAGATATATTTGAAGATATATTGAAATGAAGATATAAATGATAAATCATGACTCAATGGTTTTTCTATAGGTTGAATAAATTACGCATTTAATTGTGACATAGCAGTGAAGCATGGGCTCTGGAGTTCAAAACCTGCCTACCCTCCAACAACTGGCTTTATGACATTGAGCAAAGTACTTAAACTACCTATGCCTATTTCCTCACCCTGCAAAATGAAGATAATCATAGTACCTACTTCCTACTGCTATTATGAGAATTAACTGAGTGAATACATGCACTGTCTCTTTCTTGGAGTTAGACCTCCACAAGTGTTATTTCTTATAATTAGTAAGAATATTGTAAATGAAAAATAGTTCAACATATTAAGTTTGTAGATACTATGGAGCCACAATATAGATTCCTGGATAATAATTTTCAAAAAAAATACTTCATGGTTACAGATTTATTTCAGGTGAGTTCTCAAATTATTTTTATTTTTTTCCCTTCTGCCTCTTAGATCTTATTCCTCAGAACTTGCTCATATAGCTATTATGAAAGAAGGAAGCTCCAGTTAAAGACAACAAGCCTATTCTAGAGTCATTAGTATTTATAGTGATGTAAGCTAACAAGTAGGCCTCCGTGTTAACTACTGGTACTATTACTTTGTGCTCCTCAGTACTGTCGCCCGTGGAATGAACCCACTGTTTCGAAAAATAAGACATGGGACTTTCCTGGTGGTCCAGTGGCTAAGACTCCGCACTCCCAATGCAAGGGGCCCGGGTTTGATCCCTGGTCAGGGAACTAGATACCATATGCTGCAACTAAGAGTTCATATGCTGCAACTAAAGATCCCGCATGCTGCAACTAAGACCCGGCGCAGCCAAATTATTTATTTATTTTTAAAAAAGAATATGAATCTTTAAAAAAGAAAAAAGACAGAAAGAAAAAGAAGACACCAAAGTAGTCAAGACAATTTTTAAAAGAATTCCTCCTTCTAGGTCCTACTTTCCCTACCACCATTTTATCTTTATTTATTGTCTTAGAAAATAGCCTGATAGCCTATTTCTGCTCACTTGATCAAGATGAAAACCCATATGACACTTGACAACTGTTAGAACATTTGTCAGTATACTGGTTATTTTTATGTTTTTCCTCTCTCTTAATATATCTATAATTTCTTGTTCTTGTTTTTGCTTAAAAGATAGAAATGGAAAGCATTCCACTGCATCCCAAAGAAAGTAAATGTTTTGTTTCTCCTAACATTTAGATTGTCAAGATAATATTCTATAACACAGAAGTAACTACAGACATTTTTCATATTTTTATGCTGAATTGATCTTGGTGTTTTCATCTCTGCCTAAAATTAATGCATCTGGTGAAATCAGGTTCTTCCTCTATCATACAACGTTTGTATGGTACAATGTAATGCTCAGAAGCCATCTTTTCAAATGCTTACTATTTAGGTTTAGTCTTCTTCATGAAATGAGTAGCTAGTGGTATCATTGTTCTTTTTTTAGACTGGTGAAATCAACATTTTCCTCATTTTACCTCCTGAATACAACCCTGATTAGACATTTGAAAGATATTTGCTTACAAAAATAAATGAATTCATTTTCCTCTCAATCATAAGTCAAATCTTCCGGGGAATCTTGCACTTTTTTCACTTTAACTATTCCTATTTTTTATTCAACATTTCAGAGAAAGTTGACTTTGATATTATAATGTCTGTGCCTAGTGATGGCTGGTTTTAAAAAAAACACCACAGAACTTCTAATGAGAACTTTCTGTGAAACAGAATTCAATGTTGTTCAGTTGCTGACTAACTTCAGAGGTATTTAACTCATACTGATTCCCATGTCCCTATAAGGAACTTGTTTATTTTGATGTATAAACTATAGAAATAAGATAACTGAAACTGAAGGTGCTTATTTAAAGCAAGCCCTTTCTTCTAGCCCACCAGGCCATGGGGTGTCAGGTCCAATGCTGACCTTAGAGGTCCCTGTGGTAGCCAGATCTGCCTGGAATCACGTTTTATATTCTCACTTAAATGCTTATTTTACGTAGAGCCCATGCTTTCTTTTCCCCACAATTGTACACACGTTTTGCATGGCTTCCTTTGAGACCTCAAACAATATCTCTCCCCAAAGGACTATTCTTATAGAAATACATACACCATGGGTTTGGTTTTTTATTAGCAGTTCTCTAACCTATAAGCTCTTTTTTTTTTATTTTTTAAGGCGGTCATCCACTGCAATACTTAAATGCTTTGTATTTCACAGCCCCCATATACAGGTACAGATTTTATCATGCAAGAATTTTTTGTTACTTCTTGTACCCAGCAACAACAAAACAACTCTACCTCATAGAATTCTATACCATATGTATTTCTCTTATTCATTGTGACTAGACCTACTTTAAGTTATGTTTTGTTTAAAAGAACAAAATGTGTGATGACAAAAATTAAAAACTGAGGGAATAAGTAGATTAACTAACTGGCAAAAAAAAAATTAAATCCTCATTCCACTGCCTCTCTTTCTGTTAAAAGTTTCCACTAACGGAGAGTTTTTATTCTTTTTTCCTGGCATTGTGAGAAATAGAATTGTTTATTTTCTATAAAATAAAATTTAAAATCTGAAAGCAGTGTGTACATACACAGATATAGTATTTATGTTGTTTGCTTTTAATTATATTTTTTACTTCTGTTTTTGTCTTTATCTGTGAACAACATTCAAATTTGCAAAGTGCTTCCAAAGACGCTTGCTATCACATTTTCTCCTTAATTCTTTGCTGCCAACAGAATTTTGTTATTCAAAATATGTTAAAGGTGTACAACAATTAAAATTAATTTACAACTATATATATATATTAAATCCATGTACTTTCATTTCAATGTGAAAAATATATAGGAATATTGAAAGTACTTATATTGCAAGATGGTCCCACATTCTCAAATACTTTTTACCATGACTATAGTTAACATACTCATTAAGAAAATTCCAGTAAACTTAAACCAGTATGATACCTGCACTGTGCTGTGACTTTCTCATGTCCTGGAAAAGCAAGACAAACTAAAGATCACTCTAATTTTATATACTATTATTAAATATACAGTAATGACATCATCTAATTTAAAATATAGGATATTGTAATAAAATAGTTGTCATTTTTGCTTCATAAGCAAAATGTAATACGATTTTCTAATTTTATTTAGATTTGACTAACGTATTACCTTGAATTTATATATAGATTATTATCTTATGTGCACTACATCTTCTTCTCCTTATCCACTCACGTTTATATTTTATTTCATTGTTGCATTTCTTTAAGCCACCTGGAATGCTTTCTGAAATGAGGGATAGTATGATTAAATTAATTAAAGTACATTTTGAAATAAATAATCACTTTTCAAATGGAAAGGTAATAAACATATTAAGGTGGAGTAATTTTGTAATAAACTTATGAACTATAGAACAATATATCTTATAAAAGGAATCACCTTTTTAGTAAGAATTTATGCCCTACTAAAGTTGGTGTGTTTTCCTTCAGGGGGTTCTAAATTGTCCAGATTCTGGCTATGCACTGACAACCTCCACCCAAACTAAAACCCAGAGCTGTGACAAGGAAACTCGGCCCGATGCTAATTGTATGTGATGTTCAGGCATCCTCAGCCGGATCATATGCTACAGCCACTACATTTCTGAATTCTAACACAGCAGGCAGGCTGAGAACGCACTCTTCAAGGCAGATGCTTCTCCCCCTCCAAGGACAGCAGGGTCTCCACCAAATAACCTCTTGCTCTGAGTTGTGGCTAGAGAGAACAAGAGATCCCCCAAGAAGAAGCAGCAGTCAGGCCCTGTTGAGCTGATAAGAGCATCAAATTCAAGGTATATACTGAGCAAAAGTGAAGGAAAGAAAATATCAAAAAGTTATCAAAACTTCTGAGCACATGAAGTGTCTCATAGAGAGATTTTTCAATTTACTCTTCAGTAATAAAATTTTGTAACTGAGGATCAGCATCTTTCTAAAATAGAAATACATAAACTTTGTTTCAGAAACAACTAGTCTTGAAAGCACATAATTTATTTTGTATACCATCTGAAGGCTGTTGAAACCTCCCTGACAGTAACAGTTTGGCAAATAATAAGCCTGTGAAAAAATATGCCTTTTTTTCTAATTGGTATTCATAGTAAGGTTTCTATGCAAAAAAGAAAAAAAGAAGAAAAAGTAATCCAAACTAAATCGATTAAGGTATATGATCTATTGGGGCTTTGTTGAGACAATTTGGAATTCTTCTTTGAGAAAATGTAATAACCTATTAAATTAATAATCATATTTATTTGTCAAACCTTACTCTGAAGATATAAATCAGTCAGATGAGTGCCAGAAAAAGGCTGAGTTCTCTCTACGCTTTGCCTTTTATTGTCAATGCATTAACAATAGATGTTTGCTTGCTGCATTTAAAAGGTCTCTGATTTCGACAAAGGTTTATGTGAGATTTATTTTCTACAAATAATAGTGTTAAAGGACTTTGAAATAACTATCAACAATCACCTTAAACCAGTGCAACATGGGTTACTGACACCTGAAACTTCCATTCCTTATAAAATCACGATCTTCAAAAGTAGTGGCTATTGGATCACTTGTCTCTAAACGCCATCACCAAAAACAATAAGCTAGCTTCTCAACTCAAAGAGTTCTTTTCTTCTTTTGAATCTCACAGAACGAAAATCTGACCCACTATGTAAATACTCACTAGTACATCCTTTAAAATGTACATTGGATTGTATACAGTTTGTGCTTTGAGTTTTTTTTTTTCCTTTTCTTTATCATGTCCAATAGAGATCTCTGAGAAGAGTAACTTAGCCCTTACAACACTACCATTTTCCAGGATGTCTGCCAAGTGAGTACTTAGGAGGATGGCCTTTGGGCTGGGAGGAGTATGTTATCCTCTCTCTGGGCACTAGACACAATCCAGGAGGCTCCCGGGAGGATAGGCTCTGTTATCTGATAGCTCTTTTCCATTTCTGACTAAATAGATGTCAGGAGTTTCCAAGGGGTTAATATTTCAATTTAGACCAATAAATACACTTCTGTAGCTGCTTCCTTGAACTTAGCATATCATATTTTTATTATTTTTAGTTTCTTATTCTCAGAAATGTGGATTCTATAATTGATTTCTTTAATTAAAAAAGAAAATGCATATTTTCACCCTTCATTGAATCCAATTAGCAACCTCCCAATGTTGCTCCATCTGAGTTTATAAGAAAAAGAGTGGTTCACTTTTTCCCTTTACAATTTATCACATTTATAGGATTTGGGGGACCTTGGGAATCCTATTTTGTCATAGTCATAGGTAATGTTTTTAAATAATATTTATCTTTTCTACATTTTGTCAATTTAATTTCCCCCTGGTTTATATCCTTTTTCAAAAGTCACTTTACACAACTCTTATTACATTTTATGACCCCAATCAAACATGGTGTGAACATCATAGCGACATTATGATTTAGGCCAAGGTTTGCAACCACTTTGCAATTGCTAAAATAACTTAGAGAATTTTATTCCAATACTGATGCCAGGGCCTCATCCCCAGAGATCCTAATTTAATACGTCTAGGTTGGGGCCCCAGGATGTTTCTTAAAAATAACTGTTGTAAGTGCTCTGGGTAACGCTAATGTGCAACTAAGGTTGAGAACCACCGACTTAGGGCCGAAAGAGGGACTTAGATGCCTTTCTTTGGGTTAGTGATTTCCAAAGGACAGAGTAAACTGTAACAATGAAGCTTCACAAACTATAAAAAACAAACAAACAAACAAAAAACCAATCCTGTTTTAAGATTTAATGATGAAGTTTATAGCACGTTAAAACATATTCCCCACCACTCTAAGTATATGCTTCCCACTCCTAGCGGGTAATGGAGCTATTACCTAACTGCCTTGTCTCCTTTATTCCCTGTATTCTGAAAAATTCACAACCCCTTAACAATTGAATCAAGAAGCTGGGAAGAAAGAGGAGAACTTGTAAAGAGGGGGGAAGAGAAGGAAACTAACACTTGCTGAGCTAGATCTACCAGGAATCAGCATTGTCATTTTCTTTGTTTTCTTTAGTCCTTTCAACCACTGTGAGGTGTATGATATTACACCCACTTTATGGGTGAGAAAACTGCTTCAGAATGATTGTGCAGTTTATCTAAGGTTACATCACCAAAAAATGGTGAAGGAAGATTTCTTTTTTGTTGTTGTTGTTTTTGCGGTACGCGGGCCTCTCACTGTTGTGGCCTCTCCCGTTGCGGAGCACAGGCTCCAGAGGCGCATGCTCAGCGGCCATGGCTCACGGGCCCAGCCACTCCACGGCATGTGGGATCCTTCCGGACCGGGGCACGAACCCGTGTCCCCTGCATCGGCAGGCGGACCGTGAAGGAAGATTTCTAAACCAAGATTCTGTTCATGTTATTTCCACCAACCCCAAGGAATGATCAAAGATTTGTTTTGTTATTCTTCACTGGCAATGGTGAATGGGAAAAGAAGACAGGAAAGGGAGATTTGAAAGGATACTTCAGCAGAAGCTTTGTGATTATCTTGGGACTTGAAGCCATTAGAATTTTCATGCCACCACACAAATGACCACTCGATTTTACACTTGGTGAAAACAAAAAGCTGCTACAGCACATTGCAAACCATGAACTTGAGAGTCTATCAGCACGCAGGGAAAATGCACCTCAGCTGACACTAGAGTGTCTGCAGTGGCTTCTCCTTCAGTACAGCTCCCTCTGACTCCATTTCCCAACTGGAGCGCAATCTCCAAAAAACAGAGATGGGAAATTAGGAAGAGCAGACAGGAGAAAGGAAAGTTCTTCCATCATGTCACTCAACCACAAAACCTAGGTTACTCTGGTTAACTTACTCTACCCTCTAGAGAAAGCTAAAACATTCTTCCTCATCCTCTACTACCCTCCTCTGGTCATACAGCTCTCACTTCCCCAGATTGAGAGAAAGTTTGGAGAGGCTGTGTGAATGCGTGCGTGTGTGTGTGTGTGTGTGTGTGTGTGTGTGTGTGTGTGTGTGTGTGTGCAATATCATATTGTGAGAAAGAAAAATTTGAAATCAAACTCTAAGGCAACAGAACTTGTATAAGAACCCAGCTCCAGTGGCAAGGGCTTTGAAGTGAAAGCTGTGAGAAGTCTTGCAGAGTCCTTTTTTGAGCAAACAGAGGTCACCCCTTATCCTGATGACAAGCTGGACAACCTACATGCTCTCATGGAGAGAAAATATAAGAAAGGAACATTCAGGTATTACTAACATGTGCTTCCGTGATTCAATTTAAAATACTGAACCTACTGTGTATTGCGCACTGTGCTGGGTATCAGGGGATGTGGAAGTGGTTGAGATAAATCTTTGCCCTCAAGGAGCTCACTGTCTAGGGCTTCCCTGGTGGCGCAGTGGTTGGGAGTCCGCCTGCCGATGCAGGGGACACGGGTTCGTGCCCCGGTCCGGGAAGATCCCACATGCCGCGGAGCGGCTGGGCCCGTGAGCCATGGCCGCT
Organism: Delphinus delphis; assembly: GCF_949987515.2. Lineage (NCBI taxonomy): Eukaryota > Metazoa > Chordata > Mammalia > Artiodactyla > Delphinidae > Delphinus > Delphinus delphis. Next base: position 13,114,595 of record NC_082687.1, read on the forward strand.
GAGCCTGCAGGTCTGGAGCCTGTGCTCCGCAACGGGAGAGGCCACAACAGTGAGAGGCCCGCGTACCGCAAAAAAAAAAAAAAAAAAAGGAAAAAAGAAAAAAAAAAGAAGCTCACTGTCTAACAGAAGAAGCAAACATATAATAGGACATTTCAATAGAGATCATTACGATACACAATAGTGTTAAGGACTAAGTAACATTGTGAGCCTGAAGAGGGAGTGTGGACTGAGAACACTTCACTTCCTGCAACTGGGTTTGAAAAATGAGTACGAATTTCCCAGGTAGACACAAACACAAAGTTAACGTAAGAATGGGGACTATGTAAAGGAATAGAGGATGAAACCACATAGAACTACCTAAGCACCTACTTGTTCACGTAAAATCAAGCATATGAGAGGCTAATATGGAATAATGGGATGAGGCCTAGGTGGAAGCCAGAAGTTTTGAATTTAAGGTCTGGCTCTGATATTCTGTAAATGTGTAACACTGGGCAAGTCAGGCACTCAGAGTTTCTGTTTCCTCTTTTGTAAAGCAGAGACAATAATGCCTGCACACAGAAATAGAGACACAGATGTAGAGAACAAACATATGGACACCAAGGGGGAAATGCGGGGTGGTGGGGTGGTGGGATGAATTGGGAGATTGGGATTGACATGTATACACTAATATGTATAAAATAGATAACTAATAAGAACCTGCTGGATAATAAATAAATAAAATACAATTCAAAAAAAAATAATGCCTGCACATGACAGTGAAGAAGTACCCAACCCAAAATAATATAGGTACCCAATCCAATCTTGGGGAGTGGTGCCTTTTCTTTTTAAGTGAAGTATAGCTGGTTTACAATATTGCATTAGTTTCAGGTGTACAGCATAGTGATTCAGTTTTGTTTTGTTGCAGATTATATTCCATTATAGGTTATTACAAGATACGAAGTGGTGCCTTTTAAGGAAGAAAACTGAGAGGCTGAGATCTGAAAGATGAGGTGGGATAAAATGTCCAGACTGAGATAAGGCAAGGCTTGGAAGTGAAAGAGAAAATATGGCACTTTTGAAGAATGAAAAGTTTAATAAGGCTGGAACATGAAGGAACAATAGTGAAAACCGAGGCTGTAGTGGTAAGATCATGGAAAACCATGAGCTAGGACTTCAGTCGATGGGCTGGTGGTACACTGAAGCACTGAAGATTTTTTGTTTGTTTGTTTATGTTTTGCTTGTTTTTGTTTTGCTTTGATTTTAAAGCAGAGAAGTAGCTGGATTGGATTAGCTCTTTAGAATCTAAAATGGATTATGCTGCAAGCTGGGGAATTAATTGGAGGAGAGTCGAGCTGAACTCCAATATACCAAAGAGAGCACAGTCTCAGTCCATGAGGTGAGACTTGAAGGTGGGTTCAGCTAAGGTAGTAGAAGCGGAATATTCTGTTTTCTCTTCAGGTCACACAAATCTTTTGCCTTTTCCCCAGGTGTCATAAATATAGCTACTTCTTCTCACTGTTGACTTATCACATTGCAAAGGCTTCTATTCCTTGGCTTGGTTTTTGCTTCCTTACTTAATTTAACCTAGATTCATTTTTTAAATTTGTTTTTAATATCTTTTTCACATCCAAGTGGAAAATTATATAACTGTTTTGTAGCTACATAGCATATTAAGAGATGTGTATGAGTGTCCCATTTGTATTGACAACCAAAAGAAGTACAATATTTGTTCTCACTTACAGTGTCTGTAGACTTCAACAACTACTGAGCAACTTCTACACAAAGAAATGTTTTCACATCCTCTACTCCTTAATTAACTTGACAAACTAATATTTTGTGTTTTTATTGCTCTTTAGGGTATATGTTTTTATGCAATAAATACAAATTTTTGAAGATAGTAGCTGCACCGAGATTACACTTGCACTGCAAGAACAGGGTCATCAAGGTTATACCAAATTTCTCGGTGATGGATTATCCTAGACAGCATTTCCCCAAATCGTTATACAGTATGTCACAAGCAGGTCAAAGATCATGTTACTCTTCTGCTGCGGCCTCTATCTTGAGATGCTCACTCCCACTCTGAGTTATGTTCCAGAAGAAGGCAAGAGAATTTACAGAGGTTTAAAAATAAGTCACACGAGAAGACCTAAGAATGCAGGCATCTAAACTGCAACTGAAACGTTGCCTAATATACATCAAGTATACTTCAAATGTAAGGCAAGCTAAGATATAAAATAACAGAATGTCAAATATTAAGTGAGGTGGGTCTCCTTGATTTGGCAAAGTGCAGAGTGCCTTCAAATTGATCCGTTACCTACAGAAAGTAAAACAATTATTTTGGCTAATGAGGAAACAGTGCTAAAAGAATGTTTCTTTCATTTCTAAGAATTATTGTTCTTTCTATGCTGTGCTCTTTTACTGTGACATAGCATGATCTCTCCCTCCTAACAATTCCATATGATTTAAAGCTCTTGCATATTAAACTATATTCCTTAATGTTATATAGAAATAAAATTTTAAATTAAAGTAAAAATATTAATTTGACATTTATTAATCTCATTTCACTTCAAAGTTATAAAAACGTATTTTGAAACTACTTTGGCAAACTATTTTTAATATAGTTCTAATAGCAGCTAGTCCAGTTGCATACAATAAATTTGAAAAACCCTTGAATTACAACACATAATACCACACATATATCTGCTAAATCTCACGTAACTCTTACTGAAATAGGAAAAATGCTTTCTTCACTTCTCAGCGACACAGTATATAAATTGCTGTGTCAATCAGTGTGTCAGAATTGCTCTTTTATCCCAATCTAGGAGGAAATAAGTTTTTTTCACCTATATTCCTAAACAACCAATGTTAATTTACATTATATTAATAATGTGTTAAAATCCTTAAGTAAGTATTTATACCAATTTTATTTTTCTATCAAAATAAAACATAGCATTAGAAAAAAACTTCTAATTTCATGTTCTTTATTTTTATATTTTTCCTGCCAGAACTGAAAACACTAGCTATTTTATAAAGACTATATTAGTTTTGCCAATATAGAAACAATCTCTGTGCTTTCAAATTATAAAGAGATTAAATGTCAAAAATGAATGTATAAAGTCATCGAAGTGTTACTTATTTATCTTATTTAGGTATTATTAGACCCTACTTTGTTCTTTAAAAAAAGAGTTAAAGCAGCTCTTCAAAATGTGTAAGAAATCACTCATGTTATATTTTTTATTTATAGTATCTTATATGAAAATAAGAACGTAAATGTGTATGTGCTTTCAAGAGTGAGGAATCTCATCACTGAGTAACCATCAGAACGGTGTTTCTAAAAGAAGTTGAACCGCCCCTACTATGCCCAAGGGCGATCAACCTCCTCTAAGCTTTACATTTGAACTGAGTTAACCGAAAGCTGGTATTGACTAGACACTGTCCAGAAAAATAGAGAGGGCCTGCATGGGGGTGTGTTGGGGGATGCAGATATTGCAAAGCAGTCAGGAGCATAGACCAGGAGCAATTACTACCTCTTCAATCCCCGCTCTACCTTTTGCTACATGTATGATCTGGAGCAAACTATGTCAGCTTTCTAACCTTCAGTGTCCTAATCTATAGGTCAGAGGTAACATCTGTGCCTTTCTCTTAGGTTTATTATGAAGACTCAATGAGATAGTCCATGCACCACTTGATATAGTACTTAGCACAAATTATAACTAGGCCAAGTAGGGGATATGTTAATCAAACAAAAGACAAAAGACTAATGAAGTACAAAATCCCTTCCTGGCTGTAAAATTCTAGAAGCCACTCACTTTTATCTCTCTGAGAACATTAATTCCGTAGTTAGTGAATGAGTAGAGCACATTTTCTCTACTGCAGTATCCAAACATATATATATATATAGAGAGAGAGAGAGAGAGAGAGAGAGAGAGAGAGATGCAAGTTAAGAGTGGAGTAGTAATTTAAACAAGTACCTCTCATTTGCTTTGTGAAGAAATAGAGTTGGTCCATTTTGAAAATGTAGCAAGTGAAGAGAGAAGGAAGATAGTCAAAACCCCAGATCAGATTAATAGCAGGATTGCTCCGCTTATAATCTACAATGCAATTTGTTTGTATTTGGAGATATAGAGTGTAAATTCAAGTGTAAAAAATAACTAATAATTCAATAGTAGGAAACTTGTTTTTATTCAAATATCTCTGTGGGAGGTCTTGCCATATTATGCTTTATTCTTTGGGAGCAAAGATAATAATGGTAAGTAATTATAACGATTGACAAGTTACTATGTGACAGGAACTAAGCTAAGCACATGGCATACACTATCTAGTATAATTCCCATTAAAATCTTTTTATAAGGGCTCAGAAAAATTAAGTAATTTTCTTGTATTTGCAGTTATTAAGAGGTAGAACTAGGATTCAAATCCAGGAGTGATGAATTCCAAAAATCCTGCCCTTCCACTATGCCGCATAACTCCCAGCAATCACTGAACAACTTTGATTTTTCTGGTGACAAGATACTACTACTACCTATTCATTTGCCCTGGCCCCCAGGACCAAGGTGAGACAAGCGGTGTCACTGGGACCGCCCATGTTGTCAGTTCTGGGCACATTTATCGTACCTGTTTTAAGACATATTTTTTCTTCTTATGATGCGTAGAAGAATGATATCAAAGGGAAGATTAGTCTTTATATCCAAAACTAGACTATGGGAAATTTAGCCAACACCAGAAAATTAGCTAACCTCATGACTTTTACCCTAATTGTGTTACACAGAAATGATTTTTAATAAAATAGCAAATCCATTTCCAAGATTGATTTGGTTTCTCAAATCTCTATTTCATGCTCAAGTACCAACTGTCTTCATTCCTTTTGAGATATCTGACCACCTGTACTGAAACTAATCATTTCCCTTCATACAGAGTGCTTTAAAGTAAGAGTTGCTAAAAAAAACTTTTGCTCATTTTCACCATCATCTGGGATCTGAGACAGTAACTTAAAGTAGATAGAGTGTTATTCCATGTCCAGTCTTTCTGTGTCAATCAGCACTTGCCTTTCTACTTCAGGATAACAAAATGAGGGTGCCTAATTGTAGTTCAAATATTTCTAAGTTCATCTCAGCCCATTTACAAAGAGTACAGATATGATTCTGATCATCAATGGATATGAAGTGTTGCTCAGTGTACATTTCTTATCATCACGTGGGCTAGCCCACAGAATCTGTAGCTTATTCTCAATGTTCAAAGCATAGCTTGTTTTGAGGCACCAAGATTTCTAAAAGTAAGCGGAAATGTAACTTAAAATCAGCAACTAAAATTTCATAACTTAATGAACCTATTCCTGCACATTTTAGATGTTATCCTTTAAGCAGTAAACTAAATATTTATGCAATTGCAGCTGATTAAAAATAAGCCGTTATTAATAAATATACAGGTAAAACATATAAAGATTGGCATAAGGAAATAACAGACTTTCTTGTGATTTGCATTCACCTTCTTATATTTAACATGTATTTATTGAGCCTCTAATATGTGCCAGGTATCATACTTGGCATTGAAGATATAGAAATGAATAAAGCAGATGTTATTTCTGTCCTTACACTGGCCTCCAATGTAAATGATAAAGAAGAAAGAGTACTATAAGTATATTCCTTTATCATAAATAAAATGATGAAAACAGTGAAAATTTTAAAGTTGTCATTCATATGAACTTATTGCCAGAAAACTGGAAATAAAACTCCAATGGGTCTTCATGCACCAGTATTTGTACTCATACAACAAAATTTAATAGAATCTTAAAATTTTATAGTAGAAGACATGTCAAATGCAGTTTACATTTCTCAGCCAGTAATTATATTTTCTTACAAGTGATTATTACATTTTTGCAGACAGACACAACAAATAATAAGAGGTTTTATTTGAGAGGAGAAACAAGAATGGGGTCTTTTTTAGATGAAAGGGGTATAATAAATTTATGAGACCTCACATACAGCTACAATACAATAAATTAGAAGGATTAATAGAATTGTGAGCTACAGTAACCTGCCCTAGAGTAGAATGCCTATTTCATGGAGCTCGATAATAGTTTATCATTGACTCCATGGGAATTCCCACAATATATTAGCTGTGGTGTAACAATAAAGCACACACAGTAAGGGGCATGTCCCTTTTGACACACATTCTCTTCCCACACTTATTTTACCGGGGAAACAACTCTGGTGCAGTTTAATTAAACTGCACTGCAATGAATTAGTCCAGGTCTTAGCCCTCTGACAGAGAGGGGCCTGGCAGTACCACAGGGGTTTGCCCCCTTATGATACCAGAGAGACTTCAGAAAACCTGGGAAAAAAAAGTGTAGTGTCCCTCAAATGACAGTGTCACTGGGCAAGACTAGAGCTGTCAATCAGGTCACTTAAGGAAGCACTCACCCCCTTTGGAGAAGTTTTTATATTTCCCCATTTGTTGACTATGGATCAGTCTTTTGAGAAACATCTAAATGCCCTGGGAAGGTTATGTTCTATGGCCCTGGCTGGGGACAAGACCGTCACTGCTCACTTGAAACAAAAATGGCCTTGTTATTTTAAAGTCCACTGTGCATTCATAGCTAGCTTTAGAAAAGCGAGTCAGAAAGTAAAACTGGAAATAAACTTAGGATGACGATGAGTTCAAATAGACTCTATTGGAAATAAGATATGAATAAAAACATTTTCGTTAAAAGTAAAAACTCTCCAGCTAAACATGATCTAGAATATCCAAGATGGGAGGGTATTACAGAAGATATGTTATTTCCCCAGAGTTTCTGATCAACAGAGTAGTAAGGTTACACCCCACCCCCATGACAAAGAAAATCTTAAATTATTGATGAATATTCTTATTTTATCTGAACACTGTTTATTAATTCATGAGGGTGTTTGGAATGGAAAAATAAAAATTCACAAAACAATTACATTTTTAATAACCGCTTCTAGCTAGACACATTGAATATTTAAGTGAACCAACACACAAAGACCTCAAAAGAATTTATTAGACAATGGCAATTAGATCTCTAATAACTTGGCTCCACTGGAATTACTGAGCTCTATTTAGATGCCAGACGTGGCACCTTAGTGATGGGTATACCATGTCGCCACCCTGCCTTTGGCTGGGGACCCTGAGAAATGACAGCCCCATTAGGTGTCGTGTAAAGCAGCTGACCTCACACTCTCAGCACTTGATCTTTGCACTGCAAGTGACCATTTGTCACTGTTGCCCAGAGATGAAACTCAGGTGACTCAATGTCACCACTGCCTTTTCAAAAGAATAAGATAATTATGAGTTTTTTCTAAGCCTAGGACAGAAGATGCAAATTTGCTTAGAAAAATAATAGGCAAATTAAAAGGAGTAGAATTTTTTACTCATAGGGAATATGCTTTCTAATCATTACAAAAATTATCTGGATTTGCAACTTTTTAACCAAAGGAAAGAAAGAAGAATTATGGCTGCCTGAAAACTTTTTCCTAAGTAGGTAATACAGAATAAAAGTATTTCTACCAGAGCAAACACATTAACATAGAGCACTCACAGAGGCTTAATTACAGAAATATGATTCCCCTTTCCTTCTCAAACAAGGTATAGAAAACCAGGCTTAGTTTTCTATAAATTGGGGTTCATATTATAGAAAAATTGCCACCACAATATTTTCAAGCTATGGGGATAATATTATTTCCTTTATTTGTTGTGCCTTAGAAGTCCCGGAATTTGAGCCCGTTAGTTAAGAGATAAGCTCCTCACATTTCCAGTCTTCTGGACCGTTTATCACCTCAGGTGATTCAGAAATCTCTGTGTTGATTTTCAAATAGTAGCTATTGTGTATTAGTGATCATTATTTGCAGGCACTGTTGCTAAGTGCTTTATATAGTATATTTTATGAGTGCTTCATTTTAATTCTCACTAGAAGCACAGGAGTTTGGTATTATCGTCATTTTATTGATAAGCAAACTGAGAGTCAGAAAATTTATGTTATTTACCCATAAGCAACAGAACTAATAGGGAGCAGAGCTTGGATTCAAACTGAGTCTTTCTAACTGTAAAATAGATGGGTTAAATTTTTATCTACATTATCTCTCAAAATTAAAGTTTGGAGATCTTTTCTCACTAGTAAATATTTCCATACTATAATCTACTTGGGAAAAAGTCTAATGTTTTCAACCAGATTCTTAAGAGACTGAGTCAGCTTTTAACTCTCTAAAGCCATCCTATTAGGTAGTGACAGAGGCCGAAATATTGTTCTATTCGGGGAAGCCACTTTATTATTTAGACTGAACTTCGTTGTTCACGGGCATTGTGGTCTTGTTCCTTCTTCATGCACCTATGTCTCCACAGGAAGGGAAAAGTGGAAAGATTTCTTTCCACTGGATATGCAACTCTGACACTGAAAACATTGCCTTAATTGTCAATAGAAGAAAAAACTGAAACTTATGATAAGCTGCCTGTAACAATGCTCATCCCCATCATTACCTCCCGCTTCCCAGCCTAACCCTCGATTAGGAGAAATGGGATTTCTTCACAGCTGGAATGTATAATTTAATCACTTTTTAATTTATTGGAATTAAATAGCAAGAATAGCAAGACCTGTATTTTTGTGAATTCAGCATCTCAGTTTTAACATCCACAGGCCTTGTTTTCCCAATTTATTTTATATTCCCATATTTTCCCATTTTGTAGTATTTATGAAACAAAGTTTTGTATCATCCCTTGAACTTTTGTTTTTGTTCTTGTTTTTGTTTTGCGGTAGACGGACCTCTCACTGTTGTGGCTTCTCCCGTTGCGGAGCACAGGCTCCGGACACGCAGGCTCAGCGGCCATGGCTCACGGGCCCAGCCGCTCTGCGGCATGTGGGATCTTCCCGGACCGGGGCACAAACCCGTGTCCCCTGCATCGGCAGGCGGACTCTCAACCACTGCGCCACCAGGGAAGCCCCCCTTGAACTTTTTATTTGGAAATGCCAAGCATATCAATGAAAAATAAATTTTTGACAATTTCAATATTTCCATATAATTAGAATATTTGGCTGACTTTAAATATGGTGGTCTATACCAACACCTTTTTAAAAAGTAAAATATAATATAAAAGTATTTTTTGAAAGGACTTTTTGTTTTTTTTTGGTTGCGCCAGGACTTAGTTGCAAAAGGTGGGCTCCTTAGTTGCAGCACTGAGTGGTCCTTAGCTGCGGCTCGCAGGCTCCTTAGTTGTGGCATGCGAACTCTTAATTGCGGCATATGTGTGGGTTCTAGTCCCCCGACCAGGGATCAAACCCGGGTCCCCTGCATTGGGAGCGTGGAGTCCTAACCATGGCACCACCAGGGAAGTCCCTAAAAGTATTTTAAAATGCAAATATATGGAAAGACTTTAATATATAGCTGATGTCAAATGAAAGAAAGGGAAACGACCAGGTACCAAGAGAGGAGCCAGAACAGGAAGCTTACAAGACACACGGAATCAGTCAGAGAGATGTGGGCGAGTTACATGACCAGAGGCTAAGGTTCCATTTTCCATGAAGGAACAAGCGATGTTGCCTTGAACCCAGGCATTGTAAGGAGGCAGAAACAAGATCTTTCCTGAAATTAAGCTCTCAAAGGGGATGCCTCTTCAGTGTAAGATAAGGACTCCACCCAAAAGTTCAAGAGACAAAAAAGGACACTGTCACTTCCAAGGGCTCTTCAAGGCTTAGAAAAATAAAAATTTATTTTCCATTCAGCCTGTGTTATCTTGGGGCATAGGAATCCTTAAGCCAAAAAGCATAAAAATTTATTTCCAACTCTGCAATTTTAAACAACTGGTAGAGGAAAATGCAAAGCTACTCTGAATTAGCACTACAGAATTCTAGATGACAGTTGTTTTCATTCAGCATGATTCTCTGGCCCTGGACAAATACACACACAATCATCAATAAAGCTGATCTAAACTCCAAAGTACAAATCCTAAGAGGAAATACTCCAACATGAATACAATAAGCAATACAACAAACAGGAGGGTTTAGAACCCATTTCAGGTAATAAGATAATATGAAACTATAAACTAAGTACATTTTAAATTATTGAGGGGATAATAAAAAGAACAAAAACTATAAGGAGAGAATAGAACATTATCTTAAAAATCAAGATATTGAAAAAATGAGTCTACTTCAGAATAAAAGAAAAAGGAAAATTTGGAATTAAATATGGAAATTAAAAATGTAGGGGACTTCCCCAGTGGTCCAGTGGTAACGAATCTGCCTCATAATGCAGAGGATGTGGGTTCGAATCTGCCTTATAATGCAGGGGATGTGGGTTTGATCCCTAAGATCCCACAGGCCACAGGGCAACTAAGCCTGCAGACCACAACTACAGAGCTTGCGCACCTCAACTAGAGAGCCTGCGTGCCACAAACTACAGAGCCCACACTCTCTGGAAACTGCATGCCACAACTACAGAGCCCATGTGCCCTGGAACCTGCGTGTCATAACTAGAGAGAGAAAACCCACATGCCACAACTACAGAGAAGCCCACTTGCTGCAACGAAAGATCCCACGTGCCTCAATGAAGATCCCATATGCTGCAACTAAGACCCAACATGGCCAAAAATAAAAAAATAAAATAATTTTTTTTTAAACGTAAAGGATGAATTACATACATAGCAGAACACATGGAGCTGCAGGTTTAGATTAGAGAACCGGAAGATAATTCTGAAGAAACTACCCAGGGGTAATGTAGTAAGAGAAGTAAAGGAATAAGAAATATGAAAAAGAATAGAAGAAATACAGGAAATAAAATGCCTAACATATAGGATATAGAAGTTCCAGGAGGAGAGAAACATATTCAACAAGATGATGTTTGATAATTCTCTGTAATTAATGAATGACAAGAATCATTTGATTTAAAAATCACAAAGAGCCCAAAGCACAATAACAAACATGAATCTACTTCAAACACTGCTTGCTGCAACTATAAAATATCAAAACAGAAAGAAAATATTAAAAGCAAACAGAAAGAAAAGATAGATCATCTGCAAAGGAATAAAAATTAGACTGTCAATAGACTTACAGTGAGCCAAAATAGAGGCCAGAAAATAATGCTCAAGAAAAATAACTATCAACCTAGAATCCATCACCAGCTCAAATAGCACTCAAAGGCAAGAATGAACAGGTTATAGGAAATAAAAGGAATAGAGGAATAAGTTAAATGACATCATGAAGAAGTAATCAAAAAATTCAGTAAGTGGGACATTCTCAAAACAACTGGTCTGGTAGCTTCAAAAAAAATCAACATCATGAAAATAAGAGAGGGATAGGCTCTATGCTAGATTAAGAAGATTTAAGGGTATAAGAAATAGATGCAGTGTGTAGTTTGGGTTGGATCCTGGTTTAAAAGAAGAGATTTTTAAAAATTGGAAACATGGACAAAATCTGAATATATACTGAGTATTAGTTGATATTAGAGAATTTTTAGTAACTGGTAATGAAATTTTATATATATTGGAGATATTCTTAGTTTAGAGAAGCATGTTGAAATCTTTGCAATTAGGGGTTAAGTAGCATGATGTCTGTAAATTTATTTGTAAGCTGTTTAGTTAAAGTGTGTGTGTGTGTGTGTGTGTGTGTGTGTGTGTGTAGAGAGTGCAAAAGTGGCAAAAAAAAGTTAACAAATTGTTTAGTCTAGATGCTAAGCATATGGGTGTATATGGTTCTATTTTTCTACTTTTTTATATGTTTGAACTTTTCATAATAAAAAATTAGGGAGAAAGGATGAGGTAAAGATATTCACATTCAAAGACTGAGATTATTTTTTGTCACTCGCAAACCACACCAAAAGGTTTTGTAATAAATAAATTTTGGTAAGAAGGAAATTGAACTGAGGAAACAATGGTGAACAAATAAGATGGAAAGTAAATCAATAGAAACAATGAAAATAATGACTACTAGAGGGGGAGCAGGCAAAATCAACGATGGAAATAAAACACTCCCATCAAAATTTGAGAGGTGACTCAAGGAATGCATCTTAGACGTCTCTAAGAAATGTAAAGATATGTATTAACAAAAAGACTTTTAAACAAGTATGCATATTTTAAAAGGTGAGGCATTCATTGGAAGAACAGAAAAAAATTATTACTTCAAAAGAAGAATGAAACAAAGGAAATTATAAATCAAATCATTCCAATAGAAAGCAAAAGAAGAGCAACAAGAGAAAAGTAAATGGAAAATTAAATATAACATAGTATAAATAAACAAAAATACTCCAGTTATGGCAATAAGTATAAATGGCTTTAAATCACTAGTTAAAAGATCCTCAGATTGAATGTTTAAAACTGTATCTATATGCTATTTATAAAATACATCAGCAATGATATGGATGAATTTCAAAAACATAATGTTGAGTTTTCTGAAAGTTGCAGAAAAATACTATGATACAAATTATATAAATGTTTAATACACACACAAAAACTAAAACTATAATACTCATACATAGTACTATTCAGCAACAAAAAGAAACACACTTTTAGTCATTTTTGAAAAGACAAAATTACAAAATATTGGTTGCCAGGGGTTAGGTATGAGAGGATAGAGGGGAGGAGTTGGATGTGATTATAAAGGGCGTAACATGAGAGAGATCGTTGTGAAGATGGAATAATTCTGTACCTTGCAGTGGTGGTTATATCAATCTAAACTGTGGTAAAAATGACAGAACTTTATACATATGTTGTACCAATGTCATGTTCTGGTTTTGATATTGTACTATAGATACATAAGAGGTAACCATTGGGGGAAACTCAGTAAAGGGTACACAGGACCTCCCTGTACTATTGCTTACAATTCTTATGAGTCTAAAATAATTTTAAAATAAAAAGGTTTTTACAATACTATACCTGTTTTTAACTAAATATGTATATATTAAAAGTATAAAAACATCTTGGATTTATTTCAATTTTTCTGAATGTTACATGCTTGATACTTGATATTTACAAAGTAATAATAGCAGTGATGCAGAAGATAAGAATTGTAATAGCTTACAAACAAAAACGTTTGATCCTGGTATGGTATCAGAAAATAACATGCACAGGCAAATTAAACAAGATATTTAAAGATTCTTTAGTTTTGTGATAATTCTTAATTCATTTAACTCCAGTCTCAGAGACTCAGAAGGAATTGTGATATTCCAGTTTGAGCAGAGAACACAGGCAGTCCTGACTTTGCATGCTTCCCATACAAATGAATTTCAGTTACTATGGATTGGTTAAATAGTATCTGTCCTCCAACAACAATTCAAATTTCAGTTACCACAGTATTTGCAACGTGAGTAACTGCACAAATTACAAACTTCCCTGCTCGCTCTTCAGGCCACAAATCACTACATAAATAAAAGATGTGCATCATGATCAGTGCACAATCACATCACTTCTTTTCAAAGTCTGTTGCTTGGTGATCGATCACTGAGCATGTGATCACTGAGTGCACACACAGACAGTAAAGTGTGTAGTTGTGCTGTATTCTTGTTTCCCAGTGACAAACTCAAGTGACATTTTGCAAAAATAGATAATCAAAAGAGGAAATTGGCCAATAAAGATGAAAGTTCAACAAAGAAAAGTGGAAATGCTGGAAATTAGAATCAGACATAAGTGCAGGTATAGAAGGAATAATTGATCATGTGAATGTAGACACTGTCACCATTAGAGACTCCAGCAAGAGGAGCTTAGTGAAGGCAAACATAGTGGGAAATGGCCGTAATGAAAAGACTGAATATGTCCCAGAGAAAGTGACTCCAGCAAAAAGCTTCACACAGAAGGAATTCTCAGAGATATTTCTCAATGCTGAAATGCACAGGATAAAATGTTGGAAGTTGATCCAAACTTTAAAATGAGTATAACGACTGAGCAACACACAGAAAGGATACTCACTCCTTATTGCAAATTATACACAAGAAGACAAGCATTGTTCAAACTATCTAAGTAAGTTTTTACAAATAAAACATAATTCTCAATATTTCTAAGTTTTATATTACAGTATACTAAATATTAGTTTTACTGTTTTTTGCATGTCACTATACATGTATATACAGGTATAAACAACAGTAGGAGAGTTTTTAATGTTTTGACCAAAATGGTTAAAGATCACAGAACAATCACAATTTCTTCCCATTGATTTTAAGATTGTCTGCACAGTTAATTTTACTGCCTCACACTACTGTGCAAAGCAGTCTGCCTATATGTAAAGGTGATAATATACTTGCGCATAAATTGAGTAATGATTCCATTCCTCTTTAATACATTTTCTATATGACTTAGGAGATTAATAAGACAAACAGGACTTACTTATGCTTCTCTACTGACCCTGTATGCTGTCATTTGAGTGTGAAATCCCCTTTTTAATGGTCCTTCACATATTTTTAAGCAATAGAACTCTTGCTTTAAATGAAATCTGAAGTGAAACAACAAATCAAGGTTGTACTTTTATTTTGCTTATAAAGCCAATTAATAAGAATTAAGATGAATTAATGACTACATGAGAACTACAGTCATTTCGACCTAAGCACCAATTTTTTCCTAAATGTTTTGTTCACTATTCAGAGATACACATAGATAAATAGCTGCAAATGCTACCAGTTCATTTCAAGGGTAGTTCAAGCTACCCTTGAAATTGCTGAATACTCTTCAATTAATCAGACAGGGATAGTTTGCCTATTTGAGTACGTGTGAAACTTAAAAAAAAAAAAAAACTTTAGATGGTCACTTTATTCCAAAATATGCACAAAAATTTTAAAAAGGGAAAGGACACAAAATAATTATCAGAATTATAAGTAAGAATTATTAAAGAAAGAGGTTTGTAGTAGCATTCTTTATAATAACTAAAATTTTTAATGGATTTGACTTAAATATCCAAATTTAGATGAATGATTGTGCAAAACACAGTAAGTTCAGAATGAAATATTAAGCATCCATGAAAAATTATGTTTAGGAAAAGTTTTAAACAATGAGAGGAAACGCATAGAAGTTAAACAAAAAGACTATAAGATAACTGGGACTTCCCTTGCAGCTTTCATAAGAATGGTTAAGAATCTGCACTTCTGCTGCAGCGGGCAAGGGTTTGATCCCTGGTCAGGGAACTAAGATCCCGCATGCCACGTGGAGTGACAAAAAAAAAAAACAACTATAAGATGATACATGTAATGCAGCTATGTTTTTTAAAATGTACTAAAATACTAAATAGCAATATAATGCTAACAATTGTCCCTGGAATGTAGAATTGTGAATGTTTGGTTAATGGGTAAAAGGATTGATATTTGCATCTTTAGTTTTCAACACTTTCTAAACTATAAATTACAATAGATGTATTTTTAAATACTTCTCTAATAAAAATTGCATAAATCAAATAAGCTTCCCCTTCTGAACTAGAGGTGGTTCTCGAAACACCCTTGCAGCTTGGGCAACAAAGCAGAGATTCCTCTTGGTGAGGAACTTTTGAGAAAGCTTATCTATATCATATTTAGGCCCCATCCTCAGAGATTAAGCTCAGTAAGGAAAGACAGGAACCCATGATCCCACCAAAGCAGCTGCCGGGAAGTCCTGCAGCAACTCTTCCCTGACCCCACTCCCACCCTCATCTCCTTGTACTCATAACGGAGAATTTGCCAGAATGGAATTTGCCTGTAGCTTTTGCATCACTTAGTGTTTTGTAACAACTTAATATGGTGGAAAAATACTAAATCATTCCTTCTAAATTTGGTTATAGCTTATATAAATAAGATATCTTTGGTAAAACAGTATTATTTTATAAGGAAAGATCAGGACAAATGATTACTCTCTTAAAATACCAAACTAAGTAAATAATCAAGTCAAGCCAAATGAAAAGAAGCAAAATCAGAGAGGACAAAACATGATCAAGTATCAATTTACCCTAAGTCATTCTTTGGAGGTAGTGTATTTGAAAAACATTAGTATATAATGAACCTATGTGATATGTTTATAGTTTCATTATCATTAAGTTGAGGGTCTATTAAATAGTTCAATTTTATTTTTTACTGTAATTGTTTATTCTAAAACATAGGCACATGATTTCTTAAATAAATTCAAATAGACTTAAAGCAGTAAAATAAAAATAAATATCTCCAACCTCAAGTCCTACTCTCTGGAGGTAAAATTATTAATTCCTTGGGTTACATTGTAGAAATTTGGGGGACATATACAAGAAAGCAAATACAAAAACATATTTATTTTATGCATGTGAGAAACATAATATACCTACTACATTATCTTTTCTCCCTTAAAAGTATACATTGGTAAATCTTCCATGTTAGCACATAAAAGTAAACGTCATTCTTTGTAACAGTTAAATGTTATTTCATACACAATTGTACTATTATTTACTTAACAATTTCCTATTGATATATATTTAATTTCCTTCCAGTTCTTACATTACAATCTACTGAAATGATCATGCATGTATATTCAAGTAGGATGAATTCTTAGCAATAAAACTGCTAGGCCAAAGGCATATGTATTTTAATTGTTGAGAGATATTACCCAATTACCATATACATATATAAGTTCACACTAACTAATACCCCCATGAACAGTATATAGGAATAAGTCTTTTCCCAAAACCTTATCTTGAAGCATTTTTCTATGATTGTAAAGCATATACACTGTAAATAAATACAGTTTCATCCACAGTTAGCCATTACACCAGAAGATTTTGATCATGTATTCCTCCATGTTATTCTTACCATTGGAAGTGTTCACTTAGTTGTATAGTTGTTGAGTTTCTGGTTTTGGCATTAGCTATGGAATCTAGTAGTACTGGATTTTGACACCCTTATTGTAATGAAGGGAATAATTGTGTAATCTAATTTCTAGAATCTTAAATGTGTTAAAACTAACTTGGATGATACATCCAAATGCTGCCATTAGAGGAATGTTTTTCAAAAATAAAAAAGTAGTCATTCATTTTTGAATGATACTCTTTGATTTCCACTTATATTCTTTTTTTCAAAATATAATTTTAAAAACTTCTTAGTACTCTTCGTGCTCCCCAAAATGACTTTAAAATGTTTATCAGATATATTATCTCCCCCAAATACATAGTTTTCAAACCTTAGTAATGAAAAACTAACTTCCTAATTATTAGCAATGTAAAAATAAACAATGTCTTACCTGAAACTCTTAAACTTCTCCATACCACTCCTAAAAGCTCTACAAAGTAGAAGCTGTGAAACATATGGTGCATCCAAGAAAGAAATCTTTAAAATTTGGACACAAGCACAAAGTGGTGGCTCTTTTAGAAGAGCATTTTCTCCACTGCAAACCAGCTGTAGGCACAGTCTAGTTAATAGCCTTCAGAAAAGCTGTGCTGTGATATATTAATTTACACCTACTGTGCATTAAATGAGAAGCCAAAGGCCGCGTACTGGGCACATAACTTACTACCTCAACTTAAAACAGATATTCCATTTACTAGTAAAAATATTTAAGGTATGATGTCTGGGAATTTGTAAGGGAACAAACAAGTAAAGAGCCTGAGAATTTATGATATAATTAGTTAACCTATGATGCCAGAATATTCGTAATAAATACTGAAAGAAATTGTCAACTAGACATTAAAAATTTAATCAAATATTGGAACAATAGGTAATTACTAAAATTATAAAGGCCATAAGTCAATGTTTTCATACTAAATTTGTGAGTGTAGTTGACACCATCAAATCAGATATAGTAAAATGATTATTCTTATTCCATAAAGCAGTATTCTTGATTCTGCACTACTTTTTGAAATGGTCAAATCCTATGTCTCAGGAGCAAATTAGTATATAATTATAACTTTCTTATCAGAAATGTCTCATTTAATTGTGATAGCTGGGCTACTGTTACATGAGAAAACATATGAGAATAATGCTATGTTACTCACACTGTTGATGCCACCCATTCTGCTGACTACTTCATTTGCAGCAGCACATGAAGGTGGTTTCTGGAACACTGACAGCTCTAGAGAGTAAATAGCCTAGGAAGGAGACACCCTCATCCAATGGGTAAGGGAATCCGTCGATCCATGTCCCAGAATCCTAGCTTACTGCTGGATGATTTTGAAATGAGTTTCTCAGAGGGTCCCCAATGGAATGTGACCACAGCAGTTACGCACACATTATGCATCCATTATTGCCTTTTCTCTCTTGCCTTTGTTTCCTAGGATGACTTCCCAAATAAATTAATTGCATCCAAGCTCTTGTCTCAAAGTATGATTTGGGGTAACCCAAGTTAAGAAAGCAGCTTAAATACAATAGAAATGTATTACTCTTTCTTGAAGCAGTTCAGAGGTATATAGTTGAGGGCTGATAGGGTAACCCTGCCATCCTTGAAATGTTGCTTCTTTATCCAATTATAGTCCAAGGTGGCTGATCCACCTCTCCCCATCTCCCAGCCTGTGGAAAAGGGGAAAAAACAAAAAGTGCACTGACCACTCCTTTTAAGGGCACATCCTGGAAGTGGTACACAACATCTGAGTTCATGGAACTTTGGCCAGGACTTAGTCATACAGCTACAAGGGCTTCAAGGGTGACTGAGAAATGTCATCTCTGTTGTGCACTCTTGTACAAAGTTAAAATTCAGGAGTTCTGTTATTTAAGAAAGGGGGAAAACATCTTTGCAGCAAATACCTGCACCTTTATAATGTCCTATATTATCTTAAACCAATTGCATTTCATGTGATCATTGGTAGGGTTAGGTTTCAATCTGTCATCTTGATACTTGTTTTGTGTTTGTAGCATCTGTTCTTGATTCTCTTTTCCTCTTTCTTAAACTTCCTTTGGATTAATTCTTTTCTATGATTCCATTTATTTCTCCTTTTTCAGCTTTTTAGGTATAATTCTCAGTCTTATCCTTTTAGTGATAGCTTAAGGGCTTATAGCATCCATCTTTAACTTATCACTGTCTAACTTCAAGTAATATTATTCCACTTCACACATAGCATCAGAACCCTACAACAGTATACTTCCATTTCTCCCCTTTCAGCTTTTATGCTATTTTTGTCATACATTTTAGTTTTACATGTGAATAACTTCCACAATACATTATTATTAATTTTGTTTAGTCAGTTATCTTTTTTAAAACTTAATAAGAAAAAAACAAATATATTTACCTATGCAATTGGCGTTTCCAATGCCCTTTATTCCTTTGTGTAGATCGATATTTCTATCAGGTATCATTTTCCTTCTTCATGAGGGATTTCCTTTAGCATTTCTTGTACCACAAATCTACTGATAATAAATTCTTTCAGCTTTTAAATCTCTGAAAAAGTATCTCACTTTCATTTTTGAAAGACATTTTTGCTGGGTATAGAATTCTAGTTTTTTTTTCCAGTACCTTAAAGGCGCTGCTTTACTACATCAATTGAATTGTTTTTTGAAAAGAAATCTGCTGTTGTTCTTATTCTTTTCCCTCTATACATAACATGTCTTTTTTTTTCCTAGCTGCTTTCAAGATTTTTCTTGAAAATTTGGTTTTTCTTTAAAATCACTGGTTTTGAGCAACCTGATTATCATGTGCTATGGTGTTATTTTCTTCATGTTTCTTGTGATTAGAGATTGTTGAGCTTCTTGGACATACAGCTTTATGGTTTCATCAAATTTGGAAAATTTCAGCCACTGTATCTTCAAATATGTTTTCTAAACTTTCCTTCAGGGACTTAAATTCCATATATATTTTTCTTGAAGCTGTTCTATAACAAACTGATACTCTATTCCTTTTTCTTTCTCTTTCTTTCTTAAAAATTTTTTCTTTATGTTTCACTTTGGATAGTTTTTATTTATATGTCTTCAACTTCACTAATATATTGTCCTGCAATATTTAGTTTGCTATTGTTTCCTCTGCTGTACTTTTCACGTCAAACATTGTAGTTTTCATCTCTAGAAACTTGATTTTTTTAAAAAATATTTTATGTTTCAACACATTTAGTCTTTCCTTTAGCTTTTTAAATTTATGGCATACATTGTAATAACTATTTTCATTTTCTCATCTGCTAATGACAACATCTGTGCCATTTTGGGTCTGTTTGGATTGATTTTTCTCCTCATATTGCATTATATTTTCCTGTTTCTTTGCATACCTGGTAATTTTTTATTGATCCCAGAAACTGTAAATGTTATCTTGTTGGTTGCTAGATATTTTTGTATTCCTATAAATATTTTTGAGTTTTGTTTAATCCTTTTTGGTCTTGCTTCTAAGATTTGTTAGGTGACACCAAAGCTGTGGTTAATCTAGGACTAAACTACCTACCTAATACTCTGTGAATTATAGGTTTTCTATTCTGGTTGATGGGAATAGGCTCTATTCCTGACACTATGTGAAGTTTGGTGCTGTTCCCTCTAATCTTTTTGGCTGGTTCCTTTTCTGGCTTCAGGCAGTGCCTTCATATGCATGTGCTGATCATCCTCAGCTGAGTTCTCTAGGGCAACCCTCTGCAGAACTCTGGAAATCTGTTACAACCTTTGTAAAGGCTGAGCCACCCGGAGTGAAGAAAAGGATGTCCTACCTCTAAAACTAAAGGAGACTTTCACCCAGAAGAGGGGGAGAGCAAACTGATGTGGGTCACTAAGATGTAAAAAGTTTCCCTTATTTGTGCTCCCATCAACTGAGTCTGGAGTTCTAGGTATCAAGAACAGATATAAATACCAGGAAGCCTCACAAGAGGTGATAAATCACACATGGCAGTCACTGGCCCTTGAAACAGTGCCACAGTGTCCCTCTCCAAGCTCTGAGGATAGATTATTAGACTACGATGGACATTTTGCAAGAGTCTACAAAAATCTTACTAGGGAATGTTGGATGGACAATGGACATTTTAACACCCTTAGCTGAAGCCTATAAACTATTAGTATAAATAGCATGTTTCAGCCTCCACCCTCAAAACCTATTTGTATCCATTATGTGCAGAAGATTTTTTCACTTTTCTTTGTTTTTTAGTTGAGAGAAGAAATGAAGAGTTCGGGATTGTTGCTGAACCCAGGACAGCATACAAGGACAGACAGGAAGGGATGAGTCCATCTGTCACTGAGACCAAAAAGCTAGTTTTTTTCCCCTCTGAGGTTCTGGGGAACAGTTAAGAGAATTTACTTTGAAAGATTTAGGACACAATCAAAGCTACTTTGGGGCTAAAAAGGAAAATATTCTATCTACCTCTTTATTGTGATAACGTTTTATCCCAGTAAAAGGAAAATTTAAAAAAAAATGATAACATAGGGCTTCCCTGGTGGCGCAGGACAATGTGAAGACACACAGGGAGAAGATGGCCATGTGACGGGAGTGATGCATCTACTAGTGGGAGTAGGAATATGCTAGATTGAAGGAGACTACTTAAATAGGAGACTAAATAGTCTTCTTTAATCTAATGATAACTATATGCAATGTGTAATCCTTGAATGGCCCCTGGATTGAAAGGGAGGAGAGCAGGACGGTGAGCAGGGAGGTAAGTAAAGAGGGAGGCAGAAAGAGATGAAGGAAAGCTCTATATATCTACATAAAGGGCATTTGGGTGACAACTGAGGACATCTGAACATGGACTATATTTAAAAACTATTATTATACTAATGTTAAATTCTTGGGAAAATAGTATTGAGATTTTATAGGAGAGTGTCTTTGCTTTTGGGAAACACACACTAAGACATTGAAGAATAAGATATGATGTCTGCAACTTACTTCAAAATAAAAACAACAAGAGATTTCAATACAAGGCATTAATCACAACATAATTTATAATAACAAAATAATGATTATAGTCGAAATGTTCACAGTTTAAATCTCTATATAATGAGGTTATATATATTAAAATACCTTTATGCTTTTAATTGGTTTTCCCTCAAGGAATTATTTAAGGGGAGCTTTTCCAAAAGGCTGCCTTTTCCAAATGACATAATTTTTAATGTGACTCCTTTGAAATATAAGAAGTACCAAAGAATCACCAAATCTAATGCAAAGACCAGTAAGTTTTTTTTAAGACCAGTAAGTTTCTGAAGTAGCATTCCAATTTCTTATTGATCAATTCCTTCAGATTCAAGGGTTCCATGCAAACAAATCCATTGGCAAAAATGTGACAAAGAAACACATGATTGTTTCAAACTTTGCTCCCTGTTGTCAAAACAAGGACTTAGTAGGAAAGAGAAATGAGACAGTGACTAGCCAAGTATGTACTATGTAGTTTAAGAAGGCTGAAACAGTAGATTTTTAAGACACTTTCAGATATTCTGGAATAGGTCAGACACTAAGCATTTATCAGCTAACGCCTTACTAGCAAAATGCAAGAAATATTCAAGAAGAGTAATCATGAGGAAGGAAAAATTAAGTCTGAAGCATAAAAAGTCATAAAGACAAACTTTTCCTACTACTCTCTTTTTTCTAGGACCAGTCCTGGCACCCATATAAAATTCTCTCTCTCTGGATTCCTTTTCATTGTACCCTGAACAATGATCTCATGTCATCTCTGGCATATGTGCATAGGTTACTGATTTGTTCTATCTCCCTGTTGCCAAACAATAGGAAGAGTAGAGAGAGTTGTCTTAGGTCTACAGATGGGACCATTTGGAGAGGCAGTTTTCCTGTGGAACCTGTCTTCTCTGACTGAAACCTATTCAATAAGACTGTTCATTCCTGACCTCCTGCCCCCTTGACACTGATCTGTCCTAAAGAGGATGCCAATATATTGTCTGTCAAATTTATATTAGAAAGCCATAGCATAAGGTCCCCATTTCTATATTGCACACAATGCTTTATGTCAAAGTTTGATAAACATGAAATCACATTTTCAAAGGTTAAAAAACAAGTGTCAGTCAGTCAAAAATAGTTGACCACTGTGAGTGTCTCACTGGTTGACCTTGAACTCTTCCATGACTCTGAGGTCAATGATATGTCATTAGAGGAGGAATTTCTTATAGATTTATGATAAGCTCACTTCTTTGACTAGGATCTTGACATTAGAAACAATTTTAAGTTGTCTATCTTCAAACACCTACCTAGTGAATGAAAACATAAAGCTATAAAGGGATCAATCGTCCTTTCAATTGTGCAATGAACTAACAACTTTCATGCAATGAAATTGATGTTAATAGGAGTTATATATGCATATCTACATATCTATGATACAAAGAACCCTAAGATTTCAATAGAATCTAAGACTCAATGAAAGAGACAAGAAGGTAGAAGAAAAAGAAATGTTCAGTATTTACCACAGACTCCATTTCCACCTGTATTTTAATTATCTATAATAGAAAAAAGTTAGCAGGTAGAATTATGCAAGCATCTTCAAAGGTCTGAAAGACTTGTGAAGTTCACTTTCATTATATTATGGCTATAGTAAACCATTTAAATTTTGCTACTAGATTTCTAGTATGCCACACAAATATATTAATTAATGCTATCCAGAGATTGTCAGAGTCAGTTTTGAATGTGAAATACTAAGTAATGGATTAAATATAACCCAGAAGAGGGTTACTCTGTTTAGATAGTAGAAAGTGCCATGTACAGTTTTTAATTACTCTCAAAATGTGGTTCTTTCCTAGAAATAATGTTTTGTTGGCTACTCTTTATTTGTTTGGCTGGTTTTGACTACCTTAAAAAGACAAAGAAAAGAAAGAAATTAAGTTGCATCTCCCTTTCTGCAGTTTCTCCAATATCAAACTTATGAGCAATCAGAGAGATTTTAAATGAATTGCACAGATCTGTTGCAGACATTCACAGATGATTATGACAAATATACTTTATTTTCATCCTTTGAATATTAGAAGTTTGCTTATTACCATGCTTCCAGAAATGCATAATGGACATAAAGTATATCTTGTAACTTCTTAACTATGATTTAAAAGAAAGTGATAACCACTTATCTATTCTCTGCTGTCCCTACATATTTAAGCTATGTGTTTCAAATGTTTTCAACCATATGATATTCTGTACTGTGTCTTTCATATCAGATGAATTATGACTAAAAATAACACTGGGCAGCTTTATTATTATTTAGCAAACACAGTTCTTTAACCCATTTTAGTTTCCAACTCAGATAATCAAGTTCATTACATTTTAGTGTCTATGTGCGTTTCCTTACTGCCGTTTGTTAAGACTTAAGTAAAGATGGTCACTGAGGGGAAGACAGCCCTTAAACCCTATACTTAGTAACTTTAGACTCACATCTACTTGCAGGAGAAATACATGACAGATCTATTGTTCTGTATTAGCAGGACATTGTCCAGTATATGAACACATGCAAACTACTCAGGAAGGCCTTTGAATATTTAAGGCAAGACACTAGTGGCTCATCCCAGTGGGAAACGCAGAAAAGGGGAACCTGATTAAATTTAATGTCATTGTCACTTTTTTTTCATTGCGAAGAATTATATAGGTAGCCATAGCTACCACACTGTTCAGACAGCATGACCACAATATTCCCCTCAGAGGTTGGCGTCAAGGACTGAATTATTCACTCAAAGAATGTGATTCATTGCTGGATGTGGTTCTTACAAGATTAAAAGAGTCATCAGTATATAAAATGCACATACATACTCTAGGGGCAAAAGTAAAACCACTGCAACCTTTCGATCACTGATTAGGCTTTGTAAGAATCATCTGTTAAAAATTATATCAATAAATATTTTTTAGTATAATTTGGACTGTGAGCCCAGGTCTCTCTCTTCTTTTCTAATTTAAAAATCATTTTGAAGTTAAGAAGTTTTCATATAAGTTGTTGGAGGAGTTTAGAACAAGACCTCTTATTCCTATTCCTTTTTAAAGGGAAGCTATTGAATCAATATTTAATTATGCTCCTCTATGGTATGTAGCATCTCTGGGTAAAACCTGCTAGTTCATAAATGACTGCTTGTTCAGCATCACCAAGTGAGCATTATAATAATCTAACAATGTTTACCATATATGTTATCCTTTATCATCAAGTCTCTAAATTTACAATTTTCCTTGTCTTGGGTAAATATTTTCAAGTGTGCAAAGTCATTTCTAAACACGTATTTTACCTAGGTAAGTCAAATAAATATGTTTTTTAAAGCAAGATAGTTGAAAAATAAAATTTCAGATACTTTTCACTTACCTAATCAAATAATACCTCTCACAGAAGAAAACATGCTATTATTTAGCCACGTATGTTAAATTTCTGACCCCTTTTGCTAATATCAGGCCCTGCTCTTTAAAAGGCTATAGAAAAGTAAATGCTAGCTGCTGCATAAAGTAGTTCACCAAGGAAGTAATTGGTGGCTTTTGATAAACTCAGGGGACTAGTAACAAGCTTTCACTTGCAGAATGTCAGTTCATCAGTTCAAACTCAGTCCATACAGGCCTGACTGAAAGCCATGCCACCTGAGTGTCACTCACTGGAGTTTATAATATGAACTGGAGGCAGACTCGGTCTGATTAATGGTGGACACAAGTCCATAACCCAGCACCCACCATCATAATTGGCTCCCTCGTTTGAAGTCTCAGGAGACTGAATGGGCAGTGGAATTTGAACTACCAACTCATTCTGGTCTCACCAGGGAAAGATGAAGACTCCCTGGTGGGGCTGCTTGGAGAAGCTAGTAATGATGCTATTGTGCCTTAGACCTGTCCTACACATAAACAGAGAGCTTTCCTCTGTACAAGAACACACTTAAGCACCTATAAAACACCAAATAATTCATTCTGCATACACAGGGTTAAAGTAATGTTCTTTTATGATTGCCTTCAAAATAAAAATGTAAATGAGCTTCTTTATTTGTTTTAGTCTACTTTGTAACAATATTGTTAGAGAATATTAATTGTATTACAAAGAACTAAACTTGTACTCTTAAGTAAAACCTAATCACATTATCTTCTAGTAAAATTTTATTTACTGAAATGAAATTACATCTAGAGTTTTCTTAAATACAATCTTATTCCACAGCATGAAAACATGCTGATGTCAAATTCAGAGATCATAATTTCTTTCTATTAAAAAAATTCTGTGTAGATTCTACATATTGATTATTTAAATTCGATGCCCACAGAGATTATCACTTTATTGAAAGTTGGGTTGATTACCATGGGATTTATGAGAAGACAACTGTAAGCAGAGGAAGCCTTGGAGATGCAACTTTGCCCCTGAAATACCAAGGGATATTTTCCTCGGTGTAATGTTAAACAATGTGCCTTCAACAATAAACTGACAATGCCTTTCCTGAGGCTTGTGGTGTGGTCACGGTGTTGATCTTGTCTTTTCTTCTTAATGTGCTCCCATACCAGAGACACTACAATAGTCATTCACAAAAACTACAGTACAGAGAAGTTTAAGATGCTTCTTCTGTAATGTTTCTTTCTTCTATCTGCAGCTGGGGGGTTACAGCTGGTGTCTTGTTTTTTTGGTTACCTGAATGGATTTCCGCTTCTTAACTGTACCAGCTTGCCATTCTTTATGATGATAGGTTCAATCAGAATATTTTAGTGTCCTTTGGTTTCTGAGTTACCTCTCACTCTTTATACAGTTTTAAAACAAGTTTTGCTAATGTTGAACATTTTATTATTTAATGCCATCAGTGCTATTCCTTTATAATTATCTGAAACATTCTCATATAATAAAATGACTAACAGTTGCAAATAAAAATGATGGAAAAATGTTTAACTAAGGTCTATATGTAGGGGATTTTTCTTTTTAAATGGCTATCAACAGAAAAGAGGTTATTAAAAATGAAATTACCATTTCAGTTGAATTACCATTTCCTGATATTGTATCTGTAAATATAAGAAAAATGAGGCATAAAATAACTAAAATTAGGCTCACTGCCTCTTAATCTATATTTTCCCTAGGAATAATGATTGAAAAGACTCAACACAAGGTCACTACCAGAACTGCCCAAAACCAGATATTAAAACACCACAAACTTGCGTGTCTTTAATGACTCTTTGACCTGCATGCTTGTAACAACAATAGCAAATATTTATGATGCCCTTACTATGTACCAGGCACCATACACAGTACCTTAAATTATCATATTAAATTAAGTCTCATATTATCAAATCTTTGAGGTAGGAACAAGTATGCCCATTACATAAATGAGGAAACTGGTGATTAGACAGGCTAAATAAATTGCCTAAGGTCCTCAGTGATCTAGACCTATTTGAACTCACACTGCTTGAGTTTAAAACTCTTTCTCTTAAAGGCTGCATTATACAGCCTCACCACAGTTATGTACACAACTGGATATTCATCAACTGTAGATTTTTTGATATACTACTATTTAAATGTTATCCCTTGGAGGATATCCCCTGGAATTTCTTAGTGTATTAGATTTGATTTGTTTTTGTTGACAAACTTAATATTTACCAGATATGTGACCTTGGGCATGTCATTTTTCTCTGTGAATCTCAACTCTCTCACCTCAAAAATGAGGTAAATGAACTAGATAGGTCTCTAAAAGTCTGTATCATTAGCTTCTGCTGCATAACAAACTATGCCAAAACTCCACGCTTAAACAAAAACTAACCATGTATTAGTGCATGATTTTGTGAGTGAGAAATTTGGGTTGAGCTCAGATGATGGTTCTTCTGCTAGACTGGGCTGGGTTCAATCATGTATACAGGGTAACCAACCATCTCAGTTGGCCTGGGAGTGAGCAGGTTCCTAGAACATGGGATTTTCCGCGCTAAAACTCAGAAAGTTCCAGGCAAACCAGGTTGAGTTGGCCATCCTACATGTACCTGTGGCCAGCTGGCATCCAAAGTTTCACTCACATGTGTGGAGACTGGCTGGCTATCGACTGATGCCACAAGGTAAGTGAGCCACAAATGTGACCATCCTGCCAGGATCATTCACATCATGGTGGATACAGGATTCTCAGGAGCAGCAGCAGAGGCCAGGCCCAATCAGCAAAGTCCCTGCTTGCTACTCTCCCATGGTTCTCCCATGGGAGAGCCACTCTCCCGTGGCTCAGATTCAACTAATGAAAAGGTAGATTCCATCTCTCTGTGGAAGGCTATACAAAGTTGCACTAAAAAAGAAACTAGGTATATAGAGGGATAGAACTTGTAACCATTTTTGCAATCTACTGCAAGATCATTTCCTGCCCTGAAATCGGGATTTCTGTGCTCATCCACATGCTCTATCTAAAAACATCCATGAGAGTAACAGAAGTTAAACAACAGAAATTATAGTCTCTCTGTGGCTATACTGCCCTGTGTAAACAATAGGGTTAATTAACTTGTCCCAGGACTGCTTAACCCACTTGACGAGCTTGCTTAGACCCGTGAAGTCAAGGGACTTGTTAAGACAAGGATTAAATATGCAATGATGATCTTCGTATCATCTTTTTTTCCTTAACTTCTGTTAACAGATTAAGTATGAAAAGCCATTCAAAACTGGGATTATGCACACTAAGTGGCATTTCTATATAGTTTTAGCTTGTGTGTTAAAAGGGCCCCAAAAGGGTCATGACTAAGAGTGTCTAAAGAGGGTCTAAACTGAGGGTAACAACAATTGTTTCTCAAATTAGAAAGATCTTTGTGAAATGAAGGAGGAAAAGGAAAGAAAAAGGTAGTTTTTCATAAAAGAAAATATACTGGATTATTTTAACAAATAGGGTATAAATATACATGCGTCATATACCCATACATGTATAAATTTATGCACATTGTGTACATAAGATGTATCTTCTTTTTACACTGTATTTGTATGGTATCTTATTTGCAATACAAGAGTTACACAAATAATGCAAATGAGTGAAATTAGAGAAGTAACTTTGTACAATAAGAAAAAAAACAAAGAATGAAGAAGAATATGGCAGAATGGAAGCAGATCTCCCTTTTAAAGTAAGAAACTATTGCTAACTTCTTGGTCTATCTGATTACTTCCAAGCAAAAAATTGGAGCCCAAAGTTCCATTTCGTTTTTAAAGGGAAGACAGAAATACACAATTTCTCAATTTTAAAATGTTTAAAACTGAATTTTAAGACAATTATTATTAGTGCAAGCTAATCCAGAGCTGAATTCAGGCCAGTCACCAGTTTCCAGTATCTGTAATAGTTGTTACTGTGGGTTATTTTATGTGCCAAAATATGAAGTTGGGACAAATATTTGGGGGAAATTTAGTGGTCTGTGAGTTTTCCAAGCATGGTGTACTTGTTATCTATTTCTATGTTACGTATTACCACAAATTTAGCATCTTATTATAACACATTTATTACCTCAACATTCCTGTGGTTTAGAAGTCCATCTTGGTGCAGATGGTTCTCTGTTCAACATTTCACTAGGCTGAAAACAAGGCACTGGCCAGGGCTACAATCTCATCTAAGGTTCGGGGTTCTTTTCCAAGCTTACTGGTTATTAGCAGAATTCAGTTCCTTGGCAAGTATAGAATTAAAGTTCTGCTTTCTTGCTGGCTGTCATGTGGAATCAGTCTCAGTTCCTAGAGGCATCCCACAGTTGCCTAACATATGCTGCTCTCTACAACATGGCAGTGTGCTTCTTCAAGTCCAGAGGAAAATCTCTCCACGTCTTTTAAGAGCTCACCTGATTAGGTCAGACTCACCTCATGTAATCTCTCTTTTGATGAACTCAAACTCAATTGACTAGGGACCTTAATTATATCTGTAAGATCCCTTCTGACATATAATGAACATAATCACAGGAGTGCCATCCCACCATATTCCCAAATCCCACTCACGTACAAGGGGAAGGGATTACTCAGAATACGTACACCAGGGAGTGAAAATCTTGAGGGCCACCTTAGAACTCTGCCTACCAAATACAGGAAACACTAGTTTGGAGAATTTTGATCCTCTAGATTAATACTGAACATGTTTTGTCCCCTGATTCTCCAAAGAATTATCTTTATCAAGTTGTACCATTTCTATTCTTTTGTTGTGTCATTTGCTTTAAACGAAAAATTACCTAAGATAGTCTTTTAAAAAACTATTTCTTGTTTTGTAGGAATGATGAAATTATTGTCCAAACTATACTCTATGATCCCTTTAAGGAGCTCCATGTGAGAAATTTATTTTAAAGCTTGCTGGAGGAACTTCCCTGGTGGTCCAGTGGGTAAGACTCCATGTTCACAATGCAGGGGTCCCGGGTTCGATCCCTGGTTGAGGAACTAGATCCCACATGCATGCCACAACCAAGAGTTTTCATGCTACAACTGAGTCCGCATGCCGCAACTAAGAAGCCTGCATGCTGCAACTAACGATCCCGCATGCCACAACGAAGATCCTATGTGCTGCAATGCAACTAAGACCTGACGAAGCCAAAATAAATAAATAAATTTTTTTTAAAATAATAAAATAAAGCTTGTTAGGAGATATTCTGCCTTCCCTGAAGAAGCAAAAAAAAAAATTTCTCTCTTACATTAGAAATATATAATTGACTTTACCTGTCTTTTCTTTTGGCTGCCATGAACTTATAGCCAGATTTAAATGGGCCATTATTCTCTGTATACAGTGGATGGAGAATCCTCTCCATTCTTAAATTTGTATTCATATTTTTCTAGTTGGATTGTAATTCTTAATTTTATATATTTAATGTTTTTGTTGTGGTTAACTCAAATCAAAAAGGAGATACATGACAAATACATAGATTAGATAGATGAGCAGAGGACAGAAAAAAAATAAAGATAGATAGAATAAATAAATAGTGATGAGAGAAAGAGATAAAATAAAGATCATGTATTCTTCACATTTTTAAGCTACCTATTCAATTCCATAAATGTATATATCTGTCATTGTACCAATATCTCACCATATTATTTTAACAGCATTATAACATACTTTATGGTCTAGCAGGGTCTTGTTTTCACACTGATATAATTCTTTTGCAAAAAAGTCAGTGATAAAATCCATAGTAATCAATTACTTTAATATTAGCATTTAATGCACACGAGTGAATCCCCTTTTTTCCTCTATTTCTATTCTCTTTGAACATGTTGGGTCTGATGCTTTATAAATGTAATACTACCAAAGTTTTGGAGGTACATTCCTATTCTTGTTTACAATCATATTTCTCTAGATGCAGTAGACCAATTTTAAATTCACAGAGTCACTTATTTCTCATGCAGAATACTTCTATGTTGCACTTACACAACCATATTCTTGTTGTGGAATTAGACTGCATTCTTTTGTCACATGACATGTCTGCCTCATCAGAGGAAAAAGTTGTAGGAAAAAAAAAAAGGCTTAGTTCAAATAACTATAATTTATTTTGTTTTAAAATTTATTTTTACTTTTTCATATCCTCTTAAAACTTAAAAATATAATTTATAATTATTAATAATTAAAATAGATTATATAGACTACCAAGATAAAT
The DNA here is from genome assembly GCF_949987515.2 of Delphinus delphis. NCBI lineage: Eukaryota > Metazoa > Chordata > Mammalia > Artiodactyla > Delphinidae > Delphinus > Delphinus delphis. Next base: position 13,145,858 of record NC_082687.1, read on the forward strand.
ATTTCAACTGTGACTGTACACCAAGCCTTCCAAAATTAAGACAGTTACCTCCTAATAATGATTTAAGAAGAATATTGAAGTATTACAAATTTAAGATTCTGAAACATTCCCAATGAATTAAAGTGTTTACTCCCACCTCATAGAAATAGCTTATTTCAGGTCTGTGGCAGGGTAAGTAGAGAGGTGAATCTGGAATATTTTGTGCCAGAAAGCAAGGAAGTGCTCAAAGAATAATGGATTTATGTCAAAAGGACACAAGTGCCAGCTGAAAGAGGCTCCCACTGGCCAAATCTGACACAACATGTGCATCAGAAACAATTATAACAAATGCAATAGAGAAAAAAAATTGAGTCCATAATGTTACTCAAAATGGAGGAAGAGGTGGAGGTAGAGACGGAACACACTTCTTTACGGAAGAGTGACAAGTAATAAATAGAGCAGGAACGATAGGAAAATCATTAAATGGTAAAACTAGGGAAGGGTAATATGGGTGTCCACTGAACTATTCTCTTGGCTATTCTCCAGGTTAGAAAATTTTCAAAATTAAAAAATAAATTAATTAGTAATACAACAACAAAAGTATATTTAGGGCCCAGAATCGTAATTTGTTCTAGAAAATAAATAATATTTAGAGTTGGATATAGTTTAACTGATACCAATTCCAGAAAAACTAGGAAACAAGGAAACTCATTCTAAGATGCAGATAAGGATTTTGGAGTTTTCTTGAACAGCTGATATATACATTGTAGATTTATTAATTTGTTTAAATATTCAGAATTACAAGAACAACATATGTTCTTGTAGTCAAAATCTGGTCTAAAAATATATCCCGACATCTAGCATAAAAAATGCACTTGCATTACTTAAAAGTTTGGTTAAGATTCACAGTACCATGCCTAATTCAAAGTCTAGGCAGCATAGAGAAGGGAGGGAGTATAAGCTTTGGAGTCAGCCAAGCCTAGGTTTGAATCAGGCTCTGCTACTTGTTATCTGAACAATCTCATGTAAATTATATCCTGTACTGAATCCTTGGTTTTCTTATCTATAAATAAAATGGATAGTCTACTTCAGAATTATTTTGAAGGCCAAAATGAAATAAACATGTAGAGCATCTATCCTATTGACTAGCATTCATTCTGTGTGACAAGCATTGCCCTGGGCCCAGGGACCCAGAAGTAACGAAAACAGAAAGATATCCACCTTCTCCTTTTGGAGCACATAGTCTAGCAGAAGAAAGAGAATAATCACACAAATTACTACATAATTATAATTTGGTAAATGATAAAAGAATATAATATGAGTATGTAATGTACACATAATAGACCATTATTATATATATATATATATATATATATATATATATACACACACACACATATGCAGTTACACACATGCACATATACATATAACCATATACACATTTCTATCTAAGACTGATCAAACAGTCAATTAATCATTGACAAATCTGGAATCAGAACTTGAGCGCTTTCTCACTGATAATCTAACATTTCCTCCTTTTAAGTGTATACTTTAAAAAAGCAGTGTTTATTGAGAAGTTTAAATACCAGTTACATTCACATCACAATTCAATTTGTAATAGAATGTAAAAGATAATCAATAATGACTGAATCACAGATCTGGAAGGGAATAGGTCATATAATTAAGTTGTCATCTCCTGGGCAAGTTCTCACCTTAAAAAAATTTGAATCAGATATTCTCTTTTTTGTTTGTTTAAAATATATTTACTTCTGATACATACAACATGAACCTTGAAGACATTATGCTAAGTGAAATGAGCCATACACAAAAGTGTCTGGAGAGTTATGATTTAATGGGTATAGCATGGGATAATTTAAAAGTTCAGGAGATAGACAGTGGTGATGGTTGCACAACAGTGTGAATGTACTTAATGTCACTGAAATACACACTTAAACATGAATAAAATGGTAAATTTTGTTATGTATATTTTACTACAAATTGTAGTAAAATATACATAACAAAATTTACATATATATCTACAAAGCATTAAATTGTTAATATTTGTTATCTTTGAACAGAGATCATAGTGAAGAGAAATAGTTTCAGTTTCTGTATAACACATATCTCTTGTTTAAATTGCTCACATGTATGTATTACTTTTATAATGTGTAATAAATTTTTAAATAAAATTTACTTTCAGCATTAAATCCCTACAACTATATAAATATGGAAAGATAGTACATATAATATGCACAAAAGATAATACTGTCCTACAAAAACTTTTTCAATTTAATTTTCTTTACTAATGAAGGGTAAAGAACAATAATATAAGAAATAAGGCGATGAAAAGGGCTGGCAGCACCTTAACACAAGTGTACTTCCAAGTCCTCTTACCAGGCCCCACCCTTTATACCCAGTGGCTCCCGTTGTTATGGCTAGGACAGAGAAGTCTTCCAGTGGAAATTAGATAAGTCTGCTCAGTGCTAACCTCCAGGGTGGACCTGAAGTGGGCAAGGAATCAGAAGAACTTGAGCATAGACCTGGGATGGAGAGAGACCGAGAAAGAACTCCAAAGAACTAATGATGATCCAAAAAGGAAAGTATTTCACATAGTATCTAGGTTCACCTACATATTTCTTGGAGAATTTGGTGAGAATGCTGCCTCACAACAAGGTATTGTTTGAGATAAACAAGTTCTAGTTCCAGGAGACAACCAAGCCAAACCCGAGTTTAGTGACAGTCTTAGAAGGAAGAGGAATTTTTCTTTGAGGGTAACTTAAACTTAAGGATCAGTCAAATCTTAAACTTAAGGGATGATCTACTAAAGACTTAACTTCTGTTTTTCACCACTTTTGTACAAATATTATATAAAGTCTCTTCATTGATCCTACTGACTGGTGGGGCATGAGGGAGGGTGCAGGCAGGAAAGAGAGAAGGTAGAGAAAGGTCTCCCCTGACCCAGTTAACACAAAAAGGCACGTGAGAACTCAAGATTTAGTCCTTTCTTATCTCCAAGAAAGATACAAAGGCCTTCGTGGGTTTCTAAGTTCTTCCCTTTATACTCAAAGGCCTGAAATGGGATGTGCATATAGTAGAAAGTCAATAAATACTACTCTTCTAACAATTACAATTAATCAAATTATTATTAAGAAATTCCTTCTACCAAGAGGTACAAACTACTATGTATAAAATAAATAAGCTACAAGGATATATTGTAAAGCATAGGAAATATAGCCAAAATTTTATAATAACTAGAAATGGAGTATAACCTATAAAAATTTGAATCACTGTGTTGTACACCTGAAACTAATATTGTAAATTAACTATACTGCAATAAAAAAACAAAAAAATTCCTTCTACAATATACACATATCTATAGAAAAGCATTAATACTAACATATTCCAAGTTGAGACCTTTTGTTTAGATACCCATTAACATTCCTCTATTGTTTGAGGATTTGAACAATGAACATATTCTTCTATTAGAGTTTAAATTTCTTAAGATCTTACTGATTGTTTACGGAGAACGCTCCACCCTAAGACGCACACCAGGCTGCCTCCCTACACCCTTGAGCTAAATTTTAGCAGGATCCAGATACCAACATATTACAATCTTCATCAACATGCATTAGTTTATCTTAGCTCTAATTTGGAAAAGGAATTCTGAAGACTTCATTTATTACTCTCCACAGTGCTTAGAATGATACAAACCTTATTCTTAATGCTCAGTTATGTTTATTGTCTGTCAGTTTTTTTCTAGGTGAATTCTGATACAGGTACAATTTCCCTGAAAATGGAAGGGCCGAAGGTAAAGTTTGTCATTAAGGCAGAGTCTGTTTACTCTTAGAGTTCCATGGAAATAAATTACAGTACAAATTACAGTATCTTTACCATAATAACATTATTCAGATGAGGGAAAAAAATCTTTTTGAGGACTGAGCCTCTGGGTTTCCTTCATCTATAAACAGCCCTTTGGGCTTTCAGTACATACTCTTAAAGGCAATCATAAAGCAACTAGAATTAACAGCAATCTGTTCTTAGAGCAGATTTAGGAGGTGTCAAACATTATCTTGCTTTGTTCACTTGAGCCTCTTTCACAAAGCCACGTTCTTGTTGATCTGTTTCTCCTAGTTTCCTTTGGGAAGTCATCATGAATAGTGTACATTTCCCAGTAAATGGAATCTTTAACAAGAGATGCTATTTTTATGCACATGAAAAAAAATTACTAGAGAAACATGTGAAATGACAGGGAATTTACTTTGCTAACCTCCTATTATAGATATACAGATTTTCTAGATTGACAACTCAAAGCAAATTCTTTGATTTGTTTGTTGCTTTTGTTGTTGTTGTTTAGTGTGGTGATCTGTTTGGTTGGGTTTTTTCCTCCCTTATAGAATTTATTATTTTCTTCAATAAAGTGGCCAGTAAACTTAGTCAATCTTATGTCAGTGATCAAGAGTCTTTCATATAGGTTATCTTGAAAATAATATATCTGAAAATTAATTCTCAAAACCTATTAATTTAGAAAAGAAAAAAATTGCAGACCAACTAGTAAATCTACTAGGTACACCAGCAACTAAAGTCAGCTTAAGTGTGATTTTAAAAATTCACTGCAGATTCCTTAGTGATCAGATACGTGATCATATCCTCAAAATATTCTGAGAATAGGGAAAACAGTGTTATACAGTTGTAATTGTTCTAGGGAAGAATGCTCAGGTGACTAGTAATCTGGAGTAAGACAGACCATCACATGATTAACTACATTATGTATTTTATATCACCAAATGATAACCTCAGATTATACTCCCATAAAGATGCCATAATTGACAATTCACAGGTACATCAAATATTGTGACTCTAGCAGAGTATAAGTATTCTGAATACTCAGTAGTCCTGTGAGGTTTGTCTCATAGCATAGGAGCTTGTAAAATAATGCCTTACACTTCTTTACTTACTGGATTCTATTCATTTCATTATTGAATCCAGCTTACCAAGAATGTCAAAGGTTAATGAAAGATCTTTATTTTTTTCAGTTTTAATATTCTCTGAAAACAAATAAACAGTGCCCCTAAAGATAATTCAATTACTGTTTCATTCAGTATAGTTCTCTACAAAGTTAAATTATAACTCTTTACTACATTTTTAGAAAACTGGGTTTTTTTCCTGCTTCTTCTTGAGAGGGGAAACAAGAATAAACATATATGAAAAAGAGAAACAATAAATACACATGAAAAAGAACATGTAATTTTAAAAAATAAATAATGAAAGAGTCAAATGCAACCATCTTTAGCTGCCATAGACAAAAAGAAAACTCCAAAATGACTTGACCTTGAAAGTCAGTAAATATAAGCTCCCTGTACTCCTACGGAAGGATCTCAACAGAACTTTACAAGCTACTGATACTATGCAAATTTTGGATGATTTAGGCATATCAGTGGGGTAGGGATATCAGAAAGCAAATGTAAGGGAAAAGATAATTGAGTTAGGGTCCTGTTACCAGATACAATGGCATCTGCATAAAGCTTGCCAGAAGCCAAAGTACTGCTTTACTCTGCAAAGGAAGTGTGGCATCTAGTGGACATTTCGTTTCTGCAATACCTTCCTATATTTTTCAGAGAAATAGATGTGATACAGAGTAGATCTTTGTGGTTTAACTGTCTTGTTTTTGTTATTGTTTTAAATAGCCATGTTTTCATCTTCCATGTTAAGTGTGACTTTTTTTATGCTAACTTGGCAATAAAATCAAGCAGTCCATATGAAAAAAAAATTGTTTAGAATCTATAGGTCTACAAAGTGATTCTTAGCTGAGTGTGTTTACTTTTTATTTTGAAAAATATCCCAATATGAGATTTTTCAATTATATTTACATGAAATAAAATCCTTTTTGTTTTTCCTGGAATATTAAGTTTCACAAAATGTGAAATGCTTTAAGAAAGTCAGAACAAAAATATTAGTATGTGAATGTACTGCTTCATAACATGAAAATCTTTCTCAAATCAGATAGTTCAAGTATAATAGAGATATTGCATTGAAATTCATAGAATTCTAAATACATGTTGAGTTTATTATAGAAAACAATATTTTCAAAATAAGGTATTTTAAATTACAAATCAGAAACAAATTTCGATCTTTGTTGATTTTAGTTACTCACTGATAAACGTTAGACATGGTTCCAGTAAAAACTCACTTCTGAATATTCGTTGTGACCCAAAATACATTAACTTACTACCATCTGAAGTCATATTTCAAAATTCACCTTTGCCCTCTTGTCAAATCAGTCAAGTGTTTTAAAAAACTTATAAGTGTACAACTTGGTATTTATTAAAAGTTAAACAACTTCAAAAGAGCTTAGTGCTTTTCTATGAATTGACTAAACTCTCAAGTTATCAAAAACCCTAGCCAACATTTTCCTCTACTCTAAAATATTTTTTGCCTGCTATTGATACCTCAATGTTTCCATAGGTTTGCTTATATGAAGTTAGCCTTTTAGCAATAGGAAACCTTGAAGAATAATTTGTGAATTTCAGGTAGGCAGTCTGAAATGGCTTGGGTTTTTCGCCACTTGGGGGAATAGAGGCATATACTTCTGTTCATGGCTTTGTTCCCCCCTAGTGGACATCAAGTAATACTGTAAATTAAAATTCTTACATAATATTCCAACGGTCAAAGTAATAGAGATTAGTTGTAGGTTCAGCTGAGGGAACTAAAGTAGTTATTTTCCTGTGATAGTTTTGAATCTTACAGTTCACACTTAACTTGTTATCTAACCATCCATTGTTTGAAATGTGGGTGAATGACCTTTAAAGAATCTATAAATCCATGAAGAAAATTATATACTTGCAAAGTTAATATTTTGATGATTTGAAAATTATTGAAATGAGACACTTATTTGGAAACGTTTTTTACTTATTTCCATGGTAGATAAATAATCATCCATACTTTGTTCCATGAGACTTTGTAAATTTAGGAAAACCCCTTTTTCCATTTCCTAAAAGGTACATCACTCTGAAGACCATGCAGCAGCTTATCAAGTGTACAACCGCATTTCTTAAAGGGAAAGCTCTTCTTTCCCATATAATATACTCCTTAGCATATAATATTCCTTCCACACTATTCTAGAATACATGAATGAAAGAGAAAATAAAATGGAAAGAATCAGTGAATTTTTAATGTAATATTTGTGTTTAATAAAACTCTTAATAAAAGTTTAATAAAACTTTGAAAAAAAAGAAAGAGAAGGAGAGGAGAAAGATAGAGAGGGGAGGAGAGAAGTGAATGGAGTTGCTCTGCAACCTCAGGAAAAAAGGATTGCCCTGGTATAGGCATTTCAGCATTGTACTGTACAAATAGCCATGGCAAAACACAGCAACTTAACAAAAATGCATTCCACGTACATAGCTGCAAACAGCATCAGTAGCAATTATAAAAGGGTTTCTACAGATATTAAAAATGAAAGTTTTCCATAATGTCTAAAGCACTACATAAATATAAGGTAACATTTATAAGTATTGCTGTCTTCAGCAGCAGAGACAATAGCTAAGACTTACAGAATCTTACTTACAAACTGGTAAACACAATTTTAACTGGTATACATACATCACTTCATTTGAGCCTCACAACAACCCTATAAGGTGGGTTCTATTTTATCCTTATTTTGCATAAGAGAAAAACGAGGCACAGAGAAGTTAACTGCCCAAGGCCACACAATTAGAAGATGGTAAAGGAAAGATGCAGCCAGTAATCCTAGCTCCTAAATCTGTGTGCTTAACCTTTGAATCTCTTGAAAATTACATTGATGCTAACAACAGTAATGTCAATAAGAATCTGGTAAGCAAATATATCAAGTGCACACATTAGAACTAAATTATTATGACCTCAATTTGGGATAAATTCTACTTCAAAATTACAAACATCACTACCATACATTATAGGTATTGATACTGTCCTTTAGATTTATTCTTACATTTGAGAAAACAAACAGCAAAAATGCCCTCTTGCAGAATCAGCATATTGCTACAGATTAATATTTAGAATGAAAACAGAAAACTGACAAGCCTCTGTACCAACTTGTAACCAGAAAAAAATGTATTTAATCCAAGATACTCATTTATTCTTAAAAAAAATTTTTTAAAGCAATGAACTACTTATAACCTTTCAAAGCCATTGGATTAAAAGGAGATTTACCTTTTTCTTTAAAAACTGCTTGCATAAAGGTTTGGAAGTTCCCCATTTCTGGGTGATAAAAGGTGCAGGTTTATACAAATGTATTATTCTTCAGGGGATGTTTGGAAGTGCCCTGGTTATATCAAACGTTAAATAAATAGTACTAATTTCAAGATATTTCATGAAGTTACAAAAGGTCAAAATATCAAATCTTCCATAATAGCACCACTGATACATTTTAATACCAATCTTTGTAATATTCACCATCATCTTCCCCACAATGAAAATAATATCTTCCTATTTCATGATTAATTGATTAAGTTCTATCTTCTGTAATAATGTTAATTTTAGTGATATGATCTGATAAAAAGAATTACAGAGCTCAGGACTTCCCTGGTGGCGCAGTGGTTAAGAATCCACCTGCCAATGCAGGGGACACAGGTTCGATCCCTGGTCAGGAAAGATCTCACATGCTGCGGAGCAACTAAGCCCGTGCGCCACAACTACTGAGCCTGCACTCTAGAGCCCACAAGCCACAACTAGTGAGCCCAAGTGCCACAACTACAGAGCCTGCGTGCCACAACTAATGAAGCCCATGTGCCTAGAGCCCGTGGTCCACAAGAGAAGCCCACGTGCAGCAACAAAGAGTAGCCCCCGCTCACTGCAACTAGAGAAAGCCCATGCACAGCAACGAAGACTCAGTGCAGCCAAAAATAAATTAATTAATTAATTTAAAAAATTTTTTTAAATAAATAAATAAATGGAAAGACCTTGGGGGAAAAAAAAAAAGAATTACAGAGCTCAAAGTACATGAACTTCTTATACCAGGAAAGATAAAAATTGATCTTTCAGAAATTTCCTCTTTTGCAATTGATATGTTTCTGATTGCTTTACAAATGGGATTTTTTATTTTTAATAGACACCCCAAAACATAAATATCAATATATTAGAGCCAACACCAAAAATATCCCAACAGAGTAGGTTATTCAAAGAGTAAATGACCTATGGTATTAAAGGAAGTGAATAGAAGCCACAAAACTTAGGTACCCAGAACTGCTTAAGATGTTTAACTTATTATCTTATTTGGTGATTCTCAAACCTTGGCTACCAGCCCAGCAGCATAATCATCACTAGCATACTTGTTAGAAATGCAAATTCTCAGGCCCACATCAGAACTACTCAGTCTGAAACACTGAAGGTGGGGTTCAGCAATCAGTGTTTCAGTAAGCCTTCTAACCGTCCAATTTAATCCTCACAACGACCCTATGAAATTAATAATTTCTATATTTTATGAACAAAGGTTAAACAACATCCTAATGGTACCAAAAGAGAGAGAGAGAGATCCAACTGTGTGCTGTCTACAAAGGAAACATTTTAGATTCAAAGAGATAAACAGGTTTAAAGTAAAAAAGATGAAGAAATATATATAATATGCAATTAATAACCACAAGAGAGCTGTAGTGGGTACACTAATATCAGAATAGACTTTAAGACAAAACGTATCACTAGAGACAAAGAGTGGCATTTTAAGATAAAAGGGTCGATTCATTAAGATGATATAACAATTATAAACATATGAACATCCAAAAAACTGAGCCCCAAAATATATGAAACAAAAATAACACAAATGAAGGGAGAAATACATAATTTAAGAATAATAATGGAGGCTTCAATACTCCACTCTTAATAATAAGGGGTAGAGCAACTAGACAGAAAATCAACATGGATATAGAAGATCTGGATAATACTAAAAACCAACTTGACTGAACTGACATATACAGCACACTCCAGACAACAAGAGCAGAGTAATTCTTAAGTGCACATGGAACATGCTCCCAGATACACCATATGTCAGACCATAAAGCAAGTCTTAATAAATTTAAAAAGATTAACATCATGCAAAGTATGTTTTCTGACTATAAGGGGATTAAATTAGATATCAAAACAGTAAACAATATGGGATATCTACAAATATTTAGAAAATTTAAGCCGTACCTCTAAATAACCCATGTATCAATGAAGAAATCACAAGGGAAACAAGAAATATTTTGAGCTGAATAAAAATGAAAACACAATATATCATATTTATGAAATGTTGCTAAATCAGTGTTTAGAGGGAAATAGCTGTAAATATGTATATTAGAAAGGAAACAGAAAAACTAAATAGATCTAGTAAGTAAAGAAATGGAACTAGTAATTAAAATTTTTACACACACAAAATAAATCCCATGCTCAGATGGCTTCGGTGATAAGTTCTTCCAAACATTTAAAGCAGCGGTCCCCAAATTTTTTGGCACCAGAAACCAGTTTCGTGGAAGACAAGTCCTCCACGGACCGGGGGTGGGGGGTGGGGGGTGGATGGTTCAGGTGGTAATGTGAACGATGGTTCAGGCGGTAATGCGAGCAATGGGAGCGGCAGATGAAGCTTTGTTTGCTCGCCTGCCACTCACCTCCTGCTGTGCGGCCCAGTTCCTAACAGGCCGAGGACCGATACCAGTCCATGGCCCGGGGGCTGGGGACTCCTGATTTAAAGAATACCAGCCTATGGGCTTCCCTGGTGGCGCAGTGGTTGAGAGTCCGCCTGCCGATGCAGGGGACATGGGTTCGTGCCCCGGTCTGGGAAGATCCCACGTGCCGCGGAGCGGCTGGGCCCGTGAGCCATGGCCGCTGAGCCTGCGCGTCTGGAGCCTGTGCTCCGCAACGGGAGAGACCACAACAGCGAGAGGCCTGAAGAATACCAACCCTTCATAAATTCTTCCAGAAAATAGAAAAGGAAGTAACACAGCTCATTCTAAAAGGTGAGTATTATCTTTATATTAGAAAAAAAGAAAAGCTGACCAAGAAAAAGGGGAAATACAAATTACCAAAATCAGAAATGAAAGAGGAGACATCACTAACAGGTTTATAGAAATTTAAATTATCATAAGGAAATACTGTGAACAACTCTATGCCAACAAATTGGACAACGAAGATGAAATGGAAACATTTCTAAAAAGAACAAAAATGCTGTTACTGAAGTTGACTGAAGAAAAATAGAAAAACTGAATATACCTACAACAAATAAAGAAATTGAATTAGTAATTTGAAGTCTTCCCATAAAAAAGCTCAAGCCTAGGTGGCTTTACTGATAAATTATACCAACATTTAAAGAAGAAAGAATACCAATCTTTCCCAAACTTTTCCCAAAGACAGAGAAGGAAGCACTTTCCAGCTCATTCTATGAAACCATTATTATGCTGATACCAAAGCCAGACGAAGATATCACAAGAACACTACAAACCAATATCCCTCATGAATATACACATGAAAGCCCTCAACAATATATTAGCAAACAAAATCCAGGAAAATACGAGAAGGATAATGCACCATGACCAAGTGGGATTTAAACCCAGAATGCAAGGTTGGTTTAACATCCAAGTAGAAATTAATGTGATATCTATTAATAGAATAAAGAACAAAACACACATGATCCTCTTAAAAGATGCAAGGACTTAGAAAAAAATCCATTCATGTTAAACCAAAAACAAAGAAACTCTCAACAAGCTAGGAATAGAAGGGAACTTTCTTAACCTGATAAAAGGAATCCATGAAAAACCTACAGCTAACAGCACACTTAATAACTAAAAGACTGAATGCTCTCCCCCTAAGAACAAGGCAAGGATATCTGCTCTCACCACTTCTTTTCAACATTGTACTGGAGATTCTAACCAGGGTAATCAAGTGCTACAGACTAAATGTTTGTTTCGCCCTAAAATTCATATGTTAAAACCTGATCCCCAATGTGATAGCATTTGGAGATGGGGATTTTTTGGGAAGTGGATTTTCGCGGGATTAGTGCCCTAATAAGAGAGACCCCAGAGAGTTACCCTTGCCCTTCCATCCTGTGAAGAGCCAGAGAGAAGAGGGCTGTCTATGAACCAGGAAACTGGTCCTCACCAGATACCTAATCTGCCAGTGCCTTAACCTTGGCTCCAACCTCCAGAACTATGAGAAATAAATTGTTGTGTAAGCCACCCAGTTTATGGTATTTTTATTACAGCAGTCCAAACAGACTAAAACATCAGGCAAGGAAAAGAAATAGAGAGGGGCGGGAGAGAGAGAGAGAGAGAGAGAGAGAAAGAGAGAGAGAGAGAAAGGGAGGGAGGGAGGGAAAGAGGAAGGGAGGAAAGAAAAAGGAAGGAAGGAAGAATATCTCTAGAAGAAAGGAAGAAGTAAATTATTCACAGGCAACATGATCTAATGTGTAGAAAATTCCAAAGAATCCACAACAAAACTGTAAGAACTCAATGACAAGAAGACAAGCCAATTTAAAAATAGGTGAAATGGGAGTTCCTTGGCGGTCCAGTGGTTAGGACTCCATGCTTCCACTGCAGGGGGCACAGATTAGATCCCTGGTTGAGGAACTAAGATCCCACATGCCATGGCATGGGCAAAAAAATAAAATAAAATAAAAATAGGCAAAAGGCTTGAACAGACATTTCACCAAAGAAAATATATGAATGGCGGATAAACATATGAAAAGAGTCAACTAGTTATTAGGAAAATGCAAATTAAAATCACTTCACATCCGTAAGTATGGCTATAAAAAAGACACAGTGACGAATGTTGGAGAGGATACAGAGAAACTAGAACCCTCAAACTGCAGCCACTTCGAAAACCAGTTTGGCACTTTCTTGAAAATTAAACATAAATTTACCCTACAACTTGTATTTCTAGTTCCAAGTATCTACCCCTGAGAAATGGAAACATATATCCACACAAAGACTTGACCATGAATGTTTATAGTAGCATTACATAATTGCCAAAGTTGGAAAATTTTTAGATGATCATCAACTGGTAAAGGGATAAAATGTGGTATGTCCACATACTGAAATTCTATTTTGCAATAAAAAGAAACAAACTACTGAAACATATGAACCTCAAAATATTTTGCTAAATGAAAGAAGGTAGCCACAAAAGATCACATATCATAGGATTCTATTTATATTAAATGCCCAGAAAAGGCATACCTAGAGAAACTTAAAAAAATCAATTAGTGCTTGCCTGGGTTTGAGGAATGGGGATTGACTGCAGATGGACAGAAAGGAACTTTTGGAGGTAAAGGGAATGTCCTAAAGTTGGGTTGTGGTAATAGTTTCATAACTCTGTAAATTTACTCAAAAAAAATCATTGAATCATGCACTTAAAATAGATTGATTTTTGTGGTATGTAAATTATACCTCCAATCAAACTGTTAAAAAAAAATTATCTTGTTTCCACAGTAGGTGACGGACCTGGGATTTAAACTCGGGACTAACTTACCTTCAAATCTTTTATGTTTTCTTTTATGATGACTTAATTCCATAAAAAGTAGACTTTTCAGATTTGGAAGTAGCTGAAAAGTGAAATATTTTAGCAAAAGGTACCTTCTAATAACAATTGGCTTGTAAGGCTTTTTTTCACATTTCCTTGCCAAAATACTTGCCTTTAAATTTTGATTAGTCAATGATTATTTGCAGGTTATTATCCTTAATTTGCTAACACTTTTACTAACAAAAAGGCATAGAAGAAAAATTTGAAGTTCAAAACATAACACACTTTTAAAAGTGATTTGTTTTCCTTTATTAAACAAAGTAACAGATCATATCAGCAGCCTACTCATCCTGATTTCTACTCTTTTCATTCTTACTTCTCGGAGCCAGAACATCACAGGCTGGGAGTGAGTCACCTTACCCAACACCTGCACGTAACAGGAGCACCCCAATACTAATTCCACTAAGATTTTTATCTAGCTCATTTTTCTACACCTCTAATGATCCTGGCTTAATATCTAAATATGGCAATATATCAGAAAAACACAGTTCCTTTACAAAAAAAGAAGAAGAAAAATTGTTCTATGTTTCACAAAACAAAGTAAAGCAAATGTCTAATCCAATATTCATGACACTCATTCTAGATGGCCTTTCCCTCCTTGAAAGTTTCTAACAGCTCTTTAAAGAAAACTCTGTCCCAGGCCCACCTCCTACACACACCCTTTCCCAACTACGTCCTAATCATCCTTGTGGTCTTAGTTTAAAAGTTATTTCATTTAGTCAGTCACTTATTTAAAAACAAGAACAAAAAACGTACAACGTACCAAGTGCATACTAGAAGCAAGGTGATCTGCTGGGTTCTGAGAAACAAGTAGAAGACAAAAACCTTACAGTTTAAAAGCAATACATAATTATGTAATCTCTAATGCTATGGGGATCTATCTAATTTAAAATGGATGCTTCTGAAAGGCCTCTTGGTAAGTGACATTTAAACTGAAGTCTGAAGTATAAAAAGAGCAACCATCATGGTGAAGTGTGAGAAGGGTGGCCCAGACCAAAGGAGCAGCATTTTGAGGGAGGAAAGAGCCTAAAGCTTGGGAGGACCTGAAAAAAGCCCACTGTGGTTAGAACAGAGCAAGCAAAATGGAGGAAGGCATCCAGATGAAAGTGAAAAGGCAGATTAGGCCTTATAGGCCTCCTTGAGGATATTAGTTTTTATCCTAAGGACAACAGGAAGCCTCTGGTTTCAAACAGGTAAATAAAACCTAATTTACCTCGCAGAAAGATCTCCTTGTGGTGTGAAGATCGGATTAGGCTAATTAAATTAAGAATACTTAACCCCCAGATTACTAAAACAGATTATTAAAACCTTGTAACCTATTATTACTAAACCAGATTATTAAAACCATAATTTCTGGGGTCCTCAAATCTCTCCTCCTTGGTAGAAAGAGGAAGGTAATCTTTGGACTACTTCCCTCAGGGTATGACCTGTGATGATTGTGATTCTAACAATGTTTTGTTTATTTATTTTTTTAAAATCACAGGTCATGGTTTGGCTGCTACTGGACCCTACCCCGCCTTTGGTTGTATGCTTAAGGGTGCTGGAAAGCACTGATAAGTAAGCAGGATGCACACCACAACAGCATCACCAGAACATTGTCTTCCAGTAGAGGTTCTTCTGACATCTATTATCAAAACCAGGGGTTAATACCCAACATATATAAACAGCGCATAAACTCAATATCAACAAAACAGACGACTCCATTTAAAAAATGGGCAGAAGACCGTAAGAGACATTTTTCCAAAGAAGACATACAGATAGCCAACAGGTACCTGAAAAGATGCTCAAGGTCAGTAATCATCAGAGAAATGCAAATCAAAACCACAATGAGGGGCTTCCCTGGTGGCGCAGTGGTTGAGAGTCTGCCTGCCGATGCAGGGGACACGGGTTCGTGCCCCGGTCCGGGAAGATCCTACATGCCGTGGAGCGGCTAGGCCCGTGAGCCATGGCCGCTGAGCCTGCGCGTCCGGAACCTATGCTCCGCAACGGGAGAGGCCACAACAGTGAGAGGCCCGTGTACTTCAAAAAAAAAACCACAATGAGATATCACCTCACTCCTGTCAGATGGCTATCAACAAAAAGACCACAAATAAAAATTGCTGGCAAAGATGTGGAGAAAAGGGAACTCTTGTACACTGTTGGTGGGAATGTAAATTGGCGCAGCTGCTGTGGAAAACAATATGGAGGTTCTTCAAAAAACTAAAAACAGAAGTACCATATGATCCAGCAATTCCACTCTTGGGTAGATAGCCAAAGAAAATAAAAACACTAATTTGAAAAGATACATACACCCCAATTTTCACAGCAGCATTATTTACAATAGCTAAAATATAGAAGCAACCTAAGTGTCCATCAACAGATAGATGGATAAAGAAGCTATGGGGTGTCTATACACACACACACACACACACACACACACACACACACACAGGAATATTATAAATCCATAAAAAAGAATAAAATGTTGTCATTTGCAACAACATGGATGGATTTGGAAGGCATTATGCTTATTTAAATAAGTCAGACAGAGAGAGACAAATGTTGTATATACCACTTTATATGGAATCTAAAAAGCAAAACAAACCAGTGAATGTAACAAAAAAGAAACAGACTCATATATATAGAAAACAAACTAGTGGTTACCAGTGGAGAGATGGAAGGAGAAAGAAGCAAGATAGGAGTAGGAGATTTAGAGGTAAAAACTATTATGTATGAATAAATAAGCTAAAGGACATATTGTACAGCACAGGGAATAGAGTCAACATTTTATAATAACTATAATTTTAAAAAATTGTGAAACACTATATTGTACACCTGAAACTTATGTAATATTGTAAATCAACTATACCTCAATTAAAAAAAAAATAGCATCTTATGAGGACCAGTGATTGATAATCAATGCAAAAATAGCCTGGAAGTTAAAAAAAAGTACTGTGTTTAATCTTTCATCTCTATCCCAAAGTCTTACAGGGGACCTCTTAAAAGTTCTATTTTTTATTATCTCACTTCAAGAGATGAGACTAGGACGGTGAGCAAATAGCATTATGCTTATAGATGTTATAAGAAAGTAGAATTAGGGACTTCCCTGGTGGCACAGTGGTTGAGAATCTGCCTGCCAATGCAGGCGACACTGGTTCAAGCCCTGGTCCAGGAAGATCCCACATGCCGTGGAGCAACTGGGCCCGTGTGCCACAACTACTGAGCCTGCACTCTAGAGCCCGTGAGCCACAACTACTGAAGCCTGTGTGCCACAACTACTGAAGTCCACACGCCTAGAGCCCATGCTCCGCAATGAGAAGCCTGCCCACCGCAACGAAGAGTAGCCCCCGCTTGCCGCAACTAGAGAAGGCCTGTGTGCAGCAACAAAGACCCAACGCAAGCAAAAATAAATAAATAAATAGTTATTAAAAAGAAAGCAGAATTAGAGATAACTGAAGGTTTAAAATATATGTTTTATGTGGGAAAATGTCATGCTTGGAATTGCTTCAAAATAATTTGACAGGAGGAGATAAAGATGAAGTTGATAATTGCTGAACCTGGATGCTGTATCCATGGGAGCTCATTACACTATTTTCTATTGTGCATATATTTGAAATTCTTCACAATAAAAAGCTTTTTAAAAATCCGTATGGGCCTTCCCTGGTGGCGCAGTGGTTGAGAGTCCGCCTGCCAATGCAGGGGACGCAGGTTCGTGCCCCGGTCCTGGAGGATCCCACATGCTGCGGAGCAGCTGGGCCTGTGAGCCATGGCCACTAAGCCTGCACGTCCGGAGCCTGTGCTCTGCAATGGGAGAGGCCACAACAGCAAGAGGCCCGCATACCGCAAAAAAAAATAAATAAATAAAATAAAATAAAATAAAATCCGTATGGATTAAGGAAGTGGAAATTCTCTCACATACTATTAATA
The DNA here is from genome assembly GCF_949987515.2 of Delphinus delphis. Lineage (NCBI taxonomy): Eukaryota > Metazoa > Chordata > Mammalia > Artiodactyla > Delphinidae > Delphinus > Delphinus delphis. Next base: position 13,163,258 of record NC_082687.1, read on the forward strand.
AAAGCATATATTGTCACAACCTTTTTAAAGTTAGTGAGGAAATAACGATTAAAAGTAAAAATTTTCTGAACAGCAAAGGAAGCCACTAACAAAATGAAAAGGCTACCTCCCAAATGGGAGAAAATATTTGCAAATCATATATCTGATATGGGGTTAATATCTAAAATATATAAAGAACTCAAAACTCAATAGCAAAAAAAAAAAAAATCCAATTAGAAAATGGGCAGAAGATCATTTTTCCAAAGATGCTCAACATCACTAATCATTAGAGAAATACAAATCAAAACCACAATGAGATACTACCTCATACCTGTTAGAATCATTATTATCAAAAAGGCAATAAATAACAAGTGTTGGAGAGGGTGTGGAGAAAAGGGAGCCCTCTCGCACTGTTGGTGGGAATGTAAATTTGTGCAGCCACTATGGAGAACAGTATGGAGGTTCCTCAAAATATTTAAAATAGAACTACCATATAATCCAGAAATTCCACTTTTGGGTGTTTATCTAAAGAAAACAAAAATGATAACTCGAAAATACACTTATGTTCACTGCAGTATTATTTATGATAGCCAAAATATGGAAATGACCTAAGTGTCTACTAATGGATTAATGGATGAAAAAGATTATATATATATATATATATATATATATACACACACACACACACACACACACACACACGCATACACACACATATGCACACAGTGGAATACTACTCAGCCATTAAAAAAGGGAAATCTTGCCATTTGTGACAACACTGATGGATCTTGAGAGCATTAAGCTAAGTTAAATAAGTCAGACAGAGAAAGACAAATACCATATAATTTCACTTATATGTGGAAACTAAAAAATAAAGCAAAACCAAAATCACAGATAAAGAGAACAGAACGGTGGTTGCCAGAGAAGAGGGGCGAGTGGGTAAAACAGGTGAAGTGGGTCAAGAACTATAAACTTCCAGTTATAAATCCTTGGGATGTAATGTACAGCATGGCGACTATAGTCAATAATACTGTACAGCATATTTGAAAATTGCCAAGAGAGCAAATCCTAAAAGTTAACTTTACATGGTGACAGATAGTCACTAGATTTATTAAGATGATCACAGTGTATACAAATATCGAATATTATGTTGTACACCTGAAACCAATACCATGTTATATGTCAATTATACCTCAATAAAAAATTTTAATAGACCAATAGTTAATAAGATGAAGAAATACTGTAGTCATCTTTTTCAAGAGGTAAACTTGTATGTACTAACCTAGAAATGGTCCATGTTAGATCATAAAATGATTTTTAAATTGAAAACCAATATTATTGGCATTATGCACATGTCTATTATATACTCGTGTGTATAACTTTGGGGAGAAAAGTTGAAATGGATACAAATCAAATGTAGAGTGGTTAATGGAGCAAAGCTTTGTTTTCCTCCCTTATTGTAAATACTTTGTATTTTCTTAAGTAGTGGGATCATAGGTGGTTTTTATTTGTTGTACTTAAGATCACACACTCAGTGGCAAAATTGAGCAATACATCCCAGCAGTCTGGCTCCAGAGGCCCTGCTTTTAACTACTCACTAAACTGCCTTTATCTGCAGCAGTATATAAAATACAAACGAATAATCTTAGAAAATATTTTATTTAGTTCTTCCCTATCGTACCCAGAGTACCTCTACATTCCTGATTCCAAATATCTCTTACCATCCTTCAATCAAGAGTGCCTTTTCGGGGCTCCCCTGGTGGCGCAGTGGTTGGGAGTCCGCCTGCCGATGCGGGGGACGCGGGTTCGTGCCCCGGTCCGGGAGGATCCCGCGTGCCGCGGAGCGGCTGGGCCCGTGGGCCATGGCCGCTGGGCCTGCACGTCCGGAGCCTGCGCTCCGCGGCGGCACCGCAGCGGTGGGAGGCCCGGGTACCGCAAAATAAATAAATAAATAAAATATAAAAAAATAAAAGAGTGCCTTTTGTTTCACAAAGTCTTAACCCATAACATTTCAGGCCCTGGTTAATCCCTCAGAGATCCATTTTACAGGAAGGAAAGAACAAGGAACTATTTACAGTGTTTTAAAATGTCATTGTTAATTGTGGTGCCCTTAAAATTACAACAACTTAGTTTGGGTATGTAATTAAGCCAATTATCTTGAAAACACTACTGAAATTTTGAGCAGCAACCACTCCTCTGGCCTCCTTTGCTTGGCTTCCCTGCCACTGTTTGAAGCTTCTGTTTGAAGTGAGGAGGAAGAAGCATAGTAGCCTCTTTGTTGCAGAGCCACAGGTAAAAAAAACACTCTTGCTCAAAGGTGACAGGATCCCTTCATCATTAATCCCAGGATGACCGCCCCCCCAGCCCCGCCCCGAGAAATTCTTAGACTAAAAGGCTCTCATGTATATGCCTGTTAAAAACAAGTCTCTTTAGCCCTGTTCTTGTCTCTCTTTTCCTACCTCCTCTGGAATTTCTTCTTCCTTAAGGCACTTTATTTAAGTGAAGTCTCTTAGTTACATAAAGGAGGCAGAGAACATTTTCTTGCCTATCCAACTAAAAGAATCTTCTTGAAATGAGTTGAGATAGGATTAGTGAAAAAGAGAATACCTTCTGCCAAAGAAAGCAAAAAATTGTTTTAAATAGTGCCCAGAATTAATTAGATGGGCAGTTACATTACTAATTTTTTCCCTTATCTCCAGCAGCTTTTAAAAGACTGTGATTTACAAGGCATATTTTCTGGCCAAGATTTCTTTCATGGAAAATTTTGCTTTACCTAGACAAAGTACATGAAAGGAATTTAAAGTACATGTAAGATTAAAGAGGTCCCAATTTTTTTTCAAAGCATATTTTTAAATTATCCTGACCTTTTCCATTTCTTTTTAACAACCTATTAGTTCAGAAACTTGTGCATCATGAATGCTTACCAACTTGAATCCGAAAATATCTTTGCTCTTGGGGTTCTGTGGAACATATATGTTCCACAACATGTATGATGAATTACTTAAGATTGATATTGGTCTTACTTGTGATTTGGAGAATTAACTAAGTAACAATATATAAATCCCATGCACACCTAGATGTAGATGAAAATGGTGGCTATCCTAAAAAAAATCTTCCCTAAAAAATATGCGCTGAGTTAGCACATACAGTGATACTATGATGCCAATAATGTTTACTGGATTCTTTCATCTACTAAAAAGTTTTGAGGACTTTTCCCCATAGTGAAATGAATAGACAAACATTACCTGATCTTCGTGTTAAATAACTGAGGAACTGCCTCCCATGGCAGCCACTCCCCATAAGGACCACAATGAGATGAAAGTTTGACTGCAAAAAAGCACCCTATCAACCCCAACTGGTTCCAGGAAATGACCAGCCATGGAAAACCCTCCAGTCTTAACACTGAACAATCAATCCTTCCTATATTTTGAAATGACCCCAACTGCTCACCCGCTTACCGCCAACCAACAACTGCCAAATATACCTGAAAACCAACTAGAAAGTCTCCCCTGCTTCCAAAATTCCCACCTTAATAACTGCTTGCCAATCAGAGACTCTCAGAACTCTCTTTTCAAATGATAAACTCACGCCTTTCTGACACCATTGAAAGCCTGCTGAAATTAAAGTGATGGCAGGGGATTCCCTTGCTGTAGATTTATGAATAAACAGCCTTTGCTGATTTTGTCTTATGCTTATTTTTGTCTTTAACATAACTGTATATGATATTATGTATGTTAAACTAGCTCTTAATTACCTCTGAATCTTTTTCTCTCTACCCCCAGTATCATTACTAATATCCTTATCATGCCTCACCTAGGGTGAAAAAAAGTCCAGGAGGTGATCTCTTTGCCTCTGGTGTGTTCTTCTCCTGCTGACCAAATAGTCTTGGTAGAAGGCAGATCTGTTCACACACTTTCCCTATTTTCATGGCACTCCAAGAGCTAACTATGGTGATAAACCCAGATGCTTTCCATGAAGAGGACTTACAGTAACAGGAGTAGTAGTACAATACTAAAGTTAAAATAAATGACTATATGTTAATTTATAATGTTTCCATTAACAGATCCTCTGAAAAGTACAGAAGATTTGTTGTCCTACCTAAGAAATCTGAGATTCAAGAAAGCAAAGTGTCTTAGTCCATTCCAGCTGCTATAACAAAATACCATGGACTGGGTGGCTTATAGACAACAGAAACAAACTTCTCACAGTCTGGAGGCTGCAAGTCCGAGATCAAGGTGCCAGAACGGTCAGGTGAGGGCTCTCTTCTGGACCGCAGGCTTCTTGTATCCTCAGAGGGTGGAAGGAGCTAGAGAGCTCTGTGGGGTCTCTTTCATAAGAGCACTAATCCCAATCATGAGGGCTCCACCCCATGACCTAATCACCTCCAAAGGACACACCTACTAACAAACAACCATCACCTTTGGTGGTGAGGATTTCAATTTTTAAATTTCAGGGGAGACACAAACATTCAGACCATAGCAGCAAGTGAATTTACCCAAGATCACTTAGCTAGTTAAGTAGCAGAACCAGTCTGAACCTAGCTTTGTCAGATTCCAAGGTCCAGGCTTTACATTAAATGCCCTACCCTACAACCAAATTAAACTATGGCTGTTTTTTCAATATGCCATGCTGGTTCACAGTTCCTTGCCTATGCACGTGCTTGGACTGCTCACATCTTACCATGAAATCTTCCCTCATCTTCACTCTCTCCAGGCAGAGATGATCATTCGCTCTTTGCATCACTGCTTTAGCTGAAACTTGCCTCTTTCATAGCCCTTATTAGTATTAGTATTTACATTAGTATCTCACTGGAGTATAAGCTCTTTGAGGACACAGAATTCGATTCCATTTCCTAGTAAAAGTTTGTTATTCTGACTTACCAATGATAGGAATTTTCAGAGAAAGGAGAATACTTAACTTTTTTTATAGTTCACTGGTGCTCTACAATAAAATAACAAAATGGAAATAGTAACTAGTAATTACCTCTCAGGGTTATTCTGAAAAAATCAGTTCTAAAACCTGACTGTATTTTGGAATCCCTTAGGAGATTGGGAAGATGTAAATATCCAGATCGGATGCCACATCTTCTGATTCATAATCTCTAAATGGGTAGCTCATAAACCTGTATGTATGTAGATCCCCAGGGCAACTAGATTTGGCAACCACAGAATTTAATGTTATAAACTATATAAACCCTTATGACAAGGCCTAGCCTATGGTAAACGCTCAACGAATGTTAGACTTTAAATGATAACACCTTACAAATGTCATACCACTTTTTTCTTTTTTTATACCACTTTATAATTTACGAAGCACTCACACAAGAATTATCCAATTTGATCTTCAGAACAATACAAGGATCAACATTAATCTCTACTGCCCCAAATTATTCAGGAGATTGTAATCACTTAAATGCTGTCTTCTTCAAATGAAATGAAATAGAGAGAAGGAAACCTCTTAAAAATAAGGTCTTCCATAGTCTGAAAAATATCCATCTGCTCTTGCAATAACATGTCGTCTACCATGACTCTTAACTTTGGGTAATCAGATCTCTAGCTTCTCTAAATGGTTTTTAGGAACTGGCATTAGGAAGTTGGTTTTGTTTGTTTGTTTTACATAGTGCTGGTTAGGTAACCAACACTTCTGTTACAAGGGATACCTTTATGGAAGATAAAAATGATCATTTAACCAAGAGAGTCCTAAACCTGTGCTTTGCAAGAAGGAAGAGTCTCAAAATGTTGAAAAAAGATGCTGCTAGAAATCTAACACAAAACTGTGCAATTCTACTAACTTCCTGGTACAATTCCAGAAAGCACTGAACAAATTCTTCCAGATCTTCGCTTCTGGAAGGCCCAGCAGGGCAGTCTAGAGGTGGTACTGAGAAATTAATAAGCATATACATCTGAAGTAGTGAGTGATCTTTGTCAATAAATGACTATAGAAAGCAGTCAATGAGACAAAAAAATAAAATAAAATACATAATAGTTTTGGTGTCAAATCAATAGTAAAGAATTCTGCTGTAATGCTAACAGGGGTGCAGAATCTCAGGAATATAGATATGGCAATTAAAAGGCATGATTGAGACTACTAATGCAATGCACCAGCTGGCAAAAAATGGCATGGGTGTGAAAGTCACATTACAGTAAAAATAATTGATTAGCTCTAGTAGTTTTCTGGTGGCATCTTTAGGATTATTTATGTATAGTATCATGTCATCTGCAAAGAGTGACTGTTTTACTTCTTCTTTTCCAATTAGGATTCCTTTTATTTCTTTTTCTTCTCTGATTGCTGTGGCTAAAACTTCCAAAACTACGCTGAATAATAGTGGTGAGAGTGCGCAACCTTGTTTTGTTCCTTATTTTAGAGGAAATGGTTTCAGTTTTTCACCATTGAGAATGATGTTGGCTGTGAGTTTGTCATATATGGCCATTATTATGTTGAGGTAGGTTCCCTCTATGCCCACTTTCTGGAGAGTTTTTATCATAAATGGGTGCTAAATTTTGTCAGAAGCTTTTTCTGCATCTATTGAGATGAGCATATGGTTTCTATCCTTCAATTTGTTAATATGGTGTATCACATTGATTGATTTGCATATATTGAAGAATCCTTGCTTTCCTGGGATAAATCCTACTTGATCATGGTGTATGATCCTTTTAATGTGCTGTTAGATTCTGTTTGCTAGTATTTTGTTGAGGTTTTTGCATCTATGTTCATCAGTGATACTGGCCTGTAGTTTTCTTTTTTTGTGACAGCTTTGTCTGGTTTTGGTATCAGGGTGGTGGTGGCCTCGTAGAATGAGTTTGGGAGTGTTCCTCCCTCTCCTATACTTTGGAAGAGTTTGAGAATGATAAGTGTTAGCTCTTTTCTAAATGTTTGATAGAATTCACCTGTGAAGCCATCTGGTCCTGGGCTTTTGTTTGTTGGAAGATTTTTAATCACAGTTTCAATTTCAGTACTTGTGGTTGGTCTGTTCATATTTTCTTTTTTTTTTTAGAAGTGAATTAGTATTTTATTTATTTATTTATTTATTTACATCTTTATTGGAGTATAATTGCTTTACAATGGTGTGTTAGTTTCTGTTTTATAACAAAGTGACTCAGTTATACATATACATATGTTCCCATATCTCTTCCCTCTTGCATCTCCCTCCCCCCCACCCTCCCTATCCCACCCCTCTAGGTGGTCACAAAGCACCGAGCTGATCTCCCTGTGTTATGTGGCTGCTTCCCACTAGCTATCTATTTTACGTTTGGTAGTGTATATATGTCCATGCCACTCTCTCACTTTTTCACAGCTATTTGCCATTTCTTCCTGGTTCAGTCTTGGAAGGTTGTGCTTTTCTAAGAATTTGTCCATTTCTTCCAGGTTGTCCATTTTATTGGCATACAGTTGCTTGTAGTAATCTCTCATGATCCTTTGTATTTCTGCAGTGTCAATTAATACTTCTTTTTTTAATACTTCTGTTTTTTACTTTCTAATTCTGTTGATTTCAGTCTTCTCCCTTTTTTGCTTGATGAGTCTGGCTAATGGTTTATCAATTTTGTTTATCTTCAGAAAGAACCAGTTTTTAGTTTTATTGATCTTTGCTATTATTTCCTTCATTTCTTTTTCATTTATGTCTGATTTGATCTTTATGATTTCTTTCCTTCTGCTAACTTTGGGTTTTTTTGTTCTTCTTTCTCTAATTGCTTTATGTGTAAAGTTGGGTTGTTTATTTGAGATTTTTCTTGTTTCTTGAGGTAGGCTTGTATTGCTATAAACTTCCCTCTTAGAACTGCTTTTGCTGCATCTCATAGGTTTTGGGCCATCGTGTTTTCATTGTCATTTGTTTCTAGGTAATTTTTGATTTCCTCTTTGATTTCTTCAGTGATCTCTTGGTTATTTAGCAGCGTATTGTTTAGCCTCCATGTGCTTGTATCTTTTACAGTTTTTTTTCCTGTAATTGACATCTAGTCTCATAGCGTTGTGTTGGAAAAGATACTTGATATGACTTCCATTTTCTTAAATTTACCGAGGCTTGATTTGTGACCCAAGATATGACCTATCCTGGAGAAAGTTCCATGAGCACTTGAGAAGAAAGTGTACTCTGTTGTTTTTGGATGGAATGCCCTATTCCTTAGTAAGTTTTCTGCTTGATTTCTTTTCTTAAAATCTCAGGGCAGATGTGCAGCATTTTGGATGCTCAAGGTCTACTCTATTTTAGGAATTATAACATGACATTTTTACTGCTACTCCTCCTTGTTTGATACAGATGTCCTAATCCAAAAAGTGTTTAATAACAGTAAATTTAATAAAGGTGAATTAACATTCTTTAAACTAGTGAGCTGCCTTTCTGGTTAGGCTGAATTATAATTGTCCTGCCCTGTAAAGCCACATTTCAGCTCTATCACAATTTTGATGTCAAACCCATATAATCAAGCCTAGTGTGAAAGCTAAAACATACCTGACAATTAAGGAGATGGTTTTATTCAGGCTACTATAATAGATCGTTCATTAATAAGGAACACCTGAAGGAAAAGGAAATGGGGTTTTACACAGCTAAAATACATAAAGGATTCACTGAGGGAGGAGGCAGGACGGGTCTTATCTAGGAGTATGTGAGAGCAGGTAGTCTTTTACTTCAGCCATTTCTTGGAACACAAGAGTGGGATGGAAGGGTCCAGTAACTCAGGACTCAGATGAAGCTCAATATTGTCAAGGCAATGACAATTGTTCAAGACAAATGAATGTCATTCAACCTGAAAAACTCAGAGCTGATCATAAACCTCCTAAGTAGGATGAAGCAAGGTCTGAGAAATAGTCTCTCAATGATTCTTGTTGGTATTATTTCTGTAAACTCAGTCGAACCATTTGTTGAGAGGTGGTAGCAAATGTCAATTGTTTTAGGGCCCTGGAGGCCCTAAAGACTTGGCATTTTAAAAGAGGGATGCCTTAAGGAAAAAGAGAAATATTAGTATAAAGAGCTAAGAGTTGAACCTTGAGGGTGTTGGGGCCCAGGGCAGGACACCTCAAAATGTGCCTCAATGACATTATTTTGAATTAAAGTTGCCTAAGAAAGACCTGATGTCAGAGGGACACGTTGACCCTCCTCTCTGGCTCCTTAAAAGCAGGAAATAAATTTCTGATATGAAAGTTACACTCCCTGCACCTGGAAGTAGAAGAACACTCTTATCACCAGAGTTAGGGAATTCTGTAGAGATCACTCTATAAACAAACCTTGTTACTTCTTTAATTTACTATACGAAGCCCAAACTCTGTTTAGATTCTTAATCAAGCATCCAAAGCCTAAGTTTCTTTGTCCTGTCAATTTCTCACAAATTTATTGTTTCTTTGTCTAAAAAATATAAAAGCTGCCTGCTTTGGCCGCTTCTTAGGTGCCACTTCTCTGAGACCTACGTGCACAGGAATTAGAATTTGCTTCTTTTTCTCCTATTAATCTGTCTTGTGTAAGTTTTATTATTAGTCCATCCATAAGAACTCAGAGGGGTAAGGGGGGAAATTTCCCCCTCCTCCAACAAGGGTAACCAGTCCAGGGAATTCCAAGAGGTTGCTGAGGACAATTTTTTGGTTATGCAGCACTACTTATTGAGTTTCATGCTCTCAAGCTAGGATGGCAATGCTCTTGGTGATGTTGCCCACAGTCTTGGTTACACCTTATATAAGAAGGACATGCTTGGCCCAAGCATCTCTCTGGACTTCCTTAGTGGTCCAGACAATGACTTGTTCAGTGAGAAATCCAGCCCACATACAGGTTGTTGCAGTGACAAGTCCTTCATGGGTTATATCAGGTCATCAGCCTTCAGCTAGCAGAGCCTCTTCCAATCCTGTAGAAAGGGTAGGCTGCAAGGCAGCCTAGAATTCTGGGGATTTGAGCAGTCAGCTTTCAGTTCCTCATGATGCGGAGTCAGGCGAAGGGAGAAAAACTGGAAAAAGTGTGGATGACTATAGTCAGATATTAAAGGAAACTTGCAGAATTTAAAATTTGGTAAGGATTGGGGATTGGTTCAAGACGGCAGAGTAGAAGGACATGCTCTCACCCCCTCTTGCGAGAACACCAGAATCAAAACTAACTGCTGAACAATCATCAACAGGAAGACATTGGAACTCACCAAAAAAGATACCCCCCATCCAAAGAAAAAGGAGAAGCCACAATGAGACAGTAGGAGGGGCGCAATCACAATAAAATCAAATCCCATAACTGCTGGGTGGGTGACTCACAAACTGGGGAACACTTATACCACAGAAGTCCACCTACTGGAGTGAAGGTTCTCAGCCGTATGTCAGGCTTCCCAACCCAGGGTGCCGGCACTGGGAGGAGGAATTCCTAGAGAATCAGACTTTGAGGTTAGCAGGATTTGACTGCAGGATTTTGACAGGACTGGGGGAAACAGAGACTCCACTCTTGGAGGGCACACACAAAGTAGTGTGCACATCGGGCCCCAGAGGAAGGAGCAGTGACCCCATAGGAGACTGAACCAGAGCTAGGTGGGGGGTGGCTGTGTCTCACCGTGAGGACAAGGACACTGGCAACAGAAGTTCTTGGAAGTACCCCTTGGCATGAGCCCTTCCAGAGTCCACCATTAGCCCCACCAAAGAGCCCGGGTAGGCTCCAGTGTTGGGTTGCCTCAGGCCAAACAACCAACAAGGAGGGAACCCAGCCCCACCCATCAGCAGTCAAGCAGATTAAAGTTTTACTGAGCTCTGCCCAACAGAACAACAGTCAGCTCTACCCACCACCAGTCCCTCCCATCAGGAAACTTGCATACACCACTTAGATAGCCTCATCTACCAGAGGGCAGACAGCAGAAGCAAGAAGAACTACAATCCTGCAGCCTGTGGAACAAAAACCACATTCACAGAAAGACAGACAGATGAAAAGGCAGAGGGCTATGTACCAGATGAAGGAACAAGATAAAACCCCAGAAACACAATGAAATGAAGTGGAGATAGGCAACCTTCCAGAAGAATGCAGAATAAAGACAGTGAAGATGATCCAGGACCTCAGAAAAAGAATGGAGGCAAAGATCAAGAAGATGCAAGAAATGTTTAACAAAGATCTAGAAGAATTAAAGAACAAACAAACAGATATGAACAACACAATAACTGAAATGAAAAATACACTAGACGGAATCAATAGCAGAATAACTGAGGCAGAAGAACGGATAAGTGACCTGGAAGACAGAATGGTGGAATTAACTGCTCTGGAACAGAATAAAGAAAAAAAAATGAAAAGAAATGAAAACAGCTTAAGAGACCTCTAGGACAACGTTAAACGCAACAATATTCGCATTATAGGGGTCCGCGAAGGAGAAGACAGAGAGAAAGGACCTGAGAAAATATTTGAAGAGATTATAGCCGAAAACTTCCCTAACATGGGAAAGGAAATAGCCACCCAAGTCCAGGAAGTGCAGAGAGTCCAATACAGGATAAATCCAAGGAGAAACACGCCAAGACACAGAGTAATCAAACTGACAAAAATTAAAGAGAAAGAAAAATTATTGAAAGCAGCAAGGGAAAAATGACAAAAAAACATACAAGGGAACTCCCATAAGGTTAACACCTGATTTCTCAGCAGAAACTCTAAAAGTCAGAAGGGAGTGGCATGATATACTTAAAGTGATGAAAGGGAAGAACCTACAACCAAGATTACTATACCCAGCAAGGGTCTCATTCAGATTCTATGGAGAATTCAAAAGCTTTACAGACAAGCAAAAGCTAAGAGAATTCAGCACCATGAAACCAGCTCTACAACAAATGCTAAAGGAACTTCTCTAAGTGGGAAACACAAGAGAAGAAAAGAACTACAAAAACAAACCCAAAACAATTAAGTAAATGGTAATAGGAACATACATATCCATAATTACCTTAAACGTGAATGGATTAAATGCTCCAACCAAAAGACAGAGGCTTGCTGAATGGATACAAAAACAAGACTCATATATATGCTGTCTACAAGAGACCCACTTAAGAACTAGGGACACATACAGACTGAAGGTGAGGGGATGGAAAAAAATATTCCATGCATATGGAAATCAAAAGTAAGCTGGAGTAGCAATACTCATATCAGATAAAATAGACTTTAAAATAAAGAATGTTACAAGAGAAAAGGAAGGACACTACATGATGATCAAGGGATCAATCCAAGAAGAAGATATAACAATTATAAATATATATGCACCCAACATAGGAGCACCTCAATACATAAGGCAACTGCTAACAGCTATAAAAGAGGAAATCGACAGTAACACAGTAATAATAGGGGACTTTAACACCTCACTTACACCAATGGACAGATCATCCAAACAGAAAATTAATAAGGAAACACAACCTTTAAATGACACCATAGACCAAATAGATTTAATTGATATTTATAGGAAATTCCATCCAAAAACAGCAGATTACACTTTCTTCTCAAGTGCACACAGAACATTCTCCAGGATAGATCACATCTTGGGTCACAAATCAAGCCCCAGTAAATTTAAGAAAACTGAAATAATATCAAGCAACTTTTCAAACCACAATGCTTGAGATTAGAAATCAATTACAGGGAAAAAAATGTAAAAACCACAAACACATGGAGGCTAAACAATACGTTACTAAATAACAAAGAGATGACTGAAGAAATCAAAGAGGAAATCAAAAAATACGTAGAGACAAATGACAATGAAAACACGACGATCCAAAACCTATGGGATGTAGAAAAAGCAATTCTAAGAGGGAAGCTTATAGCCATACAAGCCTACCTCAATAAACAAGAAACATCTCAAATAAACAATCTAACCTTACACCTAAAAGAACTAGAGAAAGAAGAACAAACAAAACCCAAAGTTAGCAGAAGGAAAGAAATCATAAAGATCAGAGCAAAAAAAAATGAAATAGAAACAAGGAAAACAATAGCAAAGATGAATAAAACTGAAAGCTGGTTCTTTGAGAACATAAACAAAATTGATAAACCATTAGCCAGACTCATCAAGAAAAAGAGGGAGAGGACTCAAATCAATAATATTAGAAATGAAGAAGGAGAAGTTACAACACACACTGCAGAAATACAAAGCATCCTAAGAGACTACTACACACAATTCTATGCCAATAAAATGGACAACCTGGAAGAAATGGACAAATTCTTAGAAAAGTGTAACCTTACAAGCCTGAACCAGGAAGAAATAGAAAATATGAACAGACCAATCACAAGTAATGAAATTGAAATGGTGATTAAAAATCTTCCAACAAACAAAAGTCCAGGACCGGATGGCTTCACAGGTGAATCCTATCAAACGTTTAGAGAAGAGCTAACACCTACCATTCTCAAACTCTTCCAAAAAATTGCAGAGGAAGGGACACTCCCAAACTCATTCTATGAGGCCACCATCACCCTGATACCAAAACCAGAGAAAGACACTACAAAAAAAGAAAATTACAGACCAATATCACTGATGAATATCGATGCAAAAATCCTCAACAAAATACTAGCAAACAGAATGCAACATACACCATCATACACCATGATAAAGTGGGATTTATCCCTGGGATGCAAGGTTTCTTCAATATATGCAAATCAATCAATGTGATACATCGTATTAACAATTTGAAGAATAAAAACCATATGATCATCTCAATAGATGCAGAAAAAGCTTTTGACAAAATTCAACACCCATTTATGATAAAAACTCTCCAGAAAGTGGGCATAGAGGGAAGATTCCTCAACATAATAAAGACCATATACGACAAACTCACAGCAAACATCATTCTCAATGGTGAAAAACTGAAACCATTTCCTCTAAGATCAGGAACAAGACAAGGATGTCCACTCTCAACCAGTATTATTCAACATAGTTTTACAAGTCCTAGCCATGGCAATCAGAGAAGAAAAAGAAAGAAAAAGGAACACAAATTGGAAAAGAAGAAGTGAAACTGTCACTGTTTGCAGATGACATGGTACTATACATAGAGAATCCTAATGATGCCACCAGAAAACTACCAGAGCTAATCAATGAATTTGGTAAAGTTGCAGGATACAAAATTAATGCACAGAAATCTCTTGCAATCCTATACACTAATTATGAAAAATCTGAAAGAGAAGGTAAGGAAACACTCCCATTTACCATTGCAACAAAAATAATAATATACCTAACAATAAACCTACCTAGGGATACAAAAGACCTGTATTCAGAAAACTATAAGACACTGTTTAAAGAAATTAAAGATGATACTAACAGATGGAGAGATATACCATGTTCTTGGATTGGAAGAATCAATATTGTGAAAATAACTATACTACCCAAAGCAATCTACAGATTCAATGCAATCCCTGTCAAATTACCAATGGCATTTTTTACAGAACTGGAACAAAAAATCTTAAAATTTGTATGGAGACACAAAAGACCCCAAATAGCAAAAGCAGTCTTGAGGGGAAAAAATGGAGCTGGAGGAATCAGACTCCCTGACTTCCGACTATACTACAAAGCTACAGTAATCAAGACAATATGGTACTGGCAGAAAAACAGAAATATATATCAATGGAACAGAACAGAAAGCCGAGAGATAAACCCATGCACCTATGGTCAACTAATCTATGACAAAGGAGGCAAGGATATACAATGGAGAAAAAGTCCCTTCAATAAGTGGTGCTGGGAAAACTCCTACAGCTACATGTAAAAGAATGAAATTAGAATACTCCCTAACACCATACACAAAAATAAACTCAAAATGGATTCAAGACCTAAATGTAAGACTGGACACTCTGAAACTCTTAGAGGAAAACATAGGAAGAACACTCTTTGACATAAATCACAGCAAGATCTTTTCTGACCCACCTCCTAGAGTAATGGAAATAAAAACAAAAATAAAACAATGGGACCTAATGAAACTTAAAAGCCTTTTCAAACAAAGGAAACTACAAACAACACGAAAAGACAACCCTCAGAATGGGAGAAAATATTTGCAAACAAATCAACGGACAAAGAATTAATCTCCAAAATATATAAACAGCTCATGCAGCTCAATATTAAAAAAACAAACAACCCAATCCAAAAATGGGCAGAAGACCTAAATAGACATTTCTCCAAAGAGGATATACAGATGGCCAAGAAGCACATGAAAAGCTGCTCAACATCACTAATTATTAAGAGAAATGCAAATCAAAACTACAATGAGGTATCACCTCACACCAGTCAGAATGGCCATCATCAGAAATTCTACAAACAACAAATACTGGAGAGGGTGTGGAGAAAAGGGAACCCTCTTGAGCTGCTGGTGGGAATGTAAATTGATACAGCCACTATGGAGAACAGTATGGAGGTTCCTTAAGAAACTAAAAATAGAATTACCATATGACTCAGCAATCCCACTACTGGGCAAATACCCAAAGAAAACCATAATTCAAAAAGACACATGCACCCCAATGTTCATTGCAGCACTATTTACAATAGCCAGGTCATGGAAGCAACCTAAATGCCCATCAAGAGACGAATGGATAAACAAGATGTGGTACATATATACAATAGAATATTACTCAGCCATTAAAAGGAACGAAGTTGGGCATTTGTAAAGACATGGATGAATCTAGAGACTGTCATACAGAGTTTAGTCAGAAAGAGAAAAACAAATACCTCATATTAACGCATGTATGAGGAACCTAGAAAATGGTACAGATGAACTGGTTTGCAGGACAGAAATTGAGACTCAGATGTGGAGAACAAACATATGGACACCAAGGGGGGAAAGTGGCGGTGGGTGGGGGTGGTGGTGTGAACAATTGGGAGATTGTGATTGACATGTATCTACTGATGTGTATAAAATGGATGACTAATAAGAACCTGCTGTATAAAAAAATAAATAGAATAAAATTTAAGTAATAAATAAATAAATAAAATTTGGTAAGGATTGATAATTTTAGTGATGTAACAAAATCGAATCCAATTTACATGTAAGTACCCAAATTGGTTTTTCCACAGGGAAGGGATGGAAGCCATTTAAATCTCTGCCAGACAGACTTCTTCATCTGTAACATAGTTTTTGTCATATAATTTTTTTTTGATGTGTGGGGCTGTATTCCCGTATTACTGATTGTTTGGCTTGAGGCGTCCAGCACTGGAGTTTGCAGGCAATTGGGCAGAGCCGAGTCTTGGTACCGAGATGAGGACCTCTGGGAGATCTCACTCCGGTTAATATTCCCTGGGGTCTAAGGTTCTCTGTTAGTCCAGTGGTTTGGACTCAGTGCTTCCATCACAGGAGCTCAGGCCCAACCCCTGGCCTGGGAACAAAGATCTCACAAGCCGTGCAGGACAGCAAAAGGAAAATTTCAAAAAGAGCAGTACAATAACAAAGAATAAAAAATAAAATAAAATTAGAAAAATAAAAAATATATTAGTAAAAATATGAGTGAAACAACAACAAGGTAAAACAGAAACACAACAGAAAAAAAGGGGGGGTAGAACAACCAAAAGGAGCAGAACAATAACAAAGAATAAAATAAAATTAGAAAGATAAAATATTTTTTAGAAAAAATAAAAGTATACACGAAACAACAAGGTAAAACAGAACCACAACAGAAAAAAAAGGAAGGGGGGGCAGAAAAGGCCTTGGCTGTGGGGGGTGGGGTTTAGGCAGGGGTGGAGTTTAGGGCAGGGGGAGGGCCTAGGCCCAGGACCCATGTTGTGGGAAAAGGCAGCATGGCCAGACAGGCCTTCAGAGTGCAGAGTTTGGAGGTAAGGACCTGGGTGGGTGTGCGTGGGCAGGGCTTAGTCTCAGTGCAGCCAGAGGGAGCCTTGGAGGGCAGAGGATCAGGCCCGGGACCTCAGCAGGCTTCCCGGGGCCCAAGTGGTCAGGGGAAACAATGGCCACATTCTCTTCCGATCCTCTGATCTCCCAAGGGTCTCTCCCCATTCCCGTTGCTCCCTTCACCATGGGTGGGCCCCTCTGAGCGTGGGAACCCCTTCCCTTCCACAGCCACCTCTCAGGGCACTGGTTGCATCCTGCCTCTGCTCCTCCCCCGCCGCACATCCTACCCACTTGTTTGGAGGTTCCTCCCGTCCCCTTAGGTTTTTGTGGTCACCCACCAGTGCCTGGTAGGTGCCCTAGTTGTGAGGAGATGGAAACTCTGCATCCTCCTAGTCCACCATCTTGACTAAAACATGATGACCTAAAACCTATGGGATGCAGCAAAAGCAGTTCTAAGAGGGAAGTTTATAGCAATTCAATCTCACCTCAAGAAACAAGAAAAATCTCAAACAATCTAATCTTACATCTAAAGCAACTAGAAAAACAAGAACAAAGAAAACCCAAAGCTAGTAGAAGGAAAGAAATCATAAAGATCAGAGCAGAAATAAATGAAATAGAAATAAAGAAAACAATAGCAAAGATCAATAAAACTAAAAGTTGGTTGTTTGAAAAGATAAACAAAGTAGATAAACCTTTAGCCAGACTCATCAAGAAAAAAAGGGAGAGAATTCAAATCAATAAAATTAGAAATGAAAAAGGAGAAATTACAACTGACACTGCAGAAATACAAAGGATCATAAGAGACTATCACAAGCAACTATATGCCAATAAAATGGACAAGCTGGAAGAAATGGACAAATTCTTGGAAAGGTACAACTTTCCAAGACTGAACCAGGAAGAATTGGAAAATATAAACAAATCAATCACAAGCAATGAAATTGAAACTGTAATTAAAAATCTTCCAACAAAAAACAGCCCAGGAACAAATGGCTTCACAGGTGAATTCTATCAAACATTTAGAGACGAGCTAATACCTATCTTTCTCAAAAAATATATGACAAACCCACAACAAACATCATTCTCAATGGTGAAAAACTGAAAGCATTTCCTCTAAGATCAGGAGCAAGACAAGGATGTCCACTCTCACCACTCTTATTCAACATAGTTTGGAAGTCCTAGCCACAGCAATCAGAGAAGAAAAAGAAATAAAAATAATCCAAATTGGAAAAGCAGAAGTAAGACTGTCACTGTTTGCAGATGACATTATACTATACCTAGAAAACCCTAAAGATGCCACCAGAAAACTCCTAGAATTAATCAATGAATTTTATTGTAAGGTTGCAGGATACAAAATTAATGCAGAAATCTCTTGCACTTCTATACACTAACAATGAAATATCAGAAAGAGAAATTAAGGAAACAATTCCATTTACCATTGCAACAAAAGGAATAAAATACCTAGGAATCAACCTACCAAAGGAGACAGAAGACCTGTACTCAGAAAATTATAAAACTGTAATGAAAGAAATCAAAGATGACACAAACAGACAAAGAGATATATCATGTTCCTGGATTGGAAGAATCAATATTGTGAAAATGACTATACTACCCAAAGCAATCTACAGGTTCAATGCAGTCCTTATCAAATTACCAATGGCATTTTTCACAGAATTAGAAACAAAAATTCCACAGTTTGTATGGAAACACAAAAGACCCCAAATAGCCAAAGCAATATTGAGAAAGAAAAATGCAGCTGGAGGAATCAGGCTCCTTGACTTCAGACTATACTGCAAAGTTACAGTAATCAAGACAGTATGGTACTGGCACAAAAACAGAAATATAGATCAATGGTACAGGATAGAAAGCTCAGAGATAAACCACACACCTATGGTCAACTAGTCTATGACAAAGGAGGCAAGACTATACAATGGAGAAAAGACAGCCTCTTCAACAAGTGGTGCTGGGAAAAATGGACAGCTACATATAAAAGAATGAAATTAGAACACTACCTAAAACCATACACAAAATAAACTCAAAATGGGTTAAAAACCTAAATGTAAGACCAGTCACTATAAAACTGTTAGAGGAAAACACAGGAAAAAACACTCCTTGACATAAACCACAGCAAGATCTTTTCTGACCCACCTCCTAGAGTAATGAAGACAAAAATAAACAAATGAGACCTAATGAAACTTAAAAGCTTTTGCACAACAAAGGAAACCATAAACAAGACGAAAAGACAGCCCTCAGAATGGGAGAAAATATTTGCAAGCAAAGCAACAGACAAAGGATTAACCTCCAAAATACACAAACAGCTCTTGGAGCTCAATATCAAAAAAACAAACAACCCAATCCAAAAATGGGCAGAAGACCTAAACAGACATCTCTCCCAAGAGGACATACAGATGGTCATGGGGCACATGAAAGATTGTCAACAACCCTAATTAGAGAAATGCAAATCAAAACTACAATGAGGTATCACCTCACACCAGTCAGAATGGCCATCATCAGAAAATCTACAAACAACAAATGCTGGAGAGGGTGTGGAGAAAAGGGAACCCTCCTGCACAGCTGGTGGGAATGTAAATTGATACAGCCACTGTGGAGGACAGTATGGAGGTTCCCTAAAAAACTAAAAATAGAACTACCATATGACCCAGCAATCCCACTACTGGGCATATACCCAGAGAAAACCATAATTCAAAAAGACACATGCACCCCAATGTTCATTGCAGCACTATTTACAACAGCCAGGACATGGAAACAACCTAAACGTCCATCGACAGATGAATGGATAAAGAAGATGTGGTGAATATGCTCAGCCATAAAAAGGAATGAATTTGGGTCATTTGTAGAGATGTGGATGGACCTATAATCTGTGATACAGAGTGAAGTAAGTCAGAAAGAGAAAAACAAATATCGTATATGAACACATATATGTGGAATGTAGAAAAATGGTACAGATGAACCTATTTGCAGGGCAGGAATAGAAACACAGATGTAGAGAACGGATGTGTGGACACGGTGGGGAAGGGGAGGGTGTGATGAACTGTGAGATTAGGTTTGACATAAATACACCACCATGTGTAAAACAGATAGCTAGTGGGAACATGCTGTATAGCACAGCGAGCTCAGCTCGGTGCTCTGTGACACCTAAATGGTTGAGATGGGGGGCAGAGAGGGAGGTCCAAGAGGGAGGGGATATATGCATACATACAGCTGATTTACTTCACTATACAGCAGAAACTAATACAACCTTGCAAAGCAATTATACTGCAATAAAAAAAAAGCAGAGTCTACTAAACTGTTATGGGTTATAGATAGCTTAGGAGAAAACAAAAAGCAGTTTCTTATATATCCAAAAAACAGAATATTAAAACATAAACAATATTCCATATAAACATTACAATCTTCTCTCATTAGTCCATTTAATCCTATGTAACCAGTTCTTTTACTGCTTGATCTAGGGTTAGCAGTCTCATATACCCTCTGCTTCTTGACCGGAGTTCTGGAAATCCTGACTCAGTCTATTGGTATGGTGCCAAAGTTGTTTAAGCAATGCCACCAGAAGCCTGTACCCAATGATACCTGGCATCATCTTTTTCCACAGAGCACTGAGACAGTCCTTTGCTGATGGTGTATTAAGGCCTGTAGCTGATTGTAAGAGCTTTCAGGGGAGCATTAGAGAAAAACAAAGAACTATCTGTATATGACACATTTTAAATGACTATGGTTAAATTATTACTAATAATTTTCCAAAGTGAAAGATAAGAGTTCTTAAGAATTATGCAACTGACAAAGAAATTTGGTTGTTTCTGTAGTATATAAAATAAGATAATAAAATCAATCCAGAAAAAATATTTTAGACAAAATATCTATAAACATAATGATTACCCTATTTTCAAGGAAGAGTGGATATTACATCTAATTTATGAAAATGGCTGAACATAATCTTTATAAGAAAGAAAAAAACTTTGAATATACAATAATTCTGAGACATAAGATACCATGAATCCACCAAGCATATAGTTCCAGAATATACCAAGAATATGTCAAAAATATCAAGTAAAAGGATTCTGTAAGTCTAGAGTAGGTCCTAATCATCTGTATAATAATTGGGACCTCCCAAAACTCATCAGTAAGTGATGTGAATCCCCAATTGAAAACCAATTGCCTAGAAAATGCCAGATTCAAATTAAAGAAGTAAAGTTGTGGCCAATATTTTTTTAAATAACTGAAATTAGGGGACTTCCCTGGTGATCCAGTGGTTAAGACTCTGCTTGCAGTGCAGGGGGCACAGGTTTGATCTCTGTGCTTGCGGTGCAGGGGGCACAGGACTCTGCTTGCAGTGCAGGGGGCACAGGAAAAAAGATCCCACGTGCATGCCATGTGGTGTGGCCAAAAAATAAATAAATAAATAAATAAAATAATAAAAATAAATTAAATAACTGAAATTAGACTAATAATACTATATTGTTGTTGTCTGATATCAGGCAAAGCTATACCATAACTCTGATAAATAGAAACATATCATGGACAGTGAAGGTATTGACAATTCGCTTTGAACTTCCCATACAGCATACAATTTCTAAAATATTTATATAAATAACATTTTACCATACAAATTTAATTTAAGGAAGGCTAAGCATCTTTCTGATTTGGCCATTTCCCCTCTCCAACCCCACATTCCGTTCAGCAACTATATGCCAAGAACAAATAAGGTCTCTGGGGATTCAAAAATAACAAGACACAACGGCTGTCTCCAGAAATCCTTGTCTTACAATTTAGTGGGGAAAATACCCAGATGACAGTCAAGGAAGCACAGACTAGCTTTTCTGTGCCCAACTTGGGGAGGAATGAGGAGAATGAGAAAAGGGAAACAGATGAAGGGTTACATATGGCTCTTGGACAAATGATCCCTAAACTCAGTGGTTTGAAGAGTGAACAGGAGAAGAAAGAATCTGTGTAGACTTCTATTAGAAGAGCTAATGGAGTGAATAGATAGGAAGGTGATGAAGCTGTCGACAAGAAACACGATCCTTGAAGAGACTGAAATCAAGAGCACAGATCAAGAATACTGAAATACAAGAGGGGAGTTAAATGTAGATAAAGTAGGAGGTAAATTCTTCCTTAATCAGTAGAATTTTCTCACTAGTGAGGTCATCTGCTGAATGTGATTCATTGTGATTCATACAGGAATTAGAGCATTTGAAGTATGTTTGAAACAGTTGCCAAAGAAAACAGGAAAGAAAAAGAAAACTGTCCAAAGACTGTAAAAGGACTTTCTATTGGCAGTGATTCCCCTAGTAATATTGAAGATAAAATACTTCTGGAGGCACCGATCAGCACTATATGAAACCTTCTCTAGCAGGGTCAAAGAGCCACGGTGCTGGGTGGAGAAGGCAGATTGTGGCTGAGTACAGAAACACCTAAGATTTGGACTGGACTGAAGGATCACAAAACTAAGGAGGAATCAGAGTAGTGGATTTGGTGCAGTTAATAGCAGAAGTGGTGGGACGCTGTGAAATAGCTGAAGGATAGGACCATTTCAGCTCCTAATCTGAACCTAAAACATTACAAACAGGTCATTGTATTACATAACTTAATCCTCACATCAACCCTGTGAGGTAAAGTGGCATATATCAGAAACTGTAGAATCCTAGATTTTGTTGAGAAAAGTATTCTTCCTAGAAATTTTTATTACACAAACTCTTTTGAACCAACATAGGTCAGAGGATATTTTGGTAATCAATTGCTTTTGTTATAATTCCATAGTGTAGATGGATCTGCTCTCACAGTACCTAATGATTAGGGTAATTTACTCAAACATGCTTTTTAAAGTATATTCAGTCCAACAATTGATGAATGGATAAATAAAATATGGTATAACCAAGCAATAGATATTATTTGATATTTTGTTTTTGATAATTTGTTATTTCATAATAAAAAAGAATGAAGTATTCATACATACTACAGTATGGATAAACTTTTAAAAAACAGTTTGCTAGGTGAAAGAAGCCAGACACATATTGTGTGATTCCATTTATAAGAAATGTCCTGAAGAGGCAGACACAAAATGGATTAGTTGTTGCATAGGGCTGGAGGAAAGAGGGAAGGGGATGGGAAGTGCCAAGTAATGGGTTCAGGGTTTCTTTTAGTGCAGAAGAAAATGTTCTCAAAGTAGATTGTGGTGATGGCTGCACAACCCTGTGAATATACTAAAAAATACTGAATTGTATACTTTAAATGTTTAAATTATATGAAATGTGAATTACATATCGATAACGTTTTGAAAATTTTTATTCATATAATGTTTAAGAGGATGAAAATGTACTAACAATTAAAAAATATGACAATTAACAATTTAATAAAATGTGTAATGAAATATTACAGAACCTGTATCTTCTATTAAAAATAATAATTATTAATCATAGCATGAGAAGGTGGTAAATCAGTTATATACCTAATTGATTTAGCAATATTATTTTTAAAATACTGTGATATTTTGATATAATACAGTCTGATCTTTTTTCTTGGAAACATGTTATCATGGAGACTGCCTTACAATTTATTTCATGTTACTTGTACTTCTATAATTTAACTAACACCAATTGTATTGAATTTTGCTCTATACTAATATTTTAATGTGACATTAATACTTTAACCTCTGTTTGGACCATACTTACAAAATTTTGCAGCTATTGGTTATTTTAACTACAAAATACTGCTGAATCATTTCATCAAAGATTTTAAATTTTCTTCAGCATGGATTCCTAACCATTAACTTCAAGATGTCCCTCAGCCATTTGGACAGATCATTTCCTCATCTCCTCGGAGCTTTTTTGCTGCTACATACTAGGGCCAAATCAGGTTTCCAAGCCAACTTTATTTCCATTCTTCTTAGTAGTCTTACTTTTTAATGCATTTATTCATTCAACAAATTTTTATTGAGCAGCTCTTACGTGACAGGCAGTAAAAATGTACTACCTCTGGAAGGTAAGAGTCCAGGAAAAATATATAATTTAAAGAATAATTAAAAGAGTGTAGGTATTGTAGGAGCACATAGCAGGGAAACCTCAACAGGTAGAGGAGTCAGGCTATGGCATTTCAAAGAAGATGTCAAAGTTGAGACTTGAAAAATGAACAGAAATTAGGGAAGCTATTAATAAGTAGGGTAGTTCAAAGAAAAAAAGTATATTAAAAAGTTCAGAAATGAGTGACACCATCAAGCTTCCAAGGTAACTTCCTCACAGTTCAGAATAGTTTAAGAATTGAGTGCAAAGGAGATATGGCTAGAGAAAACGAAAAAGGTTTTCAAGTGCCTAATTAGCTGTTTTAAGGAATTTGGATCTTCTAAGGGCAATGGAAGTCTTAGAAGAGTTTCAAACTTTAAAACAAGATAAGGCCTATGTTTTACAAAGATCGAGTAGCTTGTTGCTGTTTTTTTCCTTAAGGTACTTCTCAAAACCAGGAAACCTCCAAAATCCTTACAATCATGATTCCTATGGACTTCAGCTATTATTTCCAAATATTTGACGTTTTTCCCACTTGAAAAAGAGCTATCTCAAAGCAATAATGAGATCTGTTATCTAGCAGTCAATATGCATGGGGAGTTCTCTTGGCCAGCGCTTCTAGGTGCAACTGGGTCAAGGACAGAGAGTAAGAGCAACCCTTTTTAAAATTCTCACTTTGTGGAATGCTCTCCTTTAAAGAAATAATGGCACATATGCACCATGGAATATTATGCAATCACTAAAAATAATGAATTAGAGCAACTGACACAGAAAGGACTCCAGGAGTAATTCTGATAAGAAATGCAAAATGCAGGTAAATATCTCCATAAACCCATTTTTGATAAACCATGACATCCACTATATATATGTATGTGTATATTAATATATGTAGGTACAAGTTTATATATGGTTGAATACAATGTAACATGAGCCTTTATCACAGGATCTGAGTTGAGGAAATTCACTCTTACTCATGTAGTTCCCATTTCCTTTCGCTATATTCTTATATAAGCACACATTTCACTGCACAAAACAAAAAATAAGTAAAAAGAACCCCATCAACCAACCCCCACTAGGAATCTCAGATCAGTCCTGATTTTTTAATGAATGGGAATATATATATTCTGCCCACCCTTATCAAATGACTCTACTACGTTACTAACCTATCCTTTTCTTCACAATCAGCCACCTAATTACTGAAAGTGAGGATCTAAGGCATTTCCAGTTTGTCCATACATTCCAGAATTTTGATTTTTGTGGCACACTCCTTTCCTTCTACAACTGCTATTTAACATATATTAATATATATCAATTACCTTTAATGTATAAAAATTACTTTTATTTTTCTCATTATTCTTATAAATCATGTTTATTAGAGAAAATGCCAACCATTTTTTTTTTTTTTTTTTGCAGTACGCAGGCCTCTCACTGTTGTGGCCTCTCCCGTTGCGGAGCACAGGCTCCGGACGCGCAGGCTCAGCGGCCATGGCTCACGGGCCCAGCCGCTCTGCGGCATGCGCGATCTTCCCGGACCTGGGCACGAACCCGCGTCCCCCGCATTGGCAGGCGGACTCTCCACCACTGCGTCACCAGGGAAGCCCCCAACCATTTTCTATGTGTATATACATACACACATATGCAATTTTACAGAAAAGCATTAACTGAATCATAAATTCACAAGGTTTTTCCCCTAATGCTGACTGTTTTGCTTTTGTTTTTGCTGTTCTCCCCACATCCTTCCCTTATCTTGCACCAAAAATCAACGTTATAGAATAGTAATTCCAGACCTAACACTTTACACATTTACCATTATAATGGTTCAGAATGCTTTATACGTATCAACAATCTCACATGGCAGACACTATTGTCCAGATGTAATAAACAAGGAAACTGAGACAATCAATGATAAAGTAACTTGTCCAAGGTCCACAGGTGTTAAGTGGCAGGGACACACTTGAACCCAGGCAGTTGGACTCTACAGTCTATGTGTTAGCCACTATTCTAACCGCCCCCCTTCTCAAATTAACATGGCCTTCCGTTTTTGTCTCCAATGCTCATGTTTTCACAAGCAAATATATATAAACATGTACATACAATACTAATATACACATATATATATGAGTGGGAATGTGTGGTTTTGCTAAAAAACAGGGTTATAGAGACACTTTCCTACATTTTGTATTTCTTGCATACAAGCAGTCATCTTATTTTCAATACTGCAACAAACAATCTTTTACTATGTTCTTACTTGCTGGTATTTTGTTTCTGTAATATAGATCCCAGTAGTGGAATTACCAAGTTGAAATAAATAAATAAATATGTATATGTAGTTTTATTTATAATTGATGTTGTCATACTGCATCACACAAAAAAAGCTGTATAATTTCACATTTCTAACAATAATATAACACTACATCCTTTCATTTCCACCAGCAATGGAAATTAGATTTTTACATATTCATTAATTAATTAGTTCTGAACAGATAACACATGCACATGGTTCAGTGTTGAGCAGATATACAACAGTATGCAGTAAAACAATCTGCCTTTTAGTCCTGGCCTTTTAGGCCAGTTTCCCTTCCTTGAAGTAAGTAATGGTGCCAATAAATTAACAAAGGTATTTCACGCACATACAAGCAAACACAAATATAAATTGTTTTTCCCCACCCTTTTGTTGACACATAAACCTACTGTACTTAATATTCTGTACCTTCTCATTTTTATTTCATAATGATACTTAAAGACCTTTCTATCATTAGCCTTTTTTGAGCCCATCACTTCACACATCTCCCTAAATATGTGTGTATGTACATTTATAATTGTACAAAAATAGATAATATTATATATGCTGTTTTGTCAACTTTTTGTTTTTTAATTAACTTTTTTATTGGAGTATAGTTGATTTACAGTGTTGTGTTAGTTTCAGGTGTACAGCAAAGTGAATAGTTGTACATATACATATATCCACTTGTTTTTCGATTCTTTTCCCATATAGGCTATTGTAGAGTACTGAGTAGAGCTCCCTATGCTCTACAGTAGGTCCTTATTAGTTATCTATTTTATATATAGCAGTGTGCATATGTCAAATCTAATCTCCCAATTTATCCCTCCCCAATTTCCCCCTTGGTAACCATAAGTTTGTATTCTACATCTGGGACTCAATTTCTGTTTTGTAAACTTTTTAATTGCAAGCTATACATTTGTCTCCCCCGAAAACACCTCAGCCTTCTTCATTTCAGTTGCTGGCAACTCCATACTTCAGTTGCTCAGATCGAAAACAGTGAGGCATCCTTGATTCTTCTCTTTCTCTCACACCTCACTTTCATTCTGTCCAGGTATTTTGTTGGCTATACTTTTATAATCCATCTGGAATCCAACTACTTCTCATCACCTGCTCTGCTACAACCCTGGTCCAATCCAACATCTCTTGCCTAAATTACTGCAATGGTCATTAATGCAATGGAAGCCTCCTAAATGGTCTTCATCCTTCTACCCTTCTGTTTATTCTCAGTACTGCAGTGATACTTCTAAACACATAAGACAGATCATATAATTTCTCATAACCAAATCCTACAATTTCTCCCTATTATACTCTGTTTAAAAGCAAAAACTTTACAGTGGCCAAAGACTTAAATGACTGGTCCGGTTAGCTCTCTAACTTCTTTTCTCCTTGCCACCCACTCTGCTCCAGTTATGCTGGCCTCCTTGCTCTTCCTTAAAAATATCAGGCATGTTTGTAATTTAAGGCTTTTTACTAGTTGTTCCCTCTGCCTCTCCCTGATACTCTCATGGTTTACCACCTTGCCTTCCTGTCTTTAATAAAATCTCATTTTAACAATGAGACCTTCATCCTAGCCCTCCTTGTCCCCCTTAACTCCTCTACCTTACTTTTTTCCATAGACTTATCACCTTCTAATATGATATAATTTGTTGTTGTATTTATTTTTTTGATATTTTCCCCCAATAATGTAAGCTCCATGAGGACAGAGAACATTGTTTTGTTTATTGAAGTATCCCAAGTGCCTGGAACAGTGTCTGCCACATGGGAGGCACTAAATAAATGTGGGTTGAATAAATAAACATACAGAAGAGAACATAAATTATCTATCAATCAACCTATCTATACATGCATACATAGGTTCAGTTTAAAAATAATTAAAAAGCAAATAACTACTAACCACTCAGGTCAAGAAATAAAACATTATCAGCACTCCTGAAAATCCTTATGTGACCACCCAATCACATTCTCCTCTGTCATCATTCTTTTTTTGCCCCAATATATTTTTAATGCTTAGAAATTATTCATAGGGGACTTCCCTGGTGGCGCAGTGGTTAAGAATCCACCTGCCAACGCAGCAGACACGGGTTCGAGCCCTGGTCCGGGAAGATCCCACATGCCGCGGAGCAACTAAGCCTGTGCGCCACAACTACTGAGCCCGCGTGCTGCAACCACTGACACCCACGCGCCTAGAGCCTGTGCTCCGCAACAAGAGAAGCCACCACAATGAGAAGCCAGTGCACCACAACGAAGAGTAGCCTCCGCTCACCGCAACTAGAGAAAGCCTGCGCGCAGCAATGAAGACCCAATGTAGCCAAAAATAAAATAAATAAATTTTTTAAATATTAAAAAAAGAAATTGTTCATAAAAATATTGATGGATCCTTTAAAGGTTAGATAAAACACAGCTGTGAATTCATATGATCCAGGTGCTTTGTTTAATGTAAGAGTTTAAATCACCTTTCCAATCACCTTTATGGTTGTTCTCTTCAGTGTTTCCTGTACTTCAGCATGCTTGTTAAAACACAGATTACTAAATCCCACTCCCAGGGTTTCTGATTTAGTGGGTCTGAGAATTTTACTTATAGCAAGTTCCTTGGTGATACTAATGCTGCTGACTGAGGGGCTACATTTTGAGAACCATTGGTCTCCATAAATAATCCATTTTTTCTAGGTTTTCAAATTTGTAGCCATGAAGTCTCACATAATGGTCTCAATGCTTTTCTACCTCCTGATCTATGGCAATATCTCCTTTTCATGTCTAACCTTGTATACCTTTGCTTTCTTTCATTTTTCCGTGGCCAGGTTCTGTTTTAACGGTCTCATCAAAGAAAAGATTTGGAATTTTTTTTCTATCGTATGTGTTTTATTACTATTTCTTTAATTTCAGCTTCTTGTTTGTTTAATTTCTTTACAATTTCTTTAGAAGATTATAAAATCCCTTTATTTCTCATCTTCAGGATTATTTTTTAAAGTTTTCTTCTGATAATTTAATGATGAGTGTGTCAAAGTTGTATTATAATCTTTCTGCAAGGGAAAAGCCAATTCAAAGGTGGTCTCTCAGTAAAAATGGCTGGAAGTAATTGTTTGCCTAAATACTCCACCAAAAAAATGTTTGGTATAATAAAGTCATTAGACTGTAATCTGGCAGTCAGCTGGGTAGATTTAACTGTTGGTTAAAATATATATATATTTAACTAATAAACTACATATATATATATGTAGCTGATGATTCAACAAGACCCCCAGTGATCCCTGCCTCCTGGTTCTCATACTCTCACTGTACTAGGATTAGTCTTTGGGACCAATGGAATACAGCAGAAGTGATGGCA
Source organism: Delphinus delphis (assembly GCF_949987515.2). Taxonomy (NCBI): domain Eukaryota; kingdom Metazoa; phylum Chordata; class Mammalia; order Artiodactyla; family Delphinidae; genus Delphinus; species Delphinus delphis. The sequence continues at coordinate 13,192,578 of NC_082687.1, forward strand.
TGACAGGAATGATATGAGGTTATAAAAAACACTTCCAGGGCTTCCCTGGTGGCGCAGTGGTTGAGAATCCGCCTGCCGATGCAGGGGACGTGGGTTCGTGACCCGGTCCGGTAATATCCCACATGCCGCAGAGCGGCTGGGCCCGTGAGCCATGGCTGCTGAGCCTGTGCGTCTGGAGCCTGTGCTCCGCAACAGGAGAGGCCACAACAGTGAGAGGCCCGCGTACCGCAAAAAACAAACAAACAAACAAAAAAAACACTTCCATCTCCCTCTTTTTGGATCACTTGCTCTGGGGATGCTAGCTACCATAGCCAGACTCATTAGTAAGGGCCTGAAGCCTGCAAATAACCACATCAGCGAGTTTGGAAGTGGATCCTCCAGTCCTACTTGAGTCTTGAAATGACTACAGACTCAGATAAAAACCTGATTGCTTTCTCATGAGAAATACTGAGCCAGGATCATTTAGCTAAGTCACTTCCAGATTCCTTAACAATGTAAATGTTTGTAGTTTTAACCTACTATGTTTGGAGGATAATTTGTTGTGTGGGTAATAGTACACATATATTTAAGTTATTGAAAATTTTCTACCAAGGCTTCTGGAACTCATAAAAGTATAATTTATATCAGCTAAAATAAATAGAAGAGGATGAAGAGTGGAAGATTATTAGAACATTAGAGTATTTTGAACTATTGTATATTTTCCTTTGCTGGACTCTAAATACTTGTGCAAGCAAAGGAATAGTAAGATTGCTATAGAAACAAGTAAGATTGCTATATATCACCCTTTCTCAAGTCCTCTACTATAGATAGTTAAGTGGGTTTAAACATTTAAGGATGTCTCTTTTTTTCTTCCTTATTTCATTTTTAAAAAAATTAATATTCAGGTAGAAACTCATCTGGGACTGACATATGGATTCTAGCTTACGATTTACAGCAATGCAGAACACGTACTTTTAATGACGTTCAACAGACTTTGGGGACAGGTCCTAACATATGTGCTGCAAATGTTTGTTTCCAAGACAATAATGATAACTATGTCAATTTCAAACAGGAATTTGTTAGAATGAGGCTCTGCGCCAGTATTTGTTGAAAAACTTAAAACAATCATGAATCAATGACCAAAAAGATACGATTCAAAGGAAACTGGCCTGACAAAAAAACTACTATCTCATACTGTTACATATTTTTTCTTAAATGCACTAAAATTTTTATTTTGAGTTTGTTTTAAACAAATCAGTGTATTTTAAAAATAATCCCTACATTATTAAAGCCATACTGTTTTATAGAAATCACAAGGAAGACAAACACAAAAAATTCTTAAGCAACAAATAGAAGTACAATAACTTTACAAAACTTAGAAGTCTGCAACAGAGCCCGTTAGCCACAAAATCCTGAAATGGAACACAAATATTTTTTCAAGCACTAGGAATCACTCAACTTAATGTTTTCATTTTCAGATAAGAACCAAAGTCATAATAATGGTAGACAGTACTTTACTGAGGGCTCATATATGCCAAACATATGCGCTCACCTAAACACCCACCCCTCCTCCTGATCTCCTCAATCTTGCTTTACCCTTTTCTTTCCAAAAGCAATGATCACTTTCTAATATACCACACAATTTACATATCGATTAGTCTAGTGTTAAGTGATTTATCTACTTTCATGCAGCCCAAGCTGGGATTAGAAACTAGATTTCCTTATACCCATTTGAACCAATCAATCCAGTCAAATATTTGTGCACCTATCATGCACCACAACAGAATCCATCCATAGGCCCAGTTGCTCCTTATCTTATAGGGCATATAAAATGCTTTGAGGAGAAAATTGTTTTAAAAATGATCCTAGGGACTTCCCTGGTGGCGCAGCAGTTAAGAATCCGCTTGCCAATGGAGGGGACACGGGTTTGAGCCCTGGTCGGGGAAGATCCCACATGCCATGGAGCAACTAAGCCTGTGCGCCACAACTACTGAGCCTGCGCTCTAGAGCCCCCAAGCCACAACTACTGAGCCTGCGTGCCACAACTATTGAAGCCTGTGCACCTAGAGCTCATGCTCCAAAACAAGAGAAGCCACCGCAATGAGAATCCCACATGCTGCAACGAAGAGTAGTCCCTGCTCGCCACAACTAGAGAAAGCCTGTGCACAGCAATGAAGACCCAACGCACCCAAAAATAAATAAATAAAATAAATTTTAAAATGATTCTAAATTTTTTATTGCTTAGAGCTTCTTTAAATATGAATACATATTAATTGCGAATTATTTTGTTATTTTAACGTACCCTTATATTCTATGACTCTCCTTCCTAAGTTGCAGAAATGAGTGAGATGAAATGTCCCTTGCAGAATCAGTTCTTTTATCTCAAAATGTTGTCACATTCACAGTTAACTGCATGATTAGGAACTGGAATTCAGACACAGTAAGACCTGTTTGGTTTGTGACTCACGCTATATAGATTTTGGGTGGCTTGGTGCCTCTGGCAGTTCAGACCTGTAATGACAAATCATTGCTGGAATAATGATTTTTTTCCCTTCACTTCTGAAATCCTTCATCAAGTAAATAAGTACACTTAAATAGTTTCACTTATGTAGGCTGAATATGGCAAAAATAGATTTGGGATTATGCTGTTAACACACCTTTCCCAGAATTTTCACTAAAAGCTCACATTTAACCAATTACATTTTGATACCTACATTCCCCCTATAATTTAATCCCAGAACTCAACACTAAGTGCAATATTAAAAGTGTTTGTATATCAAATTGTTAAAAGTACATTTATGTATTTCTTAACTATTTGTCATTTAATCCAATTAAACTTGGTGAGTTTCAGTCTGAGCTCAAGTCATTCATTCCTTTGTTCCCAAAATATTTATAGAGCATCTATTTCGAAGAACACTTCAACAGGCTCTGACATGCAGCTTAGAATCTATGAGAAGTGACAGAGAATTATATAAGCAATTATAATACAGTGTGATAATGACATCTGATGGGGAATCACTGTATGATCTAAGAACACTGAGAATGATTGAGGGAGGGCATGAAAGTCAGTCAGCTAAATGACGTGGGTCGAGACATCACCAGAATGCAAGGAACAGTTTTTTAGGGCAAGAGAACAGTTTGTGTAAAGGCTAGGAACGGAGAGGGAGAACGGTGCATAGGAGGAACTGAAAGTTCAGGATGACTGCAGTGAGGACAGGAGGGTCTTGGCTGAAGATGAGATTGGAGAGGAACTCAAAGGTCAAGGGCCAGAACACAGAATCTTATGAACCATGTTAAAGATGTTGTACCATTTCCTGTAGCAATGGAGAGCCACATAAGTGTGTAAAGCTGATGTGATATTTCTGGAGAATGGATTGGAGACTGGCAGACCAGGTTTTGGGGTTAAAGTAGGAGGAGGAGGGACTTCCCTGGGGGTCCAGTGGGTAAGACTCCGCGCTCCCAATTCAGGGGGCCGGGGTTTGATCCCTGCTCAGGGAACTAGATCCCACGTGCTGCAACTAAGACCCAGCGCAGCCAAATAAATAAATAAATATTTTTAAATAAATAAATAAAACAGGAGGAATTAAAGATGTGAGGGATATTATCCAACTGAGGCTAATAAGTGTGGCATCTGAAATGGTGTTGAAGAATCTAATGATTTTGATAGGAAGGTATGGGAGCAGAAGAGATATTGCAGACAGAACACCCAAAATTCTTGAATTTAAGGGTAGTAATTTCCTATACTAAATAGGAATCAAAAGACTGTTGGGATGCGTGGCAAATACTGTTGACTGGCAATATAAAAGCATTTCTAGTCCCCCCACCCCCCTTTTCTTTGTCACTTTCTACTACAGAGCTAGGAAAAGCAGATTCTCATTTTCCAGGCCTCCCTTTGATCTAAGGGTAGACATGTGACCCAGTTCTGTTCAATCAACTGATCAGGGCAATCTTCTGAGTGGCTTTCTAATAAGGAGGTAAGTGAAAAAAGAGAGCTCACTGCACTGCCCCTTCTCTTCTTGCTGTAAATGTGGATGTGGTGTTTGGAATTGTGTAGCCCTCTGACAAACAACCATAAGATGATAATATGTGGATGAAATCCTAAGAATGTTGGAGAAGAAGTTAGGAAAATCTGGGTCCTTGACGATATTTTGACCACTTCTGAGACCAACAACTAGCAGACTTCTTGTAAGGAAAACAATAAATGGCCTTATGATTGAAGCCATGTTAGTTTCTCTGCTTCTTACAGCAAAAGCATTCCTAACTAAAACAGGAAATAAGTGGGGGAAAGGAAGACAGGAAGAATAAATTAACACCAAGTTAAGACTTCTTGTTGTTACATAAAAGTGGTCTTCAGGTATGATTTTTGTAAAAGCAAGAAATGTTCTCCAATACAAAAACTGTCTCAAACTCAAACGCTGCAAATTCAGTTAACCTCCTTACTGGTTTGCTGATGATTCAAACTCAAGGCTTTCACTATGTAATTTAAAGTCAAATTTAAACTTTAACAACATATGGCAGAAACAACCACTGACAAAGTGTTAATGATAGATTATTTCATTAACTCAGGCATCCTGGAAAGGGATGCCTGAAGCTGGGGTACAAAAGCAGGAGGATTAGAATGTTGACCCTTACGCACACCTTGAACAGATCTTTGTCAGCCACACTTATCTTCACCCCCTTTTCAGAAGACACAGAAATGTGCATAATTTAGTGCCTATGTGCAGCTATTGCTTCCGGTCATGAAGTCTTATCCCATCTTCTTTGTTTGCCCTATTCCAACTCATCCTTTCAGGACCCAACTCAGTTATCATCTCCTTAATGTAGCATTTTCCAGTATCCACAAAGTTAGCTGTATGTCTTCTGTGCCACCAAACTATGTCATTGGCATATTTGTAATACATTCACCCTGTGGTAATATTCTGTTGACAAGCCTGTCTCCACCACTTGACAAGATCTTTTGCTGCAGGGAGTGGATCTTACTGCCTCTGTATCCCTAGCACCAGGTATTGTTAAGTAGCTTATAAAACATAATATTATTGAGAGAGAAATTAAGTCAGTGGCTGGCAGGGCCTGGGGAAGGAGGGTGAAGACTGATAACAGGAGGACAAGAGGGAGCTTCTGGGGGTGATGAAAATGTATATCTTAGTGGTGGTGGTGGTTATATGACCACATATATTTGTCAAAACTCATCAAACAATACACCTAAAAGGAGTGAATTTCACTGTATGTAAATTATACCTCAATAAACATGCATTCTAAAAAATGATACAGGAATAAGACAGTGAACATGAATGAATGACAAACACAATAACGCATTTACCTGAGATTTAATTTCCTTTCTAGGGGTACTTACTTTTTTTAAGCACCATCTTAAACCAGGCCAATGCTTAGCACAAATAAAACCTGAACGGTGGGCATTATAGGTAAGACAATTAGATTTCTGAACAGAGGCACTTCTAGGAATTCCTTAAGTTATTCTATCTAATTTGCCTAAAGAGAAAAGTGACTGGTCAATTCTGTCATTCAAAGACAACTTTGCTATTGATTCTTATATAGTGCAAGTCATTCACAAATCATAAAAATAAAGTAATCCTGCCTAGTACACTAACTCAAAAATGCTTTTCCAATCAGTCTCAGAAGTATCTTATATTGATATTAAGAGGAGAAACCAGGTGTGCTATACAAATTTCAAATGGAGCCAAACTCTGAACTTATAAAACGTATAAAATATTTTATCTATGCTGTATTTTATCACATTAGATTTCTGATCTTTTTATACGTGTTTTAAGATTATGTATCTATCTAGAGAGTTACCCTTAAATACCTTTAAAATGGTGGTAACTGACAACAAATTAAACTGATTTTGAGTTAGAGTTGTGATGGATTACTAACCTATCTTTCCCTCTATAAGGACTTAAGTTTAAATTTGTCTTAGAACATAAATTTAAACGTTTATTACTTCTAATCACCAGTGAAAGGTGGTGTGTGTCTATACAGGTGTGTACACACAGCATCCATCTCACCCCTCATGAATTTCTCTGCTCAGAAAAAGCACAAACCTAAAATTAAAAGTGAAACATGAAACCTGGGTAGAGTGTCATTGTACATGAGCTGGGGCAATGTCTAGGATCACATAAAATTCACAGTTGTTTCATTTATTCTTGCTCAGATTTTTAACTTAGCATTTTCTACGGCACCTGTGGGGCAGTAGAAAACAGCCCATGTCTGTTTTCCAGTCTTACTTCTGCCTCCTACCAGCAAAGACGGTCTAGGTCACTTCCATTTCATCTTTCCCAAATTCTTCATTTATAAGATGCAAAAATAACATCTTCATGAATGTAATCAAGATTAAATTAATTGATATATCTTAATATGTTCCACAATTTTTATCCTGAATTCTTACTTACAGCCTGAAAAAATCAGTAACTTTATTGTAACTGGTCATAGCACAAGCTTGTCTACTGGTAGAATGAGGAGTGAACATTGGGAAATTTCAGATTTGTGTTCAATTTGGCATATATTTATTAAGCATTTATTATAAACATGACCATTATAGTAGGCACCTGGGATACAACACAATTTCTGCTTCCTCACATTTGTTATAACATGACTAAGTATTATCCCTGTTTTACAGTGAGGAACTAAGGCTCAAAGAAAAAATACGCCAAATAATTATTTAATTGGACTATGTGATGATTGTTAAGTATAATGTAATTTTAAGTGCCTGGCATAGTTCTTGATTTTATAATTAATTATGAACTACATTAAAATGTCATCTAGGGAAAAATGAGTGGCCTTTCAAGCAGGTCTATACCATGATGTGGTTATCATGACAGCTTTGTGGGTCCAGAAATCCTGATCGATGGCTGTCATTATCCAAAGTTGATGTCATCATTTCCCCCAAACTAGTTCCTCCTCCTTTGTTCCCTATCTCAGGGGAACCAACATCAATGTCATTGTTTATCCCAGAATTCTCCTCCCCCTGCCACCACCAATGCCCACTACATCTCCAACTATCAACAAATCCTGCCAATTATATTTTATAATTTTGTTTCAAAATCCATCCTGTTTTCTCCACCTCCACCCCATCACTTCCTTGGTCTAGGGTCCACCCATATGACTTCATTTTATCTTAATTACATCTTTAAAATCCCTATCTCCAAATATAGTAACATTCTGAGATACCAGCGGTTAGGATGTCAACGTATGAATTTTTGGGAGACACAATTCAGCAGCCCATTACAACCTACTGCATTATGTCAAGAGGCACATAATGTCAAGTTCACCAGATCTCTGCATTGTAAGGATACAAACTTCCCTTTGTAATTAGCAAATCACCTGTGGGATGAAAACTTGAATACCTTGTGACTATCCTATTCCTCACCAACCTTTCACCCATTCATTTTGCCATTATCCATTAATGATTCTTGCCTACATTATTATTTTAAGTCTGCAAAGTAGTGGTTTAACAATTTTATCGTTCCTCTACATTTATTAGCGGTCATTCTTTTGTAAAGATAGGCCTTCATTCTTGCTGCACTCCAGCTCAATGTTTATAAACACCAGAGTCAACTTTCTTAACTGCAACTGCTTAAAAACCTTTGATCCTTTCTTCTGCCCTGGGGATTAAGTACATACTCCTTTATATGATCTCTAAAGGACTTCAGCCTTTCCCCTCCTTGTCACCACTTTATCTCCTTTACTGGTTTTTTGTACTCATCCTTCAGGACTCAGCTGTCACCTTCTCCCTAGCTTTCTCCAACAAATCATAAGAGCCCCTCTAGCACTGTATACTTTACTTTCACTATCATAGCATATACTATACTACTTTGTAATTCATGGTTAATTATCTCACTGACAGACTTTAAGCTATCTGAAAAAATATAAGAATCACATCAGTCTTGTTCATTCTCATATTTCCTAGCACCTCTCATAGTCCTTTGGTACAGAGTAGGCACACAATAATGATTAATTAATTACTGGGAGTTATGTAGTATGTACAAATCTATGTACACTATAATTTATGACTAATTTATAGAATTTATAAGGATAATTTTAATTAAAAGTTATCTTTCACATAATTTGCTTACTGGAAGCCTAAGCCATTAGGTAAGATGAATTCCACTCTAAAAATAATAAATATTTACTTGGTATTAACTATTGGCCAGCTCCTGCCCTAAGCATGGATTATTTCAAATTTAATCCACAGAAATCCTCTGGTGTGGGTACTATTTTCTCTATATAACAGATAAGGAAATTGAGAGAATATCACACCGCTAGTAAACAAAAGAGATGGGATTTGAACCCAGGTGTCTTTAATTTCACAATGACTTTGTAATTTTTATTACTTTCTTATGAAGAGTTCATCTTCCCCATTATATCTGACTATAAATCTATCATCCATGACTATTTATTGAAGCCCATGTTTTTGGTTCAGTAAAGTTTCTACTTTCAAGAATACAGACATGTATGATGTAAGGCATTTATAATATTATCAAATACCTAAGTAGGAACAGTCCACAGACAACATACACTGCCCCAAAATGTAAAACATTAACATGTAATCTATTCCCAGAACTATGTTTTGACTAAGTCCAAGTAGATGTGGCAGTAAGAAGAATTTTGAATTATGTTTAATGTTTATTGAATTTGAAATGGCTGAAGGAAAGAACTTTTTTTTTTTTGGAATCTCTTTGTAAAGACCAATTCAAGCAGAAAAAAATATATGTACAGGATTGATTACAATGATCTGGTATGACTTAGATACACTGTGAGACATGACATCTGCAGAGTGGCAAATATAAAAGGATAATTTCAAGGTAAGAATTACTACAACAAAAATGAGATGCTGCAAGTACAAATATGGTAAAATTTGGACTTGGATGTGTGAGTTGAATGATTCAAAGTATCAAGCACCATCCTGACACTGTGGGTATGGACAACAACAAAACAATTATAGAGTGTTGCGAAGAAATTGAATTGCAAGGACACTGGCAGAAAAAGTAAGCTCTTGTGTGTATGTGTGTGTGAACTCAATTTCCAGTTGAGAGTATCCTGACAGTTGTAAGACATGCATAAGTAGAAAAAAGAAGAGGAAGAAATTAGGATGAAAATAATCAAGTAAGGAAAAGTTACAACACGAGCTTTGCTCCTTAATGGGAAGTTACTGAAAAGCAAGCATTATGTACTTTATTTAGAATTTAAATCCTACCTTTTTCCAGAAAAACAATTACGATAGTTAACAAAATATAGCAGGTACTTATCAAAAAGGTGAAAATGCTCAATATTTTTAATCCCCTAAATTGGTAATGGCAGTTACTAGAGGTTTTATGTTCTAAAAGGCACATACAGGGATGGTATCACCATGGATTCCTCCAGAGTTATTAGGATTGAGGACCTCTTTGACAGAATTTCCTAATGTGAAGACCACAGAGTACTAGGGTGTCCATGAACCTCCTGAAATTAAGTACAATCCATCATGTGCATATGCAGCTTTCTGGAAGGCATTCCATAGTTTTTTAAAACTCAGATTCTCAAAAGAGGTTCATTACCATCCCCTTCACCTCCCCAAATTAAGAATGATTAATCTAGGAAAAGAAGTATTTGCTTACAAAGTGGTAAGATTTGTCTTATTTTCCTGTTACCAAGGAAGAAAAATATATTTAGTTTTATGACTTGGCATCTTGTCTTTTCCGTTTCATATTTGCATGTGGGAGGTTAATTTACACAAGTTTCCATTACTAACCAGGTGTGGTTTACGTTTTTAAGATATCAGGTTTGCAAATCCCATTTTTAATCGCTGTTGCTGTTTATTATTTTGTTTGGTTTCTTTTTTTTTTTTTTTTTTTCTTTTTGGTACGCGGGCCTCTCACTGCCGTGGCCTCTCCCGCCGCGGAGCAGCAGGCTTCGGACGCGCAGGCCCAGAGGCCACGGCTCACGGGCCTAGCCGCTCCGCGGCATGCGGGATCCTTTGGGACCGGGGCACAAACCCGCATCCCCTGCATCGGCAGGCGGACTCTCAACCACTGCGCCACCAGGGAAGCACTGTTTGGCTTCTTATTCAATTCAATTCAAATTTGGAAGGGTTGCTCCTTCCTCAAATTGCTTCATAGTTTTATTTTGGTAAATATAAAGAAAAAAAAATTCCAACAAAGCCTTTCCTCCTATTTAATGAAGAAATTTGAAGATTGTAGCAAACATTTTCACTGAGCCCATTTCAAAACTAACAAGTAATTAACAGGATTTTGGCAGCTGTATTAGAGTTCTATGAAGAAACAGAAATGATAGGATATACATATAAGTATACAGGAAGAGATTTACTATGAGAGATTGACTCACTCAATTTTGGAGGCTGAGAAGTCCCTCTGCAAGCTGGAAGTCCAGGAAAGCCGGTGGTGTGGTTCCAGTCCAAGACCCAAGTCTGAAGGCCTAAGAACAGGTGAGAAAGAAAGAAAGGATGGACGTCCTAGTTCAAGCAGACAGTGAATTGGCCTTTCTTCCACCATTTTGTTCGGTGCAGACCTTCAATGGATTGGATGATTGCCGAGGGCAATCTTCATTACTCAGTCTTCCAATTCAAATGCTAATTTCTTCCAGAAAGACCCTCACAGACACACCCAGAAATAATGTTTTACCAGCTATCTGAGCATCTTTAGCCCAGTCAAACTGACACATAAGATTAACCATCACAGCAGCCCTACAAAAATATTTATTTTAATTTAAAAGGTGAATACTGGGACTTCCCTGGTGGTCCAGTGGTTAAGACTCTTCGCTTCCACTGCAGGGGGCACAGATTCTATCTCTGGTCGGGAACTAAGATCCTGCATGCCACACAGCACGACCAAAGTAAACAACAACAAAAAAAAGACAAAACAATATAAAAGGTAAATTCTATTCCCATAGGGACCCCTGAAGCAATAATTTATTTCCGACATCTTAGTCACCACATTTGAGTAGTCCTGCTGACAAAATTTTATTTTATGGTCTGTATTCTAGGAACTTTATCTTAACTACCATGTTGAATCATAAAAAGCATTTTAGTGGGAAGCAGCCGCATAGCACAGGGAGATCAGCTCGGTGCTTTGTGACCACCTGGAGGGGTGGGATAGGGAGGGTGGAAAGGAGGGAGACGCAAGAGGGAGGAGATATGGGAACATATGTATATGTATAACTGATTCACTTTGTTATAAAGCAGAAACTAGCACACCATTGTAAAGCAATTATACTCCAATAAAGTTGTAAAAAAAAATAGGAGTTTAAAATCCCTAATTCATTACAGGAAACTTGAAATCCATAAGAAGAGAATTTAGCTGGTGACAAGATCGGAAAATGTTTTTGAGTGAAAGTGCCTAGCATTATATTGCGTGTATATCTCAAGTTCAAATAGAATAGAATTGAACTGACATGGAGCAATGAGTGGGCAATAAAATGTAGATAGAACGAATGCAGTTAAGATGAAACCAAATAAGATCCATATTTTATCCCTCCCCCCAAAAAAAAAAAGCATTTTAATACAAATTAGAAATGATAATGCCTTTCTATGACTAAGTATATATTTCTAAAGAAGAGGTGCCTTTAATCTCATTTACATTACTGAGAAAGAAGAATTATATACTACTGTGGGAAATAATTCTTCTGGCAAAGAACGCAGAGAGAAAAATGTGACAACACGTAAACAAAATCTATCAAGTGTTGACTTTTGGACTCAGCTACTCCAAACTTGAGATGAATAAGAAATGAGCCTATGATTTCTAGACAGTTTCTGAATCTTGGCATTTTAAGAAGGGAAAATAAGGAATCTTTTAGTTCTAACTGAGAGAATCAGTACATTTGAGACAAAAATGTAGGAAAATGCTTGGATATGTTCCAGTTATCTATTACTGCATAACAAATCCACCCTCAGATTTAGTGGTTAGCCATTTTATTATATCTTATGATTTTGTAGGTCGGAAATTTCGGCCAGGCTTACGCAGTGATTCAATTTTATCATTTCTTTCTCATTTACTAGTTCGAATACTTTTATAAAGAGACACTTTCCTTCAATCATTATTTGATTACTTAGTAGAGACCTTTATAGAGAAAAGGCAGGATAAAAGCATGATTCTTTTCCCATACTTTTTAGTTTTCATGATAATTGTCTCCTTTCATTCTCTAAAGATAACCAGTATTTTTTAATATCAGAAAAAACTCATAGATTTAAACATATTTAATGGCTTTCAAATAATTGCAATTTTTATATCTTATTGAAGTTCAAATTGCACCATCTTTGGCCTGTAGTAGGAGCCTCTTCAAGTTGACTCTTGAATCTTTTTGACATGATGTTAGTGGTCTTTGATAATTTCCTTGCTTTTTGGTATATGAAGACATACATTCCAGGCTCATTCTGTACATTTCCTCTCCCAGACTGGAATCTGTCCCTTTTCCAAAAAGTCCTGGTTTCCTTTAGTGGTAAATGATATTTCAAGACCACAGTCTTGGAGGTAGGGATATGTATTAGCCTAATCAGTTCCTAGGCCTTTCCAATGAACACAAATAGGAAACCCACATACAATGGATTTATATATATATAGTGTGTATCAAACCTCATAAGTTCCTACAGATATTTTCAGTTCAAATAAAGGACCACTCTGCACTCTAGGATTTGCACTCTAACCTCTAACACATTTAGCTCCTTTCTTCTACTTGAGGATTCTGGTTCTCCAAGAAATAGGAAATGATAGAGTTATTCATTTGCTTTACCCAATAATATACACATAACAGTCTAATACTAACACACTTACTGCAATACAATTACTAAAAAGCTAAGAAAGTATTTTTTTCATATGTTCCTACCATTCTCTCCCCATTTTAAGAGGTATGCATTGACAGATCATACAGCCATTAAATACTATACTCTTTGCCTTTGAAACTTCATATTGTCTTTGTTCTATAAATAACCATGTAGTTAGTGCTTGATATCTGTCCTCACTTCATTGTCTCTATTGACAGTTTGGTTTTATGAAGCTCATTTTCTAATAGATTCTTCAGGAGTGCTCAAGAGAGCAATATCCACAGAGTTCTGGCATGACGTTGATAGCTTACCTGTGTCTTTATATTTGAAAGGCACTTTTGCTGAATATAAAATTCTTGGGTCACATTTTATTTCCATGATCATCCTAAATACAATACTCCATTTTCTTCTGGCATGAAGACTTGCTGTTAAAAGTGTGTCTATAATATAATTTTCTTTCCCTTATAGGTCACTTGCTTGCTTCTGTCTAAATGTTCAAGGAATATTTAAAATTTTTCTTTAAAGTCTAAATTTTACTAGAATATGTCTTGGTGTTGGCCATCGGGTTGATATTCTTAGGTAAGTGATGTACTCTTTCAATACATAGTTTCAAATCCTTGTAATTTTCAGGAAATGTTTTTTGAATTATAGTTTTGAGTTATTTCTTCCACACCTTTGCTTTGGCTTCCTTCTGTAGTGACTTCAATTATAATTATGTTGGATCTTCTTTGTTTATCTTCAATATTTATTATTTTCTCTTGAAATATCTTTGCCTTTATATTTTTAGTTTTAATTTTTTTAATCCTTTTCACCCTCTATTTCTCTTAAGGCATTATCTGTTATGTTGTTTATCTACGTGATACAACCAGTTTAATCTACCTTTCTAATTTTTTTTTTCTTTTACTTCTCTTCCTTTCTTGAGGTATGTCACCTCTTTCCTGAGATTTGTAAACTCTGGTTCATGTTGTTCTTCCATAGCATGTATCATTTTGAAGATACTCAGCTTATTTTAAAATTTATTTCTCGTTATCTGTATGCTTAGACATTTGGTCTAGTTATTATTACTATCTTTAACTCACTCAACAAGTATTTACTGAGTATGTACTATGTGCAAACAGTTATTGTAGCCTGAAGTTGAGCCACATTAGCCAATCAAGCTTATTGTTTTATGCAACTAAAATTTTGTAGTGGTTATGCAACAAAAAGTGGACTAGTACACCATATTTATAATTATTAAGTCCTAACTATCTTTAGTCTTAACAGAATACTTTTACACCATGAATTGTCCATTCTTGAAACCTTCATTTTTTTACCCTGTCAGCTGGATTTATGTCTTTAGGAACATTTTAAGGAAGATGTATTCCCAAGAAATAAAATTTGAAATTTTTTTCTTGCATAAATTAATAATATATATGAGATCTAGAAAATTACTGAGTCCCAATCTTTTCCCTCAAATCTTTGTAGATATTGCATAATTACCTTCAGGCATTTAGTTTAACGAACAAGTTTTTGACTGATTTTTTTTGTCCCTTTGTAGGCTGTGGGGGGGTTTATGGTGGAAAAAAAAATGCTTGCAAGACGTTGTTTTTAATTCTTGAAATTAAAAAAGAATTCTTTAGGATATTTTTAGTAGATAGTCTCTTTTAATTGCTGCTGTCTTGAACCCAATGCACTCTTTCACTTGCAGACTAATGAAAACTCCTGAACATTTTCTATTATAGTTTTCGTTATTTATTCTGGACATTTTCTTTGATTATATTAATTAATCAAAGGTTGTTTCTCAGTCTTCTGACTCCTGTATTTATCATTTCTTTAAATCTTATTGATTTCATCTCTTTGTTTTTTTCCCTATGCATTCTAGGAGAGAAGGTGGTTTTCAAATTTTTCTTCCATATCAATAATTAAATGTTTACAGTCACTTTTTTTAAATTGTTATGTTTACGGAGTTATAATTTATAAACAGTAAGATTAACTTCTTTTAAGTCTATATTTGAGTAAGATTTGACAAATTAGTCACCACCATAATCAGACCACTCTGGGAAAGAGCAGAGTGAGACAGGCAGAGGACCAAGGACTGAACTTTGGAGAATGACCATATTTAGGGTCAGAAGGAAGAAAAATCAGAGGACTGGTTTTCAGCCCCAACTCCTGCTATCATTCTAGAAGATTTCAGGTCCAAATAGAGAGTCCTTCCACTCTCTTGTGCCTGTTACGAGATACATTGTGTCTCCATCCCCCTCCCCCCACACCAAATTCATATGTTGAAATTCTAACCCCCAGTATCTCATAATGTGACTACACTTGGAGATAGGCTCTTTAAACCTATCTAAAGGTAATTAAGTTAAAGTATGGTCATTAAGTGGGCCCTAATCCAATAGGATGTGTCCTTCTTAAAAAAGGAAACTTGTACACAGACAAGTACAGACGGAAGACTATGTAAAGTTGGGGAGAAGACAGCCATCTATAAGCCAAAGTGAGAGGCTTAGAGCAGATCCTTCCCTCATGATGATCTTCAGAAGAAACCAACACTGCCAACACCTTGAAACTGGACTTCTAGCCTTCAGAGCTGTAAGGAAATAAACTTCTGCTGTGCAAGCAACCCTTTCTGTGGTATTTCGTTATGGCAGTCTGTGTTACTTTGTTATATACTCTCTTAATCTTTTGATCCATCATCAATCAAACTCCCAATCTTGGATCATCATTGTAATTCTCCCAGGTCAATGAATGCTGCAGAACCACCCCACACTTAGAACTGGGAGAGAATGCTTCCTAGACTGGACCTAGTGCTTTACAGGGCTCAATTTGGCTCTTTTTCAGCTACATCCAGTCCCAAAGGACAAGGAATCTGTGAGGGAGATGTTCACTCAGAACCTGTGCCTTGATGTTTAAAAAATGCTTTTGATAGTAGTATGTATACGTTAATCCCAAACTCCTAATTTACCCCTCCCCCTATCTTTCCGCTTTGGTAACCATAAGTGTGTTTTCTACATCTGTGGATCTGTTTCATATATAAGTTCTTTTGTATCATATCATTTTTTTTTTTAGATTCCACATGTAAGTGATATCATATGATATTTGTCTTTCTCTGTCTGGCTTACTTTACTTAGTATGATAATCTCTAGGTCCATCCATGTTGCTGTAAATGGCATACTTTCATTCTTTTTTATGGCTGAGTAATATTTCATTTTTTATATATATATATATATATATATATATATATACACATATACATATAAAGCTACATATAAATAGATAACCAACAAGGACTTACTGCATAGCACAGAAAACTATACTCCACATTTTGTAATAACCTATAAGGGAAAAGAATCTGAAAAAGAATATATATATATAAATACACACACACATACGTATAACTGAACCACTTTGCTGTACACCAGAAACTAATGCACATTATAAATCAACAATACTTAAATTAAAAATTTTTAAAAGTTTTAAAAAAACAAAAAATAAACATAAAAAAATAATTAAATAGCCATGACCATAGTCAGTGAGAATGAACCAAAAACTTCAGCAAAAGTCACATACCTAATGAATATTTTATTCCTTAAAATAAACATACAGGTTTGTTAAAATAATAAAGTCAGTTCCTGACGCAGGGGGGAATGCTTTTGAGTACCTGGCTCTCAAAATTCTCTGCTCATAAGGCTCCAAAATGGCTAACAGTGATTTTTTCCCCAGGTCTTTTCTGCTGAGGGCCAATAGTGCTTCTAGTATCTATATCCTTAGACCCAGCAAAAAGGCCCCTAGGTCAGAGAGGTGATGGAGCAGTGGGGTGGGAGTAGGTTTGCCAAATTTAATACAGGGTACTTTGTTAAATTTGAATTTCAGACAAACAACACATAACTGTTTAGTATGAATAAGTTCCAAGTATTGCATGGGACATAATTATACTAAAAAAGTATTCGTTGTTTATCTAAAATTCAAATTTAACACAGCATACATTTTTAAAAATATGCCAACCCTAGGCAGGGTCAGACTTGGACATTTGAGGTGGGTGTCCATATGCACGAACACAAGGCCTCCAATGGTATCAAACTAAGTGGAAGGAGGTGACACAGGGAAGGCAGGACACATGTGCCAACCAATGCTCTTTGAATCTCCCACATTCTGACACATAGGAATTCTAAATTCAGCCTTGCTTTCCAGGTCATTTTCAAAATAGGATGATAGAACGAACATATTATAATTTTACATTTTGTTAGCTCTTGTATTTATAATGTTTCAATATTTAGATATATGGTATGTGGGTCTCCATTTCCACTCTTGTCCCAGCTCTACAAAATGTCAAGGAGTTAGGACTGCTGCAGAAAATTGCCCTAAGAGGTCAACAGTATCATCAACCACAATTAAAAGATGGGGAAAGTGAGACTTAGAGATGTTATATACAATTTGCTCAAAGTCATTCAGCTAATGGAATCCATTTTCAATGCTAGATCTTTCTGAATATAAAGCAAATATTCCTATTTTTCTATTACACGTACAGCATGGTGACTACAGTTAATCATACTGTATTGCATATTTGAAAGTGGCTAAGGGAGTAGATCTTAAAGCAAATATTTTTCAACACCAAAAATACTTTACTATTTATAAGTTGATGTAACCTTTGATCACATAATTTAACATGCATGCATAAATCTAGGGCATTTCATGGGATATTAAAGATAGGTACAATGGAAATCCCAATTGTTCAGTCGTTGACCCTGAATTTTATGGGCCTATACATTTAATTTTATAAGCGTGCCCACATGTGATAAAATTGTGGGTTCGTGTTCTGCAATTCAAAACACTGATTTATAAACAGAGTGCTAATTTGAGTTTACAGTGACCAATGTATTTGTCAGAATAATGACTTGTAGTAATTCTTCTTCAAGGTAAATGCCAACCAGTGGATCAAATTACGACTCAGAAAATTGCCTGCTTAATGTTAGAACAAAGGGAGGAAATATTCTTAACGTAATATTTCCATTAAGATATCGGAATTAATTGTCATATTCCACTCTAGGAACAATCCAGCCAACAGTGCGGAGGCAGTTCATACGCTTTGAAGCGCAACATACCTGGGTTTTCCTCTTTACCAAATTAACTACTTAACATCTGCAGGCCTCAGTTTCCTTATTTTATAAAAACAGCCTTCTTGAGATTATACGTAAAGGCTTTAGAACAATGGTGTTATACTGTCGACATATTATGTAAATATTATAGATTATATTATATTAAATATTATTATTAGGCTATATATTGTCATTGTGCTATTTATTATTGTTTTATTTAACAACTTTCTGGCTAACCTGAAGAAACAGGCCGCAAGCAAGCTCCCAGGGCAAAGAGGCGGGTATTGGCTACCATGACAACAGCGCGCGCCTAGACATTTTCCACTTACAAGTCGCTGAGGAAGAGAAAAGCCTAGGCTGCGTGTTGCGTCATCACTACGCGCTCATTAGGCTTCTCTGTTCCGTTTTAGAAGGTCCCGGCCCGGCTACCGTCGCTCCACGCCAGGAATTATTTTCGCTTTTCAACCTTTGTTACAGGGCACCGAGGCTGCAAGACCGTAAGTACCAAGGGAAGAGTGACACCGAGCGAGCGAGCGTTAAAAGAGGTGCCGCAGAACACTCCCCACTTCTGAACCTTCCCTGTGTTTTCTTGATCCTATCAGCTTCCTCTCAGCTGGGATCGCGCCGCGTCAACTTCCGGGCGGGTGCCCGCCAGCACGGCCTCCGCCGCTCCCCTCCTTTGGCCCCTTTGTGTCCCCGCAGTGTCGAGGCACGGGCCCTGGCACGTCCTTTTTCGAGGCAGGGAGCATCGTAGTGCAGGGAGCCTCTCACTGTGGGCGGGCGCGCCGCCCGCAGGGGGTTAGCGTGGGGAACGTGCCTGCGCGTGCTGGGGTAAGAGGAGGTTGCACGAGGGTCAGCGTGTGGTTCGAGGAAGGAGGGGCGGGGTGGGGGGGTGGGAAACGAAGGGGAGTGAAAAGAGCAATGGAAAATTTTAAAAGGATACCACTGTCCACCTGATTGTTGTGGCCTAACAATGAGGCGCTGCCATGATAGTCATCCTGAGCCACTGGCATGTTTGCGTGCTCTTAATTGCCTTCGGAATGAACTGCTGTGGCTTTGTATTTTATATTGATTTCATGGCCTCTTTTTTCTCTTTTTATTTTCTCCCTGCAGATAGTTCATTTAAAGCTCCCATCCCCACGAGGTGGTGGTTTCTACCAATATGAATCTTTTCAACCTGGACCGTTTTCGCTTTGAGAAAAGGAATAAGATTGAGGAAGCGCCCGAAGCAACCCCTCAACCCTCCCTGCCTGGCCCTTCTTCACCAATTTCTCTTAGTGCTGAAGAGGAGAATGCTGAAGGGGAAGTTAGCAGGGCAGGCACCCCTGATTCAGATATAACTGAAAAAACAGGTGAGTTACAGTGTTGCAAATTGATTCAGCATCAAGAGATAGAGAGGTTTTTTCGTTTGTTTGTTTTTTTGGGTTTTCTTTTTTGTTTTTTAAGAAGGCAGAAGAGCTTCTAATTTTTGTGCTTGATGTCATACATACTGATGCATTGTCCTTCACCATGCCCTTTTATATACAGCTTTGGGACTGCCAAAGGCACCATGTACCTACAACTGATTATCCTTCCATAGTTGTTCCGCTTTTATGGGAGTTCTTAGATTATGGCCCAATGATGGAAGCTAAAATCAGAATTTAGGTCAGAGTGGTAGCTAAGGGAGGAAGAACTAGGTGAGTCAGTCCTATGATAGACTTTGAGGATGTTATTGCCAGACGTTTACATTCATTCCAGTATTTCTCCAAAAAATATTGATCATCTGCTGTGAGTTAGACTTTATTCAGGGTGCCTGAACACAGCCTCTATGAGCAAATGAAGAGCAGATGACGTACAAATTTTGCCAACCACCTGACTTCCTGGAGCTCTCCAAAGCGCAAATGAATAATTGGTATTCTTCATTGTGAACGAACCATTTTTAACCTCTTCAGTTAATTGTTATGGAACAGTAGGATTTGAGAAGGAGTCAGAAATTAGCATTCCCATCTTAATCTGTGTTCTTCGAACAGTTAGTGATTAGAATATATATGATCTTTTACCGTGTTTTAGGCATAGCGGTGAGTGCTTCACATCCTCTCATTTAATTTGTACAACAAGCTTATAAGATATTATTATCACATTTTGCAGAAATGAGCCCCAGGGAGGTTAAATTATTAGCAAGTTCGTAG
This sequence comes from Delphinus delphis, assembly GCF_949987515.2. NCBI lineage: Eukaryota > Metazoa > Chordata > Mammalia > Artiodactyla > Delphinidae > Delphinus > Delphinus delphis. The sequence continues at coordinate 13,212,566 of NC_082687.1, forward strand.
AACCAGAGCTCAAATCCAAGCAGTCTAATTCCAAGTTATATTTTAATGTTTAATTCAGTAATACCTTTTTTTAGTGCAAAACTCAGTATTTCACAAGCAGCTTTTAAATTTCAAAATTGGTAATATATGTCTTCATCTTTGATATCCCCATTTTGTTTGCTACTCTTCTACTTAAATGTAGCAGTGAGGGCAGAGTCCCTACAAGTTATCATTAGAGGAATATTTTAAAATACTTTGGTGTAATTAGAAGTCAAATTTTGAAAGGCTTTGTTTATCTGAAGAGTTTTGAGCTTACCTGATTTCAAACCACTGGAGGATTTAAGCACTGGAGTGACATCCCTGTGTGCATTCTTTGAACAGATATTTGGTTTGCATAACGTGCTGTGGTTAATATCTAAACATCCAGGTACTTTAATATTTTAACAGTAAATATTTTAATCTGTTTCTTGTGTAGTTAGAGAGGGCAGGGAAGGCCAGGGTGTAGGCATGGGATTTTGAGTCCTTGGAAGCCTCTGCTTCTCGTTTTAGTTAAATGGGACATTGGACAAGTCACTTAGATTATCTGAGATCCACAATTTTTTCACCTCTAAAATAAAAGCACTCTATAAACTGGAATTCAATGAAATGTTTTAGTTATTTATCAATATTAGTAATGTGAAAATTGTAAATCCTTTTTCTAATCAGAAGGTGTTTTTCTGCTTTCCTCTTTTTTTCCTAAGGAGACTTCACTCCATCTTTCTTTATTGGGACTTTTCATACGTAAATTACTCTTAAAATTGAGATTGTCTTTAGAAATCGTATGGTCAGTCTTGATGACACTTGGAAATATGGAAGTCAGGTTTTTTTCAGGAATGGTGAGGGTTCATCCTACTAGGAATAGAGAGCTTTGCTTTTGGAAAAGATTATTTAATTGATCCTGTGGATTTTTGAGAATCTTGAAAACTAAGGCAAAGTTGAGACTTTACATTGTAGATCCATGCAAGAATAGAAGGGCAAAATGATGAAAGAATCTTGTTTGGTAAAAACAATCAGCCTAGCAGTCATGAGTACTATGTATTGTTAAAGGGTAGAGTTTAAAGTGAGAGAAATCATTTAGGAAGCTCTCATAGTCCAAACTTAATGATGGCAGTACAGATAGAGAAGAACGAGGTATGAGAGATCACAGTAAGAAAGGGCAAGATTTTACAATTAGGTCGTTGTGTAGGAGTGAGATAAAAATGCATGTCAAGAATTTTAGTCTAAGTGATTGAGGGAAAAAAGGTAGTTCTGTACATTAGAATAGGTATGAAGTACCCACTGTAAGACGTTGGTCATGCCTTTAAAAATTCAGATGAGAATCAAAGGTCCTGCCCTCAATTTAGCAGTAGACCAAACGCAGCTTAACTTAGCATGGGGGAGGGAGATGCAGAATTGCGCATTGGGCCTGTGCGGAGGTCAAGACACTGAAGTTGCATTTAAGATCAGACTGGATATGGACATTGGGAAATTGTCAGTGGGATATGAATATTGACCTTACTTTCTTTATCATCAATTAGTAACTTATTCTGTTATTTTGTGGGATGATGCTATATTTGTTTATTTAAAATAGTTTTAAGGTCTAAGTCAGCTTATAGGACAGAAATTGTATATGGTTAAAAGTACCTGTAATCACTCTTTTTCAGTTAATCCTATTACTTTACATAATATGAGTTAAGATTTAATTTCCTACCCCTCTCCTTCAGTTACTGTGCCACAGATACACTGTTCCTTGAATATGCCAAACCCCATTCAGTCGTTCCTTCTTCCCATTTGCTCTTCCATCTGCCTCCAAGACGCTTTCTGTTGATATCTGCTTGTGACTCTGCTTTGTTCCATTAGGGCCTAGTGAAATGTTACCCTTTTTTAGAAGGTCTTTTCTTGACCACTCTCTCTGAAGTAGCAACCACCCCCCTACCCCCTTTAACTGTACTGTATTTTTCTATATACAATGCATTATGTATACGTGTCTCCCTTATTAGAATATAAGATCTGTAAGAGCAAAGACCTTGTTCATCTATCCATCCCCATTGCTCAGAACAGTGACTGACTGGTGTATAGTAGGCCCTCAGTAAATATGTGTTGAAAGAAGGAGTTTTGGATGACGATTAGGTGGTATTAGTCCTTTGTACACATTTTAAAAATATTCCTCCTCCTCTTTATGGTCTTGAAACAGTGCCGTAGCCATCAGTCATTCTTTAGTCATGGATACTTGAAACTACTTTTGATATAGGCCAGGCTCCCTTAATCCAACCTTTAGATATGAGGGCATACACTTAACCTGTGGTCACCTCCCCCTGCCTAGGTCTATTTTACTCTCACAGTGCACAGAATTATCAATGGTTATTAATTACACTTTATTTCTCTTTTTTTATTTGACTTTTCTGGGAGCATAGCAGGTTTGGAGAGAATAAAGCAATGACAAATGAGTGTGAGAGGAGAGAACCTACTATGTTTTATTCGTAAAGAATAAAAAGTTGAGCTAAGCATAATCCTCAAGTTACCACAATGTGGTAACTCATAATAAGGGAAGATATTAAGCAGTGTAGAACCACAGTCTGATTCACAGTGATTAAATTATCCCTTCTTTCTGTAGAGGATCAGGAAAAGTCATAGAGAGATGACTTTGAGTGGACCCTAAGCAATGACTCGTTGCTTATTCAGTGAACTAGGGATGGAAATATATGTTGCCTTGGAGTGTAGTATGTAAATGGAATAGGTGAGGTTATCTAGGGAAGAGGAGGTGTAGGGCAGTATAGATGAAGCTGAAAAGATTTAGAAACAAAAACTGCTGGGTTGGGAGGGGCCTATATATGCTGTGCCAGGGAGGATGGACTTTATTTGGTACACAATATAGAGCATTTCAGTATGGGAAAAACATTAATGAAGATGTTGCCATAATTGAAGCCTAAATGTAGGGAAATGACAGTGGGGATGACAAAGGAGGCAGTTTAGGGAAGTTTTATATGGTATTTATTTGATGGTATTTGATGATCAGTTAAATGTGGAAGATTTAAAGGTAACTCACAGGTTCCTTGCTTGGACAGCTGAATGATGGGCACTGTCAACTGAATTAGGCAGTAGGATTAGGAGGAAGACACCAAAGCATGTTGAATTTGAGTTACCTCTTATATTTCAGTAGCAAGGTCTAGTAGAGGGTTGGACATTGGAGTTTGGAGCTCAGAGAGTGGTGGGAACCTGAGAAATCAACTTTGGAGTCATCCTTGTGGTAGTTACCAAAAAATGTCCTAAGCAAGATATATGGTAAGAAGCATCAATATTTAATGATGGACAGAGGAAGGGAAACCAATGAAAGATATAAAGGATGACTAGAACAGTCATAGAAAATGATAATGCCCTGGAAGTTAAAGATAGGAGAGTTTCCAGGGTGGTGTATAGTGAACAGTATCAAATGTTGCAGAGAGGTCAAGTTGGATCTGATCAGAGACCACTTTCCTTGGAAATTAAAGTTCCTGTTGACCTTTAGCAGTTTCGGTAGAAAGCTGAAGGAGTGAAGACTACTCTTCCAAGACGGGAAAGAGAGAAACAGCTGGATGGGGAAGCAATGTCAAGAAAAGATGTTTGAGGAATGTTGAAAATTGAGCATCCAAGGGGAAGAAGCTAGGGGAGAGGAAAAGGATGAGGGAGGGGAGGTATCTGAAGACAGGCATCAAGGGGATGGGAGTGCGCACACAGCTGGACTATTTAACTTGGAATAAAGACACATTTTATCCAGGCGAGGGGGAGTGAAAGAGAAAAATAGATGGGTTCATAGGTTATTATGGGGTTGGGTTGGAGGAAAGTTTCAGTATATGCTTGAAGAATTTCTTGATAAAATATATTCAGTCTTCTAAAGTGGTTGCTCTTTAGATGTGGTTGTCATGTAGAAAGTAACCATTGTTAATAAGTGAGAGAAAAAATTTTAATTATACCTGTTATCAGAAAAGATTTCCAGAGAGCAATGCTCTGCCACTTATGGATGGTATGATCTTGATTAAGACATTATCGTTTTTGGATTTCACTTCCTTTGTCTAGATGTTCTCTGAAGTCCTTGCAAGCAGTAAAATGGATAAGATCCTTTGAATGAAGCTGAATATACCATTTTAGCCTTATGATCTGTAACCATCAGGTATTCCTTAGTCCTTTTTAAGTGTGTGTGGCCAAGATGTGAATCATCATTATATCTTTGGATAGAAATTTTGGTTTCTTAATGTCTATTAATGTTAGTTGAAAAGCAGTAATTGGTAAAAGGGTTAGTGCTCAGTTGTTCTAATAGAAAGTACAGTGAGTCTAAATGTCTTAAGTACATTTTAAATGTACATTTTTTGTTTGTGTTTTCCTTCTCTACCTTTTTACTTTCCATGCTTGGCTATTTTCTTCAAAATAAAATGTTATATAAAAAAATTAAATGATTACAACAGTATGTAATGAAGAGAGACTCTTCTGTAATCCTCGTTTAGTGTTGGTATTCTTTTGTATTTTTTTCCTGCCTGTATATATTCTAGCTTTTTTTTTTTAGATAAAATAGTATTATGTACATACATATTGTAATGCAACTCACTATTAACTAAAAAGTAGATTTTTTATACTCTCCATGTCAGTTCATATAAAATATGCTGTACTTCAATTTTTTTTAGTGACCACAGTGTATCTTATTATACACAGATGTATTATAATTCATGTAGTTTCCTGTTTATAGACATCGGTTGTTTTGGTTTATTTCTTCTTCTTTTTGTTGTTAAAAGAATGCTGTAGTGACCATCCTTTTGAATAGATATTTTTGCCTCTGTACAATCTGTGGAAGAATTCTGGGAAATGGAATTGTCAAATTAGAGGGAATATGAGTAATATTTTAGTAATTGCCAAATCACCCTACACAGAAGTTTTACCAATTTGCACCACACTACAGCTTGGTTTTCAGTTGTCTGCTTTTTCATACCAGGCTAAAATATTGCAAACATTTTTAATTTTTAAAGGGCTAATAAGCAATTAAATTGCATTATTTTTATTCTTTATTTTTAAGGTTAAGTATGTTTTCATAAATGTTATTAGCAATTTGAACTTTTTCTGTGTTCCTTTTTCTCATTTTCTAATAAATGATTTATAAGTTTTTTAATTTTATTCTTTTAATTCTGTTTGTTGTTTGTGACAGAGAAGTTTTACATTTTTATATGGTCAGTTTGTTCATCTTTTTCAAGGCTTACAGGTTTTAGGTCCTGATCTGACCTGGTAAAAGATTTGGTAAAAGAAAGCCATTCCCTACCACCACATTATAAATATATTCATCCATATTTTCTTCTATCACATCTGTGTTAATTTTCTTCTTAATTGTAGTAAAATGTACATATGTAAAATATGCAATAACTAGTTTTAAGTGTACAGGTCAAAGAGGGTTAAGTACATTCACATTGTTGTACACCCAATCTTTGGAACTCTTTTCATCTTAAACAATTAACAATTCATCTTAAAACTGAAACTCTTTACCCCTTAAACAATTTCTTCTTACCCCCAGCAATCACCCTTATATCTTCTGTCTCTATGTACTTGACTACTCTAGGTACATTATAAAAGTGGAATCATACAGGATTTGTCTTTTGTTACTGCCTTAATTTCATTTTCCCTAATGTCTTCAAGATTCATCCACATTGTAACGTGTATCAGAATTTCCTCACTTTTTAAGGCTGAAGAATATTTCATTGTATATATACCTACATTTTATTATTCATTTGTGGATGACACTTGGGTTGCTTTCACTTTGGGGCTATTGTGAATAATGCTGCTGTGAAAATGAGTATACAAATATCTCTTCCAGACCCCGCTTTCAGTTCTTTTGGGTATACATCCAGAAATGGAATTGCTAGATCATACAGGAAACCACCATATATTTTCCACAGTAGCTGCACCATTTTACATTCCCACTAACAGTGCACAAGGGGTCCAGTTTCTCTCCATATCCTTGCCAACACTTGTTATTTTCTGTTTTTTTGTTTTGTTTTTTGGGGGGTTTTTTGTAGCCAAACTGATGGATATGAGTTGTTTTTTTTAATTTTTTTAAACCTTAACTTTCATCTGGAGTTTGTTATAAGGGCTAAAGAAAAGGTGATACCGTTTTCTCCTTTGTTCATTATTTATCATTTACTAGTCACTTATCCCAGAACCATTTATTGACGAATCCTTTTTCTTATATTTGAAATGTCATCATTATAGGCATACCTCAGAGATACTGCGGGTTTGGTTCCAGACCACCACGATAAAGTATCACAGTAAAGCAAGTCACATGAATTTTTTGGTTTCCCAGTGCATATAAAAGTTATATTTATACTATACTATAGTCTTTTAAGTGTGCAGTAGCATTGTCTTAAACAATGTACGTACCTTAATTAAGAAGCACTTCATTGCTAAAAATTTTTAACCATCATCTGAGCCTTTGGTGAGTTGTAATGTCTTTGCTGGGGGAGGGTCTTGCCTCAATGTTAAGGGCTGCTGACTGCTCAGGGTGGTGGTTGCTGAGGCCTGGGGTGGCCATGGCAGCTTCTTAAAATAGGACCACAGTGACGTTTGCCGCATCAGTTGATTCTTTCACAAATGATTTCTCTATAGCGTGCAGTGCTGTTTGATAACATTTTACCTACAGCAGAACTTCTTTCAAAACTGGAGTCAATCCTTCCAAACCCTGTCACTGCTTTATCAACTAAGTTTATGTAGTATTCTAAATACTTTGTTGTTATGTCAACAGTCTTCACAGCATCTTCACCAGGAGTAGATTTCATCTCAAGAAACTCCTTCCTTTGTTCATCCATAAGAAGCAACTTCTCCATTAAAGTTCTATCATGAGATTGCAGCAATTCAGTCACATCTTCAGGGGCCACTTCTCCTGAATTTTTTTTTCTTTCTTTCTTTCTTTTTTTTGGGGGGGCTGCTCTGCAGGCAGTATTGGGATATTATTTCCCCAACCAGGGATCAAACCCGAGCCCCCTGCAGTAGAAGCTCAGTCTTAACCACTGGACTGCCAGGGAAGTCCCAAGGCACCACTTCTAATTCTAGTTCTCTGTTGTTTCTACCATATCTGCAGTTCATTCTTCCACTGAAGTCATCCATGAGGGTTGGAATCAACTTCTTCCAGCCTCCTGTTATGTTGATATTTTGACCTCTTCTCATGAATCACAACTGTTCTTAATGGCATCTAGAATGGTGACTCCTTTCCAAAAGGTTTTCAATTGACTTTGCCCAGATCCATCACAGGAATTGCTATTGATGGCAGCTGTAGCCTTTTGGAAAATATTTCTTAAATAATAGGACTTTTAAGTCAAAAGTCCTTGATCCATGGGCTGCAGAATGGATATTGTGTTAGCAGGCATGAAAACATTAATCTCATTGTACATCTCTATCAGAGCTCTTAAGTGACCGGGTGCATTGTCAATGAGCAGTCATATTGTGAAAGGAATCTTTTTCCGAGCAGTAGGTCTCAACAGTGGGTTTAATATATTCAGTATTTGGTGTTATAAACAGATGTACTGTCATCCAGACTTTTTTCCATTTATAGAGCACAGGCAGAGTAGATTTAGCATAATTCTTAAGGGCCCTAGGATTTTCAGAATGGTAAATTAGCATTGGCTTCAACTTAAAGTTACCAGCTGCATTAGCCCTTAACAGGAGAGTCAACTTGTCCTTTAAGCCAGGCATTGACTTCTCCTCTCTAGCTATGGAAGTCCTGGATGGCATCTTCTTCCATTAGAAGGCTGTTTGGCTTACATTGAAAACCTCTTCTTTAGTGTAGCCACCTTCATTAATTATCTTAGATCTTCTGGGTATCTTGCTGCAGCCTCTACATCAACACTTGCTGCTTCATCATGCACTTTTATGTTATGGAGACAGCTTCTTCAACCTTATGAACCAACCTCTGCTAGCTTCAAACTTTTTTTCTGCAGCTTCCTCACCTCTCTTAGCCTTCATAGAATGGAAAAGTTGGGCCCTTGCTCTGGATTAGGCTTTGACTTAAGGGAATGCTGTGGCTGGTTTAATCTTTTATCCAGGCCACTAAAACTTTCTCCATATAATAAGCAAAAGGCTGTTTGGCTTCTTATTTGTGTGTTCACTGGAGTAGCACTTTTAATTTCCTTCAACAACTTTTCCTTTGCATTCACAACTTGGCTAACTGGTGCAAGAGGCCTAGCTTTTGGCCTGTCTTGGCTTTCGACATGCCTTCTTACTAACCTTAATCATTTCTAGCTTTTGAAAGAGAGGGATGTGCAACTTTTCCTTTCACTTGAATACTTAGAGACCATTGGAGGGTTATTAATTGGCCTAATTTATTGTTGTTTCTTAAGGAATAGGGATGCTGGGGACTTCCCTGGTTGTCCAGTGGTTAAGACTCCACTCTCCCAATGCAGGGGACCCGGGTTTGATCCCTGGTCAGGGAACTAGATCCCGCATGCCGCAACTAAAGATCCCGCATGCCACAAGGAAGATCCTGCGTGCCACAACCAAGACCCAGCGCAGCCAAATAAATAAATTTTTTTTAAAAAAGGAGTAGGGAGGCTAGAAGAGAGGGAGAGTGATGAAGGAAGTGGCAGGTTGGTGGAGCAGTCAAAACACACATAACGTTTATCAGTTAAGTTTGCCATCTCATATGGGCGCTGTGTGGGCACCCAAAACAATTACAGTAGTAACATCAAAGATCATTGACCACAGATCACCATAGCAAATATCACAATAATGAAAAAGTTTGAAACACTGCAAGAATTACTACCAAAATGGTGTCAGTAAACTTGCTCAACACCGGGTTGCCACCAACCTTCAGTTTGTAAAACGCACAATATCTGCAAAGTGCAGTAAAAAAAGGTATGCCTGTATTGTAGATTTTGGTATGTTTTTGTTGTTTTTTCTTTTTGTTGTTGTTTCTTCTTCAATAAAATGTTGAAGAAAGTTTAACCTTAAAGTTTAAAGAGGTGGTTTCTTTGTTTTTTCTTTTGTTTTTTGAATTTCCAAGTGACTGAAATTTTGCTTCAATGTTCTTACTAACATTTACTTCCAGTTTTCACTTTTTGTGACAGGAGAATGTGGTCTGTAGTATTTCTTTGATGAATTTACTGAGATTTTCTTTTTGGCCTACTACACAATTTCTGTAAAAGTTCAAGTGTACTTGAAAAGAGATATAATCTAACTGTAGATTTAATTATATGTCAGATAATAATGTTTTATTATTTGTATCATTTTTTTCAAACTGGATCACAAACATGTCATAAAGTCAGTTTCTTATATCCTAACTAAATGCATATACCTTTTTTTAATGGAGTAGAATAAATAGAAAATTATCAAAGTATCGCTTACACTAAAGCCTCTGAGACCTTTGTTTCAGTTATATATGTCTGTCTAGCAATCGATGTGTTTAGGGTCATAATCTACAATGGGTCTCTTACAGTGGGTTCCAATCAAAAATGTTTGAAAAACACCTTTCTGTATCTTAATTATTTTTGTGCTCTCTTCTCTATTAAGAGTTTAGACAAGAGAGTTAAAGCCTCATATTTGTCTCTATTGACTTTCTGCTTTATGTATCCTGCATTGTTTATGCATTTCATTATTAGAATGCAGTTGTACATATGCCAGTCATATTTTTATTGTAGATATAAATTCTGTTATTAAAAAGTACCTTTCAGGTTTAACACTTTGACATTATTAATAGCATGACTTTCCTTCCTTTACATTTTTTCTTTTTATCTTTATCTTTTCTTTTGGCCTAAACCTGAAATGTTTCTTCTTTCTCATTTTATGTTAGAGTAGTGTATTAGAAACTACCCTTCAATCTTGTATTCAGTGTATACTTGGTCTTTTTCAAGAGCTTTCATCAGAGGTAGTTTGACTTATCTGAGATGCTAAAGGTCTTTCCCTATCTACTATGGCATTCAAATTAAAACAGTCAAGATTTTATAATCTATTATTTTGGTAATTAACCTTTCAAAGAGGCAAATATATGATGTGCTTTACTAGGTATTCAAAAGAACTGCCTTGAAAGTCAGTTGCCATGTTAGAGAATTGAACCATGTAGAGCAATATACAATTAGAATATCAAAAATGGCACACTTACATAAGTCTGCAGGACGGATATAAAGGTTTTTTTGTGTGTGTTTTTTTTTGAGAACTAGGTGTCTTTCTTTCTGGATGCACTGGGTCTCTTAGTTGCGGCTTGCAGTCTCTTTAGTTGTGTTTCACCAGCTCCTTAGTTGCAGCAGGCAGGCTCCTTAGTTGCGGCTCACGGGCTCCTTAGTTGTGGAATGTGAACTTCTAGTTGTGGCATGCATGTGGGATCTAGTTCCTTGGGCAGGGATCGAACCCGGGCACCCTGCATTGGGAGTGCGGAGTCTTAACCACTATGCCACCAGGAAAGTCCCAGATATAAAGGTTTAAGTGTTTTCATTCTGCTTTGGGAGATCACCTTTATTTATAGATGACCTTTCATAATCTCCCAGTAGTGATTTTTTTGTTTGTTTTTTGAGTGGTTCTTGATCTTGGACCGCTTAGAAAGGTAGAATCAGTAGCAGTTTTAAATCCTCATTTTGTTTCATGGTAGACTTAGATATGAGAATGGGTAAAAGTATACTGGAAACGTTCAGGGTATAAAATTGTCTTCTTGGGCTTCCCTGGTGGTGCAGTGGTTGAGAGTCTGCCTGCCAATGCAGGGGGCACGGGTTCGTGCCCCGGTCCGGGAAGATCCCACATGCCACGGAGCGGCTGGGCCCGTGAGCCTTGGCCGCTGTGCGTCCGGGGCCTGTGCTCCGCAACGGGAGAGGCCCGCATACCGCAAAAAAAAAAAAAAAAAAAAAAATTGTCTTCTCCTGCATACCACTAATGGGGAATTTCATTTGGAATTACCCCCTGGAACCTTGGAATCTTCTTGCATATGGTAATAATGTAGGTTCCCATTGCCTTTGGTAGAGAAAATATCATCTACTGTCTCTAAAACATAGGATTTTTTATTGTTTTTATTTGAAAGGATAGCTGTTTTCCCTCATGTTCCTTTAGCGTTTTGTTTATTCCTCTCGCATGGCACAAATTACGACTCACAACATTGCTACTTATGTACATGGCTACTTGGCTCCTATTATTAGTTTCTTTAGGGCAAGTGCAACTGTGACTGGCCTTTTTTTTCCTTCAGTACCCCCCACGTCCTGGCACAGTGCCTTTAATACAGAAGGCATTCAGCAAAGTCAGAATTATGTAGTAGCCCATGTCTTTATAATTGTTTCTACTTGTCACTGTTCTTCCCTTCATTTCTATATTTTTCTGTTTTGCTTCCTTCCTGTCTCCTTTGTGGTGCTGCTTAAAGTGCTTGTTTGCTTTGGGTCAGAAAGCATCAGTGCATCAGGAATATCTTTTTGACCATTGGCTATTAGATATTTTTGCTGCTGTTTACTTCCAAAAATAGTCCAAACAAACAAATCTAAGCATTTCAGCACTGTTCTAATTCCAGATTATTGACTATATTAGTAAATTGATATTTTATATAGATAAGCTCTTACTGTTTCCCTTTAGTCCTCAAAGTGTGGTCTGTGAACCTTTGAGGTCCCTAAGACCCAAAAGGGTGTCCATAAGGTCAAAACTATTTCATAATAATATTAAGACATCACTTGCCTTTTTCACTATGTTGGTATTTGCACTGATGGTGCAAAAACAATGGTAGGTAAAACTGCTAGTGCCCTAGCATGAATCAAGGCCAAGATTCCAAACTGTCATTGTATCCTTAAAATTTTTAAATACTAGTTTCACTTAAGAATGTTCTTGATGAAGCAGTAGTTTTTAATAAGATGAAGTTCAAGAAACTCTAGTTCTCCTAGTACTCATTAATAGAATTTTTAGACACCCCCCACCGTGCAGTAATACATTTAAATGGCCAGTTTGAAAAGCTTTTTTTTTTTTATTTTGGCTGCATTGGGTCTTCGTTGCCGTGCGTGGGCTTTCTCTAGTTGCGGCGAGCGGGATCTACTCTTCACTGCGGTGCGTGGGCTTCTCATTGCAGTGGCCTCTCTAGTTGCGGAGCACAGGCTCTAGGGCACAAGGGCTTCAGTAGTTGCAGCACATGGGATCAGTAGTTGAGGCATGCAGGCTCAGTAGTTGCGGCACGCGGGCTCTAGGGTGCCTGGGCTTCAGTAGTTGTGGCTCGCGGGCTCTAGGGTGCCTGGGCTTCAGTAGTTGTGGCTCGCGGGCTCTAGAGTGCAGGCTCAGTAGTTGTGGCACACAGATTCAGTTGCTCCGCAACATGTAGGATCTTCCTGGACCAGGGATCGAACGCGTGTCCCCTGCATTGGCAGGCAGATTCTTAACCACTGTGCCACCAGGGAAGTCCTTGAGTAAAGAAGCTTTTTAAAGAAAAGTGGACAATCCAAATCGTTTTGCAAAAGCCCTTTTCAAGTATAAGAAAGCAGGACACTTTTGTTAAACTGCTAAAATGATATGCATTAAGTTTAGGTCAAAGTTTTGATACAGTAAAGATCTAAATTCTTAGTTTTATGTGTGATTTGTGACATATCAGGAATACTATGTAAAAGCAGTGTCCCCAGTACCTTTATACTTATTTTACAGGAATTGGACTATAATTTTATTACTTTACATAATTATCAGAACTTGTAAATGTCTTCATACATATGACAGTTAACATAGCTGTGATTTGTTCCAAAGCAGAGTTTTTCACTCAGGGCACACTCAACATTTATAAAATTGTTCTTTTGGAACAATTTTGTGATTTGCTTTTCAGTAATGTTGCTAGGACTTCATTGCAGGAAGTAAAGTATTTTTTAGTTCACTCCAGGCGATTGGTTATATAGGCCTTGGTTAATGTTATTTACAAATATGACTCAGGAGCCTTATGATAATGATGGCTATCATTTCATGACAGTTAATGGGGTCGAGGCCAAGAGTTTTAGGGGGGGACTTGAGCATCCCCCAGTTTTGGTGTGGGGAGCAGGGAAGTCCTGGAACCAGTCCCCCCAAACCTCACAGATACTGAGGGGTGATGGTATTCACTAAACCAAGACACTGACTACTTTTACTTTAATATGAATTTCTTAAATCTGATCTCTCCTCAAGTGTATAATGGAGAATAATTTTAGAACTCAGCCCTTTGAAGAGAGGAGACCTCAATAGAATACTCATTTGTTTTGCATAGACGGGTGATGCCAACTTCATTAGTTTGTGAGGGCTGCCGTAACAAAATACCACAGACTGGGTGGCTTAACCAGCAGACGTTTATTTTCTGCCATATCTGGAAGTTAGAAGTCCAAGATGAAAGTGTTGGCTGGTTCAGTTTCTTGTAAGGCCTTTCTTCTTGGGCTGCAGGTGGCCACCTTCTCGCTGTGTGCTCACATCACCTTTCCTCCATGCGCACACATCCTTGGTGTCTCTTATAAGGACATCAGTCCTTTTGGATTAGGTCACTAACCTAACTGCCTTTTTTAAGTTAGTCACCTCTGTGAAGGACCTATCTCCAAATACATTACATTCTGAGGTACTGGGGGTTGAAACTTCAACATAGGAATTTTGGAGGGGACATAATTTTGTCCATAACACTAACATTTGTGTAAGAGCTAATGTTTGTTGAATACTGGCTGTGTGCCTATTACTGAACTAAGTGCTTAATACGTATCTTCTGATTTTATGTGCACATTAGCCCTGTGATTATTGGCATCTCTGTTTTACATCTGAGGATGCAGAGACTTAGATTAAGTAACTTAGCTGAGAGATGGGATTGAAATTCAAGTTGTTTGGGCTCTAGTGTCCGTGTTCTCTTAGGCAAGAACTGGGTACTAGGAAGCAAAAGCACAGAGAGAAAAGGGTTAAAATATAAAATACAAACCTGTTTTGCAGTGTCCACTAAGTTCTTGCTAGTAAGTAACCTGTGAATTGGAAAATCATTTAATGCCAGCCCTGGTTGACTATTAATGTTTTCTTTAAAACTTGGGAGGAATTTTTGGTTTTAGGATGGAAACAGTGAATGAAGCTAAAGATTTTTAGCACATGATTTGTAATTATCAAAAACAAATTTGCTTTATTTTCAAGTTATTCAAAATCCCTTTCTGCTTTTTCTCTTTTGCAGAAGATTCTAGTGTTCCAGAAACCCCAGAAAATGAAAGAAAAGCAAGTATATCATATTTCAAGAATCAAAGAGGAATTCAGTATATTGATTTGTCTTCAGATAGTGAAGATGTTGTTTCCCCAGATTGCTCCAGTACAGTTCAAGAGAAAAAATTCAACAAAGACACGGTGATTATAGTGTAAGCAACTTAATAGATTCATTATATTTGCATGTATAAGACTTTTTTTGAGAAAAAGTTACTGAAACTGAAAATTTTTGATGACTTCCCTCCTTTTTTGCCTTTTCCTGACTGCATCTTCATCATGTTTCCCTAACTTAAGAGATATAGAGAGATGTGCGTGTGTGTGTGTGTGTGTGTGTGTGTGTGTGTGTGTGTGCGTGTGCGTGCGTGCCTGTGTGTGTGAGTGAGAAAGAGAGAGAGACTCTGGATAACTGATATTTTTTTTTTCCGGCTGGGCCATGCGCTGTGGGATCTTAGTTCCCCAACCAGGGAGTGAACCCAGGCCACGGCAGTAAAAGCACCAAGTCCTAAGTACTGGACCACCAGGGAACTCCCATGGTTCTGATTTTCAATAAAAAGTTCAGTGAGAGCAAATATTTAAGTTTTTCATTCTCCATAGATAATTATTTTCACAAGTACCTTCAGTCACCTGTAACTGCTTTCTGATTTGTTCTTGAATCCTAGAGTCAAATCATTTTAACATTTTCGGGACACATTCATTGAGCTAGCACGGAGCTTTGTATGTTAGATAGAAAAACAGTAAATAAATTAAAAATGCAGTATGTCAAATAATACATATGATGGGCAAACAGGAAGGGAAATACAGGGTTTGGAGCCCGGCTAAGGGCATGGTTTCTAAAGCGCATGGTTGGAAAAGGCTTCATTAAGAAGATGATGCTTGAGCAAAGATGTGAAGGAGCTAAAAAAGGGAGCCATGTGGATATGGTGGGAGGGGCATTGGGAGTAGCCTGTTTAATGACCCTGAAGTAGTATTTTGCCTGTTGTTTTTGAGGAAAGTGGGCGGCGGGGCTGGGGGGGGGGTAGTGGTGGCTAATGATGCGGAGTGAAGGACCTAAGGTCAGAAGGTGCGGAGTGGGATAGGGAAAGAGCTTTATCATGTTAAGCCCATAGGCTGTTTGGCTTTTATTCTGAACGAGATGGGAAGCTAAAGGAACATATTGAGCAGAGGAGTAAAATGATCTGATCTATATGTTTAAAAGTTTTTAAGGCTGTAGGGGAGTCATAGTAGAAGCGTGAATACTGTTGTAATAACCAAGGCAAAAGATGGTGGAAGCTTAAACCATGCTAGTAGCTATGGGAGTGAATAATAAGTGGTTAGATTCTAAATATACTCTGAAGGTAGAGCAGAGAGGATTTATTGATGGATTTCAAATGGAATGGGAGAGACGGGAGTCAGGGATGACCCTAAGATATCTGACCTGAGCAACTGGAAGGATGGAGCCAACCCTAACTGGGATGAGGAATGCTGCCTTGGGTGCAGTGGGGGAGCACCTTTCGCAGGAAAGACCAGCAGCTCAGTCTCGGACATGCTGTGATCGAGGAGACTCTTAGGCATCTGAAGTGGGCTTGTCAGGTAGGCAGTTGGATTTGTGACATTCAGGTTCTGGAGAGAGGTCAAGGTTCCACATCTGAATTTACGAGTTATCAGGATACTTGATATTAAGAGGTACATGATTAGATGAAATCAGTAAGAGACACTAGTGTAGCTGGAAAACAGAAGATCTCTTAGTTGAAGGACTTAGGCCAGGCGAACTCTGGATTCTAGGAACAGGAGATGAGAAGAAACTTACAGAAGACTCTTAAGAAGGAGCAGTCATTGAGGTAAGAAAAAAGTCAGAAGGTTGTGTGATCAGAAGCTAAGTGAAGAAAGTGTGGCAGAGGTGCAAGAGCTTAACACTGTCCACTCCCAAGATGAGGATTTCCTCTTAAAATGAACTTTGTGTATATAAGCCCTGATGAACATGCCTTTATCCTGAATTTCACTATGAAATAAAAAATAGTGATGATCCTGTGTGGTAAATCCTAAGGAAAATTGATATTATATTAGCACTCCAAATTTTACTTTTTATTTTGAAAAAAATTTAAACTTACGGAAAAGTTGCAAGAATAATCAATTTCCACATCCTTTTAAAAAGATTAAGATTCACCCATTGTTAACATTTCCCCACGTTTGCTTGTCACCTTCTTTATAAAATAATAATTAGAATTATTACTGAAACCTTTGCCTCTAATAATTTCACGTTTATCTCCTAAGAACAAGGTCATTCTCTTACATAACAAGAGTAGCATTTCTTTTTTTTTTTTTTTTTGGCCACACCTCGTGGCTTGCAGGATCTTAGTTCCCCGACCAGGGATCGAAGCTGGGCCCCATGAGTGAAAGCTCTGAGTCCTAACCACTGGACCGCCAGGGAATTCCCTCCAAAAGTAGCATTTCAAATTCACAAATACTGATTAACGTTGGTACAGTAATATCATCTAATATATAGTCCGTATTTAAATTTTACCAGTTATCCCAATAATGTTCTTTATAGTAGTGCTACTCAGAGTACTGGTTTATCAGTAAGGAATGTGCCCTAGAATGTAAATTAATGTACTCATTCTTTCACCAAGAAAGTCTTGTAATGAAAAGAAAAAAAAAAAAAAAACTGAACTAAGCAATGTGTTTTTCCTTCTGTTTTAAGTGCTTTATTTTGTCATGGATAGATAACAAACAGTTTGATTTCGAGGACTAGCAGTCAGTCCATGGATCATATTTTGAGTAGTACTTTATAGTAAAGTTTTTTCCAGCATCATACATTGGGTTTAGTTTTTCATGTGTCTTTAGTCTCGTTTAATCTGAAAGTTTCTCAGCCTTTTTGATTCTCATGATAATTGGCCTTTGAAGGTAACAAGCCAGGTTTTTTAGGATGTCTCTCAATTTCTGCACCCCTGTTGTTTCTTCATGATTAAATTTAGGTTAAGTGATAGGAGTTACATAAATGATTTTGTGTCCTTCTCAGTGTGTTATGTTAGGAGGCACACTGATAACCAGTTTGTCTCATTATTGGTGAAGTGAACTTAACCACTCAGAAGCCTGCCAAGTTCTCCTATAAAGTTAACCATTTTCCCATTTTTAATGATTAAGTAATCTCTGATGAGATACTTTAAGACTGGGTAAGGATCCTCTTCCTTAGCAGACTTCCCTTCAATAGTTGTAGCATCTGTTGATGATTCTTGCCTGAATCCGTTATTACATTGGTAGTTGTGAAATGTGGTATTCTAACTAGCATTCTAGAATTTATACTTGCTATTCTACTATAGATAGTTTTCCCTTTTCTCCTTGTTTATTCATATATTTATTTAGCACAGTAAATACAAAAATGGAATTATAGGTGTGTTTTTGCTCAACTGATTATAATCTGTTACTATTATTACTCATTTTGATGCTGAAATTGCTCAGTTTTGGCAGGTGAGGGCCCCTTTACACAGACTCTGGATTTGAGAGGTTCCTATCAATTTTTGAGCCTTTCCCTTCTGGCGCAAGATGTTGCAGACTAGTGTTTTCCCTACTCCAAGCCTGAAATTAGAATTAGCCATTTCTCCAAGTAGCACTGATTCCTTTTTAAAGGAATGGTATTTGGAAATCTGTGGACTGGTTGTGTCCTTCCTTTGCTATTGGGTGAAGCAGGGGATTATGTCATTGCCCTTTTAGCAAGAATGGGCTAGGATATAAGAGAACCAGAGAATGTTGTTTGTTTGTTTGTTTTTTAAATCATGAGTTTATAATAATATATTTCATTCTAATCTACTAATACAAGGCTCCTCCTTGCCTCGTCTCTATATTTCTTTCTCTGACAGTGAGAACTCTGCTTCCACCAATATCATTATATTTGCTAATTTGTTCAATCACTCGGTGTACATAAAATAGTTTCAGAATTGCTGTAATCATGCTTCTTGACCATTAAGCTCACTATGAGTTTAATATTTGTTTATAAGTTTTATTTTGTCTTTAGATGAGGGTATATGGTTACAGTACTTGGCTTACTTATTTAAATTTTTCTTTGTTATTCACTTGAAATGTAGTTCAGTTCATTAATTTCTGTTTGTATTCCTTTTAGGGTTTTTCCCTTGTCCCTCGTTTTAAAAATTTTACTTTCAAATATTTAAAATATTAACATAGTGCCAAAAATTAAAACTCCATGTACAGTGTGCTTAGAGAAGTATTAACTTTCTGTCCTTCTCCTTCTGACCCTTTCCTCCTCCTACCTCAGAACTAACCAGTTTGTTTAGTTTCTAGTCATAATTTGTTTTTCTTTCGTTTATCTTTTCTTCTTGTTTCCTACACAGAAGATAGCACTGTGTCTTGTATTGTGTATGTATAGATATATATGTACATTTATTCTCTATTTTATTAACTTAGCAGTATATATATCCTAGAAATCATGTCAGCTCATAAAAATCTGTATTCTGTTTCACAACTCCATAGTACTGCATTGTGTGCACGTTCCACAGTTACAGTCAGTACCCATGCATGGGCCTTTTTGGTTATCAGGATTTCTTAACCTTGACATTGTTGACGTTTTGGACCAGGTAGTTCTTTGTTGTGAGGGGCTGTCCTGTACGTTGTAGGATGTTTAGCAGAATCTCTGATCTCTACCGGCTAGATGCCAAGTAGCACCTCTCTAGTCAAGACAATCAAAAATGTCTCTAGACATTGCCACATGTCCTCTGGGGGCAGAATTGCCCCCCTTTTGAGAACCACTGATATAGATGCTAGGAACTCTGGCAGTTGCTGTAATCTCTCAGGAAGCATTAATAGACAAGAGGAGCTGAAGACGGAATCCTAGGTGATACTGGCAGTTCAGGGAGGTGAAAAAAGTAAGAAAGCCTTCTACAGAGATTAAGGACAGGCTAAGAGGTCAAAGGAAAATCAGAAGTAATGATGCTGCAGAGCCCCTGGGGTGAGGGTTAGGGTAGGGCTGCCTTTTCAAAAAGCAACAGTGATGGGAACACAGAGGAGAAGACAACCAGTGAAAGGTTCGGGGTGTTCTGGTTTGTGTTTTTAAATCACGTTTGACATTTTAGAGGGATTATTGCCCTTAGGACAGTTTCACCAAAGTGATGGGGCAGAAGATATAAGCCAGTAAGTTGAGAACAATATAGGAAACGCTGAAATAGAAAATCAGCCTTATAAAATTTGTGAAGGAGAGGAGAGTCTGCTTCTTTCACTGCTGTGTCCACAGTGCCTAGAACCCCTGGCACACTGAATGAAATGCAGTCTTGAATGCACTGCAGGCTTGGGAGGAAGAGCTTAAGGAGAGAAAAGATTCAGGAGAGAAGATGGTAGGCAGTTAAGAGGGCCCTGTAGGAAGTAGAAAGGGCTAGAATGAATCCCTTAGCACTGAGAAGGGACTTCAGCAGAAGGGAGTAACTTGATCTGAGACCGGATAAAAGAACGCAAAATGGTCATTCTTGTTCTTGTAGATTTTTTTTCTTTTACTTTTAAAGCTTCAGTCATATAAGAAGTTAAAATAATAGCTAATGAACACTTATATATACCACCTACCTTTAACAATTTTTAATGTTTTCCCTTGTTTCATTATTTCATTAATTATTATTATTAGCTGAAGTATCTTAAAGTAAATTAAAGATTTCTTCCCTTAATACTTGCTGTACATCCCACTTCCAAAAAACAAGTACTATTATCAGTGAACAGTCTCTACATCATCTAATTCCCAGTTTATATTCAGATTCCATGTGTTTTGTAGCTAGTTTTTCAAAACAGAACCCAAATAAGGTACATTTACTGCATTTGGATGTCATGACTCTTAACTATCTTTTGATCTTAAAATAGTCCACTCCCCTCCTCTCCTCTTTTTTAAGGATTTTAACTTACAGAAGAGATCAAGTCTTTTAGACAAAATAGACTTTTCTGATTGTTTCTTCATGATGGTATTGAATTTATTCCTCTGTTATTTGTATTTCCTGTAAATTGGGCATTAAGTCCAAGGCATGATAAGATTCATTATCAACATGAAGACTTACTACATCAAGGGCACCTAAGTTTGTCCCATGGCATGGTGATGAATCTGATCACTTGGTTAAGGTTGTGATGGTCAGAAGAGCAAGGACCTTTAAAGTGCTTATCCAGTACAGGAATGGAAAAGGATTCAAACCTGAAAGCTTCCATGTTCTCAGTGAACTAAGACACAGAATCAGTTAGGGAGCATGAATGTAGTGAGGCAGAGTGAAAATTTATAGAGATGAGTACGTAAGGAATGAAAAGTCTGGGTGTAATGGAAAGGGAGATACATGTAATTGTCTTCAAATATTGAAGGCCAGACAGTGTTAAAAGAAGAGATTTATTTTACCTTGTTACTTTAGAACGGTTTTTCAGAGCAAGGTTCAAGAAGTCTGCCTAGAATCTTGTTAAAATACATATTCCTCATCCTTCACAATCTGTTTTGATATGTTTTCAGGGGATTCTTAGGCATAACCGGTGCACTAACAGGTACAGCTGAACTAACATGAATAAAGTATAGAGAAGTTATTAAAATACAGGTCCTGGATATGTGTCTAAGAGACTGTCCAAGAATAGAATTAGCTGCATAGCAAAGTCTGCATTCTCTGGCGCTAGGAATATACTTAACTATATTTCTTTCTTTGATTTCTATAACTTCTGCCCATTTGTTATACTTCTGCTTTTTGATCTTCAGAATGCTTACTGTGGTAGAAAATCAAAATTTCAAAATGAGATTTTTTTTTTGTTTGGAAATACACGAGTGAAATTTGGCTCACAATGTCTTTTATATAGGATAAACATATGAAGTGAAATGTAATGAGGTTAAGTTAGTTGTTGCGTGAAGCCTTATGTAAAATAAGTGCTCCCCGTCTGCGGAAGAAGTGTTTTGTTCCTGGTAGACAGTCTGATATTGAATGGGGCCATTCTGATTTTAACACTTAGATTCTGATCACCTAGCTAGGATATGAAAATTCTTTTATCTTTGTACTAGTGTATGCTTCAGAATTTCTCAGGAGCAACATGACAGCACTCATCTTTTATTCAGGGTACAGGTGAAAAAGTAGGAAAGAGAAAGTGGATGTTCAATGGATCTTAACAAAATAAGTGCAGGTTTTTGCTGTTCTTTTCTATTCCAGCCCAGATAAGTTGAGATATGTTCAAAGGGTGCTGACTTTGGGAATGTAGATTTATATGCACAACTGTACTGAAATGAAAAAAGTCATTTTAATCTTTGACAGGTATAGATTGCATTTATTATTGAAAAGAACTGCAAATATACTGTATTTTATATATACACATATATACAATTATAATGAAATCACCTTAGTAATACATTAAAACACTGTTTTTTTCCCTCTGAAAATATTTTTAGTTCTGAGCCATCTGAAGATGAAGAGTCCCAAGGCCTTCCTACCATGGCAGGTAGAAATAATAATGATATTTCAGAATTGGAAGACCTTTCGGAATTGGAAGACCTTAAAGATGCTAAACTTCAGACCTTGAAGGAACTTTTTCCACAGAGAAGTGACAGTGATTTACTTAAGGTTATACCCCTTTATAGTAATTGGTTATTATAGTTGTATTGATGATTAAAATGTCTCCTATATCCAGTGCTGTATTTAGTGGATAGTCATTTTTCTAAAGATATCTTATGTTTGAAGATAATTATTAACTTTAATATTTAATAAAGGCAAATGCCAGAGATTTACTTGTTGAGTCTTATAGTAGGTGAGGTTTATTCACCTATAAATAGTACAATCTGGGCTTCTCTGTATCTCACATAGGTTGTGAAGTTTTTTGTGTTTGAATAGTTCTAAAATGGGGACAACCTTCCTCCCCCCACCTCTCACTAGAAACTCAGAAATGTCAGGAGGCTTTTTTTCTTTTTTTCCCCCCGAAATAACAAGGAGTTGCTGTTCACATTTAGTGCATGTGACCAGGGATGCTAAACACCCTACAATACTGAGGACAGTCCTGCATAACAGAAGAATTGGCTGCCAATAGCACCCTTGCCGAGAAAGATTGATTGAACTATAGAAACAAAATAAGTGGCTGTAGTTGGACTGTTATAGGTATCTATGTCTTATTATAAGAGCAAATAAAAACTCACCATTCCATTAAGTTTTAGATAGAGAATAAATCTCTGAAGGTTAGTAAATAGTTTATCCCTAGCTCTGCCACTTAGTAATTGAATGATCTTCGGGGAATCATTTAATTATAGGTGCATAGTTTTTTCTCCTTTGTATTTATCATCACCACCACCCACCCGCCTGACAATTCCCCTTCCCCAAGCTGAGGCATAGGAGGTACCGTATCTGTGTGGGCTTGGCAGGTAACTCTGAAGTGGTGGACATTGGCACATACCCTTTCTAAGAGGGGTAGCTGCTCCTTAGCTTCGGTAAGATATGACCATGTGAAATCAATGACAGCCTGTTTTTATCGAATAATTCAGATTTTCAAATAAAGTGAAAAGACTGGATTTTTATTTTGTGTTGATCATCAATTTAACAGCTTTATTGAGATACAATTTACATGCCGTAAAGATCACCTATTTAAAGTGTATAATTTATTGGGTTTTAGCATATTTACAAAGTTGTGCAACCATCACCATAATCTAATTTTAGAACATCTTAATCATTCCAGAAAGAAACCTTGTACCTATTAGCAGTCACTCTCCATTTCCCTCCCCCAGTCCTAGACAACCACTAATTTCTGTCTTTATAGATTTGCCTATTCTGGACATTTCATATAAGTGGGAACATAGAATGTGTGATCTTTTATGACTGACTTCTTGCACTTAGTATAAGGTTTTGATGTTCTTTCATGTTGTATCGGTACTCATTCCTTTTTATGGTAACTAAAGAAAGACAAAACCAAAGATACCATTCAGGTCAAGCAAAATATGTCTGAACCAAAAATGGTCCTAGGCCTGCTAGTTTGAACTCTTTAAGTGTAGATTATATTATTCCTTTGTTCTCTGGTATATTTAATATGAAGCTTTTTTTCCCAGATCATTTTGATACCTTCTTACTGTTAGCTAAATGAAACTTTAATGGTATCTTGGGTCTATATTTTCCCCTTCTAGTAGCATAATTTGCCTCCCAATGGGTTTTTTTCCTAGAAAAAGAAGGAACAGATGTAGCCACTAGTAGCAACACTTAAAAGTGTTGGAAAGAACTTTCAGCAGAATAAGCATGATGGAATAGTAAAATATTCAACATAAAGAAACAAATCTCAGTTTAAAAATACTTTAGCTTGATTGCCAGTTTTTCAGGTAGTTCAAGGGGATTTATTTCCTATAGAAACATTGATCTTTAATTTTATAATTACAGTGGAAAAATAGGATTGATCTCAATAAATGAACTTTGTATGTGTATTTCAGTAGTATCTGAAATCTTGGGAATTTAGCCTATCACTTGCTCAAAACAGCACTCTCTTGAAGTAATCTGGATTTCAAGTGATCTCCCATCATTTCAAAAGATTTAAAGGTGGCATAGGTTACTCTACAGAGGCTTTTAGACCCACATAAAGTAATTTAGGAAGTTATAAAATATAAATTAGTCCTAGGCTTGATAAGAATATGCTTTGACTATTTTGAAAATGAGGGGCTTACAGGATATCTGAGGATCCAAGATGAGGAAAACTAGTATAGAAAAGAGCATTATCAATTTGTTTTGAGGCTATTTAATTTAATACAAAAATAGCTTATTTTAAAAAGTGAGATCTTTTTAAAACAAGTAGCTCATTGGAAATACAGGAAACTATAGCAAGAGAAAAATATGGGATAGTTTTTTCTGAAATCCAAAATGTTACAGAATAGTATAAAAAATAGTATTTTGAAACTTAATTATGTAAGCCATATATTAATATGTTCTTGAACAAATTCAAGCAATTTAATTTAGAGCAATTTAGAAATAGAGCAAATTTGAAGAGTCCTTTATCCCACTCAAAAGTATTAGATTAAAAAAAAATTATGCCAGAATTGTGGTTTATTTTAAATGTCTGTCAGTGTCTTTCTCTCTCTCCCTCCTTCCCTCCCTCTCTCCTCCCCTCTCTTTCCCTCTCCTTCCCTTCCTTTCTCTCCCTCTCTCTTTCCTTCTCCTTCCCTTTCCCTCCCTCCCTCTCTCTCTCTCTCTCTCTCACACACACACTCACACGCGCGCGCGCGCACACACACACACACACACACACACACACACACAGTGCCTGAACTCACTCATAGGTAGGAGGTTTTTGAGACTTTAGTGCACAGCCTTGCAATTAAAATAACAAAACCTTGAATACACTGTACATAGACTATGTTTTATTTTTTGCTTTAAAGTGGTGATAAATAAATCTAATATATTTTAAGATATGCTTAGGTAAGTTCAGACCTTTTAGATAAACCAGATTTTCTGAAAATTTATCATAGGATTTAATGAACTTAAGCTAATACGTATGTATATTTCTCCACTCTGTATATTTAATATATTTGTTCTTCAATGTTTGGTAACTTTGTGAAATAATTCTTAAAGTATTATTTTTAAAACATTAATCTTTTCTCATTTTGTTAGTTAATTGAATCAACCAGCACTATGGATGGAGCAATTGCTGCTGCCTTGCTGATGTTTGGTGATGCAGGTATGCCTGACTTTGTTTCAAGCCATGCTGACTTAACTAGTTATATAATAAATATCTTCTCATTTTAATATTACTCTTTAATTTACCAAGCTCCTTCATGAATTCTTAGAGGAACCTTAGGAGGTATTAACAGCTTCAGGGTTTTTAGATGAAAATTGTGAAGAGTAAGAAGTTTTAAAAAGAAAAAGGTTAAGGGAATTACCTGAGGTCATAAAGCTACTTGGGAACTGGATTTTCTAGGTTGATATTTTTTCCCCAAAAAAGGGAAGGGGGCAGTTTTTTCATTGGTAATTTTGCTTGTTCTCTATAGATCAAATCTCATATCAGTGAAGTTTTGGGAGGTATGTGTTCTTTCTTAAGTGTCCTTGCTAATTGCATTATAGTTTTATTTACATAAATCTGAGTCAGGAACATAATGTCTTAAGGAACGTCCTAGCTGGTAATCAGCATTCCTACATTTAGTAAATATTTACTCTGTAATCCAGGCTTAGAATACAAAAATAAATACATTTAATGGAGCTTGCATTATAAAAAACACCTCCAGTTATTTTTTTAGTAAATGCTATCTAGATTTTTTTTTTGTACATACCAAACAAGTAAAAATAACCTATAATCTCACTACCAAATAATTTAAGGAATGAAAGCAAACCTACACACTATTATACAACACACACACACATTAGATTACAGAATATGATTATAGTATTGGTTTACATTTTAAGAAAAATCATTTGATGATTTACCATGGATAACTTGTCAGTGCAATCAGATTTATCTAATGAAAAAATGCCTCCAAAACATTCCTCTGTGACTACTAATAAACAGTTTATTAACTGTTTCTCTGTTATTTCGCATTTATGGTTACATTATTTCATTAACTGTAGTACAAAAGTAAATAGCCTTGTAAGTAAATCTTTATGTTATTATTTCTATAGGCTAAACTTCAAACTAGGATGCTGAATCAAAGGGTATGCACATTTTAAAATTGAACATGCACTTCAGTGTTAATTTTAAAAGTTCTGCCAATTTATGTGTTCATCGACAGTGTGAATGGGCGCCCGTTTTCCTAAGTGGGTAGTTATACAAAAATAGAAAACACCATAATGTGTTCTCATGGGCCCATCATCTTTCTTCAACAATTATCTACCTCATATTTACCCCCCTAAATAGATTGTATTGGAGTGGATCCAAAGATGATGATATTTTATCCACATGATCTCTCATTCATAACCAAATCATACAGTTCTTCCTTTTCCTTTACTTACTAGCTGTATAACCTTGGGCAGTGTTGCCAAACTTTTCTGTCTGTCTCCATTGCAGGAAAATAGTATGATAATAGTATCAAACTCTTAGATTGTTATGAAGAAGTGATAAAGTTATTGTAAATTTCTTATAGTGAGTGGCACATAGTTAGTACATGTTAGCCTTTCTTTGTTCTTAAGGGCCGTCTGATAATAGGAAATGGTACAGGAGAAGGTTGAGTGTGTCTTCATGACAGTATCCCTACTGTAAAAGTTCCTGAAAAATGGTAGGCTCAGTTAACATTTGTTGAGTTGCTAAATGGTTTGGGGCATTTTACATGTTCTTTCTTGTCTTCATAATATCTCAGTATTCCAGAATCTTTCCACTGAAAAATTTGTTGGATAACTTTATTCCACAGCAGTGTCTAATCTTTTTTCTCTTGAGCAATTTATGTCATTCCACTTTATTCATTAATTTAACAGATATTTATTGTGCATCTACTGTTGGATGCCAGATGCTATTTTAGGCACTGAGGGTACATGCCAAAACAAAATGGACAAAACCTCTGCCCTCATGGAGTTCACAGTCCTTATTAAGTTTGAACTTAAGCTGAGGTTTTTTTATTCTCATTCTTATACTAGACTGATATAATTTTTTTTTTTTTAGTGTTAAGTGTCAAATTACAAGGAAAGAAAAAAATCAGGTTTTTCTTGTTTTTTTTAAGTAAACTTCCATGCTTCCTCTTAGAATGGACAGGATAGTCATATATCAGTCATCCTTATCTTTAGAATAGTACGCTTAGAGGTAATGTATAGAATGACAGCTTTGTCTCACCAACAAAAGGCCTGTAAGACATCTTGGACAGTTCCACAAATCTTGATGTTGAACATTGGTTTTACCACAAATTGCAATCTTTTATAGACAGTATCATCCTGCATGTTAAACAATAAGGGTATCTTTTTTGCATAGCCTTCTGAAAGTTTTAATTTATGAATAAGTTATAAAAACAAAAATGTGTATCTGAAATTTTACCCTGCTTTAAAAGGTAAAAATATGAATTTACTGATGTTGTCAGGAGTCTAGCTATTTCTTCCATTTCTCTATATATGTATGAGTAGGCAAAACATTTTTATGTGACTATCATCCTGTTATTTTTGCTGTTTTGTAACCTTCTTTATTTCTAAAAGTCTACTCAGTTCTTTGTAAAAGTGTATCCTGACTTGTGTAATAGCTTATTAATGGGCACTTAGATACTTAATTAAAAAATTTTTATGTACGCCTAAGCAAACATTCTCCATCAGTTTTGTAAATAAATTCCTAGAAGAAGAATTGTTGGACTGAAAGAAACACACATCTAAAATTCTGAGATGTATTATTTAGACTACCTTCCAGAAACACTGTTAACACTTTATAATGTTTAGAAGTGGCTCTTTGCCCACAGTCTGCTACAACTGTCCTTTTAATCTTAGGATGAATAAAAAAAGGGTACTTTATTTTACCTGTCTTTAGTTATTAATGAGGTTGACCATCTTTTCTCTTTTTTTCCTATTGAACTGCCTGTTTGTGTTCTTTGTTCATATTTTCTTTTTGCAGTTTCATGTTTTACTTTTTATTTTTAAATATTGAATTTAAGGAAAAAATATTTTTATTTGGGGTGTGAGGTACATGTCTAACCTACTTTTTTTCTTCCTGAAATTGATGATGGGTGCACCCCAAAAAAGGTGGGAATGTATGAGACACGTAATTGGGAAGTGGTATTTAACATAGAATATTAACTTGTTTTCTTTAGATATATGCACAATTTTTGGTTAATAATTATAAATATATATGTAGGTAACTAAGCATTGTGTGCTCTTATGTAACCTTTTGTACTAAATTTTTAGTTATGTGTTTTCTCCCACATATATTTGCAGATTTATGTCTGTAGCCATTTTATATACATGTAAAAATTTGATGCCATATTATTAACCACAGAAAGATATATAAACAGATACTTAGGGCTGAAAAATTCTTTATTGACCAAGAAAAAGCTTTTGTTCTTTTTAAGAAAGGATTAAACATGTCTAGGTGACATGGCATAAATCACCTAGTTTGAAGCTTTTTTTCAGACTTTGAATATTAGGATATTACTAATGGTATTCACTTAACCCCAGCATATATAGATGATAGAGTGGTGGTTATATTTTCCCCTTTTTAAAGTGGATGCTGGCAATTAGTTGGCATATGCAGAATGCACATTCACTTTATGAAACAAAGGGGAAAAAATTTAAGCATGCATACTTAAAGCATGTAATTACTATACACTGAAATGTTGATGGCATTCAGTTTTGTTATAGCCATATTATGAAATTTTCATGCTAACAGCTTAAAAGCTGTCATGTCTGTATTTATTTTCAATATTATATTTCTACAAGTTTTATTTCTAACTGCATAGTTAGATATAATTAATAGTTGATATAATTAATACTGAAATCTTAAACCTTTGTAAGCTTTCAGCAACTGCTTTCATACTAGCACTGCAGTATGTCTCTGGAATTTGCTCTCTGAAAGCGAAGGTACTGAAGAAGTATATGAATGTATACAAAGTAAAAATTACACAACATAGCCTCTCCAGATCATGTAGATTGAGTTCTCTCAGTCATAACAGAATGTGCAAATTTCCTATTACTGTCATACAGCCCTCTCTTGTGTTATACTTTCTTGTTTTTAGGTTAAGAGCATTAATCGCTTGAGCTCTCTGTATCTCAGTTCCTCCTAATTTGTAAAATGAGTTTATACTTACTTTGTAGGTTTCTTGTGGAAAGTAAATGAACAGCAGTTTATAAAAGTCCCCTGCAAAGCCTGGCACAGTAGACAATTATTGACAATTATCTGATGCTATTCAGATAAGCTGATGGGCTCAATTTTTTTTTTTTTCACTACTGAACATTCAGGCATTGGGGAGAACCTCTTCCTACTATAGAATTACTTTCAATTTAAAGATGTGTATTTTTAGCATTAAATAATGTGATGGTTTACAAATAAGTACATTTTTACAGTGATTTCTACTTCTGAAAGACTGAAAAGAGGCTCTGTTTATTTTTCCTTCAATTCAGTTAACATTTATTGAATGTATGTCATATGTAGAAGAAATTTCATTGGGCCTGATGTCAAGAGAACTGTCTACAAGTATATTCATTATACTAACATTTTTGCCTTTGTTTTGCATTAATGATTCTTATAATATCTGTGCAAACTTTGAATGTCCTTCTCTGTTTTAGAAGGTGGTGGACCTAGGAAAAGAAAATTATCTTCTTCTTCAGAGCCATTTGAGGAAGATGAATTTAATGATGATCAGTCTATGAAAAAGAAGAGATTGGATCAAGTGAGTTAATTTGAATTGCAACATCAGAATTAGTTGCTTAAGCACAGAATTTGTTGAGTCTGTGGACATACTAAAAATGCACCTCAGTGAATCAGTCTTCTCTCTTACAACTAAGAAAATTTATGGTTGCATCTCATTTGTGACTGGTTTTGCTTTCTTTTTAATTTATCCAGTGTTAGTTGCTTATTTCTGAGTTATAAAATTAACTTAAAAAATATTCTAGTGGTGTGGTAAAGTACCTTTTGGGGAAAATATACTTTAAATTTTATTTCATAAAATTTAATAGATACATATGGTTGAACAACACTTACGTAAAACAGTTGTTACCAGTACCAGCACCATTTCATACTCCTCAGTGACAACTACTTATAATTCTTATAGATGACTCCTTTGATATTTAACTGCTTATCTAAAAATAATAGTGGTTATGCTTTTACTGGGTTATTCTAGTGTTCCATTAACTTTTACTTTATGGAGTAGATCTACTAAGAGGCCTCCCAGTGAATCTAGACATAGTCCTCCCTGTCTGTATTCATTTCAGCACAATTTCTTTTTGGTAATCAAAATCAGTCACCCCAACTAGCACAGTAACCTCCTCCTTTGCCTGTGATTTAGTGATGCATGAAGCCGTAAATAGCAGATGGCAATCTGTACCCTAATTTAATGGGATAGTTGTTGTGTCCCTCCATAGAAGTATTCTTGCCTTGAGAACTAATAACGATGGTAAGTAAAAATTCTTTGAGTTTTAGGTGTGAGGAGCTACTAGTATAAGAGACTAGGCCCACGTTTTAGTTTACAGACCTACGTATAACGGCTGTAGAAGAAATAGCATCATATTGATTGCTGGTTCAAAGCACTTAACTTTGCTTGTACATCTGTTGAACAGCATGTTAGCCTTGTAAGGTGTTAGCAACAGGTTCACATTCTGAATTTTCATTGTGATACCACTGTTCTGTATGCCAGCTCCTTCTAGGTATTGAGGCACATGGTGAGATCAGTGAATTCCATGAATTCCAGTGAAATTAGCTCCCCTGGCCAGAATCGTTGACCGTTGTGTCACAGTGTACTGTGACTGAGTTAAGCTTTCTGTATATCTGTATATGATGCATTAGTTTCCTAAGGACAGTGTAGCAGAGGACCACAAACTGAGTGGCTTAAACAACAGAAATATATTGTCTCACAGTTCTGGAAGCTAGAAGTACAAGATCTAGGCATCAGCAGGGTTGGTTCCTCCTAAAGGCTGTTCCATCCTTCTCTAAATCACTGATTAGAGTTGGATTTGAGGGGATAGAAAATGAGTTGTTGGAGAGCTAGAGTCCCACCCTGATGATCTAACCACAGAAGACTTGGAACAATTTGCTGCTGACGGCCATGTGGATGCAGATGATGATTTGCTGGCAGTCTTTGGTCTTCCTTGACTTGTAGATCTCTGCCTTGTCTTCACAGTGTATGCTCCCTGTGTGCTTGTCCAACTCCAAATTTCCTCTTTTTATGGGGACACCGGTCATTGGATTAGGGGCCCACCCTAATGACCTCATTTTAACTTGATTACCTCAGTAATAATTACCTTAGACCCTGTCTCCAAATGAGGTCATATTCTGAGGTACTGGGCATTATTCAACATAAGACTTTTAGAGGGACACAATTCAATCCATAACTAATGTTGCCAAATCCAGGGGGGTAGGAAAGGCTAATCCATACTCAGTAGATTTCTGTTACTGTCCCTTTCATGATGAAAGGGGTCGAATTTAATCAGCTTGCCACCAGACAGTTGACTACATCTCCCAAGGAATGGTGCTGTCATGGGAACTCATTGTTGGCCTCTGCTTTGGCAGGTCAGGTACTCACCAGTAGCAGTAACCAGATAAATGTTGGTGTGAGAAAGTCTTACCTTGTTGATCTGTGTGCACAAACTTAGTCCATGTTGCCATGGCCGTTTGTATATAGACACGTTGAGCATGCATCCAAGCGCATCCAAGCATGCATCCAGTCTTATTTTGGTGTTCAAAGAATGAACCATCTTGTCCACGTGATTATTAAAAACTCCTATGCAATAGATACATTTGCCGAACATTCATATATGATGCTCTTACCCTTACATTCTGTTCTCAGAAAAACTTCTAAGTCCAACCGTGTACCTCTTCCCCGATCTTCCACTCTTGTTCTTCTCCTTGGCTGTTGTCCATGGTATATCATTGATCTGTACCTCTAACCATCTTTTCTATACAAAATGGGCAATAAGTTGTACTGCCTGAAGTTGTGTACAGCGCTGCCGTCTTCAGTGGGATTATATTGTAAGCAGTTGTTCACATTCATCTGGTTCTAACAGTTATGTAAACCGTAAAAGAAGTTCAACATTTTTCTCCCACTTTATCTGATCATAAAGAATTCTGCAAAGTGCAGTAGATATTGGTTGAAGGAGGCTTTTTTTCTTTTGCCTCCAAAAACCACCTCTCTCATAAAGTCTCGTGGTAAAAATGTGTTAGCAGCATTTATGGCTTACTATTTAAAGTGAACATTTAAGATACTAATTACTGTAATTGAAGGTGAGAATGCAGATATGGTTATAGAATTTTAGAAGAGATTTAACATTGGAGCGGCCTTTGCCACCATTTTAGAAGCCTGGAGTGATGTAACAAAAGAGTGTTTGCATTATGTATCGTGGAAAATTTTTCTTGACTTGATTTTTGATTTTGAAGAACTTGAACCTTCAGAGAGATATTTTAAAATTCACAACAAGCTGTTGGTTTAGGAAAACAAGTTGGATTTGAGGGGATAGAAAATGAAGATGTAGACTTGGAACAATTTGCTGCTGAAGGCCATGTGGATGCAGATGATGATGATGACAGTGACAATGAAAATCAGAAGTTTACACCATGACAGATTAACAATAAAGTTATCAGGTGTTTTAAATGTTGTTGAAAACAGTTTTACTGTTTACTTCAGCCTTTTCTTTACTGAAGATAGTGGCTTTAATGCTGAACATAGTAGGAGAGTTGTTCATGGCATCCAGTTGAATCTTGAACCTAACAGGCAGCTGTATTTGTTTTATTTTTTTCTTAAACATATATATTTTTAAATTTATTTATCTTACCCATTTTTTTTTTGGCTGCGTTGGGTCTTCATTGCTGCGCGTGGGCTTTCTCTAGTTGAGGCGAGCCAGGCCTACCCTTCATTGCAGTGCGCAGGCTTCTCATTGTGGTCTCTTGTTGCAGTTGCAGAGCACGGGCTATAGGCGTGCGGGCTTCAGTAGTTGTGGCGCACGGGCTTAGTTCCTCCACAGCATGTGGGATCTTCCTGGACCAGGGCTTGAACCCGTGTCCCCTGCACTGGCAGGCGATTCTTAACCACTGTGCCACCAGGGAAGCCCAGGCAGCTTTAATATGAGAGGAGGAGGCTAGCAAAGTTAGCAGACATTTATTGATTTTATTTATTTGTTTATTTTTAAGTTAATATGTATATTTTCAACCATACAGCAGAGATAGCACAAGGACAGTGAGTCACGCCTTTCCATAACTGTTCATTTACAAATAACCGTTCATCTACCATTTCATAGTAACTCATAAGCTACAACTCTTCCAATGTTAACATCCCCAAGCAAACTTGAGTTTATATTTATTTTAGTATTTACGTATTTCTTAACCATTTAACGTGTAAAATTATGCTACCCTTCTTTTAAGGTTTCTTCCTTTGTTTAAATGTGTCACTAATGAAGTTTTTGAATGTTATACCTCTAACACAATTTTTCTTAAACACGGTAGCTTTTATTTTCATCATTTTGCACGTGCAATAATTTTTGGAAATGGATGTGTCATGTTATAGCGGAACAGATGGTAGTTGTCAGCAGAAGAGGACAGGACCTTTCTTTGAAGCCATATGGGTCTCTGCCATGATTTTCCTGTTGGGGATTTCCAGAGACTTCAATACAACATCCTTATGAGCCACAGATTCTTTGGGAATCACTGCATTTACTTACTGGTCACAAAACCCAAGTGGCAAAGGACCTTGCACTGCACTCTGGACCTGCTACAGAGCCTTGTCTTAATCTGGGCCCCATTCCTGACAGACTTAAGGGCTCTTCATAAACTGATCAGAGCGGCACACACTGTACTGAAGTATATATATACATTGCCTCCAGGATCCAAAGAAGCCCACTGAAGTGTTGTGCCTCTCTCTCAGAGGCACCAGTGCCAGCCATTTGTCTTTTTTTTTTTTTTTCCAGAGTGGAATTTGCAGCATGCTCCAGATTGGACCCCTGTATAATTCATGAAAGTGGTGGGCCCAGGATTTGAGGGTGGTTATTTTCTACTCTAGCATGCATGTTTCTTACTAAGGTCATCTAAAAATAGCCACTGCTTCCTGCTTATCAAGTCCAATCTGTGTGACGTCTTCAGTATAGAGGATCAAAGTGATATACTGTGGACTGTGCAAAACTATCAAAGTCCTTGAGTACTGTTTTATGAAAGAGAGATGGAGATTCACCATAGCTCTGAAAACAGTGAAGGTGTATCCATCACTGACCCTGCCCAGACAAAAGCAGATTGCTTCTACTAGTCTCTTCTAATTACTGCTAGAGTAATAGTCTCAGTTATATTGATTTTCTCTAGTAAAATTAGCAGCTGGTATAGCAGCTACAGTTGGGGTCGTCACCTGTTTGTTTATGATAATCTAAACTAATTCTCTAAACCTATTCAGCTTTTGTATAGGCCACGGAGGCACATTACCCTGAGATCTGGGATGATGGAGTCAGTCTCTGCAGTTACCTCAGAAATATGGTGTTGCTGCTGCTGCTTCTTCAGAGGGACAATGCTAGTGCCTTAGATTTGGTATTTTCTACAATTATAGCCCTTAATCCATGGGTCAAGGAGCTAATGTGGGATTTCTGGCAGTGACAAATTTGTCAGTTGCAACTTTGCATTCTGAAACCAGAAAAATAACCACAGGATTGATTCATAACCTCTGGACCCACTAAGACGATTTGAGCCCAAAGGTTGTGTATCACCTGGCTTCTGTAAAGCTTGAGCATAACCACTGAACTGCGTAGGTATTTTCAGTCACCAGGTGTTAGCAGAGCTGATAGAAGTGTGGGATCCGAGAGCAAAGAGCAAATCGGCACACGACCTACTGAATGTTTAATTTGTGCTGTCACATATTTAATTCCCAAAAGATATTTACTGTTTTCCAAATATTTTAACTTTTTTTCTTTAGGTGAAATTCACATAGCATAAAATTAACCACTAAAAATTCAGCGGCATTTAGTACATTCACAGTGTTGTACAACTACCACTCCTATCTAGTCCCAAAACATTTTTATCACCCAGTAATAGCATGCTGTATTTTTAAGCAGTTTCTCCCCATTCTCTTCTCCCCCTAGCCCCTGCCAACCACCAGTCAGTTTTTTCTGTCTCTGGATTTACCTATTCTGAGTATTTCATATACATGTCATCATAAAATATATGACCTTTTGTGTCTAGCTTCTTTCACTTAGCTTGATGTATTTGAGGTTCATCCATGTTGTAGCATGTGTCAGTACTTCATTCCTTTTTTTAGGGCTGAACGATATTCAGTTTTATGTGCATACTACAATTTGTTTATTCATTCTTTGATGACGTTTGACTCATTTCAAATCATGAATGTGCTATGTGAATGACTAAAGTTTAGGAAACACTTAGGTAATGGAAAAACACTGATCCAGGGTTAGACACCTAAGTTTCTATTTGTACCTCAGCTGGCTGTTATCCATCTGTGACCTTTAAAAGGATTGTTCTTCGAGTTTCAGTGTCTTCATCTGCAAAGCGAGGTTGGCGGTATGAATTTTTGATGGCTTTGAAATGCTTTCTCCAAATATTAATGTTTTATTATTCCCCTGCTCAAAATCCTCTTGCTTTCTGAATAAAGACTGACCTCAGTTTGGCACTCCAGACCTTTAAGCAATATTAGCGCTGGTCTAATTTTTAAGCTTTATAGCATATCCACGGTCTCTGTGCTGCAGCCGACACAGGCCACTTACTATGACAAAAACACATCTAGTTTTCTTCTTCCTACTCCTAACTTACATACCATCTTATGTCTCTGTTGTGTGGAACTTCATCTTATTCCTGTGTGCAAGAAAGGTATTGCTCACAATTTAGATATTTCTCTCTTAGTGAAAGAAAAAAATAGTATTGTTGCTGGATAAGAATGGAGGTAAA
The DNA here is from genome assembly GCF_949987515.2 of Delphinus delphis. Classification (NCBI taxonomy): domain Eukaryota; kingdom Metazoa; phylum Chordata; class Mammalia; order Artiodactyla; family Delphinidae; genus Delphinus; species Delphinus delphis. The sequence goes on from NC_082687.1 coordinate 13,248,107, forward strand.
AGAGAAAGTATGAAACCGTGCTTTTCTCTCTCATGTTTGTATAGCTTGTGGTACAGTATCTTAGCAAAGTAGATAAATGCTTTTAGATTGACTAAAATGCAAGATTTTTCTTATATATGAGCCCAAGGAATCTTTTTTTGTTTAAATGTGGAATTTTAACCAGTTTCTTCAAATGAAGTTAAGTGACAGAGGAAAGAGATAGTGTGTATGAGTAGCCACAGTTCCCAAATTAATGTTTAATTTATATATTATTTAGTTTTGTATAAGTTTCTTTGTCATTGTGTCACTTTTGTTGTGACTGAGCAGTTAATATTTAAACCATTCAAGACTGAAGTAAAAGTAAACTTTTTTTCTCTCAGTATTTGAAATTTGTAGAGGATATGAAATTGTCAGCACGGATGAGGTGGTTTGGTTTGGTTCGGCTCGGTTCGGTTTTTGCCATTAGCTTGGAGAGACTTCAGTATACCTGAATTATTTCGAGTTAGTTTGAGGATCATTCTAGTTGTTTTAGCAGATGTAGCTTATTTTGAGCATTGTATGAGTGAAGTGTGAGTTATTGGATATGTAGTCAAGGTCTTTTGAGTGATCTTAAACCAGTAATATTTTTTATCCTTAAGATATAAATTTGTCCATTTTCACATGAACAAAAAGAAACATTTTTGAATTCTTCTTGATCGAATGTGAAAACTTCCAAATCAAGTCAAAATACAAATGTGATTGTCTTAAGACTGTTGTTATTGATGATATCTTAAATTGGTTCTCTTTTTTACCTCCCCATTAGGGAGAGGAGTCAAATGAGTCTGCAGAATCTAGCAGTAATTGGGAAAAACAGGAAAGTATTGTGTTGAAATTGCAAAAGGAATTTCCCAATTTTGATAAAGAGGTGAGTAGTCATGTGCAGAAATTTAATCAGTATGTACTAAATGTTTGTATTACAAAATAGTCTTTTGAGATCAACCATGTGAAAAGCTTAGGGTGAGTTTTGCACTGTTCTGATTAAATATTTTTATTTATCAATATTATAAAATATCTTTGTACTGCTAGTTTACATTATTTATTTACCTTATTTGCTTACTATAGTATCAGCATTATAATGGTAACATCATGTAATCATAACAAACATAACTGTAGTAACAACTGTCATCTCATATAAAATGCAGATCCTCTACAAAGCCATCTATAATCCCAAGTCACTTGTTTTAGCTTTCTTCATATTCTCATCCTTTAAATTTTTCATGAAGAATTTTAAAGTGTAATACTGTATTTCAGTGTCTTAATAAGCTTTGGTGTATTTGGTAGATAGTAAAAATACTTTCAGGGTCAGTAAAGACCCATGCCAAGCATGCCAGTGCTAAAAATCCCTGTGTTTAATCACCTTATTGTACTTGAAAACACATTATTTGTTTAACATTGGGAATACGTTTACACTTGTATTGATTTATTCAGGTATATGTACAGGTATATGTACATGTATATGTACAGGTAGTACATCTGCTAAATTCTGATGATCTGAATGCAAAGTCTTGTTGCTATGCTGGTTCTTTGCATATGTTCAAATTACATGTTTTGAAGTTGGCAGTTTATAAAAGCCTAGCTGCATGTTGCAGTTTAATTGAGCAAACATTTTTTCATACTCTAGTGTTCAGAGCACTTCATAGCAAGAGTAGAAATGCAAAGACTATCAAGCTTCCTTCCCTTTGAAGCAATTTACGAAAGTGAAATTAAATATACAGAAAGCATTTGTAAAGCAACATAAAAACAAGTGTGAAATAATCAGATATGAATTCTGTTAAGTTTTCAGGTGATGTACGTATTTTTAAAAGAGCATAAAAGTTTTCAACAAGTTGTTAATTTTAGATTTTTAATAAAAAGATCAATGACTTATTTCTAGGAATTAAGGGAAGTACTCAAGGAACATGAATGGATGTACACAGAGGCTTTAGAATCTTTAAAAGTGTTTGCGGAAGACCAAGGTAATTATCTGTTCTATGTCATTACAGAAAATTCATATTTCCCAATATATTATATCTTAGTATATAAGAAAATAGTAAATCTATTAGCTAATAACCAGAGAATGGGATTGCACAAGATGTTAGAAACCAGTTCCCAGATGTTTTGGCCTGTTCTTTACTGCAGTGTAGAATGAAACAATAAACATTTTTTTCTATTTGGCTAACTTTTTTTTGATAGTTAAGTCTACTTATAAACTACCATGTTTTATTGAGTACAAAAGAAACATTTTTTTTTTTTACATTTTAACAGCTCTTAGGAAAGATCTTAACAATTGCTGGTGTCTTATAATCACTATAACGTAGATGTCCTAGCCTGCACTTACATGAATAGCAAAAGCACCAGTATCAGAAACTTATAAGATGGTTATCACTGGCATGGAAGAAAGTCCCTGATCCCATAGTGGAACATTTTTAACGTTAGGAACCAAAGGGTAGAGAAGTAGTGGGGAGGAGTTGAATCACACATGTTTAGCAACATCCTTAAGAAGGCCAGCTTTTTAAAAGGCCAACCCAATGGCTTTAGGTTTTTTGTTGTTTTTGTCTGTTTTTAATGAATTATTTTAGGAAATGCTACACAACAAATGCTCTCGATGGCACAGAGAATGATATTGTGTGGAGAAAAGAAAACCACCAATATCACCAATTCTGAGTCTGAAAAAAGATTCAGAAGGGAAAGATTATGAATGTGAAGAAATGTGAAGAATATTCAATTTATTTTGCTTACTTTTTAATATGTGTACAAGAATGAATGTATGATAATATGCAAATCTAAAAGCTCTTGGACTGAGTAAAACATAAACATTCTAAATAACAAAATACTATGTTATAGAGTAACTGTTCATATTTCTTACTAGTACATAAAATAAGTGTACCTTCGATCACAGGCATCTTAGAAATCCATGGAATATGATAGCATAATCAGTGATAAAGTAGTGGTGCTTTTTAATAACATATTTAAATGATTTTTGGTAATGATGAACCTAGAAGTGGGGATGGGTGATGGAAAAATTAGTCTTATTATGGATAGTTTTAATTTAGGATGAGCATTATTTTTGCTACACCCATCAGTTTTGGCCTGGGGGTGTGGCTGCTAAATAACATCTGGGACATCTTATGTATATGCAGCTGCCATTTATATTCTCAGGATCTTTGATAGAAAATGAGGATTTATATTTAATTCGTTTAAGAAAGTTGTCACCTATTTTTGAAACTATTTCAATTCATTGTATAACTTCAAATTCTACTTCAGTATTTCTCTTTAAAGTATATCAAGATTTAACAATAAATTATAGTTGAATTCTGTATTAAAAGAAGCATGAATACTTGTATAAATCATTTTCTTACTTGAAGTTTTATTTAATTTTATCTTTAATGTAGTTATTTAATTTATATTTAATTTATATCTTTCTAATGTAGTTATTTTTGTCTTTGTACACAGATATGCAATATGCTTCACCAAGTGAGTTTCCAAATGGAAAAGAAGTTTCTTCAAGGAGTCAAAATTATCCTAAAAACGCAGCTAAAACAAAACTGAAACAGAAATGTTCCATGAAACCACAAAATGGTTTTAACAAGAAACGTAAAAAAACTGTATTTAATCCTAAAAGAGTTATTGAAGACTCTGAATATGATTCAGGTTCTGATGTCGGTAGTTCATTAGACGAGGACTATAGTAGTGGTGAAGAAGTGATGGAGGATGGCTATAAAGGTAAAATTCTTCACTTCCTTCAAGATGCTTCAATTGGTGAACTTACTTTGATTCCTCAGTGTTCTCAGAAAAAGGCTCAGAAGATAACAGAACTCCGGCCCTTTAATAGTTGGGAAGCTCTGGTAAGGCTACATTCTTTTGTTTTCCCCTGTGTGTGTGTATTTAATTCACAGTACCGTTTATAGTCAAGGCATCTTCAGCCCAGGGACGCATAGATGGGTGGCCTTATCCTGTGTAGAGTCAAACATTACTTTCATTCTAAGCCAATAGTATTTCAAATAGTGTCATATGACCTAATTTTGAATGAATTAAGGGGTGATTTTCCTGAAAAACCCCAAGCTGATTGGCTGGGCATACTGTCACTCATTCTTTTGCATAGAAACTTGGTTCATTTCACTGCAGAAGAAGAAATTAGAGCTTACATTTAGGAAGGAGTTGTTTGCTAGCCTGTTCTGATCTGTTTCTACTGAGACACAACAATGCAGAAAGCAAGAATGTGGCGGAAGTTTTACTACAACTACTTGAAGAGCAATAGCAACGTCCAGGGGAGCTCCATGATTTAAAATGCCAGCCTAAGTGTTTTATGCTTCACCACAAAGAAGCAATTGTTTATTTTATTTTTCTTTTAAAAGTGACAGCTCAATCTCTAACATGTTTTTCTTGGTTAAACAATACGGCCATTTTATGGAGTGTAGCAGGCTGCAGCGTTTTTAATTGGAAAGATAGAAAAGTGTGTGGAAGCCTAGAATTCAAGCGTTAGGTGAAGGGAAGGCATAAGCACTGGTAAGTACACTTTGCATGATCATTTTCTGGAATTTCATTTCCTGTAAACAAGTTTTATCTAGAATACCTGTATTTTGAGTTTCATAAATGTCAACAGTCAGCAAATCTTATTCATACAGAGAAATGTAAGAACTCTGTCTTTTAAAGTTTGCTTCATATTGTGAAAATGGGGGCTTTTATAGCATGGATTCTAAACAGGCCCTCCTGTGAAAGCAGTATGTGATTTTTTACAGCTTTAGAATGTGAAGTCACATCAATAGTGACTCTTGATGTTTTATGAATTTTTAGGAAGTTTTATTCCCTAACTTAGGGAGTAAAGTTGCTTTGTGATTAATCTTATACTTGGGACAAATCTATGTGAACCTAAGTTCCCTTGATGAGTATCTTGAAGTGGCAGGGTGGGAAGGTCCCTGAACAATGATTGTAAATAGCATTTTCTAAAAAATTAAAATATTTGAAAAATATAGAAACAACATTACTAGTATCTCGTGGCTTTAAAAATAAATAAAGATATTCGTTTTGCCTAAAGCCTTTGCTTTTCCAGAGAACATCTGTCAAAGCAGGCCGTTTCAAAACTTGTTGGGCTTTGCCTAAGTGATTTATTTGTTAAAGTATTTGCTGAAGGGCATTCTTGTTCTTCTTGTCTTCATTTTCTTCTTTCTTTTAATCTTTAATGGTCTCCTATGTCATTACAGAGTTGGGTTGCTCGGGCTTGTTGGGATTCTAATTGACTTAATAAGGAATGCCCTTATCTGCACCAGTGTGTTTAGTCACTGTGACTACTTGCCCACGTATCTTATAGTAAAAAGTGAATTATACCAGAGTTATATGTGCCAGATGCTTTTAAAAATATTCAGTAACTTAACATGTAGAAAGCATATTTCCCCTACTAATTAATTGGCATAGTTTAAATTAGTCTTGACATGAATTTGGAGATTATGCATTATCTACTGAAACCTCCTATAGCATCTTGCCCTCTTTCTGAAAGTTGAATACAGAGACTATTTTTGCTAGCCATTCATCTAAATGTTGATTATTTTATGTAACAGTTAAAAAGTAAACTTGCCACTTGAGTTTAGCGAATACAGGGCTTAGCTATTCTGAAAAAGTTAGTAAACACAAGTTCCTGGAAATGAACAGTTTAGCAAGTCAGTGTATATGAGTTTTGAGTTTTAATTTGTTTAGAACTTTCAGCTTCTGCTTTCATTTACTTTAGAATTTTGAATATGACTGATTTAAAGATCAATTTAATGTCTTAAAGTCATCAAAGGAAAGGTCAATATTATGTACATTTTGGTAAAAAAAAATTATATAACTCCTTCCCTATTAATCAGAGAGGCTTGCTAATGTACCTGTGAACTACTTCAAAAATAAAAGAAAAAGCATTTACTTTTGTTTTCATAGCTACTGTTTTTAGAAATTCTTAAGAGAATTAATTGAAATTTTAATTTTGTTCCTCAGTCATACTTTAATGAAAATTACAAGGCATTATATATTAAGAACAAAGTGCAAATGTCTAGTAAACTCTTAACATTATTGTTGAATCTTATTAGTTTAGTCTTCAGGATTGGGGAATTTGGCAGAACTTTAAAACTCATTAATATTTCATTACAATGCATACTGAGCCAACAAATCAAAGTAAACACATATTTCAATTATGATTTTTTGCTAAAACAGAAGTCTCCATAACATTGATAGGTTAAATGTAATCATTGGTATTTCATTGTGTCATTTTATTATAAAATTAATTTGAATGTGGAAATTATTTTAGCAGTGCCTTTTAAAACAGAAGTTGAAAAATTGTACATTATGATTATGACTTTATTGTCAAAGAATTACACTTTTAAAAAATTTAAATGCTCAGATATTCTAGTCACCCTTATTTACATGAGGAAAATTTGGTTATTTAATGAAATAAGTTCTTTATGTTAAGGGTATTTATGTTTGCAGCTTTATACCCTTTTTAAAAATCAAAATCTAAATAGTGTTTGTCAGATTTTCTTCATAATTTTTCCATTTCTCTTATTTTTCTGCTTCATAGCAGTAAAGTATGTGCTTATGGTAAGAAATCACATCATTAAATCATGTAGACTTTGGAAACAAAGCCAGCCAAAATGTCATTAGTTTAAAAATGTGTACTGTTAATGTGCTAAAATTGGGGTTTTTGTTGCCAAATTTCACACATTTGATGGCATCAGTTCACCAACCACTTACTGAATTTTTATCTAGCTTTGTGCAAAATAGGGTGGAGATGCTATTACGTCTATTATAATCTTATTATGTTGCATCTTTGTACTTTAATCAGAATCGTAGTATACTGATCAAATCAAGATTCATGAATAGCTCATTCATAAATAGCTCAATCTAAAAATTTTTCATATATGCATTTAGTTCCTTAACATTTAGATCAGCATAAATGCAGTTTTCTTTGATTGTTAACCAGGCAACCCGGGTTTACCTCATGTGGAAACATTACTCGTCATTGTGCTGCTCCCATCCACTAGTGACTTAGAGCACAGGTTTTCTTTTTTGCTTTATTGTAAAATGGCTGTCTAAATTTGTGACTCGAAGAATTGTAATGCATACTACTTCCTGATAGGGTGGCTTCAGTAAAGTGTGTGATTACTGTATTCAGGCTTTGTTTTCATTTTTGTTAAGTTTGATAAATATTTATTTTAAAATTATAAATGCATTTTGAGTACTTTGTAGGCTGCTCCCAGGTATTTATAGTATTTAAGACTCCTGTCCTCAATAATGTTACTTCTTAGGTGGGGAATTAAATCTGCTTTTAAACGATTTCCCCCTTCCTATAGAAATGCAAAATTATTTGTACTGTAAGAGTGACACATGGTGGCAAGAGATAGGTACTTCAGTCTGTGAGTGATTTAAAAAGATAAAGACCTTAAAGTAATAACTTGACTTTTTAATCAAAGAGATAGTTATCAGGGCCATGTTGATGTTCTTTTTTCATGTAATTATCCAGTTAAGTAGCAATTACTTTCTTTCTCTTTTTTTCCCCTCTGAGAAAATAGCTTTATCATTTTTTTGAAGAACGATTTGTTTTCTTTGTCTAAAATTGAAACAGTACATGCGAGAACAAAGAAGAAAATCAAGTTTAGCCAAAATTCTACCAAAGATACTTCCCACTTTAGACTTTATTGACCATCCATCTGTTTATGAATATGTTTGTATATTTCATATTATGTAATTAGGATCGTATTTGCTGTGCTCATCAACAACTTTAGATTTACTAGTGGATCCCGCATTTACAGAGTACTTTGTATTTCTTAGGTCTTGTTTTAGTGAAGCTAAGTAACTTACAGGATTGTTAAATGCTTTTTGTCTTCAGCAAGCAGTAACATAACAGTAGAGTGTTCTTACACCTTTCCTTAGGGGCAGACACCCATTTTCCCTGCCCCCCACACACCTAATAAAAGTGTTTTGGAATTAAATGTTGGGCTTTTTTTAATGTTTTTATTTTTTTATTATTTATGCGTGTATTTAGATCAAGTTAAGAAATTCTACAGGGTTGTTCTCCCTGAAAATCCATATCTATCCCCTTCTTCAGCCTATTTCCTGTACTACAGATAACTGCTTCTACATCTGCTGTCTGATTCTTATCACTTCCATATTTAGGAATATAAAGATAATGCTTTTTAAAAATTTTTCAGTTGCAGGCCTTATCTTTTGACATGACATAGACATTATAGCATTGTGGTAGGATTAGCTCTCTTCTCGCTGTCTGTCTCACCTCACATGCCCATTTCCCATTCCCCAGTCCTATCAGTATGTTAATAATGAGGTAATTTTGAAAATCATTTTTTAGTATCTACATTGTTAGACTATGCAAATGCCTTTTATAGCTGAGCCATGTAATATACTACATGATTACTTTTTTTCCTTGCTCAGCATTTTGTTTTCCCTACTTACTAGTTGTCTTGGTTTTTCTGTTTTCTTAGTTTTGTATATACTTACTACTTCGGCTCTAAATTCTTCCCTAATTGTCTAAATTTCCCCTCAGTTTTTAGACACTTCAGATAATTTGTCAGTTCTATCTTCTTGGAAAAGTCTCTTCTGGAGTCTTATGACCTATGGTAGGGGAACAGCTGTGATACTGGAATTTCATTTCCCCAACATCCTGAGGAATGTTGTTTTTCTCTCTGTTGGTTCTCTTGTTTCGGAATTCCATTCATGCCTCTTTATTTATTCCCTTGGTTTTGTAAAAACCATACTTGAGGGTGAGTAAATAATATAGTGGAGCTAGATGACCTGGTTTTGAATCCCAATTCTGACATTTTCTAGCAACTTACACGACCTTAAGCAAGTTCTTTCTCTGTTCCTGTATTTCTTCTTCTCTAAGTGGGGTGTAATTATGATACTGACCTCTGGAGAAGGCTAAGGATTAAATAAAGTTAAGTGCCCGTTCAATTGTCTGTCTCTTAAAAAATGTTAGCTGCAGGTATCCACAATATTTTGTGTTGGAAGTTTTGTATATATTATTAGTGAAATGTTAAGAAACGATTGTAGTTTTCTACTCTCCCCCAATATCAGTTCTAGTCATATTGAGTCAAACTTTTTTGGATCAAATCATTTTTCTCTCTCTCTCTTTTTTTAACCCCCTCTGTGCTTTTAAACAGATTTATGACTGGTCACATTACCCACAATATATTAAGACTACATTTTTCAGCCTCTCTTTGGTAATTTGACAAATTCCTGTCCAGTGAGATGTAAGCAGAAGTATACCACGATTTTGGGAAAGCGTCCTTAAAGGATCTCTTCTTCCTGTTGGTTGAGATGTCAGTGGGCTGAGGACTCACATGTTGAGGATATTGAAGCAACAAAGTAGAAGAATTCTTTTTTTTTTTTTTTTTTGCGGTACGCGGGCCTCTCACTGCTGTGGCCTCTCCCATTGCAGAGCACAGGCTCCGGACGCGCAGGCTCAGCGACCATGGCTCACGGGCCCAGCCGCTCCGCGGCATGTGGGATCTTCCCAGACCGGGGCACAAACCCGTGTCCCCCGCATCGGCAGGCGGACTCTCAACCACTGCGCCACCAGGGAAGTCCCCTAAAGTACTAGATAGATCTAAATTCTAATCCAGCAGCAATAATTTGGGTCATCTCTAATGTTGGTTGGTTTGTATGGAAAGAGAGGGTAAAGAGAGTTGGAAGCTTCACGGAGTTAAGTTGAAACTTTGACTTTAGAAATAACCAGAATGTCAAGTTCATTAAAAGTCTCAATCAAACTGTTGGAGCACCATGAAGTAAGAGTAAGAGTTGCTTTTTGCTACACCCCTTCATTGCCCCTACAAAAATATCAAACATAAAAATTAGAATACTAAATGAACCCTCATGTATTCATCACCAGGTTCAGTTATCAGCGTATGTCTGCTCTTGTTTCATCTATCCTCTCTGTTCCCCCCTCCCCATCTCCCTTTCCCTCTCTCTCCCCCTCCCCCCTCCCTCCCTCCCCTCCCCCCTCCCTCCCTCCCCCTCCCCCCTTCCTGTAATATCTTTGGTGAAGAAACTGGATCATTTGTTCTATAGCTTCCCAGTCGGGGCTTTTCTGGTTATATTTTCTGTGGAATAAGGATTAGAATTAAATGCTCCCATCAGTACTATTACATGGTTGGTGGTATGTTCTTTCATCAGGAAACGGTAATGTCTGGTTGTTTCTTTTTTTTTTTAATGTATGTTTCTCTCTTCTCTAGGTTCTGACATACTGAATTGATCTTCCTTGAGTCAAAACAGTTCTTTCTGATTTCTGGACTTCCTAGATCCTAGATTATATTACTCTCCTTTTGAAAATACCCATGAAATTTTGTTTTTTCCCTTATAATACCAGTTGTTAAGACTTAAAATTGTATGTTGCATGTCTTTCCCAATGACTATAAACCACACGAGGACAAGGGACTATGTCTGTATACCAGGTACTTTCACCAGCCAGGGTAGTACTTAACTACAAAAGAAAAGAAAAGAAAAAAAACCAACAAAAAAATGGCAGTTGGTTACAGAAAAAAGGGTTTTTGTTTTTTAACCTTTTATTTTATATAGGAGTATAGCCGATTAACAATGTTGTGATAGTTTCATGTGCACAGCAAAGTGACTGAGCCATACGTTTACATGCATCCATTCTCCCCCAAATTCTGCTCCCATCCAGGCTTCCACATAACATGGAGCAGAGTTCCCTGTGCTATACAGTAGGTCCTTGTTGGTTATCCATTTTAAATATAGCAGTGTGTACATATCAATCCCACCCTTCCCCCTGTGTTTTTTAACTTTTAAGGGTTTTTTTTGTTTTGTTTTGGGAAGTACTAGTTTTAGTGAAAAGAGAAAAGCATAGACTTTGGAATCTTTTATCCTACTTTGTGACCTTGGAAATTGAATCTTTATTCATCCAGAACTGGTGGACTGATCTTGCAGTTGTGAGAACTGCATGAGTTAGTGAATAAAAGACACCTAGTAGTTTCTGGCACATACAAAGCACACAATATATTGTTCCTTCTTTTTTTTTTCCTGGTTATTCTCGTTGGTTCTCTCACACACAGCATATCGCAAACGCACTACCCCACAATAGGCATGAGATTGGTTTTTTGGCCTATAATTTTGGGGTTCCATTTAAAAATAAAAATATTTTAATTAAGAGTTCTAGTAAAACCTCATTAAAATCTTCAAGGCACTGATTCTTACATATCCTGTTCTTTATGTTTACATCTTTTTCCCTGGAAAGTACAGAGTGGGAGATTACATTGTGATTATGAATGTTGTCCTTGTGAAAATATAAAGTAGTGTACAAATAACTTTTTATTTCACGATGCCATTTTGTGGCATGCTAAGTTTTTGGTTTGTTTTGTTTTTTATTCCTGCAGTACAGTAATAACATGGCTTTGGAATAGATGAGTAAGTTTCATTTCTACCAACCTACTCTAGGTTAGATGTGAAAAATACATGTTAGTATAAGCTGCATTTTTTATGAAATTTTCTTAGTATATCCTCTGAGTATTGAATTTCTGTTGCTTGAGCTTCTCTGTGAACTTAGAAATACTGTGTGTTCATGGGGATTATTTAGAGCTGTTAATGAGATTCTTGTCATAACTTGAAAGAATATGCTAAATACGATACTATGAATCAAAACCATGTGTGGCTTTATTCTAACAGATGGTTTTAGTTTAGTTTCCTTTGTTCTGGATTATGGTATTTTTCTTTCTGCCCAACAAACAGCTTTCAAATAGCTACTGGGCTTTTTTCTAATCCTTTACACTAAAAATATTTTTTTGTATAGTTCTTCAGGATATATTTTTTTCAGCTATCTATTTGGGAAAATTCTAATTCTGTTACAGCTTTTACCTTGTAAAGTATTCAGTGTCTCCTTTAGAAAAATAAATACAAATACATTTTGAAAGAAATTCTGAGTTTTCACACAAACCCATTTATACAAGTCTTGTATTGAAATTGATACTATTCTTAACTTTTATCAAATTATTGAATTGGTCACGGTATACTTTTGATTCACATAACATCTTGCCAAGTAGTAGTTGTCTCAGTTTAGAGAAAAATATCAAGTGACAAATAATAATTGGAGTTCTGAAAGCTTGAGGGGTTGTACTGTGATGATAGGGCAAAGTATGTTTTAGGAAAATTAATCTTATATTCATAGGAAGTGACAAAAATGGAGGCAAGAGATCTAGTATGCAGTGTTTATATTTGGCACTATTACCTTTGGTAATAGTCATAAATCCGAGGTTTTGAAGACAAAACCTGATAGGAGACATTAACAATTACTTTAGAGTTTCTCCCATAAGAGAACAGCTACCAGGGTCAAGGTAGCAAGCTTGGGATGGTGCGTTTTGAGGAAAAAGGTATGTTTTATTTCAACATGATGAGTTTGAGGTGACAGTGGGATTTATCAAAGTGAAACGTGAGAATGCAAATGCAGGTTCTCTTCACATTTGATTAAGGTCATTAGTAAAAGTTTAACAAACTTTTTTCCCTCACAGAGAAAGAAATTGGCTCCCTATTTACTAGATCTGAACTGTTAAATTATTTTTCTTTTCATGCCATAGTTCACAAAGATGTCCAAAACGAATGGCTTATCAGAAGATTTGATATGGCACTGTAAAACACTGATCCAAGAAAGGGATGTAGTTATAAGGCTTATGAACAAATGTGAAGACATTTCAAATAAATTGACAAAACAAGTTACCATGCTCACTGGAAATGGAGGTGGATGGAACATAGAACAACCCTCCATTCTAAACCAAAGGTAATACTTGTTGTATGTACCTATTCATTATTTTATCTCAGTTGTATAAAAATGTTGAATTTATTCCTGTATTGTGCCTAGGAAACTTAAATGTGCAAATGGTAGGAAAACTAATGTTTAAAAGGGAAACTCAGGGTTTCCTATAATGGCATGTAAGTGGTATATGAATTGTTTTTCATTGATCGTCACCCCCCCTCCCCCCATCAGGATATTTTACTCCATTATCACATTGTAACTTAGAGGGAGGAGATATTATGGTCTTATGTAACCTATGTTTTCCTTGTCTGATGACAGATAATTTCATATATAATCACAGAAACTGAAAAGGTGGTTTTAGCTACCTCTTAATTTAGTGCTTCAGAGTCAGCTGCTCAACTGCATCAATGTAAAAATTTGTCTTAGTTCAGTTTCTTTTTGATCATAAGTGAAATGATTGAAGTATCCTATATATGCGATTAAATGCTTTCAAAAGCCCAAAATTTTTAATCTTTTTGAGGTAAAAACACATAAAAATTGAAAAGGACACTTTTATTAAATAGATTATATAAGGAAAAATTATAAAAAGTGTATATTTAAAAAGTATATTCCCCAAACTGCTACTGTCAGTAAAATACCTTGTCCGAGTTCTTGCAAAAAAAAAACACTAAATTGTTTTCACTAAAAAATTTGTCCAACAACCAGAATGTATGAAAACGGCGTTTTGTAATTGTGAACACCCCTCCTTTGCATGATGTTGGGATATGGCGGGCGGGGCGTTGTTTTGAACTTCTTCTTTTAAAAGTTTATTTTCAAGTTGTCTGGAAACTCAGGACTGTTCAGAATGCTTCCTTTTTTAAAAAAAAGTATAAAATTGTTTACTGTGATAATACATACAGAGGCAATAACATGGAAATAGTCGAAGTTGCTAAGGTCCGAGACTAGTTAGAATGATTTATGGTGTATCCATAGTCTGCAGTGTTATGTAATTTTTAAAATGAATTATTTCTGTTCAAAATATTTCTGATAGGTATTTAATAAGATTAGCACTAGGGTCTCATTAAAATTATTTACCTTAGTTGGTGATTTTATGTACTTCTGATATTTTTCTAAGTTAATGATCAAAGCATATTTGCTGATCATTGGTTAATTAAAAGTCAAGATATGAAAGAAAAATCAAGATATGGTTACTGGCCTTTAATAGTAAGCTACAATCTTTTCTGTGCCCTTCTAGGGTGCTATGGGATGGTGTAGGGAAACGTGATGCAGTTCCCACAAAGAAGCTCTTTTCTCTGTTGCATAGAAAGAACTATGACCATGTCAGCAAATTCATCTCCTAAAAGTGTAGTTGGAGCTGCTCCTTCTTGTTCTACAGCATTGGATATGGGGAGTTCTTCACTCTACAAGGCTTACCCAGTTGAGTCTACTTTATCGTAATTTGGAGTTTAAAAAATCAAGTGCTTTATTGCATCACTTAAAAAATTTCTCTCTTAAACCCACATCCACAAAGTCCTATTACTTGTAAATAGTATGATCAGGTAATAAAGCTATCCTTTTTATTAGACTGAGGATTTTTTAAATGAAATATTAAACAGGTGAGAAAAATAGTTTGGGGGGTTTTTTAGGTGCTTCTTGGATCTAGTCCCAAAGTACAACTTCTGAAAACCTGTATAGATAGTCTCTTTGGAGTTTATTTAAATGCACTTTTAGGGGGTGAAATTTGTTGTCTTGGTTTTTGTGTTTAGCCAATGTAAGTTGCACAAGCAACTTGCAGATTTTTACTTGGTATACTGGCCAAGCATAATGGCTGCTTAGTATAGAAACATTTGACGTACTTTCCTTGCCCTGGGAAAGGATTTATTAGCACAGAGGAAAATATTAAACTATCCTGAAGAATAAGCTGTTGTGCTTTCGCTTAACAGAACAAATTCTTTATAGTAAAGTTTATTTTGAAGCAAAATTATATTAACTATTTTCCTATTAGAAATTTTTAAGAATTATAACAAGAAAAATAGCCTTTTAGAGGTAAAAGGAATACACACATGCTGTAACTCCCTGTTAAAAATAAAGTCTTTGCAAGGGAAAAAATTCTCATATGTATCTCAAAACCATTTTATTCATAATGTTTATTTTAAAATGTCAAAATTAAAATTACCTTAAATTAAAATATAATACAGTGAGGAAATGTTAAAAAAAAGTACCTCAGTATTTCTCCTATTTTATTCCTATCATAGATGTAGCCATCTCTCAAGCTTTAGCGGTTTATCTAAAATTTATCAGCTTTAAACTGTTTTAACTGAAAAGGTTTCTCACATGTTCAGTATAAAATAATATTTAATTATGTGTGTCCTGTCTTTTTCTGGGCTAAATCTACTAAGGTTCTTGTGAACTTGTTCATCCTCAGCTTGACAGGATGTTTCTAAACAGTTACCGGGAAACCATTTGACAATGATGTGAATGCAAATCAGTAGTGCAGATGGTTGACTAACTCAGAGTACTACGATAGAAATATTTTGGTAGTTTGGATACTACTATTAGTACAAACTATTATTGTGGTAGTATTTTCAGCGTTCATGACATACTTGAGGGACATAAATTTTTGGTCAGCTAGCATCGCTAATCTGTTTCATATGAACTACTTGAAAAAGTTTCTGTAGCCCTGTATTTCTGCATTTTAAACTTAAATTTAGCACATTGTATATACTCCAGTTTTCTATTTCAGGCCTTTCTCACCTTTCAGAATAATTTTGATACTAGTTTTCTCTGACAGGAAATTTAAACCCCATTTAGTTTTCGCTCTGAAAAGAAATTATAGTAACTCTCTGGAAGGATTTTTTTTCCCCCGACAAAACAAGTAACTTTAAAATAACATGCTACCTCATTTTCTTTCATGACCTCAGAAAATCTTAAAATCACTTTTTTCCTTATTGGGAGGTAAGAAAACCTTCAGTTTAAAGATACCTGTAGTCCCCTTTTGAAAAGAGATCACTTACCTAATTCAAAAGGCCCAGGCTATAGTTCTTACCACTTGGATAACCCTGAGCAGATTACATTCTTATTTGTAAACTAGTGGGTGGGGTTCATATGCAATCACAAAAATTTTTAGAAAACTGTTGAATGTCAAAAGTAATGGAAGGTATGATTGTATAGCAGCTAAATATTAGCGCCTGCTAGAGAACGAATATAGTTGCCCTGTTTTAAAACTTGTCTTAACGAGGGAATTGGAAAGCTGATTGCCAGAACTACATTTCCAGTGCTCCTCTGGCTTTCTGAAGAAAGGGTGTGTTGTGGGCAGCACTGTTGTGACACTAAGCAACAGAAAGTTACTTGTGATTTACATAAATCTAGCAGAGGAGCGAGTACACACACATACACACTTATATTTTTAAAACAAATACTTCAATATAACAGGTATTTAATGTCCTGATCAAAACAGCTACCATAGCTGCTTTGTGAATGTGGATGAAACAATTTTATTTGAATGAAAAATTCAGTGCTTCTCAAAATTTCCTCATCACTTTTTAAAATTTTATGTATAGTGAAGAATATTTTAATAGTTAGACTCGTTCCTCAACATGTGTTGGTGATAACATATATTCAGTAATTTTTGTTAAGAATATTTCTTGGCTATTTGTGATAAATTTACATTGGGGTAGCATGTTGGCCCTTGGGATGCATTTATAAGTGATGTAATATGCCTACCGTATCAAGTTTCATCATTTTCATGGAATGTGAACCTTAATGTGTGGGGGATGACTAAGACAGTAGGAAGGACTCGGGAAAATAATGAAAATTCTATTTAAAAATAGAAAGTGTCGACTGTAGAGTGGGTGGGTCAGAGAGAAAACTTTCATGTTTGCTGTTTAGTGATTAAGGGCTGAACTCTGGATCAGAACTGGATTGAGTACCAGCTCTGCCACTGCAGACATGGATTTGGATAGCTGTGACCTTGGGCAAGTTACTTAACTTCTCTGAATCCCAGAGAGAATCTCTAAATCCCATCTCTAAATGGAGATGATGATAATAATAGTATCTACTTTATAATGTAGATTAAATAAAGTAATAATGCATGTAAAGCCCATGCATGTAAAGTATAGTGTCTAGAATTCCAATATTAGCATTTACTCTACCAGTATAGTAGAATTTATTTGGACCTGAAAATTAAAATGTCTATGATAATATTCTGTTTATTATTACTTTCATAGTGGCATAGAAATTATATTGGCCAAGAAGGCAAAGACATTTTAAAAAATGAACTGTAAAGTCTTCAGCAGTACTGCTGATTCTTCCTACCTATACTTTTAATTTTTTCAAATGAGAATTATTTTATAGATTGCGTACCCCACAGTTGAAACATAGATTCTGATTTAAGAGGGATATCTTTCGACCTCACCTCTTTGATCCCTGTTCTAATTAAAGTGTCTTGATTTCAGAATTTGACCCCTTAACCATTTATCAGAGCCATTTATCAGACCCCTTCTCCCTGTGCAGATAGGATCTGTGTAACAGGAAATTAAGGGGATATGATAAAAGCTGTAGAGTGAGAAGCATGGCCTTGTCCTAAGTTTTTATGTTAATGTGGGGTTTATGCTTCCCAGTGAGTATAAGAATAAGCTTTTGCATGAGGTAGACTTTTATGAGTTAAAATCTTAGCCATAAGACTTTGTAGCTACGCAACCTCAGGCAACTTACTGAGCCTCGGGTTTTTTCATCTGTTAAAAAATAACTACCTTAATAGAATATTAAAAGATTGAATGAGGTGATGCTAGAAAATGATATTTTTGTATATCTGTATATAATAGATGTTCAGTAAATAACTGCCATTAGTTTTTAACCACTTGAACTTTTAGAAAAAACTAACCATTTCGTCCATTAGACCCCTTCCATGTTGCCATCCAAGCAAGTTGCTCCCAGGGATTAGTCTGTTCATGTGTTCACAAATTAAATAAGATTTTTGACACATGCCTGCTGCTTTCTACTCACTGGTCTTTATTGATGCCTAGCAAATTTACATTTATATGTAGTTCAAACATAAATACACACATACATACATACATCCTCCGGAATTATACATACCAGTGATATTAGAGGTGATTGGCATTCAGTCAGCAAGTTTTATTAAATCAGCCTGGCAAAGTAGCAAATTATGCATATGTTTTTGTGCTAATACTTTAAGTTCCTTACTGTGCTAATATTCAAATCAGTACATTTTTCTAGAGTATAAATATTATATTAGTAATATGTTATCATTGTTAATATTCTGATCGTTTGTGGAATTAATTTGGTGGCATTACATTATGACTGAATGTGAAAATTTTTTGGTAATTCTTATTGCCAGAAACAACAAATACAGAATAAAATTTGAGAGGTTTTTTTAAAATGTATTATGTTTTGGGTTCATTTTCTTAAGTAAGTGTAAATAGCTTTTAACAGTAAGTTAAAAGGTAAGACTATAACTAGATACTTCAGTTTTTTGGTGCATTGTAAACCTAAACCTCTTCTCAGAAAACTAGTAGAAAAAACTAATAGAGGTATAAATCTATAATATCTGGTAACTCTCTCTTTACCAGTTTGTCACTCAAGCCCTATCAGAAGGTTGGTTTGAATTGGCTGGCATTGGTACATAAACATGGACTTAATGGCATTTTGGCAGATGAAATGGTAAGTAGTACTCTATTTCTAGGATTTATCATTAATAGGCATCCTTGCTGTCATTCAAAAGATGAAAATTTCCCTTGTCCCTATTAGTTTACTGCTCTTACCAAGGTATAATCCCTCTCACTCCTCTCAGTTTTCTGTTGCTTATCTTAGTTCTAACCTCCTAACTTTCCCCTCAAAAATGAAAATAGGTTTTTTGTCTTTCTCATCAAATTAATAAATATATGTGTTTTTAAAATTAGATGTTACATAAAAATACACAGAAAAAAAAACAAAATCACACATAATCCTGCCATCTTAGAGTAAGTACTATTTTGGTATATATCTTTTTCCAGAATATTTTCTTTTGTAGGTGTGTGTGTATGCATATATACATACACATATACATACATATGTCATATTAAAAGAGATTTTACTACATGTGCTTTTCTGTAGCTCCCTTTAAAATTTATCCTAGGTACCTGTCCTTGTTAGTAAATAAATCTACACGTTTATCATCACCATCATTTCAGTCATTTTACTTTTATTAGATGTTTCTGAGTTTCTGTTCTTTTCCAGATCACATTTTGCTTGAAGGTAAGCTTAGGAAGTTCATTACAGCCAATAGTCCCAAGTATTGTCATGTAGAAACTTGACCTTTAATCTAACCTTTACCTTCCTTCCTCCAGCTATGCTTTTTAAAAAGTGTTTATTAAAAATGAGTAATGTTCAATGGAGAAAATGTTTATTGAATATATGTATTACATTGTGTATTAGATTTCCAAAATAAAAATTAACAAAGGTAATAATCCTTGTTCTCTAGCTAGCTTCTAGTAAAATAATCTTTAGTTTTTCAAGACAGTTTCCACACATACCTCATACTGTCGTTAAAACAGAGATGCTATTTATCTAATATAAAATTGAATAATATATGCAGAATTTCAAAATAGTTAGAAATTACGTATAGAGTGTAGAGTAGTACAGTTGTGGAAACTGGACTTGGAAATCAGATCTGGGGTCTGTGTACCAAATTTGCCTTTCGTGGGCTCTGTAATCCTTACCAAATGACCTAATTTCTCAGAGCCAATATTAATAAAACATAGGAAAATTCCTGTATCATAAGATTATATTTGGTATCAAATGAGGTATATTATGTGAAACTGTTTTTGTAACCTGTAGAGTACAATATTTATGATAAGGTAGTGTCTGCTAGGGCTTCCCTAACAAAATACTAAAGACAGTGTGGCTTAAACAACAGAAATTTATTTCTCACAGTTCTGGAGGCTGGAAGTCTAAAATCAAGGTGTTGGCAGGTTTGGTTTCTCTTGAGGCTACTCTGTTTGGTTTGCAGATGGACACCTTGCTGTGTCCTCACATGGCTTTTTCTCTAGAAACATCCATCTCTTCTTTTATGATAGAAGTTGGGTCCCTACCCTTGTGACCCTATTTAACTTTACTTATCTCTTTAGAGGCTCTATCTCCAAATAAACCCCACCATTGGGAGTTAGGGCTTCAACATGTTTGGGGTTGGAGGCAATTCACTTCCTAACACTTGGCAATGTTTAGCTCTCCTAAGGAGCTACATTTCCTCAGGAGCCTTTTTTTTTTTAATGCAATATTTTATTGATGTATAATTTACTTGAAATAAAATGCACAAATGTTCAGCTTAGTGACTTTTTACATATATGTACACCCATCTGACTGTATGTGACATAAACATTTCCATCATCCCAGAAAGTTCCCTTATGCTCCTTTTCAGTCATTACCACCACTACTATTCTTACACCTATGACTATAGAATAATTTTTTTCTGATTTTGAACTTTATATAAATAGATTCATACAGTATGTACTGTTTGTTTCTGGTTCATTTGGTGCATAATAAAGTTACTAAGATTCATCCTCTTCTTACATGTATCAGTAGTTTGTTTTTTGGTTTTTTTTATTGGCTTGTGGTAGTTCATAGTATAAATATGCTACAATTTGTTTATCCGTTCTCCTGTTGATGGCAATTTAGATTATTTCCAGTGCGTGGCTGTTATAGTAAATCTGCATCGATATTCTTACCCAAGTCTTTTTGTGGACATATGCTCTCATATCTCTTGAATATATTTTTAGGAGTAAAATTGCTGGGTAATAATAGGATAGGTATATGTTCCGCTCCAGTTAGTCATTGGAACATCATTCTCCATCCAGCCAGTATGTATTAAGTAGTTGCTTTATATTAACAGTTACCAAAATTATATCCTTTATATGCAAGCAGAGGTCTTCTATATCAATGTGTATTACATATTAACTAGCAGTTAAAATACATTCCTACCCTTAACTAAGTTGTAGTATCACTTGGAGATTGTGATCTGTTTTATGTGTTATTGAAAACTAAGAATATAGTAGAAATTCTCATAGAGTTGCATGGGGAATCATAAATAAATAAAACCAAAAGTATTCTTTTTCCTTTCATTTTCCCAATATTTATTTGGGTTTTTTGTTTGTTTTTAAACCTAGTATATTGTCTTTTAAACTTTTCGTTTTAGGGCCTGGGAAAAACTATTCAAGCGATTGCATTCCTAGCGTACCTCTATCAGGAGGGTAATAAAGGTCCTCATTTGATTGTTGTTCCAGCATCAACTATAGGTTTGTAATACTGTGGACAACTTTACTTGACTCAGTAGTATTTTATACAAGGGGAAGAAAAACCGTGTGTGTGTGTGTGTGTGTGTGTGTGTGTGTGTGTGTGTGTGTGTGTGTGTGAGATTTCTTAGTTTGTGAACGTGAATATTCATTTCTTTGGTTTCCTTACACTTTTCACCCCTTTGCATATGTGTGTTTGATTATACTGGAAGTCTTTTTAAAGAAAATAACTCCAATATAAGTCAGTTATTCAGCTTATTATATAGATTATCTATAAATTATTGTAGATCATGTACCATTTGAAAAGATCAATTGTTTTCATAATACTTTTAAGTTGTTTTAATGAGTAATTTAAGAGAAACACTTTTGAATTTATAATTAAACATTTATTAAGAAAGAATGTATGCAGATCATCCCCACTCAAATTACTCTTTCATTCATTCTCAATTGATTGAATGTAGACTAGAGTAAGAGAATGTATGTATGAATGTACCAAAAAAAAAAAATCCTCTTTAAATTGGAAATCAATAATCACCTATAAATATAATGGTTGGCCCTCTGCTCTTCATTTTGATGCCACCTCAAAATCTCAAAGTCATTTTAATCATCAAGAGTAAAATTGTGAAGAGTCTTGTGATTTTTAAAAATTATCTTCTATTATTTTATAAAAATAATTTCTGGGTAGAACTTCTCAGACTTTAGTGTTCATTTCAGTGCACACGTCTACCTGTTGTAGCAGGTGCAAGTAATATCTCTTTTGTTTCATAGATAACTGGCTAAGGGAAGTTAATTTATGGTGTCCCACTTTAAAGGTGCTCTGTTACTATGGTAAGAATATGTCATTATCCTTTTAACTTTGGAGACCTCTTTAAAATCTTAGCATACAGTAAAGTACAATAAATACAATCAGTGTGTATGTGTCATTTTTAAATTCTAGGTTCTCAAGAAGAACGTAAACAGATTAGATATAACATTCATAGTAAATACGAAGAATACAATGTAATCGTGACCACGTAAGTATTGAGAAAAAATTTTTTTGGAAAAATAATTTTGTACATCCACCTAAATTTTTTAAAAATGTTTTAAAAATATTAGTAGTAAAATAAAGGAGAGTTTGTGCTAAGAACTATGCAACAAAAGCAATAGAATGAGTTATGTTGAAGATTCAGGCATTTTTCAGTTTGGTGTATAATGCCATGATAGCAGTCTTTTGTTAATTCTGTAGGAGGTCATGATTAAAAGAATTCATCGAAAATTCATCTTTTCTTAATAAAATGGACTCCATTTTCATATATAGTCTTGCTAGCTGCTGTTAACTCTTATTTCTTGGTTTCACTCTACTAGTTTAATAAAATGGTGTCATGTTCTTAACAGAAATGTCTTATCTTCATGTTCTTTTTTCTACTGCTTCTTAAAATATAACAGTTCATAAAGCAAAGTGTGTAATAATTGCAGGTTACTTATAAATTGTACCCAAATTGGCCTCTTCCTAGATGTGTAGAAGTTGTCTAATTACATTATAACATATGAATTGTCTTTTAACTGCATATTGCAGCTTTTGTAACTTGGTTACATGTGCATCAATAATTTTGGATATAAGTACATCAATATTTATTTGAGTACCAACTGTGTCTAGTGTTATCTTTTAGCTACTGGCTATTAGAAATATGTACATAAAAATAATTTGTCAAAACATTAAATCTCACGAGTCCATGCTCTTAAAGGTATGATCTTAGAGATTGTTTTTTCTTTGGCAACAGGTATAATTGTGCAATCAGCAGTTCTGATGATCGTAGTCTGTTTCGTCGGCTGAAATTGAATTACGCAATTTTTGATGAGGGCCATATGCTGAAGAATATGGGCTCCATCCGCTACCAGCACCTTATGACAATTAATGTAAGAGAGTGTTCTGTGAATTTGTCCAATTATGATAAAATTTCAGATTATGTATTTTAATATATATAGTATTTTATATCAGAGACCAGCAATCTTTTTCTGTAAAGGACCAGGTAAGTAAATATTTCATGCTTTGTGGGCCATTCAGCTTCTCTCACTTGTTCTTTGCTTTTTCGTTTTTTTTCAAACACTGCATTTAAAATGTAAAAACCATTAGCTCATGAGCTTCAATTTGCCAACCTTTGTTCTATAGGACAAACTTCATGAATATCAGATATAATCTGTCTTCTTCCATTGCCTCATCAAAAAGTAATGTGGGAACACAAATTACCTACTTAATAAAATGAGACTTAGTTTTACACATTCTACCTTAAAGTACAATATATGATAATTTTTCTAAATTACTTATCTTTTATGACAGAATGTTATATTACTAATAATGGTTTTAATTTTTTTCTCCCTCACTGAGGGGGAGAACAAGAAGGATGTGGATCTTTAAAAAAAAAAAATACTAATCTAAAATTTACCTTTGTTCACAGGCAAATAACCGTTTGCTGCTCACAGGCACACCTGTGCAGAATAACCTGTTAGAACTCATGTCGCTGTTGAATTTTGTTATGCCGCACATGTTCAGTAGTAGCACCAGTGAAATACGAAGAATGTTTTCTTCTAAGACAGTAAGCATAAATTCATATTTTTTTCTCAACTGTCTTACTTTGCGTTTTACCCGGACCGTTTTTCTATTTTATCTCTTTTTCTTGTTTTCATGTAGCATATGTGCTATGAAATAAGTTTTAAGTAGTTGATATCCTATGTTCGGATGAGTTGGGAAGTCAGCCAGAATACAATAGGAAATAAATTGGTGGCTTCTATAATCATTGTCTAAAAGTTTTGGTTTTTAATATCCTAATTTTCTGAAGAATGACAATTTAAAATTAGTGGGTAGCTCAGATATATAATATGTGAGCTACCATCTTCTTTATTAAAATTAGGTAAATTAGCATTTTTTAATAGGTAAACTATAAAACTGGGCAAAAGTAGAATATCCAGAAAATTCCCCCACTGGGAAATATGTTTTGAATTAAAACTCCATAAATTAAAAAGTAACAATTTCTAAAAGTCACAATAAGGAAATCCTATTTCAAAGAAAATCTGGTTAATTTTTTCCCTATTGCTTAGAAAAAGTAAGAGTGTAGTTTTCAAGAACTCTCATTTTCCAGTACAGCAATGGTAATATAGATTCTTGACACACCCAAATCACATGTATTCTGCGAGAATTTTCTGTGATAATCTTCTACTGCAAACTGACTGCCTTTCTAACTTTCACTAATGTATTCCATCCCACTTGATGGCCTAGCAGATCATAGGATGTGGAGGATTTCTTAGAATAAAATTCCTCTTCTCCAAAATTAACAGGTTTTGACTAGGAACTGTCCGATTTCTGTAGACCCGCACTAGCTTTCTTTTGGGACCATTTTCCACAAATAAATACAAGTTTTCTACTTATCTCTCTCTTCCCCTCCACCCAAACTATCTTAAACACACACATATTTTTTCAAGAGAGTTATCTATGTAATCAGTGATGACTTATCAGTTAATTACTTCTGAACACCATCCTAGTGCAGTTCAATTTCATTACCTCTGCAGAGTACACGATTACGTGTCACAAAACCTCAAAATACATGTGGAGCTTTAGGAAATATATTACAGCCCAGAATTCAAGTCCATCCAGAATGAATTGAGTTTCTCTGGGAAATAACTCAGATTGTAGTGAGAGAGATTTTCATGTTCTGTAATACTGTTATTGTGATCATTTAAATGAATAATTTAAAAGGTCATTTTCTTATTTTACCTAGAAATCAGCAGATGAGCAAACTATATATGAAAAGGAGAGAATAGCACATGCAAAACAAATTATAAAACCATTTATTCTCAGAAGAGTAAAAGAAGAGGTAACTCTTATCTGCATATTTTTATTATGATTGGTTTTTAAAAATCTGTTTTCTTCTGTATTTGAATGATCTGCTTCAACTGTTTTCCTTTCACAGGTTCTCAAGCAGCTACCCCCCAAGAAAGATCGAATTGAGTTGTGTGCAATGTCAGAGAAGCAGGAGCAACTCTATTTGGGTCTTTTCAACAGATTGAAAAAATCTATCAATAACATGGGTATAACCTGATTTTCACAATTTTATATGAAAAATAATTCTGTACTAGGGCTGCGTTTTGTTTAGTCCTATGATAGTGGGATTTGCTCATTTTTTAAAATTAGTTGGAATTTGAAGAAATAGTTTTAAAACCTTTTGTTTGCATTGAGTTGTATTTCAACAAACAGCTATCAGCTTGTTGTTTTTAATGTGTTACAGAAAAAAACACAGAAATGTGCAATGTCATGATGCAGTTGAGAAAAATGGCCAATCATCCTTTATTACATCGCCAATATTACACAGCTGAAAAACTCAAGGAAATGTCTCAGCTTATGCTAAAGGTAAGGATTTTGTATTATGCTAAAACTAAGCTTTATTAACACCAATAAACATGAGGTTCATTGTTAGTCTAAAAATCAGACCATTGAACCTAGTAAGCATATTAATTAACCACGTATTTAAGAAAAACATTTTTAACACAGAGTTCAAAATAATTTAGGGGACATAAGAGCCAAGAAGGACTGACAGTCTACATCAAGAGTCAGCCAACTATGGCCTTAGGACCAAATATGACAATAGCTATTTCTACAAATAAAGTTTTGTTCTAACACAGCCACACCCTTTTGTTTCTTTGTTTTCTGTGACTGCTTTCTCAGTATGAGGGCAGAGTGGAGTAGAGTTGCAAAACATTATTTTGCCTACAGAGCCTAAAATATTTACAGGAAAAGTTTGCCAGCTCCTGGTCTGGACTTCCATAATACACTTCTTTTATTTATTTTTCACCAAAAATATTCATCAGATTGTATGTCCTGCATTATGAGGCATTTTTCTCCGTTTATTTTTTTCATTTTATTTCTTCTTTATTGTATTTTGTCTACAGTTTTAGCTGTTACTCTCTATTTTTGTCTCATTCTCCCTTAACCTACCCCTATTTCTCCTTGCAGATCATTGTGTTTAAAGCAACCATTTGCCTTTTTAAAATTTTTTATATTAAACTTACGGAAAATTTCAGACATGTAAAAGTAGAGAGAATTGTATAATGAAATCTTCTACGTATATGAAACCTTCACCCATTTTCTACAGTTATCATCTGGAATGACACAACTCTCTCTTGTTTCACCTCGAATCCTCTCCAGGATCATTTTGGACCAAATTCTAGACATTTCATCTGTAAATTTATCAGTGTGTTATCTCTAAAACAATAAGAACTTCCCCCCTTTATTGTACCTAAAAAAATGAATATCAGTTTCCTTTGGTAAATCTGTTGCACTAAAATGTTTTATGATTTAGATATTTTATCAGATGTAAACAATTTTATTAGGTTGTTCTAATCATATTATAAATTATCTTCATTTTGAAGTATATATTGTTTTGTTTTGTTTTGAGGAACCTACACATTGTGAGGCTAACCCTGACCTGATCTTTGAAGATATGGAAGTTATGACAGACTTTGAATTACATGTACTTTGTAAACAGTATCGACACATTAATAACTTCCAGTTAGACATGGACTTGATTTTAGATTCTGGAAAATTTCGAGTTTTAGGCTGCATCTTGTCTGAATTGAAACAGAAGGTACTAAAGAAGAATACTGCTCCTTATATGTTTCCCCAGTTAGTTCAACTTCTTTGAAACAGTTCTGGCATGATTTGACTTTCTTGAAGCTTTAGCCTGTGTTCTACATTCTTCTAGAAACTGGTGTTTGAGCATTTTTTGGATATATTTGGGCATATGTTTTCCTGATTACTCTTCTTCCATCTAACAGAAGTTAGTAGAATATATCTATATTGATGTTTTTTAAAAATAATTTTAATTGTCATTATTTCATAGGTGACAATCTATATAGTTGCTTCAAAATTAATATTTTGAAGATATTGATACTATGTAAAATAAATTAATACTACAATTTATATGTGAAATAGATCATATAAATATGATCTATAAATAGATATAAATAGATCATATAAATCTAAGTACTACTTAGATCACAATCTAAGTAGTACTTAGTAGCTATTCCCATTAATTAGTCTTAAAAATAAATTTTACGTCAAAGTTTAGAAGATAATTTACTTATACGTAATCTAAAATAAGAAACTTTAGCTATGATTGTTATTATTAAAGAAGCAGGTTTTCATTAGATACTTATAATTTTATTTTTTATGTGTCTAATTAATATATGTATTTCCACAGGGTGATAGAGTTGTATTATTTAGCCAATTTACCATGATGCTGGATATTTTAGAGGTTCTCTTAAAACATCATCAGCATAGGTACCTCAGATTAGATGGAAAGACTCAGATTTCTGAAAGGTTGGTATACTTTAGTTTCAGAAAATCTCTCCACCTTACCCTCAAATAAGAGTAAATGTTAGAATTTTAAATGTCTAGGGCATTTGATGGAATTGTATTGCTTTGAGTCTTACGTTTGGTTACTTTAAATCATTCATTAACTTAAGATGAAGAAAATTTAATTTTTGGTTTGAATCGTATACAAATATATTTTGAAACAACTACTAGAATTATATATTTGTCAGTGTTTTCTCTTTAAAAATCATTTTAAGTCTAAAACACTTTATCTTTAAACCAAGGTTATCTTAAAATCTTGGGCTTTTCATATTTTAAGGGTAATTGAGTAAGTTTGAGTTTGTTTTTTTGTTTGTTTTCTTTTTTAATTCCCAGAGTTTAAAAAGATTGTCTTAGTTGAAATGCTTTTTCTAGTGTGTTTAAACTGCATCGTATCTTTGGTTTATTTTTTTTTATCAGCCAGAGTAAATTTTTTTTTTCCTGCATTAGAGTAAGAAAAGAAGTCTTGCTAAAACATCATTATAGTTTGATTTTGAGATTCTTAGTTCATCGGGTATATTGTCTATGAGTCACAGCTGGCAGACTCTCAGAAGGTTAAAGATTGAAAAGCTGTGTGCAGAATTTAGAAAAGCCAGAAGTCATTAAACAAAGGACAAAACAGTCCTTTAGCAATTAATCAAATCTGAATAGTTAGAGTTAGTAGGGAGATAAATGGTATAGAAAAGAAGTTGGTGAATTGGATAGGTCTTTTCAATAAAATAGCTACAGGAAAAATAACTAGAATGCCAAGAGCATGTATTTACATCTTCAAGTTTATTTTCCATGTGAAGTGATTGTTTTCAGTTTTAATTATATACCCTTTTGTGAGATTTAACCTAATACATTTGTCTTATAGGATTCATCTAATTGACGAGTTTAATACTGATATGGATATCTTTGTGTTTCTGCTGTCAACAAAAGCTGGTGGCCTAGGAATAAACCTGACTTCAGCAAATGTTGTTATACTTCACGATATTGACTGTAATCCTTACAATGACAAACAAGCAGAAGATAGATGCCATAGAGTAGGCCAGACTAAGTAAGTGTTTGCAGTTGAAATTTATTTGTAATCAAATGCCAGTCTAATTTGTATAGAACATTAGAATATGATCTGTCAGATGTCCTGCCTTAGTTTTTATATTTTCAGCAAAACATGGCTTCCGCTGTATTTTATACCAACCAGTGTTGAATATGAACTCCACCATGTAATCTGTTCATATTCTAGTCATTAAAACAGGGACTTCCCTGGCAGTCCAGTGGTTAGGACTAGGTGCTTTCACTGCCGAGGGTTCAGGTTCAGCCCTGGTCAGGCAACTAGGATCCCACAAGCCATGTGGCGTGGCCAAAACAGTAAAAAATAAATAAAACCACCTCCCACCCCCAGTCCAAGTAGTTATGCAGCAAATGAAAACTAAGTATTACCAGTGGTCCAGCCCCTTTGAAAAAGATTAGTAATTACTAATTAGTAACTTGCTTGTTACACCATGTAAGAGCCAGATAGACTGGGTAATGTGCGTACGATTGCTACCTTGTTACCTCATAGGAGATAGATTATGTGAGCTGTAGATATTTTAGGTGAAGGTTAAATTAGACATTGGTCACAGGACATAAAGAGGTGAAAATACCTATAATTCAGCTCTGTTCTCACATGTAAACAGCAGACAATCAGTGTTTTCTTTGTGGAGTATTTTACTGTATTTCCAAAAGACATTGGTAAGTTCATTTATGAACCAAATATTTATCAGTACCTAAAGGTGGAACTAAAACCTCCCATGTAATCTTTATACTTTACTACACTTCCTTACTTTTTGTACTAAATTATTTCTTGCAACCTGATAAGCAAAGCATGTTCTTTTTAAAAATAGAATACCCTACCTCAACCCAGAGCTGTTTCTTGTAATACAGTTCTACCAGTAATTTTAAAGTACCGATATCTTTTTCTCATCTCTTGAATCAATAGGAAAGGATGTTTAAAAGTGACGTGCTCAGAAAATGTCAATCTCAAGTAGTTTGAATAAAAGAATTTAAATTTATGGATGTATTTGTTAAACAATTTTCAAATTATTCTTATTGCATTCTAAGGTGAGTTATATCGTTTATATATATTAAGTAATTATATATTATGTAACCAATGGACATATCTTGTATTTTCCTTAGAGAAGTACTAGTTATAAAATTAATAGGCCAAGGGACAATCGAAGAATCCATGCTAAAAATTAATCAACAGAAATTGAAACTAGAACAAGATATGACCACAGTAGATGAAGGTAAGTTATTTGTCAGCATAAACTTTATTTATATGAAAAGGCATCAACTTAGCAGTAGCAAGGGGATAATAAAGATGGTTTGAGTCCTTAACTTGGCATGCAGTTTAGGGATAGCGTGGGAGAATACAAGCATACTTACTTCAAAAGTACTACAATAACTAAGATCATTTTGCCAGAACTGATACAAACACTTTGATTTTGAAAAATTCTGTCTCTGACATCAAAATATCCCAGAAATAAATTAAAATTGGGTCTATAGTTTTAGCTACAATTTTATGATTTACTTACTAAGTAATATTTATGAATCCAAAGATTTAAAGTACATGGCATAATATTGTTATTAACTCTCACATTTATATTAACTTCATTTTGACGAGCCAAATACTCATTTCACTAGAGTGCAATAAAATGCATTTATTCAAAAATTGAATAATTTCAGATTAAAGAGCAGTTGGGTACTAGAAACATTTGTCAAATAAGAGAATCCTCTCCATTTCCTCCATCTTTTTGAGGAGAATAATTTTTAAGGTTTTAAAAGTTTAAATTATATATGTATGTATATATATATATATATAAAATACATTCACATAGTTCAAAATTCCTAAGATATTAAAGGGCAAACAAAAGCCTCCTTATCACCCAGCTTCCCCAGAAAGATGACACATTAGGGTTTGCTTTTTTTTAATTGTATGACTAGTTGTTTCTGCGTCTTGCTTTTTTTATTTGCTGTTAAGTTTGGATTTCATGGGCTATTTTCAAATCTATGGACGAGCTTGGAGGCAAGCATGTCAGTGAATTCCCTGAGAGTTTATGCAGTAGTTTTTGTTCCTAATCATGTTTTTTACTGAAAGGAGAAGAGTAGATAAAAGTAGTCTCAAGTTTAGACTGTAACTGGGGTCTCTGTGGTGACACACAGAGAGAGAGAGAGAGAGAGAGAGAGAGACCTGGATAAGTGTCTAGATACTGGGGTCTTGTTCAATTGAAAAAACAATTTTTTTAAGACAATGATTGTATCTTTGGACTGAAAATAAGTGTAGATGAAATGATTTCTGTTTGGTTGGATTTGGGAGTTTTGTCTTTATTTTCACTATTCAGATTGTTACATAAAAAAAAATTTTTTTTTGTATATTTTCTTTTATTCTCTTTTACACCTTGCATTGAATTTTTTGGTAAATGTTTTTATTTAGTGAACCTGAGGAGTAAGTACTATGTGCTGTATGAATAGGATATGATCCAAACTATATCTGCATATCTCTGTCAAATCAAAAACAGAAGCTGTAGACTGCTGTGCTGGCAATGTGAACACAAGCACAGAGGAAGTTGCCCTAACATATGTAGGAATACGGGAATATTTTTAACAGGGAGTGACACTGAATCAAACTGGGCCTTGAAAGATTATTAAGAATTTCACCAAAAGTAGAGAAAATTGGAGAGAAGAAATACGTTTCATAAAATATTTTTATCAGAATTTTAACACCAGTTTCTGACCTGCAGGTGACGAAGGGAGTATGCCAGCAGATATAGCCACATTACTAAAAACATCAATGGGCCTGTGAAATAAGAATTGTTAATTCCTAACTGATGATGAAATATCAACTTGGTGCACTCAAGGACATTTACATTATGATGACCATGGGGTTTATGAACATTTATAACTTTTTATAATTTCCATATTACATTTCTCATAGTATGGACAACTTTTTTGCCACTAACTGAATTCTCCAGATGCTCACATGTGAAATTTCAAAAAAAAGCCACAGATACGTAGTCTTGAAGATGTTAAATAATCATTTTACAAAACAGTTTTCTGAATGGGGATTAGTTGGTGATTGTTTGTAACAAATACGCTAATGCTTTAGAAATGTCAGTATTTTTGTAATTATTTCTACCTCCAAATATATATATATATTGTCTTTCACTGGATAATATGTGTAGATTTTTACATGTGCCTTATTTGACAATGCTTATGTCTTGTTTTTGCTCGTCTCATTTGAAGTTCTTTTTTATTATGTTAAAGAATGCAGCTGTATAGATTATATAGCTTTCATTTTATTGCTATTTGAGACAGATGTTCACCACTGTCAACAAGAACTCAACATGAATTTAAAGGTGGCATTCCATATACTAACACCCCCAGGTCCTCCCAAGTACTTCTGTTAAAACAGATTTGTTTGGCTAGGCACTAAGTTGTTTTCCAGTGAATAGTAACTAAAGAAGCCCTTATCTTGCTCCATGGATTAATTCCTTCTGTTCATTTCCCAACTGCACTAATTGTGCTATTACTCTGCCTATTCTTGTGCATGTTTTCATTGATTTCCCTCTCCTGGCTTTTGCTTCTCTTGAAACTGTTGCCCAGTCATTTCTGCTCCAGTTCTCTTTACTCTCTAAATAGTAGTTTATTCCTGCCACATCTCCGCACATCAGCAAAATATTGGTGACATTTTTCTAGCCTGGCAGAACAGATTAACAGGCTATTTCACTTCAAAGCAGACTGAATGTGACTTCATTTCAAGGCAGCATTAGGTACTGCATGGAAATAGGTCATTAACTTTAAATTCTTATCAAAATATAACTTAGCAGTTTGCAGAATTTCCAGTATGGGACCTCCTAAAGAGAGCCATTGTTCAATTCCAAATCAGTGTGGGTGACAAAGTGAAATTTAGAAGAGGTAAAGTTGTCTACTTGATATTTAACTCTTTATTAAGTCTTTCTTTAAATTTTTGCCTGTCAGTCTATATTGCTGTTTTATTATACATCAGTTTCTTTGTATAACTTGTGAGTTTCATGTGTTTTGTTTTATTATGTAAATATTATTATAAATAAACTTATTTATAAATCAAAGATTTGTTAATTTTTGGAGATTATACTTTCAAGACCTCCTGACTTCCTAAGTTTTTAAGGTGATATAATCCTCGACTTAGAAGGCTAATGAAGCTCTTACATTGATTCTTCAGATACTGTAGACTCTGAAAGCTGATGAGTCAGTAGACTTAGCCAATCTTGCAAGTGTATTGAATATACTCAACACATTTTAGTGTAATGGGCTGAAGGGACCTGCAAATAGTATTAATACCTCCTTCTGCATCACAGTACCGAAATCGCTTAGTGAAATGTTGAGAATATTCTAAAAATCGCATAATGGATTTCTCATAACTTTCCTGTACTAATGTATCTTCAATGATAGGCTGTTTCTTTTGTTGTTGTTGTTAAATCCATATTTTTATTTTAATGAATGTAGTTGGGTTCTCCCTGTAATGCCATATTATGTTTTTGGCATAATAAAAATATTTGTGCTCATAAGTTGTATTTTCGCACCCTTAGTAGTTTCTAAACTTTCATCCCTTTACCCTTAAAAATGCATAATATGGAAGGACTTCCCCGGTGGTGCAGTGGTTAAGAATCCACCTGCCAATGCAGGGGACACGGGTTCGAGCCCTGGTCCAGGAAGATCGTACATACCGCGGAGCAACTAAGCCCGTGCACCACAACTACTGAGCCTGCGTGCCACAACTACTGAAGCCCATGCACTCTAGGGCCCACGTGCTACAACTACTGAAGCCCAGGTGCCTAGAGCCCGTGCTCCACAACAGGAGAAGCCATGGCAATGAGAAACCCACACACCACAATGAAGAGTAGCCCCAGCTCAGCACAACTAGAGAAAGCCCACGCACAGCAACAAAGACCCAAAAAGAAAAAACCATAATATTGAGCACAAAAGAGATGCTATTGTGTGCTTAATATTGTCTCTTTCTCAGTAAACTGGTACTTATTACTTTGGGTGTATTCTCATTAGTCCCTTTATTGGACTGATGTCAGTAAATATCATAATCCATTGTCAGTAAAGAGCCTATGAAGCCACAGTTGTTGGAGTAGTATCTTGGCCGACTGAAGCAACTTATGTTTTTGTTGATACAGGTCACACACAGATAGAAGACGTATGTGTTTTCATAACTGTATTTCTCACCCCATAGACTTGTAACTTTATACCAATAGATAATCTATGTTGAAACATTAATATTGCTCCTAGTTATTGGTGTTATTGTATAGTGATTAGATAGGAGCATCAGGAGACTTGGTTTCCATTTGTGTGACCTTAAGCAAGACACTTAAATGGTCCATAAAATTAAGGAATTGATTGTTTTAACTTCCCAAAAGGTATGGTTATTTTTCTGATTATAATATGCAGTTCCATTTCTACTCTGATTAATTCATGTTCTCTCACACTTGCTTACTTGCTCAGTGAGGAGATGTTTAATTTAGATATAGGTTGGGGTAATGGAATGTGTTGTCCTTTCAGTGAACAAAAGATGACCTAAAGGTTATGATGATGCTATGATTGAAATATTTCCTTATAAAACATGCTGTGGTTGCATTTTCTGTTGGAATTATGATAATTATATGTAAACAAGTGGGGCTGATTATCTTAGAGTTTTCATAATTTAGATAAACATTGTATCTATCAGTTTTACTAAATTCTGTTTTCAGTAAAGTTTGTCAGAATGTAATTATGTGGAGGAAAATGAACGTGCATAAGAGGGAAGAAAAGTTTCTACCTTCATTAGAGTATTATTTGAATTTCTTCTGTGAAAGGTAAGTTTTTTCTTTAGACTGCCTTGATGACATGATTCAGCGCTTTGCAAATGAGAGTCGTTTATAACCTATTGTCATTTCTTAACAGCCACTGACAACGGTAAGAAGATGTAATCCAAAGAAGCAAGGTACTTGGGAAATACACTTTGTTTTTCTGTGTAATCCTTAATAATGTGTACAGTATTTAACTTCCTTTTCCTGAATTTCATAGAGCATTGTTGGGAGGAAAGAAGCACCTTCAACAAGGTCACACTTAGATGGACTTGACTTTTCTTTCTTCCTCCCCACAACCTCTCCCCGCTTTTTGCTTCTCAACTACATTCTCCTTCCTCTGCCCTGCAGTTCACGGATAAGGCCATCTATTTTGTTTATATGTTTCCTGATACAACATAACATACTAAGATTAGACTATTCAATATTAATAATATTAACAGGTAAATTGAACTAAAATGTGATGTTCCAATATAGTTATGGTTTAAAATAGGTTGGGATAATCTAAATATATAGTTATTTGGAAGATTTCTATATAAATGGCTTGTTTATATGGGCAGTTCTTGCACAGTAGTGTGGGACTGTAGAAATTTTTCAAGTTGAAAGTGTGTAATCACTGGGGAAAATGATTCTTCCATGACCTTTAAGAATTTTGTCAGCACATTATAAATGTATAAGTGAACAAAATAGTAAAACTAATATTCAGTACACTGTAAAATATTAGAAACACTAAGGAAGTTTTATTTTTGTAAAAAAATTTATCAGAGTAGTTTGAACAGTACCTTCCTATAAAACTTGCAAGCACACATTTTTTTTTTTTTTTTTTTTTTTTTTTGTCTCTTGGTAAATAGTCATAATCCTAAATTTGGATCAGCTTCCAACATTTTATTGCTCTTTCAATGTCATGAAATATCCCTATTCTTTTTTCTTTCTAAATAGACTTTATTTTTTCGAGGGGTTTTAGGTTCATAGCAAATTCAGCAGGAAGTACAAAGAGGTCCCATGTACCCCTGCTCCCACACAGACACACCTTCCCCACTATCAGCATCCTGCACCAGAATGGGACTTCGTTACAATCAGTGAAAATGCATTGACACGTCATAATCACCCAAAGTCCATAGATTACAGTAGGCTCCACTCTCGGTGGTGTACATTCTATGGGTTTGACAAATGAATCCATTATAG
This sequence comes from Delphinus delphis, assembly GCF_949987515.2. Lineage (NCBI taxonomy): Eukaryota > Metazoa > Chordata > Mammalia > Artiodactyla > Delphinidae > Delphinus > Delphinus delphis. Next base: position 13,283,528 of record NC_082687.1, read on the forward strand.
TATCATACAGAATAGTTTTACTGCCCTAAAAATCCATTTACGTTTCCTCCATATCTTTTCATGGCTTGATAGATCATTTCTTTTTAGCACTGAATAATGGTCTCTTGTTTGCATGTACCCCAACTTACGTATCCACTAACCTACTAAAGGATATTTTGGTTGCTTCTAGTTGTTGATACAGCTGCCACAAACATTCATGTGCTGGTTTTCATGTGGACCTGTTTTCAACTCCTTTGGGCAGATACCAAAGAGTGTGATTACTGGATCATATGGTAAGAGCATTTTAGTTTTGTAAGAAACTGCCAAACTCTCTTCCAAGGTGTATGTGCTGTTTCGCATGCCTATCAGCAATGAAGAAAAGTTCCTGGGGCCCCACCAGAATGGGACATTTGGGTGGTGTCAGTATTTTGAATTTTTGCCATTCTCATAGGTAATGGTATCTCCTTGTTCCTATTTGCAATTCCATAGTGACATATGATGTTGAACATCTTTTCATATGCTTATTTGCCATCTGTATATCTTTGATGAGGTGTCTGTCCAGGTATTTTATCCATTTTGTAATCAGGTTTATTTTATTGTTGACTTTTAAGAGTTCTTTGTGTATTTTGGATAAAGTCCTTTTGCAAATGTTTTCTTCCTGTCTGTGGCTTGTCTTCTCTCTTTTTTTTTTTTTTTGTATTGAAGTATAGTTGATGTACAATATCATATATGTTACAGGTGTACAGTATAGTGATTCACAATTTTTAGTTTTTTTATTCATTTTTACTGGGCTATAGTTGCTTTACATTGTCTTCTCATTCTTTTGATCTCAATTCTTATAACGTGAGGGGTTTTTTGCTAGTCTCACCTCCTCTGGGATATCTTCATCTCCTTTGTCACAACCAGTTTCCTCATTTATGTCAATAAGTTTGCCTTCACCAAGTTCTTCTGGCTGCATATCTAGAGCCTCTTGAACTGCAACAGCATCAACATTCTCGCAGCCAGCTCTTTCCATTTATGTTCAATTTGAATTTCCACCATTTTCACTTTTCATTTCTTTATTGCACTTTAATCTTTGTTGGTGAGTTCCCTTTTTCAATTATCCATTTTTGTAAAATGTCAAGTGGATTTATCACTAAGAAACAACACTTTGCTTTCTGTGCACGCATGACAGATGCGCAGTGATCAATCACTAACAGATTTTGAAAGAAGTGGCATGATTGCTCATATATCTGTCTGTTATTTACATAGTGATTTGTGGACTGAAGAGCTAGCAGCAAAGTTTATACTTTATGCAGTTACTCAGTTAATATGGCGTGGAAACTGAAGTCCAAAGCTTTTCAGGGTTTTTTTTGGAAAATGTGTTATGTAACTAAACCATTGTGACTGAAATTCATGCATGTCAGAACTAGTGCAAAGCGAAGCCTGCCTGTATTTGAAACTATTTTTCTTCAGTTATAAATAAGGTGAAGCTACTCTGAATAAAAAGGATACTGGAAACAAAACCCTTTTCTCCCCCAGCCCCTTTTTCCCTTTTTTTTTGATAAGCAGAATATGGCAGAAGTGAAAGTCTTGATGGAGCTGGGGAGGGGAGTGTGCAGGTTATGCAGCACGCTGATGTAGCTTCGTATCTGATGAGAGTGATGCTGTGAAGAATAATGAAGTTTGGAGGCAGCAGGCATCACCTAGAGTTTGGTTTGGGGCCTTCTCATTATCCAGTTGGCTATGGCAGGAATGCTTTGGACTTTCTTACGTAATGTCACCAGCCTGGGATGGTTGTCCAACAAATCAGGTTTAAAGACCAAAAGTGTGGTACTGCAAATTTCCCAGTAGAAATCTGCCCAAGTTACCTAGTTTAAAGGAAACAAATTTTCATTAGAACATAAAAGGCCTAACTTCTTAATCTAAAAATAGTTTCTTTTTAATTCAAAATAATGTTATTACAAGAGCAGAATGCGTGTATTATAGAAAATTATAGATAATACCATACTCAAAACACACAGAGGTTACTCACATTAACACCTCTGTATATGGTATTTTTTTATGCATGTGTGTGTATTTTTACTAAAATGAGATCTTACAGTACATGCTCTTTTGTAACTTGATTCAATCTCCATCTCCCTGTGACAATACATTTTCATCTCATTTAACACACCATCATTACTTTTCCATCTGTTCCAAAAATGTCCTTTATAGGATAAAGCAGGATCCATTCCAGGACCATGCATTTCATCTGGTTATGTCCTTTAACTCTCAATTCAGAACAGTACCCTTTTTTTCCCCCTGTCACTGAATTATTGAAGATTCCACACTAGTCCTGCAGAATGTCCTGTCTTCAGGATTTTTATGATTATTTCATTGGTTCCTTTATATTGCAGAGTAAAAAGGAAGAGAGTGCAAGTTATCTTTAGAGAGTTCATAGTTTCAAGTTACATATTTTTGGCTAGCATACATTATATTGAATCACATCAGAAGACATATGTCTGACCATTAGTGTAACCCTAAGATTGGCCACTGGACAGTATTAGGATGATGGCAGCATAGGCCTACTCTTGTATACCTGTTTTTTTTAATTTGTACACTTGTTTCGTGCTTTTATGACTAGATACTAATCTGGATGACATTACTTTTGTCTCCATATAAATCAGTCAAAGAATGAAGTTTAAATATGGATTATTCTTAGTTTTCCTTTTATTTGGAATTTAATAATGCTGATTTCTAGTGTTTTATGAACTTGCTTACTAAACACCTGTCAACTAGGAGAGTCTACTGGTTAGAGGATTCAGAGTTCAGGCAACAAATATTTATGGAGTACCTACTACGTGCCCTGTACAGGTCTGACTCCTGGGATTGACTAGAGAGCAAGATGTGATGCAAACCCCTTCTCTGGTGCAGCTTTTACTTCAGAAGCAGGAAGACAAACGTCAAGTGTGGTACGGGGGATCAGCCAAGATGGCAGAGTAGAAAGGCCCTGAGCTCACCTCCTCTTACAGGCACACCAAAGTCACAAGTGTCTGCAGAACAACCATCGATGAAGTAGACCAGAATCTACCAGAAAAGATCTTCTACAGCTAAAGACATAAAGAAGGAACCACACGAGATGGGTAGGTGGAGCTGACTCACAATATAATCCAGTCCCTTACCCCCAAGTGGGCAGTCCACAAACAAGAATACTTATACTGCAGAGGTTCTCCTATAGGAGTGAGAGTTCTAAGCCCCATGTCAGGCCCCCCAGCCCAGGGGTCCTGCACCAGGAAGACAAACCCCCAGAGCATTTGGCTTTGAAGACCAGAAGGACTTAATTTTGGGAGTTCCAAAGAACCAGGGGAAATAGAAATTTCACACTTAAAGGGTGCCCATAAAATCTCACACCAGGACCCGGGGCAAAAGCAGCAATTTAATAGGGGCCTGACCTACTTGCTGGTCTTGGAGAGTCAAGGAGGCAGCTGCAGCTCAAACTAGAGACATAGAAACTGGCAGCAGCCATATTTGGCAGCTTTCTACCATGTAGGCACCATTGTAGGATCCTCCCTCCAGCTCATGAGTGCCAAGACCTGGCCCCATCCAACAGCCTGTAGGCAACAGTGCTGGGGAGCCTCAGACCAAAGTACTAACTGGGGGGGTGGGGGAGGACACAGCCCCACCCATCAACAGACAGGCTACCTAAAGACTTTCTGAGCCCAGAGCCACTCGAGACATGCCTCTAGACCTGGCCCTTCCCACTAGAGGGCCAAGACCCAGCTCCAGCCACCAATAGGCAGGTGCTGGCCTTGCGCTCAGGAAGCCTGCATTAGCCTCTAGACCAGACTCATCCAACCAGTGGGCAGACACCAGATGCAAGAAAACCACAATTCCACAGTTTTTGGACCCAGCCTGCCCACAGCAGGCCAGACCCTGCCCTGGGACCAGCTGGGCCCTGGCTCTGCCCACTAGCAGGCCAACACAAGCTGTGGGACACCCCAGACCCAACTGTATCAAGAACTGCCTCCCCCACCTCCACAGCAATCTGACACCAGCTCTAGGATCCCTGGGCCCTGCAGCAAGATTCCCACATTCCAGGACTAGTTGTGACTGCCAATAGTCCAGCACTAACCCCTGGACCTAGCTTCACCCACCAGTGGACAGGAACAGCCACAGAGTCTTCTGGATCCTGGCTCCATCCACCAGTGAGCCAGCACTAGCCCCAGGACCTCCTGGGGTTCTGAAATCAGCCCTCTTGTGACCAGGCCCCACCAACCAGCCTCCATACAAGGCAAGGCCTGGCAACCAATAAGACCAGGGACAAACCAAGCCTACCAGACCACCCACATAGTCAGCCTGCTGGCCACAACAGAAAGCCCCTCACAGCCCTCCTGGGGAAACCCTAGAGCATATAGCTTGGGTGACAAAAGTGGAGTGCCCTGCTGGAACGCATAGGACGTCTCCTACAGAAGGCCACTTCTCCAAGTTTGGGAAATGTAACCTATCAGATACATAAAAATACAAATAGCAACCTAGACAAAATAAGGCAGCAGAGGAACATGCTCCAGACAAAGGAACAAGATAAAACCCTAGAAGAACTAAATGAATGGAGATAAGCAATCTACCCAAGAAAGAGTTCAGAGTAATGATCATAAAGAAGATCAATGAACTCAGAAGGAGAACTGATGCACAGAGAAGTTAGAAGTTTTTAACAAAGAGTTTGAATATAAAGAACAACCAAACAGAGAAGAAGAATACAGTAACTAAAATGAACACACTAGAAGGAATAAACAGTAGACTAAATGATAACAGAGGAATGGATCAATGAGGTGGAAGACTGAGTAGTGGAAATCACTGATGCTGAACAGAAAAAAGAATGAAGAAAAATGAGGACAGTTTAAGAGACCTCTGGGAAAACATCAAGTACACTAATATTCGCATTATAGGGGTCCCAGAAGGAAAAGATAGAGAAAGGGGGGCTGAGAACATATTTGAAAACATAGTAGCTGAAAAATTGCCTAATCTGGGAAAGGAAACAGTTACCAAGTCCAGAAAGCACAGAGAGTACCATACAGGATGTGTGTTCTCAAAGAGGAACACACGAAGAGACGTATTTAAAATTACAAAAAGTAAGGATAAAGAAAATATTAAAAGCAGCAAAGAGAAAGTGAAGAGTAACGTACGAGGAAACACCCATAAGGCTGTCAGATGATTTTTCAGCAGAAACTCTGCAGGCCAGAAGGGAGGGGCACATTATATATAAATCCCCTATATATATATATATAGTGATAAAAGGGGAAAACCTATAAGCAAGAATATTCTCCCCAGCAAGCTCTCATTCCGATTTGATGGAGAGATCAAAAGCTTTACAGACAAGCAAAAACTAAAAGAGTTTAGCCCCTCAAACGAGCTTTACAACAAATTTTAGTAAATTCTCTAGGCAAAAAAGATAAGGACACAACTAGAAACAGGAAAATTACAAAATGAAAAAGCTCACTGGTTTCAAACATACAATGAATGTAGGAAGTCATCCACACACAAAGCTAGTAGGAATGTTAAAAGACAAACGTAGTGGGGACTTCCCTGGGATTCCAGTGGTTAAGACTCTGCCTTCCAATGCAGGAGGTGCAGGTTTGATCCCTGGTAGGGGAACTAAGATCCCACATGCTGTGGGGTGTGGCCAAAAAAAAAACTTAAAAAAAAAAAAAAGACAAAAGTAGCAAAATCATCAATGTCCACAAAAAGCAGTTGAGGGATACACAAAACACCTAGATGCAAAATATGATATCAAAAACAGTAATCATGAGGGAAGGAGAGTACAATTGCAGTGTTGTTAAAATGCATTTGAAATTAAGAGATCACAGCTTAAAACAATCATAAATATATACAGAGAGAGAGACTGCTATATAAAAACCTCATGGTAATCACAAACAAAAAATCTGTAATAGAAAAGAAAAATGGAATCCAAACATAAAACTAAAGATGGTAATCAAATCACAAGAGAAAAGAAAAAGGGAAGAAAGACCTACCAAAACAATTGATAAAATGGCAATGGGAACATACATATCAGTAATTACCTTAAATGTAAATAGACTAAATACTCCAACCAAAAGATACAGAGTTGCTGAATGGATCCAAAAACAAGACTCATATATATGCTGCCTGCAAGAGACTCACTTCAGATCTAAAGACACACAGACTGAAAGTGTGGGGATGGCAAAAGATATTCCATGCAAATGGAAATCAAAAGAAAGCCAGAGTAGCAATAGTTATATCAGACTTTAAAATAAAGACTTACGGGCTTCCCTGGTGGTGCAGTGGTTGAGAGTCCGCCTGCCAATGCAGGGGACACAGGTTCATGCCCTGGTCCGGGAAGCTCCCACATGCCGCGGAGCACCTGGACCCGTGAGCCATGGCTGCTGAGCCTGCGCGTCCGGAGCCTGTGCTCCACAACGGGAGAGGCCACAGCGATGAGAGGCCCGCGTACAGCAAAAAATTAAAAAAATAAAAAAAATAAAGACTGTTACAAGAGACAAAGGACAGTACATATTGATCAAGGGATCAAGCCAATAAGAAGAGATAACAATTGTAACTATATATGCACCATGCACCCAACATAGGAGCACCTAAATACATAAGGCAAATATTAACAGACATAAAAGGAGAAATTGATATTTATAGAGCATTCCATTCAAAAGCAGCAGAATACACATTTTTTTCAAGTGCATATGAAACATTCTCCAGGATAGAACACATGCTAGACCACAAAACAAGCCTTGGTAAATTTAAGAAAATTGAAATCATATCAAGCATCTTTCTGACCACAATGCTATGAGGCTAGAAATCAACTAGAAGAAAAAAAATGCAAAAAAACACAAACGTGGAGGCTAAACGATATGCTACTAAACAACTAATGGATCACTGAGGAAATCAAAAAATACCTAGAGATATATGAAAACAAAAGCACGACAATCCAAAACCTATGGGATGCAGAAAAAGCAGTTCTAAGATTATAGTGATACAAGCTTACCTCAGAAAACAAGAAAAATCTCAACCTAAATTTGAACCTAAAAGAGATAGAGAAAAGAACAAACAAAACCCAAAGTTAGTAGAAGGAAAAAAATCAGATAAAGATCAGAGCAGAGATAAATGAAATAGAGACAAAAAAAATTAGAAAAGATCAATGAAACTAAGCCAGTTCTTTGAAAGATAAAACTGATAAAACTTTAGCCAGATTTATCAACAAAAAAAGGAAGAGGGCCCAAATCAATAAAATCAGAAATGAAAAAGAAGCTACAGCCAACATCACAGATATACAAAGGATTATAAGAGACCATTACAAACAACTATATGCAAATAAAATGGACAACCTAGAAGAAATGGACAAATTCTTACAAAGGTACAATCTCCCAAGACTAAACCAGGAAGAAGTAGAAAATATGAACAGACCAATTACCAGTACTGATATATGATATTTGTTTTTCTCTTTCTGACTTACTTCACTCTGTATGACAGATTAACACATATATGTGGAATCTAGAAAAATGGTATAGATGACCTTAATTGCCAAGCAGAAATAGAGACACAAAGAACAAATCTATGGATACCAAGGGGGAAAGGAGTGGGGTGGGAGGAATTGGAAGATTAGGATTGACACATATATGCTATTGATACTATGTATAAAATAGACTACTGATGGGAACATAATGTATAGCACAGGGAACTCTACTTAATAAACTGAAGTGTCCTAAATGGAGGGGATATATGTATATGTATGGCTGATTCATTTTGCTGTGCAGTAGAAGCTAACACAACATTGTAAAGCAACTATGCTCCAATAAAAATTAATTTAAAATTTTACCAGTACTGAAACTGAATCAGTAATTTAAAAACTCCTAAGAAACAAAAGTCCAGGACCAGATGGCTTCACAGATGAATTCTACCAAAAATTTAGAGAAGAGTTAAAATCTATCCTTCTCAAACTATTCCAAAAATTTCTTGAGGAAGGAACACTTCTGAACTCATTCTATGATGCCAACATCACCCCTATACCAAAACCAGACAAATATACTACAAAAAGAGAAAATTACAGGCTAATATCACTGATGAACATAGATGCAAAAATCCTCAACAAAATACTAGCAAAATACCAGAGATGCAAGGATTTTTCAGTATCCACAAATCAATCATCAGTGTGATACACCACATTAACAAATTGAAGAATAAAAACCATATAATCATTTCAATAGATGTAGAAAAAGTTTTTGACAAAACTCGACATCCATTTATGATAAAAACTCTCCAGAAAGTGGGCATAGAGGGAACCTACCTCAACATAATAAAGGCCACATATGACAAACCCACAGCTAACATCATACTCAATGGGGAAAACCTGAAAGCATTTCTTCTAAGATCAGGAGCAAGACAAGGATGCCCACTCTTGCCACTTTTATTCAACATAGTTTAGGAAGTCCTAGTCACAGCAATGAGATAAAGCAAAAGAAATTAAAAGGAATACAAATTGGAAAGGAAGAAGTAAAGCTGTCACTGTTTGCAGATGACATGACACTCTACATAGAAATTCCTAAAGTCTCCACCAGAAAATACTAAAGCTCATCAATAAATTTGGTAAAGTTGCAGGATACAAAATTATTATACAGAAATCTGTTGCATTTATATACACTGAGTTATCAGAAAGAGAAATTAGGGAAACAGTCCCCTTTACCATCACATCAAAAAGAATAAAATACCTAGGAATAAACATACCTAAGGAGGTAAAAGACCTGTACTTGGAAAACTGTAAGACACTGATGAAAGAAATTGAAGATGACAAAAACAGATGGAAAGATATACTATATTCTTGGATGGAAGAATTAATTGTTACAATGACCATATTACCCAAGGCAATCTACAGATTCAATAAAACCTCTATCAAAATACCAAGGCATTTTTCACAGAATTAGAACAAATAATTTTTAAATTTGTATGGAAACACAAAAGACCCTGGATAGCTATAACTATCTTGAGAAAGAAGAACAGAGCTGGAGGAATCACACGCTCTGGCTTTAGACTATAGTGCAAAGCTGCAGTAATCAAAACAGTATGGTACTGGCACAAAAACAGACACATTGATCAATGGAACAGAATAGAGAGCCCATAAACAAACCCACGCACTTATGGCCAATTAATCTATAACAAAGGAGGCAAGAATATACAATAGAGAAAAGACAGTCACTTCAACAAGTGGGTCTGGGAAAACTGGACAGCTACATGTAAAAGAATGAAATTAAAATATTCTTTAACACCATGTACAAAAATAAATTCAAAATGTATTAAAGACATAAATGTAAGACCAGAAACCATAAGACTCCTAGAGGAAAACATAGAATAATACAGTTAGACATAAATCATAGCAATATCTTTTGGATCTGTCTCCTAAAGCAGAGGAAATAAAAGCAAAGTTAAAATATGGGACCTAATTAAAAGCTTTTTGCACAGCAAAGGAAACTATTGACAAAATGAAAAGAACCTACTGAATGGGAGAAAATATTTGCAAATGACATGACTGATAAGGGGTTAATATCCAATGTATATAAACAGTTCATACAATTTAATAACAAAAAGACAATTAAAAAATGGGCAGAAGAACTGAATAGACATTTTTCCAAAGAGGACATGGAGATGGCCAACAGGCACATGAAAACATGCCCAACATCGCTAAGTATCAGGGAAATGCAAATCAAAACCACAATGAGATTATCACCTCACACCTGTCAAAATGGCTATCATCAAAAAGAACACAAATAACAAATGTTGGCGAGGATGTGGAGAAAAAGGAAAAGGGAACCCTCCTACACTGTTGGTGGGAATGTAAATTGGAGCAGCCACTGTGGAAAACAGTAGGGAAGTTTGTCAAAAAACTAAAAATAGAACTACCATATGACCCAGCAATTCCCCTCCTGGGTACATATCTGGAAAAGATGAAAGCTCATCTGAAAAGATACATTCACCCCAATGTTCATACCAGCATTATTTGCAATTGCCAAGATAGGGAAGCAACCTAAGCAACCTATCCATCAACTGATGAATGGATAAAGAAGATGTGGTATACATATAAATGGAATACTACTTGGCCATAAAAAATGAAATTTTGCCATTTGCAGCAACATGGATGGACTTGGAGTATATTATGCTAAGTGAAATAAGTCTGAGAAAGACAAATACTGTATGATATCACTTATATGCAGAATCTAAAAAATAGCACAGACTAGTGAATATAACAAAAAAGAAGCACACTCACAGATATAGAGAACAAACTAGTGGTTATCAGTGGGAAGAGGGAAGGGGGAGGGGCAATATAGGAGTAGGTGATTAAGAGATAAAAAGTATTATGTATAAAATAAGCTATAATGATATATTGTACACCATGGGGAATATAACGAATAATTTATAATAACTATAAATGGAGTATAATCTTTAAAATTTTGAATCACTATATTGTACACCAGTGACATATAATATTGTACATCAACTATACTTCAATTAAAAACAAAAAAAATCATAAAGTGATAAAGGTGATATAGACAAAGTAGAGTGATGAGAGGGATTCTCAAGGGATCAGGGAGAGAAGTCCTTTAAGAGGTGACATTTAAGCTAAGGCTTGAATGATGAAAAAAAGATCCAGACAGGCAGTGATTTGGGGATTAAACATTTCAGGCAGAAGGAGCAGCAAGTGTAAAGGCTCTTAGGTGGGAGTATGACTTGTGTCCGAGGAAAAAACAAAACACCAGAGTGTTTGGGACACTTTGAGGAAGGGAGAGAGCACTAAGAGATGGGGTTAGGAGATAGGTTGCAAAGGAATTTTAATAAAAAGCAGAAGGAAAAGATATTTTACATTCTTAGAAATTGTTCAGTCAATAAGGGCAGAGAAAGGAACATAAAAGATACGGCAAGTTTGCTTCTCTGTCTCCTCAGGACTCAGCAGACAGTGATTAAAATAAGTCACAAGAGCATGTCAAAAAGCAGTATCTCGTCTCCTAGAATGGAGTCTCCTTGAAAGCAGGGACCCCAGCTTACCACAGCTTCTAAATCAGATTTAGATTTGATTTTTCTCTTGGCAAGACTACTTCATAGGTGGCAGTGCACTCCTCTGTCAGTAGGCCCGTAATGTCTGGTTCTCTCCTTTTTTGTGATACTAACAATTGTTGATAGTCAATGCTTAGATCCATTGATTCATCATGGGTTGGAAAATGGTGATGATTTATTTTAAACTCTCCTTGTTTGTTTATTTGTTTATTTATTTGTTTTTCATCGGCTGCGCTGGGTCTCCGTGTGGCACTTGGGCTTTCTCCAGTTGCGGCGAGCAGGAGCTACTCTGGGTTGTGGTACACAGGCTTTAGTAGTTGCAGCACGTGGGCTCAGTAGTTGCAGCACGAGGGCCCCAGAGCACGTGGGCTCAGTAGTTGCGGTGCACAGGCTCCAGTAGTTGTGGCACACTGCATGGGCTTAGTTGCTCTGCAACATGTGGGATTTTCCCAGATCAGGGATCAGACCTGTATCCCCTGCATTGGCAGGCAGATTCTTAACCACTGGACCACCAGGGAAGTCCTCTTTCCTTACTTATTAACTAGAATACCTTTATGTAGGCAGACTTTGTCCATCCATTTTTTTTTATCTTGAGGTATAATTGGCATAGGAATGGCACGATAAATGCTTTATTCAAACCCCTCAACTTTCTTGTTTTTAACAGTTTTCGGAATACAGACAGTCTCTGGCTTATGATGGTTCAGCTTACAACTTTTTGACTTTACCATGGTGCAAAAGTGACACATGTTCAGTAGAAACTGCACTTTGAATTTTGAAGTTTGATCTTTTCCCAGGTTAGTGATATGCTGTATGGTACTCTCTCATGATGCTGGGCAGTGGCAGTGAACCACATAATCAGGAGGGTAAACGACTAATACACTTACAATCATTCTGTACCCATACAACCATTCTGTCTTTTACTTTCACTACAATATTCAATAAATTACGTGAGATATTCAACACTTTATTATAAAGGCTTTGTGTTAGATTATTTTGCCCAAAACTGTTGGCTAATGTAAGTGTTCTGAGCAAATTTAAGGTGGGCTAGGCTAAGCTATGATACTTAGTAGGTTGGGTGTATTTTTTGACTTACGATATTTTCCATTTACGATGGATTTATTGGGACATAATCCCATCATAAGTCAATGAAAATTTGTAATAATTTGGCTCCATAACATCTTCTAAAAGTCACCAATGAAGCTTTGTTTGGTTTTGAGGTGTGTGTGTGTGTGTATTTGGTGATGGTGGTTGTCATAAACTCATGGATTCATTCATTTTGATTTGTTTCAATCCATTGCAGTTAATATTCTTATTGTGGCTTGAATTTTCTCGTCTTTGGCCAGTGAGAGCTTCTACAAGTTGACTGCTAAGTCATTCTGACACAACTCTGGTGTTGTGTGTGTGAGGGGGGGGTTGTGATAATTTATTTGGTTCTATTATGTCAAAGTATTCCCGGCTCATATTTTACGTTTCCTGTCCCAAACTGAGAATGAGCTATTTCTCCAAGAAGTTCTGGTTACTTTTAGTATTTAGAGACCAGAATCTGGGTCCAGGGGGTGGCCAGAACAACTAGACTGGTAATTTTTTCGAGAAAAAGAGACACAAAATGCTTGTCTTTACCTTAAGAAAAAGTACATCGTGAACTGAAACTGGTGTACAATAATTATTTTTTTGTCCCGAGAAAATATCTATAATGAGATGTATAGTCAAATCACTGTGTTTTTAAAAATGACAATGTTTCTTAAGATAGTGTTTCACTAATAGAGTCCGCAGGTACTTCTCCACATACCCTGTGCACCAATTTGACACAAGTTCATTTGTTTCACTTTGCTTTAGTTTGTCAGTGATAGCTTTTTAAAATGTTTTTGTTGTTGTTATATAATTATATAAAATATTTTAGTTCATGTTTCCAAAGTTAACTCCACTGAAAAAGTTTTATTCAGAGAAGTTTAGCTTTTGTCCCTGCTCTCTAACCTACTCCCTCCCTATGAGTAACACTTTTTTCAATACATTTTTATAAAGTTTTTGGTTTATCCATATATGTATATGCTTGTATTTTTTTAAGATGTAAAACATACTCACAGAGTTACCAATAAACCACTCTTTTTCCCCTAAGTATGTGTCTAAATCTTGCAGAAGATGAGATGCATCACATGTGAGTAGCTCCTTAAACATCTGATCCTAAGAGAGGGAGAAAAAAGATTCCTTTAAGCATAATAAGAAGAAAAACAAATGAGTTGAAGAGGAAGTAGATTTTTCCATCTTCTTTCTCCCACATGAGTTCAAAAAGGAAGTAGCTACCTGTTATTGGTGGTTGTTGCTTGCTTGTTTGTTTTTTTAAATGAATGGCATGGAGATTCAGGTCTGATTTTCTATAGATCTTATTCTTCCCTTTGTTACTCATGGATTAAAAAATAAATATTGTCATCAGTTCTTATTGTTTCTTTGTATATAATGACTTAATATTTCATCAGTAAAATCTTTTCATGGTTTTTTATCTTAATTTTTGTTAATGAAAATTATTCCATTATGTTTTTACATTTCTAAAATTCCCTATCTTTTTTAGGCTCACTCCCTTTAAAGTGAAATAATTTAACTAAAGGTAAAGAAATTAATTTATTTTGTAAATAAAATTCATTTTGTAAGACTATTATTAATAAAATATTATTATTTTGTAAGATTCCTCCAGTTTAGCAGTCTTTCATCTCACAGTTACACTTAACGGAAGTAATCCATAATAAATAGTAATGTTCTTGGGCAGATTTCCTCTGTTTGGCTTGACATTGTACCTTAGGGTGAGATTTCTCTGCCTTGACTATCATCTGTAAAATGAATCCAAGGTGCCCCCTTTGGATATAATATGTAAGATATTATTACAAACCAAATAATATCCTTGGGAAAAAATAACAGATATATCCATTTAAAAAAATTATCTTTGTGTTTTTACTTGAATCTTTGAAGACCAAATAATTTATTCATGGCCTCTTTCTTGGTAAGAGGTATTTATTTGTTTATATACAAAAATCAGGCTGGTTTGTATTGTGGATATGAAATGTAAGCCAAACTCAAAATATTATAAAATATACATATATCATTAATATTCACAAATGAATGAATATTATAAAATCTGTAATAAAATCAGCCTCTATTAAGATAAGTCAAATAGTGGATAAATCTCACCAATTTACTGATTTACTTCCTGTTACTATTATGACTTAGCTGGGTAATATAGATTATTATAACATAATGCCTTATATTTGTAGGGCCCAGTTTGCAAAAGCATCATTACAGATTTACGTAGGTTTGCCACATTTCAGGTACTGAAGGTTGGGAAGTTTGTCATTATTTTGACTTTACATGCTTTCCACAGTTCTACACCACCTTTGTACATAAGGTTCTCTCTCTATGGTTAATATATTCATAGTTCTAAATAAAATAGTGTGAATCCTTCAGCCCCTTCCACAGAATCTGTGAGCTAAGAGGCAATGGGCCCAGAAACACGTGACATTTCCCATAGCTTAGCTTAGATCAGCATCAGTTGGGGAGGTAATAGCCAGCTTGGCTGTCCTAGAATAGCTAGAAACAGGAGGGAGTTAAATGGAACAGGATGTAGATGCTGTACAGCTTTCCAAAAACTCCTGTGCGTTCAACTGGGTGATTCTGCTACTTTTTCTACTGTGCATTTCCACAGCTTAAGGTACACCAATGCTTTGTATATGCAGTGCCAGATAAAAATCTTATCTCTGTGCTCTTGAGTTCCTTAGCCCAGGTTCTCTTTATGTGTTTGGTGAGAATCATATCAGTCTAATGAAATGTAAATTGCTAAACAGCATATCCATTAGTATTTAAGAGTCATTTTAAAGTATACTCACCAAAATAACCTAAACAAGATAAAATTTTCTTACATAGCCTTTTCTGATAAACCCTAGATAGCCATTCCTATACTTGGTGGACTCAGAAATTTCCTCCCACCTCCCCCAGAGAGTTATAAGGAAGGAGATTTTTGCACATTGAAAAGGTCATTGCTATTGTATTCTATCAATGACATTTAGAGGATTTAGGGAGGTTTGCATATTTCTCCAAAGCACCATTTTAAAATCCACAGTGCCCAAATCGTTTAGGATTGGAAATGGGCCACTGCTGTTCCCTCAGTCCTGCTGATCCATCACCCTCCCCCCCCAACCCCCTGCCCTGTTCTTCAGATGAGGAAACTGAAATAGATGCATTGAATACCCACAGAAACACTAGTGATAAATTCAAGGATTATCAGTGTGACCAATGCTCAGAGACGTATTTTGCCTTTAAATTAATTTTTTTTAATTTTAAATTGGAAATGGAATTTTTAGCATGAAACATTTATAATTATGTGTACTCCATAGATTTTTAAAGAACATATAAGAAGAGGACTATTTTCACTGTTCATCCATCTTTACTGTATCAATATTCTGCTTTTGAAAATTTTATCTGACCACAAGGTGGCAGCAATGCAGCCCACTATGGAGAGACTAAGTAATGAGATGCAAAAGAACTGTGTATTTTTCATTGTATTCTGGCCAGGTCCTGCTTATTAATCAGATAGTCTAGCTATTCGCAATTATTTCTGCAACATGTTGTCCCTTCATATGATTTATTCATGAACTTGGAATATGTCCTGTGAATTTGTTTTTCTGAGGTAGGTAGCACGTAAGAGCACTGTTATTCTAATACAAAGGTAGAGTTCCCCTTATCATAAATGTTCAAAGAACATTTTCCTTTGGGAGAAAAGGAGAATGGAAAAATAGAGAAGTAGAGAAGGGCAAGCCCACATGGAACAAAAACCTTTAGATACTTTTTTCTAAATTGAGAATTATGCATCTACTTGTCTCTGCATTTATAAGGATATGTGAAATATAGATGTCATGTCTGACAAATAAAAGGAAAAACAATGAGCACTGAATTATATGAAAACACTATAATAACTAATATTTAGTGAATACTTTCCACCTAGCCATAGGTACTTATGCTACCATTTAATCCTCCCAGCATACTTTGAAGCAGATTCTATGATATCCCTACTTTACAGACGTAGAATGTGAAAATTTGATAGGGAGTTAAGTGACAACTGGTAAAAAGAGAATCAGGATTCAAGCCTGGCAGTCTGACTCCAGAGCCCAAATGTATTTCTATCCTCAAAGATGAGTTTTTATTTAAGACTTTGTTCTGGTTAGTCAGGTATCTGTATATATACGTATATGTGTTTGTCTCCCCACACACCTTACATTTATGTCAAGGAATCGGTAAATGTGAATACTTTTATGTTCCAAATATCTCTATTTAAATCAGACGGTCCTAATTAAACAAAAAGTATTTAGAATAAATTGCTTAAGTAAGTTGATAAGACTGCCATTTGTTCTGTGCTGTAGCTTTTGGATACAGGCCTTAAGCCATAACATGTGCATAAATACTCCTGCACAGCTGTTTTGAATGGCTGCTACCACTGTGGCATTACATCCAGTGGTTAAGAACATGGAGTCCGAGCCAGAGTGTCTGGGATTTGAATTGCTTGTGTACCACTTACCAGCTAAGTAACCTTAGGTAAGTTATTTACACTACATGAACCTCAATTTCTTCATCTGGAAAATGAGGATAACAACAGTTTCCAAAATTTTACATGAAGAAGTCTTGAGGATAAGAGATACGAATACTGGAGATGTGTCCCAAGTAAACAAGGGAGTAAATAAAAACAGAGTACGTCATCCAGGAAACAGGACTCCAGCTCAAGAGAAAGACGTTCCTGGGATGGCAGTGAAGGAAAGTCCAATGATGACAGCTGTGCAAAATCCTAGACAGCTCTACAAAGGAGAATGGAAATCTCTGGCTCGATAGCTCCAAGAAAATAATGGAAACAGTAGATTATCTGATATCATTGACTTTTGTGAAAAATTGCATTGGCAGGCCATTGGACAGTGTGGGAAGGTTCAGCAATAAAAGGAAAAAAGAATTAAGCAAATGAAAAAAAGACAATTACTAATTTGAGGAGGAAAGTGAGAAAGGAAATATAATCAAAGTATACCACGATGCACAGTTTTGTACAATTTCTGCATAGGCATACTAATGTAATGACTGAACGTAGATTTCACCACAATTTTTTTTTTTTTTTTTTTTTTTTGTGATACGCGGGCCTCTCACTGTTGTGGCCTCTCCCGTTGCGGAGCACAGGCTCCGGACGCGCAGGCTCAGCGGCCATGGCTCACGGGCCCAGCCTCTCTGTGGCATGTGGGATCTTCCCGGACCGGGGCACGAACCCGCGTCCCCTGCATCGGCAGGCGGACTCTCAACCACTGCGCCACTAGGGAAGCCCCCTCACCACAAAATTTTAATATTATATTAGGAGTTTGGGGGAAGGGAAGCAAAGAGAATGACTATGTAAGAGATAAATTCTAATTACTATCATAAGTCTATCAGAACTATCTAGGGCTTCCCTGGTGGCGCAGTGGTTGAGAGTCCGCCTGCCGATGCAGGGGACGCGGGTTCGTGCCCCGGTCCGGGAAGATCCCACATGCCACAGAGAGGCTGGGTCCATGCTCCATGGCAGCTGAGCCTGCGCGTCTGGAGCCTGTGCTCTGCAACGGGAGAGGCCACAACAGTGAGAGGCCCAAACTATCTAAAATTTGTGAATCAAAGAAAGCCATATTTACATATCCTATAGAAAATATGGAGATACAGAAATCCTAAAGAAACAGCTGAAAGTGTTAAAATGACGGTTGCATCTGAGGAAGGGTTAATATGAAGAGGTAAGGCTGGGAATCACTGTAGTAATTTGTTTTAAACTTTTTAATATAATTTGATATTTTAAAACTAGATGTATGTCTTACTTGGATAAAAAGGAACTTTGAAAAGCACCTAACATAATGTTTGGCAAGTGGATATGATTAATAGCAGTAACAGCAAACTGATCACATTACTTTTATATCTTGTTTTCTCTCTGCCCAAGGAAAACGAGACATGAAATCATCCAGTGTGTCCACGACTGCATCAACTTGACATTGTTGCAATTCTGTTTTTCCAGCCAAATCTATGGAATAGAGACAGGCCATTTTATGCCCAAGAATATGCTCAATTTATTTTACTATAGTAAAACTTTTTAAAAAATAGGCAATATATTAATATGGTTCAAAAATTCAAAACAGTATAAAACAGTGTCCAGTGAAGACTAACTTCCTCCTCTGACCCATTCACT
The DNA here is from genome assembly GCF_949987515.2 of Delphinus delphis. Taxonomy (NCBI): domain Eukaryota; kingdom Metazoa; phylum Chordata; class Mammalia; order Artiodactyla; family Delphinidae; genus Delphinus; species Delphinus delphis. The sequence goes on from NC_082687.1 coordinate 13,301,772, forward strand.
TCATTTTGCTTCCTTACCTACCTACCATATTGGTAACCATTTTCATTCATTTATTTTGTATTCTTCCATTGTTTCTTAATGAAAATAAGAATCGGTATCCCACTCAAAACGCACCTTCCCCATATATCCTAGAGGTCTTTTCTTACAAGTCCCTTAAGGGCATCCTTGCTCTTTTTTCAGGTACATGGGATTCCTTTAAGTGGAAGTGCCACAATTTATTTAACTAGCCTCAACTGATTAGGTTTGTTTCCAGTCTTTTGCTAGTGCAAGTGATACTACAATAAATAACCTGTACATACATTATCATTTATCTTGTAGAAAGAATTACTGTTACATGTGCAGATAATTTTTTGTCAGGAGCATTTGTTTGCTTCCTGGGAACTATAAGTTTAAAATAATAGAAGTGTTGTTTTTTTTTCTTTACTGCCATTCGCTGACCGTCATTTTGCTAAGGAGTCATTCTAAAATGATTCAGTGTAGAAGCATTCTAAAATAGGTTGCATTTCAGCCAAGGGAACTGTCAACAAAATGAAAAGACAATCTACTGAATGGGAGAAAATATTTGCAAATGATATGACCGATAAGGGATTAATATCCAATGTATACAAACAGCTCATACAACTCAACATCAAAAGGACAAATAATCTAACTAAAAACTGGTTTGAAGAACTGAATAGATATTCTTCCAAAGAGGACATGCAGATGGCCAACAGGCACATGAAAAGATGCTCAACATCGCTAGTCATCAGGGAAATGCAAATCAAAACCACAATGAGATATCACCTCACACCTGTCAAAATGGCTATCATCAAAAAGGACACAAGTAACAAATGTTGGCAAGGATGTGGAGAAAAAGAAAAAGGGAACCCTCCTACACTGTTGGTGGGAATGTAAATTGGAACAGCCACTGTGGAAAACAGTAGGGAAGTTTGTCAAAAAACTAAAAATAGAACTACCATATGACCCAGCAATTCCACTCCTGGGCATACATATGGAAACGACAAAATCTCTAATTCAAAAAGATACATTCACCCCAATGTTCATACCAGCATTATTTGCAATTGCCAAGATAAGGAAGCAACCTAAGCAACCTATCCATCAACTGATGAATGGATAAAGAAGATATGGTATATATATATATATATATATATATATATATATATATATATATACACAATGGAATATTACTCAGCCATAAAAAAGAATGAAAGAATATTTGCCATTTGCAGCAACATGGATAGAATTAGAGGGTATTACGCTAAGTGAAATAAGTCAGACAGAGGAAGACAAATACTGTATGATATCACTTATATGTGGAATCTAAAAAGTACAATAAACTAGTGAATATAACAAAAAAGAAGCAGACTCACAGATACAGAGAATAAACTAGTGGTTACCAGTGGGGCCGGGGAGAGGCAATATAGGAGTAGGGGATTAAGAGGTACAAACTATTATGTATAACATAAGCTACAAGGATATATTGCACAACACAGGGAATATAGCCAATATTTTATTATAACTGTGAATGGAGTGTAACTTTAAAAATTGTGAATCACTATATTGTACGCCTATAACTTGTAACTTTAATAAAAAATAAAAATATAAAATAGGTTGCTTTTGTACAAATGTATAAATTTACTAAAAATCAAGGAACTGTATATACTGACAATGGTGAACTGTATGTAAATCACGCCTCAATAAAGCCGTTAAAAGTGAAAGAAAATGCCTTAGTAATTAGCGTTCTTCTGTAAGCTATCTATATTTTCACGTGTGTGATGTTCAAAGACTGATTCTTCTTTCTGACCTTGAGAAATCCCTCCGAATTGTATCATAAGGTCTCTTCACTCATTTTCATCCCTACTTTGACTTCCACACTCAAGGCTTCAGCTGTCAATTTTATACAGATGACTCATTCAACATGTTTAGTCCCAAATTCCAGAGCCATATTCTCAGCTTCCTTTTTTTTTTTTTTTTTTTTTTTTTTTGCGGTACGCGGGCCTCTCACTGTTGCGGCCTCTCCCGTTGCGGAGCACAGGCTGCGGACGCGCAGGCTCAGCAGCCATGGCTCACGGGCCCAGCTGCTCCACAGCATGTGGGGTCTTCCCAGACTGGGGCTCGAACCCGCGTCCCCTGCATCGGCAGGCGGACTCTCAACCACTGCGCCACCAGGGAAGCCCTCTCAGCTTCCTTTGGGATAGTTCTCTACGTATCCTTTGGGGTCGGCCGCAACTGGGGCTACAGCAGTGAACAAAGGAGATCAATTCCTTGCCTGCATGGCATTTACGGCTAACTGGGAAAGACAGACAATGGAAAGGATACTGCAAGTTAAGGAACTTTTTCTTTTAAGAAGAGGACAAGGAGCTATGGGAATAAGGAGCTATGTCCAGGTGTCGTCTGCCTGGCCCTTACTCTCCTGCTCAAATAGACTTCCCTCCACATGCCAGTATGTCTTCTAACCCTAGGATGATTCTATCTTCACAAACTTTCTCATATTTCCCAAATAGGCACCCCTGCAGTCATGCCAAACAAAGTCTGGCCAGAATAATCTTCCTAAGCTCATAGCCATGGTTATGTTGCTTTTCCACATAAAAATTTAAAGTTGAAGTCAGACAGAGAAAGACAAACACTGTGTGATCTCACTCATATTGGAATCTTTAAAAATTACTGCTAATAACTAACTCAAAGATACAGAGAACAGATGGTTACCAGAGGCAGGAGCAGGGGTAGGGGCAGTAAAATGGGTGGAAGTGGTCAAAAGATACAAACTTTCAGTTAGAAGATAAATACGCCCTGGTGATGTAATGTACAGCATGGTGAGTATAGCTAAGAATACCATCTATTTGAAAGTGGCTAAGAGAGTAGTTCTTAAAAGTTCTCATCACAAGGAAAAAAATCTGTAACTATGTGAGGTGATGGATGTTAACTAGATTTACTGTGTGATCATTTAGCAATATATACATGTACTGAATCATTATGTCATACACCTGAAACTAATGTAATGTTATATGTGAATTATATCTCAATTTAAAAACAACTCTACAGGGGCTTCCCTGGTGGCGCAGTGGTTGAGAGTCCGCCTGCCGATGCAGGGGACACGGGTTCGTGTCCTAGTCCAGGAGTATCCCACATGCCGCGGAGCAGCTGGGCCCGTGAGCCATGGCCGCTGAGCCTGCGCGTCCGGAGCCTGTGCTCTGCAACGGGAGAGGCCTCAACGGTAAGAGGCCCGTGTACCGCAAAAAAAACCCCAAAAAACTCTACAATTGTTTAAGGGATGACATTAATACTCTGGCTCTTTCTTACCAGAATCTATTTTTCCATCCCTTTCTCTTTCTGCTTCCGCTCCACCCAGCAAATTTTGAAGTTCTTTTCTTTTTCTCCTGCCATTTTTTCTGTCTGGAATGTTCTAGTCCAGAGATTCTCTAAGTGAGTTCCATGGACCAGCTGCATAAGCATCATCTGGGAAATTGGTAAGAATGCAAATTTCCCACCCTAGGCCTATTGAATCACAATCTCTGGAGACAAGGCTGAACAATCTGTTTTAATGAACCTCCAAGTGATCCTGATGCACATAAAATTTGAGAAACACTGCTCAAGTCCAGATATTTCTCTTGAAATTCTAGGTATCTTTTCAGGCTGAACTCAAATGTCATTTCCACTTCAAAGTCACATTTCCATAGTCAGAAGTCATCTCCATCTCTTATATTTAGCTATCTATCTATCTATTTATTAATTTATTTGGCTCTGCTGGGTCTTAGCATATGGGATCTTTTTTTTTTTTTTTTTTTTGGTTGCTGCATGTGAATTCTTAGTTGTGGCATGTGGGATCTAGTTCCCTGACCAGGGATCAAACCCAGGCCCCCTGTACTGGGAGTGCAGAGGCTTAGCCACTGGACCACAAAGGAAGTCCCTCCATCTCTTTTAAACTTCCAAAAAATTTTGTTGGCTGAAATGTGTTAGTGTAACACAAATTTTTGTATTTTTAGCATACATACATTACTTTGGTCCAAAAATGAAGGTCTAGTAATTATGGCCCATTTTATTGGTAAGATAACCATGTCTCTCGGCCTTCCTGGGTGGCGCAGTGGTTGAGAATCTGCCTGCCAATGCAGGGGACACGGGTTTGAGCCCTGGTCTGGGAAGATCCCACATGCCGCTGAGCAACCGGGCCCATGAGCCACAACTACTGAGCCTGCGCATCTGGAGCCTCTGCTCCACAACAGGAGAGGCCGCGACAGTGAGAGGCCCGCGCACCGCGATGAAGAGTAGCCCCTGCTCGCCGCAACCAGAGAAAGCCCTCGCACAGAAACGAAGACCCAACGCAGCCAAATTAATTAATTAATTAATTAAACGAATTAAAAAAAAAAAGATAACCATGTCTCTACAGCTTGGATCATAGTGGTTTTGGGGGTAGCAAAGAGGGTGTCAGTGTCAGGAGTGGGACATGGTGATTCTGCAGATTATTTATAAAGAAAGGGTCTTTAAAAGAAGCCAAATGTAGCCTTTCACTCAAAAAGAGTGTTATGAGAGTGTGAGGGGAGAGAGAAGACAGCAGAGCATAAGATGGGGAAAGGCACCAGGCAAAGATGAGAACTAAGTTTCCCTTATTACTCCTCATCTCATCACGTTAGCGCATGCGCTAAATAAACAATCCGGTAGCCAACTACCCACTCAGGAGGCCTCAGATGGCACTTTATGGTGGCAAAGAAGACTCCCCTTCTATTTTTTTTAGCATGATTAGGATGAAAGACATTGGGTACATGATTTTAATAGTATGAGTCATTTCAGCCTCCCTAGGCCACATGTATTTCCCATTAATTAATCTTCTCTGATAACCTGTGATATGCATGCTAGCAAAAGTTTGGGTTCAGACACATCTGTCTAATTTTTCAGCTAAATTCCAATAAGGGATTGAGGACAAGGAAGTATGGGGCAGGAGAGACTGCAGGCAGTATAAAATTAATTGTCTAGGGAACTCGGGAAATTAAACTGGTAGAGATGGTATATTTATACTTCTCTGGCACTGAATCCCATTCTCCCTTGCACTATATTTTAATCCCATTCAGTAATAACGTTACTTAATGAATATTGAATATATGCCATGTTTTTTTTCAGTTATCAAAAACTGTACACACAATAAATATATTACCTGTATTTTTGGTCAGATATCTTGCTATTGCTAGGCTCTGGTGAAGGTTCAATCCATCGACTTCCAAAATGGGAATTTTGCCAAATGGAAGAGCTTAAAATAAAATGAGCAAAGAATCAACTTCCAGAACAAAAGTTATAATACTTCCATTTTACTGATAATTGTGGAAATAAAACATGATAGTAACGTTACAGAATTCTTGAATATTAATTCTAGAAGGGACATTAGGCATCCTCTAGTGGAATCTTTACATTTTACAAGTTTAAAAAAAGAGAGTTGTTAGAAAAAGAAACAGACCCACAGACATAGAGAACAAATGAGTGGCTACAAGTGGAGAGAGGGAAGAGGGGAGGGACAAGATAGATGTGGGGGAGTAAGAGGTACAAACTATTAGGTATAAAATAAGCTACAAGGATATATTGTACAACATGGGGAATACAGCCAATATTTTATAATAACTATGAGTGGAGTATAACCTTTAAAAATTGTGCATCACTATACTGTACATCTGCAACTTATATAATATTGAACAGCGACTATACCCCAATTTTTTTAGAAAAGGGGAAAAGAAGAGTTGTTAGAAGAGCTGCTATAGACTTAGTGACAGAACTGGGTCTAAACCCCAAGTTTACAGTGATACTATCGATATATATTATATATTATCTCACATACTTACTATATAATTTTTTTTAACTTTTAAAGCCTTATTAAATTTTCAGTCCTCAGAGATTACATTAATTATTCTTTAAAACCATAGTCTGAGGAATATGAAGAGTTTGATATTGAGTTATGATAAGGAACTTAACCAAATTCTTATTGATCATTTGAAGTATATAGTAAGCGACAAGCATATTTGTACAAATATAGGACAGATTCATAGCAGGTGTATTAATATTTATCTGTAAATCCTACTTTGTTTTCTTATCTAAACCTATTATATTTTTGTCAGAGAATAATTTATTATTCTTCATTATAGAAAAATTCTAAGTTGAAGATAAATAAAAATAATTCTACCACACAATGATAAATATTTTAATTGCTTTCCCACATATATATCAAAACAAAATCATAATATATATGTTTGTAAACCACTTTTTTAAATTTGATAATACCTTTTAAAATCTTTCTAAATCAATAAAACATCATTTTTTAAAGCATACATTTTGCCATATGAATTAATCACAATTTTCCCAACCAGTGCCTTAGGTTGGGACATATAATTATTTTGGAAAGAGGGAAAAGAATAAAGTGCCACTCATAATCCCATGACTGTAACACAACTACTAGAATCAACCTTCAAGCGTCTTTCGTTTGCACTGAATAAGTACAAGATGAACTACAGTTCACATCAGGAATAAAAACATCTTTGAACACTTACCTAATAAGTGTGCCAAGTACTATTCCAGGTGTTTGAGATACTGCAGTGAGCAAAACAAAGTCCCAAATAAAACTGATACAAACTGATGCCTTATTTGAAGCAAAGTATGTAATCAAGAGGGAATTAACATGCCTGACATTTTGAGGGGTGCTTCCTTTTGTGCTAGGCATTGTACTAAATATTTAACATGCCCATTCAGTCTTCTGGTACTTAAAACAACCCTATGAAGTAGGTATTAACTACCATCTCATTTTATAAATGAGGAAATGAGATGAAGAGAGGTTATAGAAATAGTCCAGATCACACACCTGATGGAGGTGAGAGCCAAGTGAGAGGTGAAATCCAGTTGGAACTCTTACTTAGCTGTTTTCTAGTTCTAAGAGCCATGGTTTTGAAAGACATTAAAAATCAGAGCAAGCCCAGAGGATAGTATCCAAGTTAGAGAGGGTCTGAAAATCACATGATATGAGGATTGGCTGAAGAACTTCTACCACTCTTCACTGAAGAGGACAGAACAAATGAAGTGGAACATAAAAACCATCTCCAACATGGCATAGCTATCAAATGGAAAAATAATCTTACTTATTTGGACTATCTCTAAAATGCAGAATGAGAACCAAGAAGAAAATTTTAAAGGGCATATTTTAATTAATTCATTAATTTTTTGGTGGTGGGCTGCGTTAGGTCTTCGTTGCTGCGCGCGGGATTTTCCCTGGTTGCGGCGAGCGGGGGCTACTCTTCGTTGCGGTGCGCGGGCTTCTCATTGCAGTGGCTTCTCTTGTTGCAGAGCACGGACTCCGTAGTTGTGGCTCGCGGGCTCTAGAGCGCAGGCTCAGTAGTTGTGGCGCAAGGGTTTAGTTGCCCCGCGGCATGTGGGATCTTGCCGGATCAGGGCTCGAACCCGTGTCCCCTGCATTGGCGGGCAGATTCTTAACCACTGCACCACCAGGGAAGTCCTAAAGGGCATATTTTAACTCAAGATGAAGAATAATTCTGTTACCTTCGGAGCTATTACAATGGAATGTGTTTTCTTATGAGGTGGTAAGCTTTCAGCTACTGGAAGCATTTTAGCCAAGCTTGGAATAATTGCCAACAATTGGAATATGGGCTGCATCTAACAAGAAGCAATTTAAGAAGACAAATGCTAAGTCCTTTATTTGGTTCCAGAAAAAAAGAATTTCATGGGGTTGGAGTTGTAACTTAACAGGAGCACCTGTCAAAAAGCTTTAAGAGATTTAGTGGTGCTGAATGCACGGCCTCAGTATGATATGGCTGCCAACATAGCTACTGTGATCTTGGTAAAATGTCTTAGAAAAATGTCTACACTTGTGCCAGGAGTGATGGTCCCATTCTGCTCTGTGCTGTTCCTATGCTTGCAGGCACAGGCACTACACGTAAATTAGCAGACAGAGTCTAACAGAAGCTTGTTCTGCTTGGGTGGTGAGCAAACCCAAACCAGGGGAAATAAATGGAACACTCCAGGAAGAGAAGAGAGTTGTCCTTTGAACCTAGATGTGATGGCGGATCTCAGACAGTCCATAGGAAATAGTACCTAAATCAAGAAGTAGAGTCAGGGGTGGGAAGGGTGGACTGAATTTCACAATAATGATCAGAGAAACGATCAAGGAAGCTCCAAAAGTTGACATCTAAATAGAGATACAGGTAATGAGTTACCTAGGGACTCAATTCTGAATTCAGCCAAAGACCTTCCATATCTTCAGAGTTTTCATTAAACTGACTATACTGCAATGTCTTTTTCTCTATGATGTCTTAAATTTACTAAATGTCTTATAATAACTGGATGTGAGAGAAAAAATAATTGGTTCTCCATGGATTAAAATGGTAAGTCCAAGACCAATGTATGAAAGCCACATGGAGGTAATTTCAATTTTGTATAAGGAAGATTCTTTTAAGTTTTCCTCCCTCTTCTTTCTGTTCTCCCTTTCCAGAATTTCATGGAGATGTTGGACCTCCTAAACTGGTTCATTCTCAATTTTCCTTATCTTTTTTCTCTTATTTTTCGTTTTTTTCCTATTGTGCTTTCTGGGGGATTTACTTAGTTTTCATCATTTTATTGATTTCTTTGTATCCGACATTCATTTCCAAGAACTTTTTGTCTCCGTACATCCCTTTAAGATTGTATAGAATATCTTCTCTTTTCTCTGAGGATTTTATATTTTTGAACTTGTTTTCTTGCTATACCATCTTGACATCTCCAGAGGTGTTTGGTTTTAGGTCTGTTTTATATTAGAGAGTTTTCGCAAATATGGGTTAACTTTTGACTTGCCATTACTATTTAAAAGGGCAAAGAGGTAAAAGTTCACTGGAACCTCAGTGTGCATAGGAGGGGCTTGCCCACAGATTGGGCTAGGCAAATTCACTGAGGGATCCCCATCTGTTCAGTATCTGTTAGACATTTTTCTTAGACTGATCAGCTTCCCCAGAGAGAATTCCTCCCATTTCCTGTGTGAGGGATATTAGTCTGGTTGCCATTGATTGTAGAGCAGGGGAAAGGGCTGTTGGTCCCACCATCTAGTTTCTAGACTTCCACTGAATGCCATGTTTACTGTAGCATTGTGTCCGAGACATGCCTGGTGTCCTAGAATCCTCTGGTCCATTCTCTTGAAAGTAATCTCTATGCTTCTTCCAGGGAGAGAGAGGGAACTTGTGGTCATACTGCTTCTTCATATTTTTCCAGGCAACCCTGTATCAGCTCAGCTCTTAAAGTTATCTTTTGCAACCAATTCCTGACCCTCTGGAGGATCTCTGGGGTGATTTAGCTTGCCTTCTCCTCCTCCAGGTTTATATTTGAGCATCATTGGCCTTAATGGTAAGTCACCTTACCATTCTTTGACTGGTTTTCTAGCTTCCAGAATTTTGTGCTATCATATTCAAGGTTGATTTCTTTGTCCTTGGGGTGGTGGTGACTTTTTTTTAAGTACTTTAATGTTATTAAAGGAGAGATTAAACACATGTGTACAGTCTACCAGGTTTGACCAGGAAGAAAATTTTAATAGAAATATCCAGTGATATTCTAGATTATAGCAGAGGGGATGGTCATAGCGAGTTTCAAACACCAGAGAGCATCCCTAAATTGGACAGGAGACGATACCAGATACAATTTGTAATAGAAACTGCTTTTCAATATCTATTCTTTGCTTTTTTTCTCAAAGTAATAAAATCCTGGATTTTTAGCTGGGCAAATGGTTGTCCACAATAAAGTCAACGTTCCCCAGCTTCCTTCGTAGTAATGCATGACCACGTGACTAATTTCTTGCCAAACAGATATAACTGATGTGATGTGTGCAACTTCCTGGTCAGGCTGTTAAAAGGCAGAGGTGTGTTCTCTTCCCTCTTCTGCACTTTCTGTGAGTTGGAATATGGAAGGAGGGTGAACTATTCACACTGTGTCAATAAGAACCCACTACGGGTGCAGATGAACAGAAATGAAAGAGCCTCATCATTGACAACATCATGGGGCAGAACTGCTATACTAACTTGGGCTTTTATGCAAAAGAAATAAATTTTTCTCCTCTTTAAGCCATTTTTGTGTTGGGTGTATGTTAAAGCATTTGAAACTGTAGCTTAACCATCATTAACTTTAAGATCCCTTTCAATTCTAAGAATATGTGAAAACATTAAGAAAATGCAGTAATTCCATTTTTAATAACAATGAAAAGTTAAGGTAGAATAGGGTATAAAGAATACAAAGAACTTATATCTAAAAACTAAAAGGCAGAATTTGTTATATGTAATACCTCCACAACTTGCTATTCATCTTGACTTATTTAATGGATAAATTTAATATTCACCTATTTTATGTCCACAGAAGCTCATGTACAAATTCTGATATCAGAAGAAATGCTTGGATATTAAAGGTAAAGTTTCAGAAGAACAGGAAATAAGATATTCTATCCCATCGGAGAAGAGTTCTCTGATAAGAAAAGGAGTAATTACAGGGGCAATGACTTCAGAGCAACTCATGCTTCCAAAAGGCAAGTGGCAATACTTATTGTGAATACGTCAATTATCATGGTATTATTTTTGTTGGCATTATCTAGTGCAAATAACTTGGGCTATGGTATTAGATGGACCTGTGTTTGAAAATCAGCTGTACCTTGCTAGGGCTGTGAACTTGGAAAAAATACCTAAACTCTGTGTGCTTCCAACTATAAAATTAATAGTTAATCCAACTATAAAATAGAAACAATAATACATCCCGTGTTGACGTGTTAGAGAAATTAAATGAAATAGGGTCTGCAGACTATCCAGTTCTGATAGCCTACAAATGCTATATAGTTGTTTTCTTCAGCTTCATCTTTATCTGAAATTTTAATAATCTAGCGTAAAAATATAAATTTTAGACACTTAATATTTAGTATTTCCAGGGAACATGGCAAGCATCTAGAGGATGACTTACAACTTAACTGAAAACCACACACTTTTGTTTGTTTAATAATATTTCTAATTCTTCCTCACTGTCCTGAGTGCTAAGAAGCATGTTTTCATTGTGCTACCCGCCCAATTTGTAAATTTGCTCTTTCCTCTGATCATACAGACCCCAGTTTTGTTCACGTACCCACCCCTCTCTCATATGGTCACAAAGCCTCATGAAAACTGCTTCCATCCCCTACTTCAGAGGTGGACTAGATGATTCTAAGGTTCCTCCCACTCCCTTTGCCAATGATTGGTTCAGAAATGGACACGTGACCCAATCTGAGCCAGTGAAACATGAGAGGTTTGCTGAGGTCTCCTGGAAAGTTTTTCCTCATTCTTCTGGGAACACTTAAGGAAGCAGTGCTTTCTCCTCTAGCCTCTCAAAATTGCTTTTCAACACTTCGAGGCTGGAATTGCAGCAAACATATTGCTACCAGCTTCATGATTTAGCCAACACGCTGAGGAGGAAAAATGGATAAAGCCATCCTTTGAAACCTGGCCTACTTCTGGATTTTCCGTTATGTGGTACAATTCATTTCCTTGTTATTTAAGCCATCTGAGTTTTGTTTTCTGTTACAGCAGCTTATCTTATCTATCATCCAAATGTTATTGATATCTGAGCAAGCCCAGGCTAGTCCAATGGTCAAAAGTTTGACTTCAGTATTTCCTCCATTTCAGCTCTTCTGATAAAGCTTCATGTTGTGTTATTTTTATATGCCCCCTCTGTCAGTTTTGTGTTTTCACCTCAATAGGAAATTTTCTGGGTCACAGAGCATTTATTTAACTTGCCTGAACTGCTGCTTCTCAGTGTAAAGCTCCATGAGATTTAAAAACCTTTCTATTTTCCTTTCCCTGAGGAAAGACAAAAGGTTCTGGAAACATTTTCTCTACATACATTTCCATGAACTACATTTGTGCTACTTACTTGACTTGATTTCAGGCCAATCAGATTGTTCTATTCTGTGGTCTTCATACTTTATGTCCAAATATGCAAATATATAACGAATAATTTCTGCTCTCCCCCTCATATTAAAATAAGTGAGTTTGTAGTTTGGCATGGTGCGATTCTGGAAGGAGAAAAATAGAGGAATTATTTTAACAGCCCTCTAGAGATGTTTCAACATTTTTCTTGGAGGACTTTTCGAAAACTTTTTGGCATCTTCTGAGATAACCAGAGATACTAGAAGATATTTCAAAACCAGAATTATAAATCACTACCCCAATAACATATGGAGAAAACTTGATAGAAATAAAATCTTGACTGTCTTTAAGAACTAGATGGAATATTCCAGTGAAATAATCAAATTCAAGTTTTATTTGTAAAAAGACATCGGAGTAATAGGGTATCTATATACCAAACTTCAGAGAATGGAGTCAAAAACTTTGCATTTTAAGAATTTTTTGTCCTGCCTTTAGACACATAATGAATGGTGTCGACATTTGGTTTGTTGTTTGCTTCGGTGACACAGCTGAGTTTGTGAGGACAGCTGGGTAAGGATTGCAAGAGCAGGGTACACACACAAGGCATGTAAAACCAGCCATGTCAACCTGTCATCTCCTCTCTTCCCTCCCCTGTTGCTTTTCCCTCAGAGAATCAAAAAGACTTGAGGAAATATTTCTCTCTTCTTTTGCTGCATCCATGCTGCTGGGTTTTATTGGGTTGCTTACACATACAAACACACCCCACCTTGGGGACCTCTGCTGGGATGGGACAATGGTGGGCATACTTGTTTATTCTCTCTCTAGAGGAGCGAGGAAGAAAGCAAGCAAACATTTCTTAGAAAGTTTGCTAAGGGCTTCCCTGGTGGTGCAGTGGTTGGGAGTCCGCCTGCCGATGCGGGGGACATGGGTTCGTGCCCCGGTCCGGGAGGATCCCACATGCCGCAGAGCGGCTGGGCCCGTGAGCCATGGCCGCTAAGCTTGCGTGTCCGGAGCCTGTGCTCCACGACGGGAGGGGCCGCGGCAGTGGGAGGCCCACGTACCGCTAAAAAATAAATAAAATAAAATTTAAAAAGTTTGCTAAAACTGGCTATATTAGTTCGATGGAGGTCATTGTGAGTTTGTGATTTGTACTATTTCATTTCCATTGTTTATAAGCTTTACAGTTAATGATTTTAAGCACTAATAGTAGAATGTATTGTAATCTTATAATGATTAGGCAACTGAGAAAGAAACATTTTCATTTGAAGTTCAGTTCTTCCACTTAGTTTCTGTGTATCTTTGGGCTAGTCAACAAAATCTCTCTGAATTTCAAAGTATTTCAAAGTCCACTTTTTATAATTAGAGATACTAATATGGATTTGGGGTTTTAATGAGGTAACACATGCGAAGCATTTAGCACAATGCTAAACAATTAGTAGCTGTTGATAACTTTGAATTCATTCTATAGTCAAGAATAAACACCACGATTACATCACACTAAAAATCAATAATTATAGTAATTCAATAAAAATCATAAATAACACTTATTTAAAGAGGTGAGATTAAATACTTTATTCTCTACTAAGGAAGTCTTTCAGAGATATTAACAGAATATTAGATTAAAAGTTGAGCTCAGGGCTTCCCTGGAGGTGCAGTGGATAAGAATCCGCCCGCCAATGCAGGGGACACGGGTTCGAGCCCTGGTCCGGGAAGATCCCACATGTCGCAGAGCAACTAAGCCCGTGAGCCACAACTACTGAGCCTGCGCTCTAGAGCCCGTGAGCCACACCTACTGAGCCTGCGTGCCACAACCACTGAAGCCCGTGCTCTGCAACAAGAGAAGCCACAACGATTAGAAGACCACGCACAGCAACAAAGAGTAGCCCCCACTCGCCGCAACTAAAGCCTGCACAGCAATACGTAAACAAAATAAATAAATTTCTTTTAAAAAAAGTTGAGCTCAAGTCGCAAAACAAAATTCCATCTGAAGTCACATGACATAAAAGATCAAACACAAATCATAAAAATCTAGATTGCTAAGCTCATATCTCAAGTACATGTGTATCTCAAGTGTCTGTGGAAAGGACGACCAGAAATAACCGATTGCCTATCTAGACCCCCTCAGGATCCAGGAAATGATGGTGATGGTGATTCCTAGCGAATCCGTTTCTCTGGGCCTGGGTTTTCCATGTGTAGATATTGTGGAACGGGTGCTCCTTGTTAGAGACAGAGTCACCCTAACATTCCACGTCCTGTCCACTTCCATTAGCTAGTCTTGTCACCACCCAAGTGAACTGTGACACATGCCACACATCAGTACGTGAGGGGATGTTCTCTGTCAAGAATTCACTAGAGTAAACTAACGAAAATTCCAAGATTTACGGCCTCAAATTCCTTTGGAGGAGAAATATGTATATAGGAAATTCACATCTGGGGCACTAAGTGAAGTGCACATCAGAACAATGAGACTGTTTTCCAAGTTTCTGGGAAATGCTGAGCTTAGAGATAGTGGGAAAGATGTGAGAACACAAAAATAGTCAATAAAAAGTGTAAAGTAATAAGTTTCCTTCAGGAAAAAAACATTTTACAGAATCAGAATAAAGGGAACACTCTTATGTAGGAAATAAAAAACGTAATTGTTACTGTTCCTTGGTCTATCTATTTTAAAGATTGAAAGAACAAAAACAGCTTTCAGAGTGGAAGTGTCCTTCTGAGTTGGAGTTTTTATTTGAAAAGCATTTTACGCAATTTTTTAATTGAGTTTTTTAAGTTGTCAGTGCTTCCAAAGAAATTATGTATTTCTTATCAATATTACATGTGTATATAGATTCATATATGTCCATAGGATCAACATTAAAAATTAAACATAACTTTTCCCATTTGGTCAAATACTACATAATTCTGCATGAAAATGAAGGGGTTGTTGCTTGTTGTTAATTTGCAAAAGCATGCTATTTTATATTGTATTTCATTCAAGTAAAGGAGACATTTAAAAATTCCTAGCCCAGGCTGGCAGCTGTCTATATTTCTCTGCAAATAGATCTTTAAATCTAAGATTTACCACAGGCCAATGGACATCTGGCAAATGCTTATCTTTCCTTCAAGAACATCCTTCAACTGTCATAACTCATTAATGAAGCTGTACTTGCACACCACATTCCTGTAGTTACTTGCATAATTATATTTTCTACTGAGCAAAAGTCTGGCTTCTTGATTTTTAAAGGTAGAAAACTCCAAACTTGAAGACTTTTGATTTTTTAGGATATAAGTGTACATTGTATAACACAAAAAAATAAATACTAAAGGTAAACACTGTTGGAAACATTTACTGACTCTAAAGATCCTATATTTTATAAGCTTTCGCATGAAAACTACCAGGAGGAATATTCCAAGTAAAT
This sequence comes from Delphinus delphis, assembly GCF_949987515.2. NCBI lineage: Eukaryota > Metazoa > Chordata > Mammalia > Artiodactyla > Delphinidae > Delphinus > Delphinus delphis. The sequence continues at coordinate 13,317,052 of NC_082687.1, forward strand.
GTTTCAATGGCCAATCAAAGCATAAGGAAATTTACATCAAAGTCTAAAGACAAGTACAAGAACATATTTTGTCCCTCATAGCATTTAGCAGTATATCTGTTAACAGTAAATCTCACTTTGCTAAAGCCTTTATTTCATAAGGATCATGAACTACAAGGATGAAGTTAAAACATATCCCTACCCCCGCCAAGGGATGCAGTGAGGATCAAGCTTAGGGTAGAGCAGGTGATGAAAAGGAATGACCAGTTCTGGAGGTACCCCTGCCACTTATTATCTGAGTGGCCTTGGGCAGGTCACTTGTTCCTGGCTTTACTTTCCTCACCTGTAAGATGGTAATGAAAATATTGTGTGTAAAGTACCAATACAGTGCTCCGTACTCTGTGACTTGATTGGACTCAAGATCATGTTCTTTGATAAACCTATTCTGCTGTAGGGACATAAAGAGTGAAAATTACATACAAAGAAGATAATAAAGTTAGAATTAAGAGCAAGATAAACGTTGCCTGGACCAAATGAACAGAAACAAAATACAGTGAGCAGGTCACGGCATTCTGAGAGAGGCAGTGGGCAGCCAGGAGCTTAGCTTCTTCAGAATAAAGGGGAATAAAACCCCTCCACACAAGATGGCGGGTTGGAGGGTCATACTGCTTGAAACTAGAGCCTGGCAGGCTTTTATATAAAATGTGTGAAAGGTCAAATTGCAAAACTCTAGCAAAACTGATAAGGAGGAAAATATATGAAAAGTCACAGACAATTAAAATTCCAAATAAAAAGGGGTCATAATAGCAGATAAAATAGATTAAAAATCATAAGCTAACACTACAAATAACTATCACTGACTCTGAACACTTAAATGGAAACACTGAGAAACACATAAACTAACACAATCAAATCAAAAAGAAACTAAACCCTGCATTTAACAAGGAGTAAAGAAACAGAATTGGTAATTAGTCACACCCATGAATGACACCAGGCCCAGATGATTTTACAGGTGAATTTTACTTAATCCTCGGGGGAAAGATAATCCTTATCTTTTACAAGTAGTTTCAAAGAATAGAAAAACGGAAAAAGTGCAAAGATGTTAAAAGAGGAAAATTATAGGGCTTCCCTGGTGACGCAGTGGTTGAGAGTCCGCCTGCCGATGCAGGGAACACAGTTCGTGCCCCGGTCCAGGAAGATCCCACATGCCACGGAGCGGCTGGGCCCGTGAACCATGGCCGCTGAGCCTGGGCGTCCGGAGCCTGTGCTCCGCAGCGGGAGAGGCCACAACAGTGAGAGGCCCACGTACCGCAAAAAAAAAAAAGAGGAAAATTATAGACTAAGCTCACTTATAAACATCCTAAATAACTTATTAGCTATTCAAATTTAGTAGTGTATAAAAAGATATTAAATATAATGTGGGGCTGCACCCTGTAGGCCTGCAAGCCTTGTAGTTACCCGGCCTCTACAAGACCAAAGAAAGAGCCCAGAGTCAGTGACAGAAACATCAATGGTTATTGAACAGAGGATCTTACAGGTCTCAAGCGAAAGGTCCTGGAGAAACATCCCTCCTGTGTAATGCAGACGGCAACAGGACATAGCAACAATCTTTGCTGCTCAGGGGAGAAGGAGGCTACCATTTATAGGGGGAATTGACAACAGGTGGGCTCATCAGTTACCAGGGAAACCAGCGGCAGGGGCAGTGGGCAAGCACCTGGAGAGTTTCTGATTAAGCCGTATAATTAAGAGAACTGGATAGTCATGCGAGGGAAGGGGGCCTGGTCGAGAAGGGGATGTACAAAGATCTTGAGTGGCTTGATCATACATGTCATGACAAGATGAGGCTTATCCCAGGAATACAAGATGTTTCAACACCAAAACATTCATCTGTATGATATACTACCTCAATAGATTAAAAGGGAAAAACTCTAAGCCATATTGTCTTCTCAACAGATGCTAAATAAATGCTTAATTAATAAGCATAAAATTAATCACTCATTTGTGATCAAAATTCTCAAAAAACCAAAAAACAAAGACAAACAAAAAACCCAAAGCTCTTAGTAAACTGGGAGTAAAAGAAAACTTCCTTCATCTAACAGAGTCTCTACAAAAAACAGAGCAAACGTCATACATAATGGGGAACAAAATGGAAGCATTTTATTTAATGTGAGGAATAACCAGAAACCCCTCTTACCCCTATTTAACATGGTCCTGGATGGCCTGGCTAATTCAAGATTAGACAACAACAAATAACGCACGCAAGGAGTGGAAAGGAAGAGACAAAATTGTCCTTATTTGCAATAAAAAAGATTGTCTATATTCAAAATCCTAGAGACTCTACAGATAAATCTGATCCTAACTTTCAAGTGGAAAAATGCTAAGGACTAAAATAGCCAAGAAAAATTAAGAGAACAGAAGGAGAAGACCTGACCTACCAGATAGCAAGACATATATAAAGCCACATAATTACGGTAATGTGATGTTTGTTCAGGACCAGATATAGGGAGGTGCATGAAGTCTTGAAACAGAACCTCAGATATACGACAGACAAGATATTACAGTGGGGGCATAAAGGGACTAGACTAAAATGGTTTGAAGACAAAAGAGGAAAAATATACATAATGAGACCTTGACTTCCCATAATACATAGAAATAATACCCAGCTGGATTATAGACCTGAATATGATTTAATTGGCCTATGCAAATTCCAGTGTCATGCTGGTCTCTTACTTCCTGTTAGCTTCATTTCTGAGCCCTGCCACTGTCATTCTGTGTTAGGAATCCCATGTAGGGGAAGCTGTGTCTATTTCCTGAAATACTATAGAAACAAGAAGGAAAAAGTTTGATCGTGCTTAAGGATCTCCTTTACATCTAAAAGCTAACCACTCTTTTCCTCCCACTCCAAAGCAAACCATGTGAAGTTCCTGATTCAGCAGATAAATAAAAAGCTGACATAGACTTCTTTTTGAAAAATAAGATGTAGGGAATCCCCCGGTGGTCCAGTGGTTAGGGCTCTGCACTTCCACTGTAGGGGGCATGGGTTCGATCCCTGGTCGGGGAACTAAGATCCCACAAGCCGCGTGGCACGGCCAAAAAATAAATAAATAAAATAAATCATTTAAAAAAAAGAAAAAGAAAAAGGTATACAGTTTCTTAAGGAACATATGGATGGATGACTAGCAAATACCCTGGATAGAAACTTCCACATAGGAACTCATATGAATGTAGCCATTAAGTACGAAAGAAAATATAGCTTTTGATATATGCTAAACTAGTTTAGAAATTAACTATTTTACATAGAAAATAATAGTGTTTTCAAAAAATTCTACCTTGGGTATTTCCTTTCTTTCTCCTAGGTTTGTGGCTCTTTTTACTTTATATAACATGGATACATTTCAGCTGATTAACAAAAACAAAACACAGGAATGTTTAATCCCAGAAGCAATTTTCACGCAGTCAATGAACATACAAACTATCTTAATAAAACCATTCAATTTTAGCTAAGCCTTTATTCTAATCTGTATATTGCTATAAGAGCACAGTAAAACACAGTCTCAAAAATTCTAGGGTCTCTGCCAGAGAAGTGACAACGATCCAAATTCAGCTCTCTGGCAAAGGAGGCTACCGTTCAAATACTTTGTTATGCACCTTAAAGATTTCAGCAGGTATTTGAAAAAAGGGATAGAATTGTGCGAGTCATTTTGATGGGCAGAAAGCTTACAAATAAGGAATTAAGTTATTAACCATTTTACAATTCAATCCAATAACAGATTATAAGACAGTCACTCAGACAAGTATAGCATATGACAGTAACAAAAATAAACCTAAAATGCAGGGTGAAGACTATCTCATTTCTAATCTTTGTACAGTTCAATCAGATCACTTACTTAGGCTGTGTCTCTGTGGAGTCTCTAGTATCTTCTATGCTCTTGTACGTGACTGTATCTTGGGTTTATATGATGAGTAAGTTACGGTCACAAGCCAATGTGAGAAGAGGTGACTTACTGCCACCTAAGTCTCTTCCTTCATTTCTTAGATGAAATATGCCTGCCAAAAAGCGCAAGTCTGCAAAGACTTCTAGATATTCTTGGTCTTTTATAAGATCTCTGTGTAGAAATAACCTAAGGTGTTTGCATACAGTTGATAAAGTCAAAGTTATAGGTGCTGAAGTGTGCCTATAGCTACATGTTCATTTATTTTTCAAGTCTTAGAACCACAGGCCCTAGGGGAGAAAGAAAACGTGAGTGTATCTCTTTACAGATACACACATGGATTGCTTCCTGACTTCACTAGATCTGCTTGGCGAGTCCTTGACTGACCACCTCGTCACTGGAGCTCTCCTCAAACAGACTCATCCTTTACCTGCTCGCTGTTCATTCATCACAGCATCTGACAACATAATGTATTTTATTGGTTCATTCGCACCCTCCCCCAGTGGAATGTAAGCTCCACAAGGGCGAGCACTTCATTGTTTACTGTTGTGTCCTTAGTGTCCACAGGAGTACCAGGCACATTATAAGCACTAACATATATTTGACGAATGAATGACCCCAATGTATATTTCCCCACAATTCATATTTTTACAAGGACTCTCTAAATTCTCATTGCTGGTAGTGTATTTCACTTACTATGTTTTCTTAGAAGGGCTGAAACTAAGTCTGCCTAAAACCAAGCTCCTTGACTGAGTTTGTAATTTATTTCTCAATCCAAAATTGTATTCCCCTTCTTGACCCCCTGACCGCAATGCTGTCCTAACAGAACACTCATCAACCAGAGTCAGATGACTAAGATTGCTGTTGTCGATAACATCATGACTGTACTAAAATGGCTATTATAGATATCATCATTGATGTACAAACTTAAGGTGGTTTTTCAAGGGCAAGGTGAGCTAACAGACCCTCGAGCATGGACCACTTGGCCAGACACGTCCTATGACTCCCAAAACTATGATTAAGAAATGCCACAGAAATGGCATTAATTATAATTAATGATTATAATTACTATAAAATAATTAATCAAAATTATTAATTAATAATTAATCCCAGCCTCTTTGTTCTTCCCCTTAAAAAATAAAAACCCTAACTCAAAGACCAAGTTGGAGAGATCTGAGGCTTGTCTCCCACTCCCTTGCTGGTGTGCTGCAATAAATCCTTCCTCTGATGCAAATTCTCACTGTCAGAGTTTGGCTTTCTGTGCTATGGGCACATGAGCCCTTCGCTCTGTTTCAGGATCATGTGGTTTAAAGTAAACCTGGAGGGGAAGATTCCCCTACCTCTTGCTGATAATCCGATACAGATTAGTAGCAAATGCTTAAATGTTTTAGAAATTTATTTTTCAGTCCTTAGTGCAGGAATTAATTCCAGCTACAATATTAGAACAGCACAGTGAAAAGATCCAGTGAAATACCTGTCTGGGCATTACTGAACCTGCAGATTATCCATGAAACATTTTAATGACAGTCTGGCGTTCAACTTCCAGAAAATGACACTCATAGGCAAGAATAGCAACCTGTAAATCACGTAATATTTCCTCTTCTAAGTGCTTTAAACTTTGAAAAGTGTCTTTTCATCCATTTATTGTAAATATAAGAAATGAAATTAAATATATTAGTCTGTAAAAAGTCTAATTTAGAAGACATAAGTACAGCCTCTTACCTGCCAAAAAGATACATGTAACTCAAAATCAAGTGCAAACGGAATGGAAGCTATACAAAATTAACACACTGTATTTGTTATCTTTCACTAAGTTTTAACTTACACTTTAAAAAAGTCTTTTTGTCCTCACCTCGATTATTTTTAATCCCCATTTTAAAGATAAGGAAACCGAGATACAAGATACAAGGAAATTAGATAAATTGGCCAGGAATTTGGGATGGGATAAGCTAGGATTAAAGCCTAGGCCTTCTGACGACACATTTAATACTCTTTCCCTACATAATGCTTCGGTGGAAAAAATATCAGATACGCACAAAAAATAGCACTTTCCTCATTTTCTGTAACAATTTTCTGCTTTACAACCCATTCTGCTTGGCTGGTGGAAAACAAATCATTGGTCAGGGGAGGGGTGGCCATTTGATCCTTGGTCATTGATCGACACGGGCTGTCCTGGAGTCTGCCCACTGGCTTTGTGTGTGTGGCTTTCATACCGGCAGCACCCTGCTGCTTCTGCTACTTCCCTATCCTCATTCTGCTCAAACGTGGCAGTTTAGTCACTTACAATGCTGCCTAAGGTTCCAGCTGCCCACCACCCAACACAACTATCCCTTCAATGTGGTCTTGCCACCTCCTGGGCAACACAGTAGGGTCCTAGCATCCCTCTAACTCAGGAACCACAGATTTCCCTCCCTCTCTTTCTATCCCCAACCCAGGTGGGGATACTGAAGAATCTCCTAGCCTACGACCAGCTGTGGTACTTTGGGCATGTTATTAACCTGTCTGTGCCTCGATTCCTTCATCTTTAGATGCAGATTTCCTCTACACCAAATATTTATTGAGTACCTAATCTTTGCCAAATACTGTTCTGGATAACAGAGGTAAAGCAGTAAACAAAAGAAGACAAAAGTCCTCACTGGCATGGAGCATTCTTACGATATTAGTAGTAACTCCCTCATAGGGTTCTGAGAGCATTTAATGAGTACATACCTATGTGCTTCAAGAGGCGTCTAATGCGTAGACACCTGTGAGTGGTAGCGATTGTTAATATCATTAGCAATTGTCTGAAGGGAGGATCGATTTCCTTCAAGCCTATGCTGACGGATTCTTGCCGTCTCGGTGCTTAGGTTTTGGAACTAAGAGCCAGGAAGAAAAGCAGTTGCTGGGCCACTTTTATTTTTCATGCTGCTTCATCCTCTCCCAAGGAAATATGCACAGAGCCAACTCTCTGAAGGGAGGGAAGAGAAAGGTGAGAAATGCAGGGTGAAAACCCCGTGTGGATCTCCATCTCACACTCTCCCCATGAGGCGGTTATCTCTTCAAGCCACGTGCCCTTCACGGACACCCTGTGCATCCAGATTGGACCCTGTGCGTCCAGATTGGACCATACGAGAAATAACTGTGAATAAATGTGACAATTTGTTGTCCACAATGTCCACACAATCACTGGAAGGACTATTACAATTTGATTGAATATATTTTCTCTAGCGGTTCCTATGTTGGAAAACTCTTACGCCTCTGATATAATTAGCAAGTTCCCAACTGCTGCTCGAAACCCAACATTAACTTAGAGTCCAATTTTATTCTTGTTTTCCTTATTCTCCAACCTGGGTAGTAGTGTGGTCATACAAAGTACGAATGAGACTTCAGGTCTGGAGTACTGCCGGCTGGAGCCCTGGAATTGGAATCCCAGCCCTACTTCTTTCCAGCTCTGGAACCTTAGGCAGATCCCTCAGCGTCAGTTTCCTCCTCTATAAAACAGTGATATAAAAATCATTCTTGGGCTTCTCTGGTGGCACAGTGGTTGAGAGTCCGCCTGCCGATGGCAGGGGACACGGGTTCGTGCCCCGGTCCGGGAGAAACCCACACGCCGCGGAGCAGCTGGGCCCATGAGCCATGGCCGCTGAGCCTGCGCATCCGGAGCCTGTGCTCAGCAAAGGAAGAGGCCACAGCAGTGAGAGGCCCGCGTACCGCAAAAAAAAAAAAAAAAAAAAAATTATTATTTCTCAGAGTTGAAAGGATTAAACGGGCTAATATATTCAAGGCACTCTGCATTGCTTGGCAAGTGGTTTCTGCTTGATAAATATTACTGGTTATTACATATTTCTTTAATGGAAAAATAAATATAATATTTTAAAAATAGCTCACATTATTAGTTCCTCTTTATTTATTTTGGTAAAGGGGAAGTGTTCAACAAAACCCATTTCTACTCTTCTAGCTGCACTGTTGATGGAAAAAGAAGGAAGTCTCCAGAAGAAGACCACAGAGCTTCCTTCTCAGCTTCTAAAGCTTTTGGGTATATTTTACTTAATCAAACAATTTCCTTTTCACAGTCAGTTATTTGAGAAACTAAAAACATCTAAAACTAAAGTATTTAAACGTGGGATTGAGAAGGCAGGAAATGAAGAATGTTTCTTTTTCTCCTCCTTAACCTATTTGGGTAATTGAAATGTGCTTGCAAATTTTTAGTGTCTGTGTTTTCCCAGATTTCCACAGTGATAGCACTTTTTTTCTTACCTGGCTCTTCAGGTACTGTGAAGAATAATACAGTAATTATCGCCAAGAATGTGAGTAGATGTTTTACTGCCTAGCCTTTTGGTGGAAAGAGGATTCCCAGATACAAGCGAATAATACTAATAAAAATAGCTAATATTTGTTCATTGCTTTCTGTGGGCTGGCATTGAACAAAGGGCTTGCCATGTATTATCTCATTTAATGCCCACAAAATAACATCACAATTAGTTACATAACTTGACTGTGGCTACATAACGACTAGGGCTTGTCATGAAAGTATTTCTAGAAGTAAAATTTCTCAAACATTTGAATCTTATTCATGAGATTGCATCTTTACTCTTCTGTCAAGAATGGGGGCAATAAGCATTAAAACAGAGTAAGTTAACTTGTTTTTCAAGATTTTTCCAGATTTAATTCCTGTCCCCTCTGTATCATCACAACACACACTAAGAGGAAGGACCATGCATTAAATCCCACCTCTGCCTCCACCCTGTCATGTAAACACAAAGCAGTTCACCTCCTCTCAGAATGTCAGTTCTAGGAAAGTAAGAGTAGGCCCCGTGACCTCCAAAGTCACTTTCTGCTCTATTGTTCAATAACATAATTTTCCCCTGAAGATATTTCTCTGTCTTACATGAAAACTAAGTCCAAAAGGACACAAAGTTCTGGATTGAGGGTTACAAGGACATAAGCTATTTTGTCCTCTAATCTAGCAGCAAAGACACGATACTCAGATCAAAGGTAGGTCACCCTCTCTGATAATCCCAGGATGGATTTCCTATTTATAGGCACTAAAGTAATGCAGACAGGAGTGTAATTTAGGGAGAATTTTTTGGTGACAGTAAACCCTTTCCTAGAACTTATCGAGAAGCAAGCAGCCAAGCTGTATCTATTAAAATGATTTGCATATTTGGATTTTTTACATATTTTGAAAACATATTAATGCAAAGAGGTGTGTTTTTCTCATGAAATCTAGCAAAACAAGATTTTGGAGAAGAATGTATCCAAAAATTTCCAGGACTCTACAAAGGACTAATAACAGCAAACACTGATTATTTGTGCTAATCACGTACCTAGTAGTAATGTTTTAATTTGTCAAATTCTCAAAGCAGCAGAGTCAATATTTTAGCCAGCTAGAGTGCCTTCAAAGTCTTTGCTATTAATCACTGCATTATATGGTCTCATAAATACATCACTAGAATGAAATATATTTCTATTATATTATTTAATATAAATGTATTTATAAATATATTAGAAATACAGTTTTAAATTTATATTAATTAAATAAATTTTTAAAATATTTCTGTGTATGTTACTTATGTATTTGTTTATTTGTTATTTATATTTCTTAAATTTTTTTTATTTATTTATTTTTATTTTTGGCTGTGTTGGGTCTTCGTTTCTGTGCGAGGGCTTTCTCTTGTTGTGGCGAGCGGGGGCCGCTCTTCATCGCGGTGTGCGGGCCTTTCACTATCGCGGCCTCTCTTATTGTGGGGCACAGGCTCCAGACACGCAGGCTCAGTAGTTGTGGCTCACGGGCCTAGTTGCTCTGCAGCATGTGGGATCTTCCCAGACCAGGGTTCGAACCCTTGTCCCCTGCATTGGCAGGCAGATTCTCAACCACTGCGCCACCAGGGAAGCCCTGTTATTTATATTTCTTACTCTATCAGGCTTCTATAATTTGCTGATACTATTTCTTAGTATTATTTAACTATCTTTAGCCTGGCCGTACATATCAAGCAAACTTCTGATCTAAATTCTTTCTCTTAAGCATGTTTTTGTTTTGGTTTTTTTTTCCATTTCATTCTAGAAATTGATTTTGCATGCCTTTGTATGAAATATGTAGGATTTCTAACAGAATCTTTCAGACTGACCTGTAATGCAAGGTGAGGAAATTGCTTAGAACAAAGGAAATCAGGAAATCTTGGTTTTGCTGACACAACTAACATCTGCTGTCCTGTGTCTACAAGGGAAACAGAGCTCCAGTGAAAGGAGAATTCTAAGTGATGAATACAGAAATTAGATGAAGCTTCAATCCTTGGAGCACAGACTTATACAAGAATATAAACATAAATACAGTTTTTATAAGCAAAGGAGAAGCAGCTTTCATCTATAGCGAAGGAACAGAAAGATCCAGAAAACAATAAACAAAGTTATGCTAAAAAATTTTTTCTGGCCTCCAAGATACAGTTTTGCTACGTGACTACTTTGGTCCTTCATGAGCCTGAGCCATATGGAGAGAAAACATCAGTTGTTAAATGCTGGAACCTAGTCCACAAAGGCTGGAAATGGTATGTTTCCTGGCAGTATGTACATCTTGTTAATATAAACAGTTTCAATAGCTCATGGGAAGCTACAGGCCTCAATTAGGATGAAATACCATAGTCTGGAGGAAAAGACCCAGAATTGTTTCTAAGGCCTGGGGTTTCGAAGAATTTATATAAATGGTAAAAATTTGACATCTGTAGACTGATGTCACAACTGAAAGAAGATAGATAAATGTGATTCTGAAAAGAATTGAATGCTTCCTAAATGTTAAAACGATCCCGATGGCCCATGTAACAACGTCAGACACCACGGTGCTGTGATCACAGCATTTTTGTTTAATTGCTTGCAAGGGTGGTTTTGACCATTTGGCTATTCACTTCCTTTTCAAAATCCATTTGATTTCCTCTCAAAGTTCTATTTCTTTCAAAGAGAGCAACTGCCTCAATCAAATACTTGTGTTTAACCAAGGAATGAAAAGCACAAAGAAATGAGTAATTAACATGAGATTATCGCTCAATTGACGTTCACACAACCAACATGTATTGAACACTGGTACCAGCACTAGTAGATGTCTCCTGTAAAGATTTTTTTTTTTTATAACATGTGCTTTTGGGTGTCTGGTAAGAACACTTTAAAAGAAAAAAACTTTGTAAGACAATTTTCAGGTTTCCATCTCTATCTTAGATAAAAGATGCTTTGATAGACAGGTGCAAGTATTCCCTTTCCCATGCAAATTTATCCCTCTACTGGTTATGCTGTTTGTTAAAAGGACCCAGTTCTCTATAATTTGATGCAACACTTGGAAAGATTTGCTAAACAGCTGACAGTAATTTTGTGATTTATTTGGCAAGTGTATTTTTAGTATATTCTAATAAATTGTATTTTGGTTTTTTAGTGGTTCATGAAATATTGAGTGACCTAATTCCGTTTCCCAAAAGCCCAGAGTAAGGAGCAGATCTTAAATTAATGGAGACTTGCTAACTGCAGACATTTGGCGAGGCTCAATTTGAAAAGCCAGGTTTCTTTTCTACAAACGAATAGAAATTCATATGAAACTATATTGACTTAAACTTCATGTTAATATGCTACTATGTTTTTGTAAGTGTTCAGAATCAGATCTTTGTCTTTTATTTTATTTCTTTGAATGTAGTGGTAATCCTACCTCAATTTTAACTTTCTACTTGTTTTCCGTTTTAAAACAGCAGATAAGAGACGTATGCTCTGGGCAAAAGCAAAGTCTCTTCAGTTACACAGCTCGAGCAAAACTGCTCAGATGAGTATCAGCTACCAAGATTAAATCGCTGTTCATGGTTCATTTTATCAGTTTTTAGCAGATGCAAAGTATTACATTCTTTAAAAAAAAAAATCAGAGCCATCTTTTATCTTTTACCGAAGTCAAAGGCATCTTTTAACACCCTATGAACTTCAAAAAGTGAAGTTTGAACTTAAGCTAGTTGAGTGTTTAGTTTTAGTTCTCATTCTTTGGATCCTATTCATTAAGCCCTATTTATAAATTCAAAGAATCAGATTAACAAAACTCCTGAAAAATGTGCTTTTAAAAGAAGTGTGTCCCACCACCACCATACCCACTGCCACCACCACCACCACCAAAGAAAGAAACATTTAAAAAACAAGTGTTGAAGCTTTTTCGTGCATTGTCTTAAAAGTTGTATAGTGGATGTGCTCAAATTAAATGTATAGATTGATCGCCTTTTCAGAAACTGAAAAATAAAATTCTTATACATCCTTTGCTTGAAGTTTTAAAAATTTTCTCTTTTTCATTATTCACGTCTAGTTTGAATCCTATCGTTTAAACTTCCAGACTTGTTCTTTCAAACAGCTGGTTAGGCATGACATATTAACAACACTTGTTAATATCCCCAAGCCCAACACTTGTTAATGTCCCCAAGACAGTGCAAGTATACAGAAGGTATAGTCAGAAAGGACAAGAAAAAGGGGAGGAGTCAAGCATATAGGAAACATTTCAAAAAATATTGTGGCAGACAGGCAGCAAGTTGGAGGAGAAGAACTTGATTAAATCCATGTAGTCAAGTAATGAGCCAAGTTTCCCTAAAGGTGGGGAGGAAGACATATACTGTGGAGATGCCATCCCAATAACCCTGAAGAACCCACGAGACCCTAGGATCCTGGGACCCACAAAAGTGAACTTGAGATTCAGGGCAGAAAAAAGGGAATTGGTCAAAAGCCAGCAGAGAAAGCATTAGAGCCCTGATTGCATTATTCTTTCTCAACCACCTCTGCCCACCACCAACTCCTCTGTCTTTAAAAGAAAAGGAGTGGAGAGGATCTTGAGGAAACAGAGGCTATGCAAGGTATGAGACAGAAAATCAAGTATTCTAACTATTGAATAATATTTTTATGATATATAGTTTTGGAAAATAATTTCCATAAAAATTGAAAGTGAGAATATTGCAATCAGTTCAAGTATCTGGTATGCTTATTTCATAATCGTGAGAGTTGTAGGGCTGTTTAAGACACACAGCAAGTTTGTAATACAGATCTTATCAGACCCATTGCACAGATGAGAAAATTAAGGCTTACAGAGATTAAGCCATTTACCCAAAATCAAACAGCTATTAGGTAGTGGTCCTAGTACTCAGACTCAGTGCTGTTGATTACAAGCCTAATGCTCTTACAACTACTCCAAAATGCTTCGAAAAGTTTTGGTTTACAACGACTCTGAACAAAAAGAAGATTCTTCAGGATAAAGAAAGATGTGTAATGGAATATTCCCTGCAATTTTAGAACTTCTAATTACTTCATTGTTTAATTAGATTGATGAATTTGAAATGTAAAGGCTGGTATAAATACTGTTGCATATTATTTTTTCCCTAAAGCTGCAAATACACAAAATTAAATTTAGAACTGCATATTAAACTGAACAATGTGGGTCAATCCTTCCCAGTGTTTTTTGTCTTTTTTTCTGCTAGTCATTTCCTCTGACACTTGTTTTTCTCTGTGCCTATTATGTTCTAAACTCGTCTTCTGATGGAAGTTTTCCTGTGGTGAATAATTGAAACCAAAGTACCTAATATGATTTCTACCCATTTAAATATTAGCTTAATATTTTTTGTATTCTTTACTGACCTTTGTCAGGTTGTTCAAATAGCAATTTGCATAATCACATATTGATTCTGTATAGGAGTAGGTGATTTTGCAGAGCCATCCCTCAGGAGAGTTGGACTGAGGTAGGGTGTGGAGAATTGAGTAGGGTGGGTGCAGGCCTGGGTTTGCGGGAAGATCTGGAAGGAAAAACTTTACATCATGTCTTTTGTCCATCTGTCTCATCCAGCATTTTTAGGCAGGTTGAATATAATGAAAAGTCTATCGAGAACAACCGTAAACATGGGGAAAAATGCTTTGTGAAGAGCATATGCAAATGGGGGAGGGACAGTGTCACCCGGCATAAGTCAGATGACATTAAGGATGGAGCTGAGGTCCTTGAACATGCTCCAGCCTCCATAGTCTGTTAGTGGCAACTGGGAAGCTGTTCCTCCGCCACCCCACTGCATGCCTGCCTGACTGGGAAGACCCTCAAAATTATGAGCCTGGGTCGACCACCTCAGGTCACTTTTTACTAGAAACTTCTGGAAAATGCTCAACATCAATTATGCTGCACATCTTTTCCTTCCATGCTAGTTTCACAGTATCTGCTAAACAGGCTTCTGACAAAGTGTGTTAAGTGCTAAGGTTTGCAAGCTCTGGGTATAAAGCTATAAAAGTCAACCTTTTCAAAGGCCCACAATGAAACCCAAAAAGTTTGTTAAAATGAGGTGCCTGATAACCTTCCTTTTTTCATTTTTTCAGTTTTATCTTTATTTTTAATCTCATTTTTTCCTTCCTGTAGAGATATTTTTTAACATTTCACAGTAAAAGCACATTTTTTAGTGTGGAAAAGAAATTCATTACATTGGTGGTGGTAAATTTGTTACTTCGTTGGTAAATTTAATCTACTACGTCACTGTGCAAAATTTGTGATTATATACCACAGATGAAATGATCAATTTAGCTCTGCCATGTATATAATGATAATATTCAGGCAAAAGCAAGACACCAAAAATTTTTATTCAATTCGTTTGGCCAATTTTTTCTTTTCTCCCATAGTAAATATTTGGTACATAAATTTTTGCACAATTTATTTTTAATTTTTAGAAGGGGAATTGCTGAGTAACTGGTTATATGCATTCTAAATGATAATACCCATTGCCAGACTGACATTCACAAACTCATTCTCCAGCTAATATGAGTTAATGTTAATTATTTTATTCTTTTTCAATCTTATGAGTAAAAACATAGTTGTTTTTTGTTTTGTTTTTTACTTTTAAAATCTTTTTATTGTAAAGTAAAATACATACACAGAAAACCACAAAGAACAAATGTGTATCTTAGTGCATTATAATAAGGTAAACACAATCCTAACTACTAAACAGATCAAGAAATACAACTTTGTCAGGCAACCCCTGCAATTTCCCCTTAACATACTCCTTCCCTTTAAAAGTAACCACTATCTCTCTGATCGCGCTGCCGGCGTGCAAGATGGCCGTGAAGAAAGACAAGAAGCCTAAGAAGTCAACCTGGAAGTTTAATTTGGACCTTACTCATCCAGTAGAAGATGGAATTTTTGATTCTGGAAATTTTGGTACCTTCCCTAGTGAATATCTAGGGTTTTCTTCCCTAGTGTGGCATTTTTTCTGTTTTAAAATAGGAACAGTTTCTACGGGAGAAGGTTAAAGTGAATGGAAAAAGTGGAAATTTTGGGAATGTCGTTCACATTGAACGCTTCAAGAGTAAAATCACAGTTGCTTCTGAGAAACAGTTCTCTAAAAGGTATTTGAAATACCTCACCAAGAAATACCTTAAGAAGAACAATCTTCGTGATTGGCTTCGTGTGGTTGCATCCGACAAGGAGACTTATGAACTTCGTTACTTCCAGATTAGTCAAGATGAAGATGGATCCGAGTCTGAGGACTAGATGAAGCCATCCCTTTCAGGGCTTTGCTTGCTAACAAAACAAATGAAGTATACAAGAGAAGCATCTGGAAATGGACCTTCAGTTTATCAGTGAATAAAAAACATTACTCTGTATGTTAAGCATTCATCTCTTTGATTTAAGTGTATGCTGTTTATATGGTGCTGGCTTTCCTTTAATACTTTTTTTTGTTTGTTTTTCTTCGGCGCCGGCCTCTCACTGTTGTGGCCCCTCCCGCAGGCTCCGGATGCGCAGGCTCAGCAGCCATGGCCCACGGGCCCAGCCGCTCCCAGCCGCTCCGTGGCACGTGGGATCCTCCCGGACCGGGGCACAAACCCATGTCCCCTGCATCAGCAGGCGGACTCTCAACCACTGGCGCCACCAGGGAAGCCCCCCTTTAATACTTTTTTTTAAAAAAATTTATTGGAGTATAGTTGATTTACAATGTTTTGTTGGTTTCGGGTGTACAGCAAAGTGAATCAATTATACACGTGCACTCCTTTTCTTTTTTAAGATTCTTTTCCCATATAGGCCATTACAGAGTATTGAGTAGAGTTCCCTGTGCTATGCGGCAGGTTCTTACTAGTTGTCTGTTTTATGTATGGTAGTGTGTACATGTCAGTCCCAATCTCCCAGTTTATCCCCACCCCCCACCCCCGCTGCCCTTATCCCCTGGTAACCATAAGTTTGTATTCTACATCTGTTACTCTACTTCTGTTTTGTAAACAAGTTCTTTGGTACTCATCTGTTGTTGTTTTTAATACTTTCTGTAAGCAGTATTTAAATAGCCTATAGCTAGTGGAATTTCTTCCAGGATTTCTGAAGTGTACTACTTTTACAAATGTCCTTGAGTTAAAGTATATAGTGAAAAAATGAAGCACAATTTTGGGTATAACTTTATATAATAAAGTATTTAAATTCTCTTGACAGTCTCAAAAAAAAAAAAAATAAAAAATAAAAGTAACCACTATCCTTACTTTTTATAGTAATCCTCCCTTGCATATGTTTGTGGTTTTATTATCCAACTAGGCATGTCTAAAAACTATAGCTTAGTCTTACCCTTTTAAAAAATTGATATGTTTCTATTTGTTTCAATTTTATTTATGTTTTATTGAGGTAACATTAGTCCATAACATCATATAGGTTTCATGTGGACAACATTATATTTCTACTTCTGTATACATGACAGCATGCTCACCACCAAAAATTTAGTTTCTACCCATTACCATACAGTTGATCCCATTTACCCATTTTACCCTCGTCCCCTGCCCCTTCTTCGGTAACCAATACTGTATTCTCTGTACCCACATGTTTTTGTTTGGTTTGGCTAATTCATTTATTTTGGTTTTCTGTTTCTTTGTTTGTTTGTTTTTTATAATACACATATGAGTGAAATCATATGGTATTTGTCTTTCTCTGTCTGACTTATTTCACTTAATACAGTCAAGGTCCATCCATGTTGTTACAAATAGCAAGATTTCATCTTTTTTATGACTGAGTAGAATTCCATTGTATATATGTACCACATCTTCTTTATTCATCCATCCATTGATCAACACTTAGGTTGTTTCCATATCTTGGCTATTATTAATAATTCTGTAATGAATATAAGGGTGCATGTATCTTTTTGACTTGGTGTTTTCATTTTCTTTAGATAAATACCCAGAAGTGGGATACATGGATGTTATGGTAGTTCTATTCTTAATTTTTTGAGAATCTCCATACTGTTTTCCATTGTGGTTATACCTATTTACACTCCCATCAACTGTGTGTGAGGGGTCCCTTTTCTCTACATCCTCTCCAACATTGTTATTCCTTGCCTTTTTATAACAGCCATTCTAATGGCCATGAGGTGATATCTCATTGTGGTTTTGATTTGCATTTCCCTAATGATTAACAATGTTGAACATATTTTCATGTGCCCATTGGCCACCTGTATGTCTTCTTTGGGAAAATGTCTATTCAGGTCCTCTGCCCATTTTTAATTAGCTTTTTGTTGTTGTTGTTGAGTTATATGAGTTCTTTATATATTTTGGATATTAATCCCTTATTGGATATGCAATTTGCAAATGTCTCCTCTCTTTAAGTGATTTGTCTTTTGGTATTGTTGAGGGTTTCCTTGGCTGTGCAGAAGATTTTTGGTTTGATGTAGTCCCATTTGTTTACTTTTGCTTTTGTTTCCCTTGCCTAAGGAGACACATGCAGAAAGATATTGCTAAGACTGATGTCAAAGAACGTACTGCTTATGTTTTCTTCTAAAGGTTCTATAGTTTCAGGTCTTACAGTCAAGTCTTTAATTTCATTTTGAGTTGATTTTTGTGTTATAGTGTGAGATAGTGATCGTTTCATTTTTTGTTTCCCACACCATTTATTGAAGAAACTATCCTTTCTTCATTGTTTATTCTTTACTCCTTTATTGTAAATTAATTGTCCACATATGTGTAGATTTATTTCTGGACTCTTAATTCAGTTCCATTGACCTATGTTGTTATCTCTGTGTTGTTCTGCAAATACCATGCTGTTTTGATTACTATAGCTTTGTAATATAGCTTGAAATCAGGGCGTGTGATACCTCCAGGTTTGTTTTTTTTTTTTTTTCCTCAGAATTGCCTTGGTTGTTTGGGGTCTTTGGTGGTTCCAGACAAATTTTAGAATTTTTTGTTCTATTTCTGTTAAAAATGTCACTGGGAGTTTGATAGGGACTGTATTGAATCTATAGATTGCTTTAGGTAACATTTTAATAATGTTAATTCTTCCAAAGCATGGAATACATTTCCACTTATTTGTGTCTTCTTCAATTTCTTTCAACAATGCCTTACAGTTTCTAGTGTACAGGTCTTTCATCTTACAGTGTTTTAAATTAGCACATCTTTGATTACAGAAAAGGTTGAACATCAAAAGGTTGAACATCCTATGTTTCTTTATCATTTATATTTTTTCTTTTGTGAATTTTCTACATTTTTTCTATTAGGGTTTCCAACTAAAAAGATGGAAAAAATTCTTATTGATTTGCAAGACTCTCTTTATATGTGTTACATATGTGCTATAGAATTACTCTTTCCCATCCTTGTGGATTCACAGTAGACAGAGTGTAATTGCCCTCCATTTGACTTAGGACTTCACCATGTGATTTCCTGTGCCTAATGTAATACCAGCAGACATGATACAACCAGAGGCTTTAGAAGTGCTTGCACAGTTTGGATTTCCATTTTGTTCCCCTGCTCTCTGCCATAACATCATGCCCTGGGTAGCCAGTGGTCCCAGAATGAAAACATAGAAAGCCTGAAGCAGAGCTACCCCAGCTGACCTGTAGACTTGTGAATGAGGATACTAAAATGTTTGTTGTTTTAAGCCACTGAGAATTTGTTATGCAGCATTATGGCCGCACTAGCTGACTAATACAGTGCTGTAAGCTCTTTCTCTAAATATCAATGTGATCCTGTCTGCTAATTACAAGAAGGGGAGGAATTTCAAAATAAAATAACATATAAAAAATATACTGTTTTTTTTCAAGAAAAAAGGTACTCCAGGAACACTCTGTCCATGAATAGTCACCAAGGTTGGCAAGAGAAGTAATAGCTTCCAGCAAACCAGCCAATGTAGCAGAGTGTATAAGAGGCCAAGCAGAACAATTAATATTTCTTCAAGAAATACCTAATAGTTATTGTATTAGTTAAGGTTCTCCAGAGAAACAGAATCAATAGGATTTATTTATTTAAAGAGATTTATTAGAAGGAATTGGCTCATACAGTTACGGAGACTGCAAAGTCCAAAATCTTCAGGGTGGGCTGGCAGGCTGGAGACCCAGGAGAGGTGATGCTGCAATTCCAGTTCAAAGGTCATCTGCTATAGAATCAGAAGAGCCAGTGCTACAGATGAAGTCCAAAGGCCATCTGCTGGAGAATTCTTTCTTGCTCAAGAAAGCTGGTGTTTTTGTTCTATTCAGACCTTCCACTGATTGAGTGAACCCAGCCACATGAGGTAAGGTAATCTGCTTTCTTCAAAATTTACCAATTTAAATGTTAATCTCATCCAAATCTTCCCTCACAGAAACACCTAGAATAATGTTTGTCCAAATACTAGGTACCCTGTGGTGCAGTCAAGCTGACACACAAAATTAACCATCACAGTCATTCTGAGATTAATATTGACCATCAGGCTAAATTTGGTATCTTGAGAGCAAATATGAATCCAGCGTACTCAGGGTAAATAGCAAGACAAGCCAGTTACAAAGGCATTGAAATCATCAACAAGAGGGAGACAGGAGTCCAGTTAGGAGACCACACACCAGTTATCTTAACAGAGAGAATTTAAGAAATAGAAATACTCACTAGTTACTGAGGGACCAAAAAGGCAAAAAATTACCTTAGAATACCACGGAGTTAGCATATGCAGGAAGCAGTTACCACTTCTGGCCTGGAGGAACAAAGGGAAAGAGGTTATTTAAACTTTTAAGCTTGAAGCAAATGTCCATGTTGCTGAAACTCAGACCCTTAAGTCCCTGGAGCTGGGAACACAGACCTCTAAGGAGTGCTGGGCAGGGGGAGTCAGCTGGAGTTAGTGTCCCTGAGCGGGCAAGGTGAGGCTGGCCTGTGAGTGTTCGAAAAACCAGGACCTGGAATCAAGGGCTACTACTGGAATGGACTGCCACTTTCAGAGTGAAGAAGTGTTGCTAGATGACACTCAGAGGTACAGCCAACAAGAAGAAACAGAAACTG
Source organism: Delphinus delphis (assembly GCF_949987515.2). NCBI lineage: Eukaryota > Metazoa > Chordata > Mammalia > Artiodactyla > Delphinidae > Delphinus > Delphinus delphis. The sequence continues at coordinate 13,337,172 of NC_082687.1, forward strand.
TACGTTCCTCCTTCCTCCTCCAGTATGAGGTCTCCCTCTAGTGCCCTCTCCTGGCAGAGCCTAATAGGCCATAGCTGCCAGGGAAAAAGGTGGTTCAACCACCCCCAGTCCACTTCCAGCTGAGTAAAGCAGGGTGGGTTTGTAGCTGGGAGACATTAGCTTAATAATGGCTGTGACCTCCAGAGTGGAGTAGTTGCACCCAGGAAGATGCATGAGACAATCCATTAGGAAATGGGAAGAAATCTATTTGCATTTTTTATCTAAAAAAATAAGAAAGAAAGAAAGCTTTATTCATTTTAAAGTGCATATTGATAGCGAAAGCTCTCTTTGGGAACATTAAAGGGAGAAAAATGAAAACAGAGAATGTTGCCAAGAGAAAACAAAAATCTAAACAAGACAGCAGGAGGGAAACTGGTCTGGCTAAAATGCAATGCGCTTACACTTACATGTGCAGCGGCAAGGAAGAACTAATGCAGTAACTGAGAACCTTTTTGTACAAGTAAGTCATATTTGTACTAGTGGACACTAAAGAAAATCAGATAGGCTTTGTGGATTCCTAGTGTCCAAGTGTAACATTAAGTTGGTGTGAAAGAAGGATTCTCCCTATTTCTTTGTGGGATGCAGCATGGCTCCAGTGCTCAGAAAACTGAAATATACACTCTGCCATTAGGCACACTCAAGATTTTTCAGCCACGGAAGCATCAGGACAAGCACTCTTGTCAAGGGCAGCACCGTGCTCACATTCTCTCACTGTTCAGCCACAGCAAAGAGAATAAAGAGACACTCCCTCAAGTTGTTTGTGCCACAGGCAGCAGCAACAAGGAAGCCAGGTCAGAAGAGCTGGAGTAGACTTCTTATACACAAGGTAGACACATGTTAGGGACACCTACAAAAACTGCAGGAGATTTGGGGAGAGGGAGGCTAATAAATCAGTCAGACAGAGGAAGCACTGAACCTGTTAAATTTGCATAATTAATGTTAATGTGATCTCATTTGTACCCTCATGCTGGTGGTATCAAGAGATGTGTGTGTATGTGCGGGGGTGGGTAAGGGTTTATTCTTTCATTCTAGAAACATTTCTTGAGTTCCTTCTGTGTGACCGGCACTGTTCCAGAAATCAGTGGTACAGAGATGAACAAGGCTGACAAGATCCCTTCCTTCAAGAATTACACACCGGGACTTCCGGGGTGGCGCAGTGGTTGAGAATCCGCCTGCCGATGCAGGGGACAGGGGTTCCAGCCCTGGTCCGAGAAGATCCCACGTGCCACGGAGCAACTAAGCCCGTGAGCCACAACTACTGAGCCCACGTGCCACAACTACTGAAGCCCTCGCGCCTAGAGCCTGTGCTCTGCAACAAAATAAGCCTCCGCAATGAGAAGCCCGCACACCGCATCGAAGAGTAGCCCCCGCTCGCCGCAACTAGAGATAGCCCGCGCGCAGCAACGAAGACCCAACGCAGCCAAAAATTAATTTTTTTTTTTTTAAAAAAGAATTACACACCTAAGGAGTCCCTCTGAAGTAGGAATGGCCTGGAACTTCAATTTCCTGACATGCTTGAGCTCTGTAGGTGGTACGGTTCATGTCGTCTAAGAATCCTCAATCTCTATGAACTGGCCCCTAAATTAGATTCAGAATCAAGGTAATCTCACCAAGTCTACAGCCAATTCTGTAATATTATAATGCCTGTTCCAAGCTAAACTCAAAGCACAAAGCTTTCCTCCAACTCAAGAAGTCATATATTAACTCCATTCTATACATAATATTTAGAGACCTGCTGTCATCTTGAAATGAAAGATATGATTATCTAAGCTTGGTAGGAGAGTTGGACACATCAAACCATTGGTGTTCTCTTTTTCTCAATTTCTTCAGATGTAGCTTTTAAAAAATATGGCCACTATGATAGTAGGTCTAAAAATTATTTGATAAAGTGGAATAGTGATCACTCATGTGCATAATTGATATCACTATTATTACACTGTGGAATTCTTACACTGCTTTACATTGGATGTAAATATAATCCAAGGTAACTTTCTGCTCATCAACACTGCTTTACATCTATTCCCAGTAGGGCTGTTTTCCAGTGCTCCCAAGTAGACAATTAAAGAACAGAATGAGCAAAGCATGCATTTGAACAAATTGAACTTATACTGCGAACTCAGATACACATTCTTTTAAGGAACTGTGACGTAATCAAAAGTTTCTTTAAAAAGACATTTTTAGGGCTTCCCTGGTGGTGCAGTGGTTGAGAGTCCGCCTGGCGATGCAGGGGACACGAGTTCGTGCCCTGGTCCGGGAAGATCCCACATGCCGCGGAGCGGCTGGGCCCGTGAGCCATGGCCGCTGAGCCTGCACGTCCGGAGCCTGTGCTCCGCAAAGGGAGAGGCTGCAACAGTGTGAGGCCCGCGTACCGCCAAAAAAAAAAAAAAAAAGTTCATCCTGAATAAAACCGAACTTGAAAATATTCTCCAGACTGAGTTTGAACTTTCGTCATATGTTATTTGGTTTGAGTCTTGAAAGACTACCATACCAGTGGTTCTTAGGTTCCTGCCAAAATCTTTCTGAGTGTCTTTGGCTCGGTTTTGAAGGATAACATTTATTGGCTACATAAAATATAACTCTTGTCCTTACTGACTCATTAAAATAAGTGAATAAATAAACTGCCTAAATTGAGCTCAGTTTTGAATTAAAACTCATATCCTTAGCTCCAAGAAAATGCCTATTGCCTTTCTAGCATATGTGTTCAATACTTACATTTGTATTTGCCAAACTATTCCTCTAGAGATACCATATGACTGTTTCAATTGAAACACGTTGGACTTTATTTGATGTCCAAATCTTACAAAAAAATATTTGTATGGAAAACTGATTAATGGTTCAATGTCCATGTTCAGGCCAAGGTATGTACACAGCTGAAATGATGTTCAGTTCTAGTCCATTGGGATCAATGTTCAATACAGAGTTGATGGTCCTGTGATCCAGGAGATTATTGTCAAATACCTCAAGTAGATTCTTAAACCAACCAGGTGTATGTTTTTAATGTAAAACTGACCCCAACTTTTATCTGTCACCAACTCAGAATGTTGTTTTCCAAGATGTTTTCATGATAGGCCATAAGGTATTTTGCAGTAAGTCTAAGTTAATACATTGCTGAAAAGTTTATTTTGGTTTTGTTTTTATTTGAACAATTTTCTGTTATGAACAATTTAATATAATTCCAGCAGGTTATAGGTATTTTTATTAATGTAAATGTATTTTTAATTCTGATCATACATAAAGTGATTACTATCCAACTAAATTCAATAGGCTTGGTGCAGAAGTAAGGTTTCAATTCTTGGTCAGTGATACTTATCTTAAGGGTTCTGCTTTTTTTGTTTTCCAAATATTACATTCTTCTGTAATGTAGCTTATGGCAAACATATAAGTACTGGCAGGCTATGCAGAATGTCAACATTAATGATGATTCTGGTCAATATTTCAATCAATAGTATCAAATAATCTCTGATTACATAGATCAATTCTTCAGAAAACCATGTTTGGCTTTTGTTTTGAAATGCAGTGGCTGCATTTTATGGTTTGATTAAGTTATTGTCCTTTATTTCCTCTTAATACCTATAGCTTCATAAATTACTGGCACCAGGCATTTTATAAATACTTCATATGAATTAATTTATTTAATTCTCACAACATCACTATGGGGTACGTTTTATTATTATTATCCCTATTTGATAAGCAAGGAAAATGAGCCTCAGAACTTGTCCATATGTTACAGCTAATAAATAAAAGAGTTAGGATTTGAACCCAGGAAGTCTGTCTTTAAAAGTATTGCTCTTAATCCCTAAATTATCATACAGGCACATCCTGATAAATTTCTGCCTGTATCTAGCTTCCTTTCTTGGCTTTGCCTCTTTGTACCTTATGCTCATATATTATAAGGCTCTTGGTTGTTTTTGTTTTGTTTGGTTTTGGCCTTTACAATACTTATTTTAGTTGGTGAAAATTATATGGCAGAGAGCTTCCCTGGTGGCGCAATGGTTGAGAGTCCACCTGCCGATGCAGGGGACACGGGTTCGTGCCCCTGTCCGGGAAGATCCCACATGCTGCGGAGCAGCTAGGCCTGTGAACCATGGCCACTGAGCCTGCGCGTCCGTAGCCAAAAAAAAGAAATTATATGGCAGAGAGCAGAAGAATGTTCCTGACTACATTGTTTTGCTCCGAGTTGCTGGGTCTTGGTCTCCTTGTCAATTGTGACTAACAGTCAATGAGGATTGCCCAGGTGGCTTTGCCTTACAGAAATCAGCTTTTGCAGAAATGAATAGAATAAAAGATATTATAAATGTATTTTTGAAGTATTCCCTATGGAATTATTGCAATTCCATGTAAAGATAATCTAGGTGAGCACTGTAATAAATACAATAAAAGCTGAGGTCCAGCATCATTCATAATTTGTCTAGAGTAAGATGAGAGTTGACAGCAAGGCTGAGAGTAGAGGCTACTTCTTCTGACTCCCCATTTAGTGCTCTTTTCATTCTGACCTCAAGAATTCAGTCTAACACTGGGTGCAGGGAAGTAAAAAGACAGTTATACAACTGGGAATGTGTTAGAGGTGAGCACACGGGAAATGGAATCCAAATGGAGAGAGTAGAAAACGTTTCCCACAGGAGATGATACAGAACTTTAGAGTTGACCAGGTAAAGGGAAGGGGAGAATGCCCCCAGCAGTGACAACAGCATATATAAAAATGTTGAATCTGTGAAAGTAGAGGACCTGTTCAGAGACTGCAAGTCACCCAAACGTCTGGGTGAGCTGGAGTGTGGGAAAGAGGACGCTAGATATCGAGAGGAGAAAAAGTAAGTGCCTCCGATGCCATACTAGAGAATTAAAATTTTAGCCAAATTTCTTGGGATGACGTTGGAAGATTTTATACAAAGAAGCATTGTGGTTAGATTTGCATTTTAGAAAGAATACTCTGGCAGGAGAAGGCAAGGACACAAAGAGACGAGGAAACTTGCAATGCAGTGGAGAGAAAATGCAAGTTCCAGAGACAGTGAAGAAACAGTGATACTTTGGAAAACACAGGCTGTAGGTGTCTGCTACATGACACCGAGACAGAAATGCAGAATGAGGAACACTCTAGGCATCACCTTGGTGAGCAGAGGTAACTGGGACATCCAAGTGGAGACATGTAGTTGGTATATCGTTTTGTGCCTCTGGAGCTCAGTCAAAAAAGAGCTAAAATGGGGTGATGGCTAGTCATCCATTCAGTAAACATCTAGTGAGCATTTACAAGGTGCCAGATACTGTGATAGGCTCTGGAATTCAGAGGTGAATTAAATCAAGCCCATCTTTGTCTCCCAGGTATTTATAGTTTGCAGAGGAGGCAGGAAAGGAAAGAATCATAGCTTCTACTATGCCACTGTGTCCAGAGCATGGTGGGGTATTCAGTTCTCTCTGGGCCAAGTTAATCTGATGCAGGGCTGTGAAGTTATATTCTCAGTCCTTGAAAAAAGAATTTGCATAAATGGTAAAGCACTAACTTGCTCAGAAGTTTCCTCTGGCATTTGATTCTAATGAATAATGCTCACTGGTACGTTTATCTAAATTGTTGTTTCAGGAATAATAACAGTAGCTAACTTTATTGAGTATCTACTACATGTGAGGCTGTCCAGTCTTCTGAATATTTCAAATATATTTTCTCATTTAATCCTTCCAA